>NC_139043.1:102914553-103514553 GCF_965140915.1 Aythya marila | reverse complement strand
TTAAAGGAGCCTGACTTTCAGAGGGTCAATACCTCTCCCTTGCTGAAAGTCAGTCTTCTCAGGTGTTTCTGCATTGCTGATCAGTCTCACTTAGGTGAGCACCAAACAACCGTTGTTCTGCAGCCAGAAACAGCAGTGCCATTTCAGAGGTGGTATGGCCATGCCAGGGCGATGCTCTGCTGGAGCTAACGATCTTTTGAGAGGCAGGATTTGCTAGACCGGTTCGGTCCTTCATGCACATCGCCTCCTGGCCTTAAGCCAGCATCTCTGCACAGCCCTCTGCTATGCCTGGTCTGCAGCCCAGCTCACCTGGAACAGTACTCGGCTCCCTCAAAAGCTCGGGCTTATCGGGTTTATCTGAAACCTCGTGGCTATGGGGTTGATGTCACAGGCCCTTACACTGCCAGAAGAGCAAGTTCAGCCAGGTCCGTGTGAACTTACGAGTAGACTTATTTTTGTTGTTATGAATCACAGCTAGTGACAGAGACCTGCCCTTCCAATACCCTTCTCCACCTCTACAGCTCCACACACTCAAAAAGCCCACGTTACTTCAGCACGTCACTCTGAAATGAAGTGGAAGCTCCTCTTCATGGGTGCTGAGCCTCTTTTGTGTCAGCAGGGACGCTTCCTGCAAGGTACCCGCTCAATGCTGGAGCCATCAGTACTAACTGTTTCAACAGAAACACAGCTGTCAGGATGTCTCCTGCAAAGAAATTATCTCACCCTGAAAAAACCTTTGAAGATTTACATTTCTGACTTGATTTGTTAAGCACTTGAAATCTGCCATCAAGAGAAGGTTTTGAAATGGTTCAAGTAACTATTTCCAAGGCATATTTGTTATGCAATTTGCTTTTGGGCAGTTGTTTTTCCTAATTCATGTCATATGACTCATGAATACAGATGCACTTGAAAATGAACGATTTATCCCTTTTAACATAATTGAACATTTAATTTCTCCAAGCAAAAATCCTTTTATAGGAGGATACCATCTTTTATGTGTGCATATCAAAGGAGAAAATGCAGTAACTATGTTATACATTGCCGATTATTCCCTGGAGGAAATAATGAAAAGAAGGGGTTTTTGAAAAGGAGACAAACTTTATGTGACATTATACAGCATCTTTTTGATATTGCTTAAAAGCCAGTTGGGTCCCAACTCTCCCTGGATGTACAAGTGGATGTAGTTCTGTTTTGCAACTTGCAAGCAACAAACTGTACCCAGCAGATGCAAGGAAGATTTGCATCATCAGCCACCGAGATTTGTACCTGAAGAGAGAGTATTTGCACAGGACTCCATCCATCAAACTGCGACAAATGAGGACAGGAACAAATTTAGGTGATCAAGACAGGCACAAGGACACAAGGAACACGTCAGAGACTGAGGAAGAGATGTAGAAGATGCGTGCTAGGCAGCATCACATAGATTGGACATGACTATCAGGATGGGAATTATGGTGTATGATTAAAAGGCATTGATGGGACCCTTACCTTGCTCACTACACTTCACAATGTTTGTGTTGCAAGAGCAAGGAAATACTTAATTTAGCACAGTCTCCACCCTCACTGAATAATCATTTCAACATTTTTGTATGCACCTACATATGCCTGCATACATGGCTGCCATACAGAGGTGCCATAACTTCCCTTGAATCACCTGAAGATCCCCTGCAAAGACTGGCGATGTGCTTCCTACATGGGGCATTAAGCTGAACACCATCTCCCTGTGCTTTTCCACAGAGCAGGTAATCCGAAGCAGCACAGTGTCCCCTGCCCCCCTTTGGCTGTGCACAGTGAAGTGTTCTGCAAAACCAGGCTCTCAGGGGGCTGATGGCACTCATTTTAAAAGGTCCATTTGGCGATGTTAAGTGGGATGCTGCTGGAAGGCTCAAGGTTAAAACGTGCTTTCACAGAACTGGCAAAAGAATTTCATGGCTCTTAAAAGCCCACATCGGAGCCTAGACACAGTTGCAACATACTTGGAGCCACTGCTTTCATTCAAAGGGATCCAGCTCTGCTATTCTCTACTGCACAGACAGATGGTAGGCACCAGCACCTCCAGGACAAGCCATGTATTTCAGACTCAAGGTCTGACTTGCTTTATTTATCTATTTTTTGTGTTTGCGATATGAAGGAATCTTACACATTTGATAAAAAAAAATCCATCATGTTATCACTCAAAAGCTTGACAACCTTCAAACAAAAAACATTCTTTGCATAAGGCTAATAGCAGTACTTCTGTGAAGCCTCTGGTTAACACCAACTTAACTACACTATGACCATAGGCCATAAGATTTTATCTCCCTCCCCATGATGGCTGTTTAGTCAAAGGAGTGAGCCCAAAAGGAAAAGGAAAATTCCAGAACTTGTCAAAAATACCAGCCAGAAAAACAAAACAAAGAAAAACAAACACATTTTTGATGCATCGATATCTGTCTTCATTTCATAATCAAGCCCAAGTAGTGTAGATCACAATACAGCTTTAGCATCAAAGTTTTCATGGAAGACAGCACAGGAGGTGCTACAGCTCCGTATTCTAGCTGGGAATCCCCTTCCAGGGCCTCACAAATCATGCGTTAGAGGGCAGACCCAACATCCATCTGAATGGGAAAGCGGAGCTGTGCTCAGCTGCCAGGCCAGTAAGGCACAGCTGGCAGCACGCACTGTACCAGGTGCTGATAAGGAAGAGGGTTCAGGCTCCGGGGTTCACCCATAAACCTCTATCTGATGTGGGAACAACCACTCTAGATAAAAATAATTGCAAGGGAAGATAGGTTACTTTCAAGTTCTTCAAAGATTTCTGCACATAGCTGCGAGTGAAATATGAATCTTAAAAGGGCAATCTGCTGGCAGCCCGTTACCCAAATGTGTTTCAAAAGTAGCTCTGTAAGAGCTCCCCGCCAACATTTCTGAAAATAAACTGTGAGCTGCTACACTAAATTGCTCGGTTTTCTGAAAAATAGTATGCAAATAATGAACAATTGCAGCACAGATAATGATAAGTACTGTTGTGCTTGAACACAAATTCTCATCTTTTAATTCATACCTAAACACCCCGGCCAATTCTCTTAGCTATTCCTGGTTGCAAAAGTATAACTCGAATAATCTTAAATGTTAAACTGGTTAGATTTAATCAGTTTAATTAACAAACACCTCTACCAGAATCTAAACCATGGCTTCAAATGTGGTCAAATGTAGTGCTGCAAAATGCAGGCTCAAAGCTCCTAGGCTTTTGGCAGGTTCACCCTTGGCTGAACAGGAGAATAAAAGTTACCAGAAAGTAGGACTCAGAACTGGATTTAGCTTGGGATTGCTTAATAGGAACCGCTTTTTCTTCCATTTACAGCAACGTAGATCCAGAAGAATACCATTTTGTTATAAACTAAAACAATCTTGAGTGGCAGTCCAAGTTCGCAATACGTGATGGCTTCACCTCCGACGGAGACATCTGAACATTTGTGCCGCGTTTCTGCAGCAAGCCCTGCTCAAGTTTGAACTTGCTTGAAACTTAAAAAACTTTACCACAGATGAATAATTGGCCGGCTTAGGTTTATAGCTCTCCTTATCTGGGCAGTTGCCCTGCACAATTAAATAAATACACATTTGGATTACGCTCTTTCTTGATGTGGGAGCGTGCTAGATAACGCCCATGACAGGCCTTCAGCTGCAGTGCAAACTTGTGTAATTGCAGTGGAGAATACAATGTCCCGTTACCAAGCCGCTGTCTGTGTTTACCAGTGTTTTCCCTGTGCTCGAAACTTCAAACACTCCTCGCAGGATCGGGACCTAAATTAGCTACCATGAACAAAGGGGCCGGGAAAGGAAACCTGAATTTCATAGTCGTAAAAGCGGACGGGACAATGATTTCCTTTCACAGGTATCTGCTGCCGTTCTTGTGCGTGCAGAGTTTTTGGGCATGGCTTCAAAAGAGACTTGTAGCCTTATGGAGGGAAGTAAGCATTTCACAGTGTGGAAGATCCCAAAGACAGATAAAGTATCTTTAGATGGGAGAGCAAAAAGGAAACTCCTCCAAGGCTGGCTGGCCCAGGCTTAGACCCTCCATCATCTTACAGCCCTGTCCTTGCTCCGTGGCCCTGTTTGGGAGAGACCAGAGGACCAAGTGCCAAGCAATTGCAGAGCTGAGAAACTCTGCTAGGTTTAGGTTTGGCCATTATCTCAGATCACTGCTTCCTTCTGCAGCCACCAAGGGTTAAAGCCCACCTCCACGCGGGGCCGCGGGAGCGCGGCGGGTGCAGCTCTGGGCCGTAAGTGCAATTCAATATCGACAGTAGTTTGGTCTTGCCCCCTTTGAAGCCGACATCTGGTCTCCATCACAGACATCTGCAGCACTCTGCCGCGCGGGCTGCACACCCCGGCTCCATCCTCCGTACAAAGCACGGGTGTTTGTTCAGGTGGGACTCCCTTCAACACCGATGGGACTTTTGTCCGAGTACAGACAGCGCTAAACAAGCTTATTATGGGTAATCCCACCCTCCACCAGCCCTACCTAAAGCACTGCATAGATTATAAGACACTACTGTTGCTTCAAAGAGCTGAGCCTATTTGCCTTCAGCATGCTGTATGCGACTCTGGGGCTCCACCACCTACCAGCCTGGATCCTCCAGACACGCTGCAGAGTGCCAAAATCACCCCTGCTGCTCACAACCACCACTCCGTACCACTGTAAGCCCACAGACAAGCCACGGAGATGGGTGAAATCGAATTTACAGTGATGAAACTGTGAATAAAACTCTGCCTGTTTTCCAGCTCTCCCTGCTAACTCTAGAAGGCTTACTGCAAGCGGCGTGTCTTTCCCTTTTTTCCTCTTCGTTGTCTTCCAGATTCCCATCTGAAGTACGTTACTGAGGGAACAGATCTTGTACGCCTTTAGCATGGAGCTCAGTTCTTGTCCATTTTACAGACGTGGGTATTTACATCCTTATATATTTACTTATTGTTTTCCTGAACGGGTTCTGAAATTAAGCACTTTGCAACTAATTTAAGCAATATTGCCAGAGAACTTTTAAAAGCGTAAACAGTTTTGCTCTGAAACGCCCAGCAGTCCTGTCTTCATCATCTTTATTAGGACTATTTCCATGACGTTATCAACAAATTGTTTTAGTTAGGGTTTCTAATTCAGTGGTAACATAATCAGAAATACACTAAAGTTTCTTCTTAGCATTTGTATTTGTAAAGTTTACATTTACAAAATAAATTAGCCAAATTTGTTTTGAACCCACTTGGAGGTGGCTCTTATTAATCAGGTTTTTTGGAGCTGAACGATCTTAGCATCTGACATCTGAAACTTCTGTGGCTTTTTGTCTAAGCAAAGAAAACAGTGATAATGGACAACTTCCAGCTGCAAACCTCTTTTGACATTGTACAGGTTTTATTTTGACTAAGGAATACAAGTTTTTCCAAATTGTAATTCAGCAACGTTAAATTGGGCAATTCTTAACATAATGAAGGCATAAGCTTTAGTCTTACTGGACATTTTAACTTGCATTATAAAGCTTTAAACCCTAAATACACACACACCCTCTCACTCACTTTTAACCCTTAATTTGCCGTGTACAATAGAAGAGTTTAAGACAACATCACATGATGTGAAGAGGCTTAGCACTACGATCCCCTGGGATTGCTGGTTATTCTTATGTATTACCAGTTCAGGCTAGCCGCTGTCCGAAGGATGCTCCTGTTGACTCTGTGGCACACAGAGAAAAGCTCTAGGCCAAGTTAAAGCTAACAGGGTAAACACATATTGACTGGCAGCACTTCAAATGCATAATGTGAGTTTTCAAGCTTTTAAGAGGGCAGCAGTTTCCCCATGCTGGAAGCTCAGATCCAGGCTGTGCACTGCTACATTAGTGAGGTGTGTATGTTTACACACCGAGCTGCTTCGTTCTACAAGAATGTAGGTATACGTTATTAGGTGAAATATAACTGCAGATGGAAAAAATGGACAATTTTCCTACTTCATCCTCTTTTGGCAGCTGCTGTTTTGATCTGATCATCGGCCCTGATTTGTTTCCCGCTCCAGCCAGGGTTCAGCACTGCTCTGTAATTCCAAGCAGATGAGCCAGGGAGTCCAACCCTGTAATTACACCTCCTCTCCTTACCCTCTAACTTCAAACCTCCCATTTCCACTTTTACGTCTCAGTTCACAGAGTTTTAAGGAACACCTTTGGTGTCCCAGCAGGTCTGGCTTAACTAAACATGTTTATGCACTCTCTAGATTTCATAGCTGAGCTGTGAGAAGGGTATAAAACCCCCTCCTGGGGAACGAGGTCTCTTGCTCTTTGTCTCTCAAAACAAAATACACAATCAGAAGTCCATGCTCTTTATTATTTATTGAATACCATCTGTGTGCTTAGCACTTGTACAAACAGGGAGAGAGACAATCCCTGCTCCACAAAATCAATCCCAGGAATAGCTTTGAAACCCCTACCCCCCCTCACAGACCTCACATTGAATCCATGTAGGTTGCTTGCATCGTAACAGCTAAATTCCTCTTTTTACAAGTAAGCTTGAGGTCCTGCAAAATTTAGCAGAAGGCGGCTGGATGCTGCAAAGCACTCCTGAATTAGGAACATGCTTCCAAACGATGCTGTAGCTGAGTAGCTTGAGTCACTCTTTGACAACAAGATCTCTACCCGGACTTTTCAAATCTGGCTGCCAAATGTTGGACATACCTCAGCAGCTAATTAAACAGTTGCAGCTAATTGAAGTTGCTCTTGAAGAACGCCGGGATTCTGGGCAAACGCGTTGTCACCTAAAGTTGTCTTGGTATGAACGTACGAGCTGAACGCAGCACAGTCAAGTCCCATATGCCAAGGGCTAACATTTTGCCTACTGTGCAGCTTCAGAGAAATTTCACCCCGGGGCTAAGCTGAGAGAGTTTCAGAGCAGGACTGCCCGCAGAGGCACCCGGGCTCTCTTCCACTCGGGCACGACCCTAGGTAGTGCCAAAACTGCTGCAGCCCGCGGCTCCCCGGCGATGCCCCGCAGCATCCCCGCGGGAGATGCCCGGCAGCAGCCCCGTCCCGCAGCTTTCCGCCGGCTCCCACCCGCACCACCCCGACGGCTTTCCCCGAGGGGGATGCCCCGCGCTCACCGTGCAGCAGCAGGGCTGGGAGCAGGCACCGCATGAGCCTGCCGTACATCTCCGCTCCGCTCCGGGACCCGCGGCTCAGCGCCGCGGCGGGCAGCCCATGGCCGGCGCTAGGGGGCAGGCGGCCGGCGGGACCCTCTCCTCGGGGCTGCCGCCCCCCGCTGCCCGCTGCTCGGGGGCTCCCGCTCCGCTCCCAGCCGCTCCGCTCCGCTCCGAGCCGCCGGCAAGTCTCCGCGGAGCGCGGCGGCGGCCCCGCTTCATATTTCCCCTTCCAGCGGGAGGAGGAGGAGGAGGAGGAGGAGAAGGAGGAGGAGGAGGAGGAGGAGGAGGAGGAGGAGGAGGGGGCGGGAGGTGGGGACAGCGCGGCCAGGGAGGGCTGCAGGGGGCGGCCCCGCTCCGCCCGGCACCCCCCGGAGGGGTCCTCCCGTTGAGGGAAGGGGAGGACTGACACCCCCCCACTCCTAAAAACCCCAAATCCTCCGCCGGGAGGGTGCGTGGGTCGCTGCCGGGGGTGCCAAGGTGACCCCAGGGAGGCTGCGGGCAGGTACGGCACCCCCAGTGCCCCTTGCTGGTGGGCACCCCACCGTGAGGGTGCACCTTCGTGTGGCTGCATGGCTCCGTGTTAAAAGCCAAGGGTGGGCGCCTAGGTTGCCTTCTTTGGTGCTGCGCTCCTCTGCACGCCTTTCCCCCTGTCTGTTGTTGATTAGTTTTGATTTTTAGGCTGAGCTTAGGCCCTGGTCGTGCAAGCGCTCAATGCGTGTGCTTAGAGTTGTACACGCGAATGACTCATGGGACTGGGTTTGAGCACGGGGCTTTCTTTTATAACGTCCTCTGCTCAGGGACATCAAGCTTGCTGGCTTTTCTTTGGACTTGTGGGCTCAGCCATAGGGTCCCATGGCAAAGAATGTGTAACAAATTGGAGAAAATCAACAGATCAGAGTTTTGAACTCAGTTTAAGCTAAAGTGTTTACACACTGCATGCTTACAAAGAAATACAAACAATAATGGCTCCTTCCAACTCCCTTGAGAAATAAGAATAAATTTAATCTTCCTCATTTGTATAGGGAGGAAACAGAAACAAGTAAGTGGTGAGTCAGAATTCGAGCTCCGGTGCTTTGGATTCTCAGGGTTAAACTTTTTCTTTCAAACAAGTGTTTTTCAGGACAGAAAGAATGGTTTCCAGAGCACTTGGTGGCGGTCTCTACAAACCAGTAGTATTTGGATATCCTCTCAGTGACCTGGAGACAGATGCACAAAGAGCTACTTCCTTCAAGAAGCAGGTGCACATGAACAGGAACAAGTAACATGGGGTACGGCCATAAAAATGCCCTTACCCAATGTTATTTGCTCAGCTTCAACCCTTTTGTCTAGCTGCCACAGAGATGTTTGTCAGCTGTGTGTGTGGAGGGAGGTGAATCAAAGGGTTATAGTAAACGGGGTTACTTCAGGCTGGCAGACAGTCTCTAGTGGGGTTCCACAGCGCTCCATTTTAGTTCTCTTCAATGTTTTCATAAATGACTTCAATGTAGGACTTCACGGTATACTGAGTAAGTTTGCAGATGATATTAAATGTGGAGGAGCTGTTGACTCACTCAGGGGCAGAGAGGCCTTGCAGAGAGATCTTAACAAATTGGAGGCTGGGCAATCACCAACAATATGAAGTTCAACAAGAGCAAGTGCTGGATTCTGCACCTGGGACGGGGCAACCCTGGACAGATGTACAAAAAGGGGGATGAGGGGCTGGAGAGCAGCCCCATAGAAAGGGATCTGGGGGTTCTGGTTGACAGCAAGCTGAACATGAGCCAGCAGTGTGCCCTGGCAGCCAGGAGGGCTGACCATGTCCTAGG
This sequence comes from Aythya marila, assembly GCF_965140915.1. Classification (NCBI taxonomy): domain Eukaryota; kingdom Metazoa; phylum Chordata; class Aves; order Anseriformes; family Anatidae; genus Aythya; species Aythya marila. The sequence goes on along the minus strand of NC_139043.1, from coordinate 103,505,598 downwards.
GTGCATCAGGCACAGCATTGCTATCTGGTTGAGGGAAAGGACTGTCCTGCTCTGCACTGTGCTGGTGCTGCCTCACCTCGAGTGCTGTGTGCAGTTTTGGGTGACACAATGTCAGAAGGACATAAAACAACTAGAGAGTGTCCAAAGGAGGACTACAAAGATGGTGAAGGGTCTGAAGGGGAAGACGTATGAGGAGCAGCTGAGGTCCCTTGGTGTGCTCAGCCCCGGGCAGAGCAGGCTGAGGGGAAGCCTCATGGTGGCCTGCAGCTCCCTCACGAGGCGCTGAGCTCTGCTCTCTGGGGACAGCAACAGGACCCGAGGGAATGGCATGGAGCTGGGACAGGGGAGGGTCAGGCTGGGGTTAGGGAAAGGTTCTGCACCCAGAGGGTGGTCAGGCACTGGGACAGGCTCTCCAGGGACATGGTACAGCACTAAGCTTGCCGGAGTTCAAGAAGCATTTGGACAAGGTGCTTAGATGTGGTCTGATTTTTGGGTGGTCCTTTGTGGAGCCAGGAGCTGGACTCGATGATCCTTGTGGGTCCCTTCCAACTCAGGATATTCTGTGATTCAATGATTCAATGCTGTATACCCAGAAAAGCTGTCTGGGAAGACTTGTGTACTCCACTTGGCTGTTTTTAGGAGGGGATCAAGATTAATCTAGGGCAAAAATCTTAATTTCACCACCTGTAACAATCTGACAGTAGCAAAGACACCGAAGTAGGTTTTCTTTACCTGCAGGCTCTGTAAGGGGAAATAGGCCAAATGAGCAAGGAAAAAAACAACCTTCACTTACATACAGTACGGACATCAGAGTTTATGAGTCTTGGGGACCCCTGACCTACTTGAGGTACGTTGCCTCCCCTAAGGGATACAAGGATGTGTGAAAAACAAAGCAAGTGAGAAAGTGAGCTGAGTGAGCTGCCCTGAGCAGCACACTGCTGCGAGGGGGTCCTGCCTGGTGAGACACAGCCAGCTGGAAGAGTCTCTCTTGTTTGGCCAGAGTACAGACACGGTGTGTAGGAAGGCTCTATTAATGTAACCCACCCACTACTACTGGTTAGTGAGTGTGTGTCCCTTTAGAGCCTGGCAGATACTCCTGTTGTTGCCCCCTCCACGTGTCCAACCTACAACCTCTCCTGAGGAAGCAGCGAGTCAGGGGATAACAGAAATGCAGACCCAAGGTGTAAGGGGTCACTGGGAACACTAATGAAAGACTAGCAGTTTTGACGTGTAATTGTATGGAAGTAGCAACATCCCAAGGGAGAATTTTTTTTTCTTCTTTCCTGTAGACACCATCTACTCTGCCATCTTTGAATCAAACAACAAAATTATGTGCAAAAGGATAAGACTGGGAATTGTCTGCAAAAAGTCAGTTATCCCAAAAGTGCACAGCTCGTCCCCTGGGAAGTGAGCCCCACATCAGCAGCATCTCTAACAGCTTTTCATAAGCAGAAAGGGGAATGACTTTATTGCTTCACCGGCCAACTTTGTAAATTAGGCTCCGCTTGTGATTTACTATCAGCGCAGCTTCAGATGTGGTAATGAAATAAAATGAAATCAATACCCAGTGGACTCAGACACGGTAGAACTTTCCAAAAACAACAGAGACTATACTTTGTCTTTTACTCGCCTTTTTTATTTTGCATTATTTTAAGGACGTGGGATTTTTCAGACCGATGCACAATATTTATTTGAAAATACGCCCAGTTTCGTCCTACTTGTTTCATTACTGTGCCCCTGTTCTGAATTTACTGTTGCTGTAACGGGAAGCGGTGACAAATAACAGCTCTCCGCACTTTGATCTAAGCAGCATGTCACATCCACGCCCATTAAAAATTATATTAACCAATCCAACCATGACTTTCTGAACTTGGGCTCCTGGGGCAGGGTATGTGCTTAATGTCGATATAAAGTAAAATCATTTACAAAGGCATTTCGTCCATGTTTTCAAAAATATCATGGAGGGGGGGGAAAGTGTTTTAAAAAGGAAGTCAGCAGAATCTTGCATGGAAAGTAGCCGCTCTGAAAAATAACCTAATGGGAAATGTACTTTGTGGCTGGGCCCCTCTGCAAAAGTATTAAAATAGGAAGAAAACTAACTTGTTGGGCTTGTTGCGTGACACTTCAAAGACCTAGGCGTATCAGCACGGCACTCGTCTAGCTAGGGTGCGGGCTTGCTGGCTGGCAGCCAATGCCAGTCTTGTGGTGAAAGACATTTAAAACAGAGACACGATGGGAAAGAACGGAGGCCGCGAGCATATGGGGCACTTTATGCTGTGGAGAAGAATGGGATGGGGTAGTTCCTTTCCCCTCAGTAATGCTTTGGCAGTGCCACAACTGTGATTTGCTAATGGCTAAATTGTGTTTTTTAAAAAAACAGTATGTTCTTTTGAATAAGGCAAAGAAGTAGGATGTAAAGAATTATTGGAAAGGAGTGGAGTGACTAATTCATGAGGAATCAAAAGTCTGTCAGATTTCTATTTGTGAATTGTCCGTGTCAAATTCGTCAAGAATTAAGTGAAGATTTGAAGAGTGGTTTTGCTACATGCCCAGCTGAAGTTAGAACCCGTGAGACCAGCTTAGAGCCTGTTTGATGCACAGAAATACGCATTGTATGACTTCTTGCTTGGGGTTTGGCCATTTGAGGGAGAAGTTAAATTGTTTTACAGTGTAAAACAAATGTCAATCAATTTGTTTCTCCATTTACACTGGTCTGAAAAATCTGTAGTTTGTGGGGTATTTCAGCTTCTCAGTTCCTGCCTCTGTCATTTTTATATTGTTAGAATAAAAGCTGTAACCAGACTTTTTAAAATTATTATTAGTATTATTTTCTCATTCTTTGTTAACAGAAGGAATTGTCAGAGACTTTGGCAGTATTTTCAAGACGTTTGGCTCACAGAGTTGTGCAGAGTGTTTCATCTTCCCCCAATGGAGGCTTCGTCTTCAGTGTAGCCACTGAGGACAGTGGAACTTTCATGGTTATTTTAAGGGATGCTGAGTCTGGTTTAGTTGCTTAGACCTGTACCTGTGGTGATGCTCACCTGCAAAGCGTGGTTCTGAGAGTGAGACTGGTCTGTGAGGTGGTGCAGGTTGCCTCCGAGGTCTGTCCTCTATTGTTCTTCTCTGTTTAGGCAGGCAACTGCTCTGAGAAGTGTATTTTGGAAATGCTTTTGTTTTAGTCTTGTAAGACACAATGCACATGCTGAAGGTCTGCTACCTAGGAACAGGCATGGAAAATATAGAACAAACAGTGAAAAAAAAAGGTCTTGTGGCCATTGTCAAGATAGGCAGGCTTTTTTACTCTCTCTCTCTCTCTCTCTCTCTCTTTTTTTTTTTTTTTTTCAGATACATGCAGAGACATGCACACGTGCATATGCACACCACACAGAGCCCATCTGCTACAAGAGGCTTGGTTGAGAGATCACTGTTTGCACAAAAATGTGGTTATCTGAGGCATTTTTTTCAGTTTTCCTAGAGTAGTCTGAGAAGTAGTTGGGAACAAGGGTATAAAAGAACAGGAAGAGCAGACCCTGCAGAGCTCAGGCAATGTCAGACAAAAGAATCAAAGAAAAAAGCAAAGCACCCGAGCAAAGCGAACGGCTTTCCATAAAACATGCTCTTCTCTTCACATCTTCACTTGTTCCTGGCATTTGAAACGTGCTTGTGATTGGATTGCTCAAAGCCAAAGCGCAACTTCTCCGTTTAGAATTACTTCACTACGAGCACGAGCAATTTTGTAGGGCTCTTCCTGCAACCAGAGCTTTGGGGCCAGCTCCAGCTCCCAGTGAACCCAGTAGGGGTCTTTCCATAGACTGTAATGAGAGCTGGATCAGGCCCTAGAGGAGGCTGCTGGAAGTGCCAGCTGCAACGGCTAAAGCTTGTATGCTGGCGGTGTTAATCTGGAAGCAAGAAAAAGGGGGAGCGAAGATATTTCTTAATCCCGTGTACACGCTAGCAGCCATCCTCACCCTTCCCAGTACTGCTGATTTCATTCAGTTGTGGCATTCAAATGCCATGAAAACCAGCTTGGTAAAAATGCCTTCATACACATTGTTTATGTGCTCCATTGTTTTCACAGCGGCTTTCTGATGTTGTTTCTTAAAAGGAAAAAAAAAAAAAAAGCAACAGCCAGACCAACCCATTGAAAATTTGTTACAGTCTGGGCAAAAACGCTCTCCATATATCTTCTTGCTCTGCAGAGTTGTGCAATTGATTGGAGCAGCGACTGTTTCCATTTCTGAAGACAAAAGAAGGCTTCTGGAAAAATTTAAACACAAGTAGAGTGTTGTTCAACACTGCTTATATTTTCTCAGAGTAAAATTAGACTTTGATTTTGATTAATTTCTTAGAGAAAATGGAAGTTCTGGCAATTTTTTATAAACTACCCAAAGAAGCAGATATTATTTTCAAACTGAAAAATGGATTAATGCAGCCTGCCAAGCTTACATGAGACTCTCAAATAACAAGTAGCTCCTATAAAGCACCTGGGAGTTACTTTCTTAGTTTATATTCTTCCTGTAGTCCCTTTGGGACCATTGATTCTTCGGGTTAATATAAGATCCTTTGGGAAATGTGATTTTTGTCCCTTGCAGAGCACTGCCCGTGGCCTTCCTTCCACTTGACAAACCACAGCAGAGAAAATGCAAATGGGAGAGGGAAGGAGTGAGAACCCGAACCTGCTCCAAGCAGCCCCGTTACAAAGGGAGCCATTCTTCAGAGAGGAGAAGGCTGTTAGCAGCTGGGCACTAAGGTTTATCCCAGAAGGAGAAGGAAAGTAGGAAACTCTGTCTTTGCTTCCCTGTTGCGTGCTCTCCTCCGTGGCAGTGCTGGCTCCATGTGAGTGCCATCAGATGGCTGGTTCATCATGCTCTTTCCCACCACAGCTGCTTCTCCTTGTCCCATGGGCCCTGAGTGTTGCCTTAAGGGAACAAGTGGGAAATTTGCTTTCACAGTTTCATTCAGTGTTGGTGTTTAGTGATAAGTATATTGTAACATGTTTTAGACACACAAACAGCCAAAGATGAGTCTCAAGTATGACACTGTTTCACACAGCCACTGGGTTTTTCTTGTGGCCCTTCGACCAGGAGGCATCCAGTCTTATTCTCACGCTGAGGCTGTTTATTTCTCAGTGTGGTATTACTGCAGCCAGTTTCAAGCTTGATTTCGCATCACGGGTATCACATTCTGCTGCTATCTCAAAGATGTGCAGGTGTTTTTTCTTTGCTCATTACAAAGCTGAGTTTTGTTCAGGTTTTAGGCAGAATTTTATCCTCAGGATCTTGGCTCTGAAAACCGCTTGTATGTTGAAGCACAAGCACGTTTTGAAAATGCTTCCCCCGAGGTGGGGCTAAGCAGCATCTTGCAGCAAAGGAATACCACCTCAATGCACTGTCAGACTGTGACTTGATCAAGGTGTCGTCGTGGCCACCGAGGGCTCAGTTGGCTCTGAAAAAAACCAACACAGAAGCAAGTTTTCCCAAGTCATTTGAAAATAAGGAGGAGGAAAAAAATGTAAGCAACTAGAAGTCTTGGGGAGTTACAATTTCTAGCCTAGGCAGCTGGCATGCCAGGGGCAAGCCTCTGCCCTGGCTGGTTGTGCAACGCTCTTGCGAGTTGTTTGGTTTCCCAGGGCCTCCGTTTCTCCAGCCATGGAAAAAGTGTACAAGTCTGAGGATAACTTCGTAGACTGAAAGCAATGCATATACAGTATGAAGTATTACTTTGAGTGGGAGTTCACGCACAGATAAAAAGGCATTAATATGGCTTTCAGTGAGGTATATACATTTTCTCAGGGTATTCCCAATCAACTGCAGTAAGTTTTGAATTCCTTCTATCATTTCCATCTATTTACGCATGTAAAAGCTATGTTATATACATACTTGCATGGGTGGCATATGAATATATTTAATACTTACATATGTCTAAAATGTCTATTATATATATATATATAAAGTCTTTGAAACATCTGGATAGTGCATTATCCAAGTGCATGCTCTTCAAGTCTGTAAGCAGCCAGCCAGCTTGCTGACTGCCTGAATTAAATGGCAGTCTCCTTTCACAAGCCTGTCTGCAGCTGCAAGGTGTTCTCTGGGCTACTTAAGAGCTGCCAGATTTTGCAGGAAAACTGCTTATCTGCCGAGAAAATATTACCAGCAGCTTCTTGGAGAGCAGTCGGCTAAATTACAGTTGTAGGTAATAAAAACAGAAGAGAAGAAGGAAAAGAGAGACACTGACTGATGTCTCTGGCTGATTTCTTTGCTCTTCCGTTTCTGTACTTGGTACCAGAAGTGGGAGTGTAAGAGCCGATGACAATGGCTGGGGTGGTGTAAAACATTCCTCTGTTTTCTGGGGCCAAAGCTATTTAGGCTCCAGAAAATAGCTAGTGAGTAACCCTCTGGAGTAACAGAGAGCTGCTGTGCCCACTTTTTCTATATTAGAGACAACTGTGCAGAAGAGCTGCACGGTCTCTGTGTCTGGAGGATGCCTTCTACCTCTGTTCCTGCCCTTTTTTTGGTCTGGACAATGTTGCATTTAGCTTGCATAGAAAAGCACTTTGAGTTACTTTCTGTTCCTGCCATGGAAGGAATTAATCGCAGTGCAGAAGGGATAAAGGACTTGGCATCCTAGAGAAGGATGGGAGTGTGGGGATCCTCGTGGCAGCCTGCGCCCTGAGTCATCAGCATGGAAAGCTGGTGCATCACCCCGGACACCCTACAGGCAAAAAACAGGCTGTGCTCTGGCTGGCTCTCCCTACCCAATCATGCCACCTGTGTCCTGGCATGTGGAGGATGCAACCCCCGGGGGGCTCCAGCAGCATCTTCTCCAACCCTCCTCCCAGCCCCATCCCCCTTGCACTTGCCTCCCAGCATCAAGGAACACGCAGCTGTGGGGGATTATAGAAAATACCTGGCAAAACAGACATATTCACACCTCTGTTGCCTTGTGCAATAAGGGGCTGTGCAATGTGTGTGATGCTCGGGGAGGAAAACAGAGCAAAGATGTGGCCCACAGACAAGGTGAGGAATGCTGACCCCCGCACTGTTCTTCCTCTGTCAAACACACGCATGCAAATAAACACCCCCTGCACAGGCGACCTGGGGAACTGTTTTTCCCATGGGAATAATCACAGATCCTCCAATTGTAACTGCACTTGTGTGCGGCTCACTCCTGGCTCACTCCAGCGATCTTAAAGCTATCGAGTTACTAAAAATATCCCCTTCAGCCTGCTCTTTAATTACTGAACTGTTCCCCATCATGTTAGAGAAAGAAGAAGTACATTTGGTAGTAATTTTCTTAAGTGAAGAAGTCTACACACAAAACTCTCTGCTCCTAATGCAAATGTCGTAAACTTGGTGAGATATTTTCAAAGGAGTGTTTCGTGTAGATTGTCTCCATTACGAATCCAGGATCAGGCAGCTTTTTCGCTTTTGCTTTTACTCTTCCAGAGCTGGAGGAAGCTAATGGGATCAGGGTGTTGGCCATATCAATGTCTCTGCATTGATATGTGAGTGGGTAGCAGAATTTTCTTCTGAGCTCAGTTGTTTGAAATGGGGGCAAACTGGCTGCAATGAAGGGAGCTGTTTGGCAGGAAGAGGAGTGGGTGAAATTCATACAAATTCCATAATTTCTTGGGTGAAACTAAGGCCTATGTGCCAGATATGCCCCGTGGATTTTCATTTTCCCTTGGGGAGTACAGAGAGACCCAAGCAGTGGATAGGCACTAACTTCTCACTCCCAGAGTGCAAAACAAGAGTGCCTCTTTGGAGCTATTGTGTATTTGTATTTTTATCCCCGTATATTACGAATATAATCTGCAGCATGTCTACTAAATCTTCTAAGGGTGCAACCACAACAGGATCCACCAGCCACAGTAGCCTAGGAGCTAACGCCTCCGAGAAGTAGAGGGAAGAGAAGTGGGGGTGGCTGGGTGTAAAGGGCCCTCTGCAACATGCTCCGCCGCTCACTGTCTCTCTCTTCTCTTCAACATCAAGATTGGGAAATCAAACACTATGGTGAAGTGCAATTTGATTGTTCACATGCTTTCACGGTCAACCATTACCAAACTGTTATTACTCATCTCATTCCTGCCTGACATGAGTCTGTAGCTACTTACGAGATCCCCAGATTTTCTTCTGCTTGCTTCTACTTGATTTTGGGCACCTTGACAGTAGAAAAGTTTGCTCTGAGGAGCTATATATTCCTTATTCACTAGTGAAATGTCCTAGGTGCAATCACCAGGAATGCTTTACGGCATGATCGGCAGGATAACTTGTATCCCAAGAACAAAGCTGCACAGATGTCTTTCAATTAAGGACAGCAATTAGCCTGCTTTTTACCAACCCTGATGATCACAATGAAAATATTTATCGCTTTATTTGCTCATTTGATTTCCAAGCACACCAAGTCCATAGTTCCAGGTTTTGTCCAGGTTTATAGTTCTGTAGCTTCCTGTTGTAGTCAGTGGGAGTTTCACCTTTGGTTTCAACAGAAGTGGGATAGGTTGTAGGGCTAGTTACAAGTCCTTTATAGTTCTGTTTGAAAGCAAGTGCAAACAACTGAAAGAAATGTCTTAATAAAGATAATTTGCATGTTGAAACTTACATTGCGTAAATGTGCCATTAATATCATTAATATCTTCCTGGAGATAAGATGCAACAAACTTCTTTGAAGACGAATTGCTCAACTCACCCCTGGCGTAGCTTCAGTGGAATCTCACCCACTTCTGACAGTGATTTATTTTGTCTGGAGCACTTTCCTCTGGGAGTCCAAGATGTCTATCTTTCCAAATCAATACAATCTAACATCAGAGAACTCAAGAAGCAGGACTCTCAAGTTCCAGTACTAGCTCAGCCATAAACTAGCATTATGCTGGTTATCTCATTTAATTTTCTGTGGGCCTTGGCTTAAGGCATGCTTAAATTTGTTGCAAAACTTTTCAGAATCTCACTTTGAAAGGTGTGCTCATGAAAAATGTATACTACCACAAATTAAATGCTTCTAAAATAATTTGCAAGTAAAGCAGGAGATTTATTCCCACTAAAAGGAAAGTAAAGGAGGAGATGTTCCCTGAGGCTGTTGCAGAAATTTTTCATCATGCCTACTATGATGGAATAGCAAAGAAATATTCTTGGGGGTTTTGTTTGCAACAGAAAGCTTTCTCAGCTTTCTCTCTTGTTTCACTGGTGTTTGCATATTCAAAAGAGCGGTCACTTCAACTATAGAAGTGGCAGTGGTTCAAGCTTAAGCATAAGTTGTGGTGGGCTGCATTTAAAATGGGTCACATTTGACACAGAATGAAAAACGTCTGTTAAGAAAAGATATGAGCATTTTAATCCTTTATGTTAAGTAAACAGCTGGGGTTCTCTAACCCACTTTTATGCCACCTTGATGTTGGGTAAGAGCTGTTTTGGGTCAGAACTGGCTTTAAGTGTTCATTTTCAAAGGCCTAAGATTTAATGTATATTTTGTGTCTTGTCTTCAAGAAGGTTTGAATAATATTAGTGGGGATGGAGGCATGTTTCCACAGTCTAACTTTCAGGGCAATTTGCCACTATTACAACAATGAAAAAAGGTGCGCTTTTTTTTTTCTTTTTTTTTTCTTTTTCTTTTCTTTTCTTTTCTTTTCTTTCCTTTTTTTTTTTTTTTTTTTTTTTTTTTTTTTTTTTTTCAGTCAAATGACAAAGACTACATTTTAAAACACACAGACTTTAGGAGTGTATGGAGCCCTCCTTCTGGTCCTCTGCTTTCATACCTCCAGTCTTCTGTTGTACCTCACCATTAGGTTTTAGGAGTTTAGGGTCCTTCTTCTCTCACGAAGAGAGGGGCTGTGACCGTGGCACAGAGGAGCCCCTGCTCTGGCCTGACCCCTTGCATCACAGAAGCTTTTGATTAACAGCCCCGTCACTCGCAGCTGAAGTCAAAGAAACCACGATTCAGCTAAACAGTCTCAGACACTTGGGCAGAGCAGAGACAATTCAAAACACTCATAGGCAAACTCCATTTTATTATAATGATATAGGGAAGTAACACCCTCGGAGATATGGTGACAGTTAACACTTAGAGAGATGTGCTAACAAGAAAAGTTTTATAAGCTTTTTACAAAGAAATATTTATCTGCTGATGAAGGACACTTGGTAAACAGTTGCAGCTGAAGAAACTCTAAATAGAGTGGGGTGCAGTTTATCATAACAAGTATATTATATTCTTCTGTTACTATTTCTCTCCTGCATATGAATGCTAGTGTAAAAATGCTTAAATTGTCATAAGTATGTGTCTGTTCATATATGTGTTTGTATATATAATATACATACACGTACACACACACACACATATATATACCAAATCCTTTTATGTCTAAACTGTAGATTGTGTCACAAGATTAAGCATCATGGTTTTGTAAAACTAAAATAAACCAGCTGTTTGGAAAGGTCCTGGCATTGTAAGGAACTTTTGCAGCCTGTGTCTGCATTCAGTGAACATTAGCCCACATAAGTTTTTATAATTATTTCAACTCAAGTAATCTCATCACATACATTGAGAAACTGAAGCTGAAAGATGTATTGTACTTAAGCAAATGCTTCTCTTGAATTGCAGTTGTTAAGCTCACATAGTGTTCTCTGTGGTAATTTTTTTTTTTTTTTTTTTCCCTTACTAGGTTGTGATTTTTTGAGCTGTCTGAGCTAGGTCTCTATGTTTCTGTGAAAGGCAAGAGAAAAGGTTTGCCTTACCTACCAGAAAATGCCCTTCTATGAACCTAGTGAAGAGGCCTGGGACTAAAGCAAGGAATCAGGGAATCAGAAAAAAAAACACAAACCACTTTTTTTACTTACATGGAAAAAAGATGACTCCATCCAAGGCATCCAAAATTAGCGGACATTTTAAAAATAATCAAAACAACTTCTCCCAGGTCTTAGAAATACATGTAGGTCTTGGTACCCTCTGAGATGCACAGCATCTCAGATCTACAGGTCTACAAGACATCACTGCTTCTTGGACAGAACCAGCTTTGTTTATTTAAGTTTCTCATTGACTGGAAGGTATATTTACCCATCTGTGGCAATCATTTGATGATCTACCAGGGCAAACCACTGTCATTGCCGTGCTTTCACGGTGCTGTTGGTAAGGACTGGCTGCCCGATGTACAGATGAAGCAGTGCAGTGCATGGAGGTCTGTCTGTCCTCTGGGAATCAGATCATTTTATGCTACACCATAATTTTTCAGTGCTTCCTTCCCCTTAGGTAAGGTAGCTCAGATTTGAAAGCTTATTCTGGGAGTGGGACAACGACAGAGAAAGCTGTTGTCTTTTCATCAACATACCAAAAACTGCCCTAGAGCAAAGAAACGTGATGTTGCTTGGAAGAGAACTGCAAACTGTCTCAATCAGGCAGAAGGAGTCTTGAAGCTATTTCCACTTCATGCAGGTCATTTTGCATGCCACGTTCTGCTCCTTACCCTTGGGCCCTGCAGAGATTATAAGCTCTGAGCAGCTCCAAGCTCTTCGTGAAGCTTTTAGGAGTAAGGCTGTTCAGTCTGGTACACATAGTGCTGGGTGCAATGCCAGTGGACCAGGTCCTGTACCTTCTAGATGTGTGGATATGGAAAAAACAAAAATGAATATTTTTAGAAGAGCAAAGACCTAAATGTATAGAGTATTTGCTTACACGTGCAGATGGGGGCCCTTTAACATCATTACACATCCAAGTAATTGCACTAGACTTCCAACTCCTGCTCTCTTATCCCTACACTCATGTCTCTTCAACCACGCAGACTAAACAATCAAAGTACAGAATCACTGCTTTTCAATTTTAGTCCCCCTTTTTTTCCCATATGCTTTGTGTTTTGGTTAGGCAACTGGCTAAGACCTTAGAGACTACTTATTAGTATCCATGTGGATGTAATTTAACTGTCTTTTTCTTTTTTTCCAGTCATGCTTTTATTTGAAAATTTTAAAGATAGTGGTACAATGCTGAAAAGAAACAAAAAGATTTAACACGTGATTTCTTTCGGAAAAGACACACTGTTCTATGAAACGGTGGACCACTGTGAAAAGTAAATAAGGCTATTAGAGAATAAGAATGAGAAAGGAGAACCAATAAATAATAACAAGTATCAGTGTCCAGCAGTACTAATGCACTGGCTAGATTCCACATACAAAGTTTAGGCGCCGTTCTTCCATGTGCTTACATGTATTTTCTTGAATAATCTCCTACATACAGGAAGCCATGCATACCCGTGTCTGGGGGACGTGGCTCTGTGTGAACAGCCCTGGTGTGTGGAATGAACTTATGCATCCGTTTCACTGTTGCAGCTGTAGGAAAGTGTCACTAATGCATTGTATTAAATCAAATTGGATCAAAACTTTCCTGTAACAACCTTGTAGGCAAGCGTTATCATGTACAGGCAAAGATGAGGCACACTGTGCATTTTCACGCATGTACCCTCTATATCAGGCAGCTAAATTGAGTTTTGGCTGAATTTTATTTCCTTTCTCCATTAAGTGTATTACATCCAAGCAGTGTAATATACACACCTTGTATGTTGAATGAAGTAAGACCTCAGACCCACATATTTTATTTCTGATGAAACCTCATCTCTTCTATTTGTAAACATTGCTATTTCCTTTCTGGATGCTCGTAACATTATGCATAATTTCATCAGATTATAGCATAACCGTTCCTGACATACAGCATGCTAGCACATCTAGCGCATGCAGACAAAGCGTTTACAGATGCCAGCATTAACTGTGCTCTCATGGAAAAATGGATTTGCTTTTACTCACTGCCTTTTTTGCCTAGAGTCAGGCTGGCAAGCGATGTGAAGGTGGGAAGTCCCTCTGACCTGCAGACCTGTTTCCCAAAAAAGCAAGGCACTCACATGGGGAGCCCTGCTGGGGGCTGTTGGTCCCCTGTGCATGGCTGCTGGCACCCCCGGGGCCAGGACCAAGCTGGCAGGAGCCAGGAAGCCCAGCTCAGCCTTCCCAGAAAAAGGGTCTGTGACTTAACCAACAGTATCTGAAAGAACTGGGCTTGACTTTCGACTTTCAGATACTTGTTCCCATCTGGAAGAGGGACCACAGCTTCTGGCCAGCACAAACTGCTGCTTGGTCACCTGGTGACCTGGAGCAGGGAACTCATTTGCCCCAAAAACAACTGCTGTGCCTAAACCAGCACCAAGATCATTAGTAAGGAATGCTCAGGGTGATGTGGTGCTCCATAGGATCCTGCAGTGCTGGACCATGAGCAGGTCCCAGTGAAATGGGCATAGAGCCAGGGGAAGGGCTCTCGTCTGAGTTTCTGCTGTAAGGTGCTGTGTGGTGGGTGAAGTGAGATAGATTTACATTCAGTCCTTTGCCTATTTAAGTGGAAAAAAAAAAAACACACAAACACATCATTTGACCTCTCTGTTCTCTCATCAGTTTTGCTCTGTTGAGTTTATAGAAATACAAAAATATTGTGCTTTCTTTTTTTTAATGACATTTTTCTTTTCAGCACAAACTTAAAGATAACAGAGAGAGGATTGTGAGTTTTCTCCTGCTTTTAAAGTATCAAATGTCAAAGCTTTTAATAAATGCACAAAAAAATCAGTTGGGATTGTTCAAAACCCACAAACATCAAAACTCTATGTTTAAAAAATTCACATTTTTTGATAGAAGAAAACCTTTGTTAATTGAAAAAATGCCTACCATCCCACTGACTGAATTATACAATGGTTTGGTGACAGTTCCAGGAATGAAACCCAGAAAATTTAGTTCTTCATGTCAAGCAGGCCACATTACCCTGTTCATTTCCAAGCAGAGCCAATTCTTCATGAAAGATCTCTTCCTAGCATAAAAGATCTATTTTGTGAGTATTTTGAAGATGAAAATTTAAAATTTGGGATGAATCTAGGGTAATTATTATTTATAACTGACCCTTTTTAGGCTGAATATTAATAAGTAAGTATAAGGGTTTTTAGCTTGACCCTGTCAAAATTAAACAGCCAGGATTGTTGTTGGATGTTGCTGCATTAGTGATTATGCTTTCAGTGTATATAAATAAATAAAAATACCATAAAAAGGGGAATGTTTGCATGTAAGTAACCAAGACAAAATGTTCAAGGCAGAGGCCCTGAATTTGCAGTTACAGTCAGATGAGCTAAAAAATACTGTAGTTCATCTTGATAATCAAATATATTTCCCCATTTCCTCCATAACCGTTGAAATTTTGTCTTCAGGAAGTTTTTTTTTTTTTAATTACTTTTATTTACCTTGGAGGACAAGATAATCCAATATAGATCTTGAATTAGCGTATGGGTATATATACAGGACATCAGTAGAATGGGATTATTATTATTATTATTATTAATTGACACATTTCTTTTTTGCTTCAAACTTATGAGTCTAATACGGCCCAACCTATCTTTTGGCCATTCTGCTCCAACATGTCTGATTAAGTGCCCAAAACATGGGGAATCAGGTATTCTATGGATTAGTTTATCCACTTTTTAAACACCTTCTGTACACTGCAGTGCAAACAGAAGAAACTGTTGTCATCATGCATGCTTCCATATGAGTTGAAGTCACCTTATTGGTGGTTGAAAGTGAAGATGAAGTTGAAAGATGATGGTTGGAAGTCAAAGATGAAGGACAGAAATGTTGGCAGAAAAGAGACTAAAGCAAGCTGCCATTGACAAAAGAAGAGGGTTTGCCAGTAACTTGAATATGAAATGGTTGAGGTATTAGCAAAAATCTGACAGTAAAAGTAGCTTTCAGCTAAAGGTAGAAAATAGGAACATGAGAATAGCTGTGTTGGTCAGACAGGGCACCCACCTAACCTAGGGTGCTGTCTCTAATGTTAGGGAGCCGTGGCTGCCTGGGCAAGAGTAGAACAAAGCTTATTGCTCAAAGCATAGTACTTGCCTGGTGTGCTTTCCTGCCAGCCAGCAATTCAGGGCTTAAAAATCTCATGAGCTGAAAGTTGCATCTGTAAATTGCAGAAGTCTGTGGTGAATGTTTATTTTGTGAATGTATCCGGCTGCTTTCTGAAACTGCTGTTATCCACAACATCCCAAGGCAAAGTACTCCAGAGCTTAATAGCATGCTGTGTGCAGAACCACTGCCTTTTCCTTGTTTTGAACCTGCCACCTTCTCATTTCACGTTATGCCCCTGGTTCCTGCCCTGGAAGGGACACTGTTCTCATTGTTCCCAACTTGTTCTTTCCGTGACACCTGTGATTTATGGACCTCTGTCATATCCCCACTCCGTCATTTCATTTCCAGCCTATTCTGTTTAGTGATTCCTAGTTGGGAAGCTGTCCCACACCTTTGATCATCCTTGTGACCTTTTCCTGAACCTTTCTCAGTTCAAATATATCCTTTCTGAGGTCAGAGAAACAAAACTGCACACAGTATTCAAGGTGCAGGCACATGAGAAGCACACGCAGTGGCATAATAGTAGCTAATTTGGGTCTTTTCTTAAAAGTTCCCACTGTTCAATTTTCTGTGCTGATGGCTTCTTGATACCAAGCCTATATTTAAGTTAAAATGTCTACTTTAGGCGTGTTACTTAAGAGGGGTAATCAGCCATAATTTCATATCCGTCTCTGTAAAACTAGACTAGATGAAGACGAACAGCAGTAATACCAAAAAAGTTTGTTTTAACAAAAACAAGATAGTATGATTATTTTAAAATTCAGAATCAAAATAAACATTTTTAGGGCAACTCACCCAAATTTTCCTTTTAAACTTTTATTTTAAAAGGTTTTATTTTTCTTTATTTTTCTCTCATTTTTATAGGAATTCTTATATCGTTTGAGAGACCATTTAGGAATATTCCAGCCATAAACCTTACATTCAGACCTTGCAAAAAACTAGATCAGTGAAATAAAATGAATCTAGAAGACCATAATAGGCCTTTGCAGTGGAAAGTTGAGCTGGGGAAGCTTGCTGGAATTCTTTGAGTGTGTCAATAAAATGCTCAGAGGATGAAGAAAAATATGTTGATAACATTTATTTAGACTTTGAAAGACCTTTGACAGCAACTGTTAAGAAATTAAGTAGTCACCAGTGACAAGTCAAAGAGTTGTTATTACAGAAAAACCAGGAAGGGATCAATTTCCATCAGTGATCAGTTTTCATTACTGCAAAAGGATAAGGGGAGGGTCTGACAAGTTTCTATATTAGGGACGATGTTTGATGTGTACAGTAATAATTTGGAAATGATGGTGAGCCCACAGGCAGTAATTCAGCAGCAGATGTCTCCCACATAATTTAGGTTAACCAAGGTGAAAGAAGTAGGTAGGAAGACAGAGATGGGGAGAAATTTGGTGAACACTAACAAACCAGACAAATGAATCACTCATAGCAAATAGAGTTTGGTTTTGCTAAATGCAGTTTATAAATGCAGTAATAGTTATCAAAACAATTGCTAAATGCAGTGCAAATTTACAAAAGTGTTCTGTACACGGCAGAAAGAGTTTTATGCTACTGGAATTCAAGAGAAAAAAAAAAAAGTAAAAACCCCTGCCAAGAGTGTAGCTACGAGGCTGCTGGATGTAGCATATACACTAGGCAAAGTTCTACCCACACAAGAAACAAACTATTCAGGCAGTCAAATCATTCCTTTTTAATTTCAGAAGTCCCTGAACCACACAGGTTTAAAAGACAAAACATTCATAAAGAGAATAATTTTGAAGATACTTCTTCCCTCTGCAAAATTATCATCTTGGTAACAGCCAGAAGAGTGTTGTGACTGGCCAAAACCCCAACTTTAACTAAATTAGGTTAATCGTCATTCTAAGTTGTTTGAAGATTATAAAGATAACTATCTTTTGATGTACTGATATTTCCAGTACGTTTGAGAATGTTCTTACATCACCAGCTTAGTTTACTTAAGACTCATGAAGTGGCTTCTATTTTGTGATTGACCAGTGTAGTAATATACCCCTGTTTCTTGCAGAATTAGGGGAGAAAGCACTTTTTTTTTTCCCCCTTCAATATGCAACATTGTGTATTTCTACCTTCTACAAACATTTGAGCTAATAAAACCTGATATCATAAATAGACAGAAAAAGCAAGCATAAAAGAGCAAAAAACGTGGAACATTTGTTTAGAAAGTTGATTAAATATTTACAGACTTTTTTCCCCCCCTTTTTCACCCTCCAGTATTTACTCTGTTATGTAGGCACAGAGATAGCTTTACTTCTTTAAGTATACGATACTTTTTACCTGGACATCTCCAACCCCTTTTACAAACGAGCTGATATATAAACTTCAATTCAATATTACATTACTGTCATCTGAAGTCTGCTTGCCGGTGGTGTGAAAGAGACAGTGCACATCAATCCAAAGCAATCTTCCTCATTTTTGAGAGCATGTCAGCATTGTTTCAAGGGGACAGAATAAATGGTAGAGATGGAATTTGACCAGCACCCTTTAATCAACACTGTCATTGTAATGAAGAACACCCTGTGTGTTTTTCTGACTCTATAAGTAGCAAGGGGCAGCACTTCAACCAAACCCTCTGGTTGGCTCAGTGGGTCAGGGTGGGGATGGGAACAAGGTGCAGAGGTTCTGCAGTACTCCAGTGTTTGTTAGAAGTCCTGCAGTAATGTGCAGCTCTTCCAGCTGTTTTTAAAGCAGGAGGAAGCATAAAAGGCTTCAGAGAGCAGTTGGTGTGCAACATGCATAGGGCAGTGAGTGACCTGCTGTCTGCCTCTCTTTTTTCTTTCCTTTTTTTTTTTTTTTTTTTCCAGGTAGATTTGCCACAGCTTGAATCAAATGGATTCCATTTGTCAGTTTTCAGGGTTTATGCAGTATCTTGCCTTACATCTTGATTGACTTTTCACTCTGTGCTTTTTGCTCTGCAGCTGCTCACAATTCTTTACTGTAAGTTGTCACAGATGTAGACTTTGACTCACATGCTTGCAAAGTGAATCAGTGGCAACATCTGTTCCCCCAGAGGCATGGGTGCACCAGCCTCAAACCACCCACAGCGTCAGTGCCTATGGAAGCTGGTATTTCCTGGCCCGCGTTCCTGCAAGCATGTTTGTTAAGGGGGAGAAATCAATCCATGCTCCTATGCTTTTGTGCATAGGTGTGAAGATCTCCCCTGTACTCAGAGAGACAGCCTTAGAGAATGGGAGTCATGTGGCATTAAGACCAACATGCATCTGAATGTTTCAGTTTAATCCAAGGTTCCCTATATAATTACTGCAGTTAGAGATGCCATTTTGCATGTGGGGCAGATGTTCCAACATCCTGTAAAGAACTATTTTTTTATTAAAGCAGAAACTACTTTGCATTTTCCCCTCTGTTGCTCTAGTAGACACACATATATCTGAAGCAGACCTGTCGGGATATTCCACACAGAACTGGAAGTGGATCCTTTTGGGGTTCTACTAATCCACAGCGGCATCTGCAGTCTGACAAATGAAACGTGGTGGGATTTGGGGCTGTTCGGAAGAGGAGGTACCATGGAAAGGGAACACATGCGTGAGGTTGATTAGGTGTCAGTTTCAATACTAAATCACGACCAAAGTCTACAGTTCTTCTGTGAGTAACTGTATATTATCTTTTAAAGAGTTCTGAAAAAGATCATATGATTGAAAACTCTCCAACTTCAACGGTAACATGGAGGGAAGCCAGAGATGAACAGCCAGAGAGTTAAGATCAGAGGAACTGATATATGAGGAAGGATTAAAAATGAAGGGAAGTTTACTAAGGTGGCTTGTTTCCCCTACCAACTACTAGTGACATAAGAACCATTGAGAATTGTGGGTGATATGATGGCAAGGGAGTCATGACAAGGTGTGGTTTCACACCCTGTTTGTGGTTGCACTAAGTCCTGAGGCATCCTATATGGAGATTCTGGTGGTCAGTGGAAAAGTCTCCTTGATTCTGAGGAACTGTGACCGGGGTACAAGATGGCTGAGGGCTTCTTGGACCATGTATATTTGGAGTGTTTAAACATCTTATTTCTATATTTTTAGGACAGAGGTTCAGTTACAGAATCACTGGGTGGTTTAAGTTGAAAGGGACCTCTGGAGATCATCTATGAGGACCATTATTTTCCAGGACAAAGTCAGGTGGAAATATCTTCATCTCTGATGTCAGCAAATACCGTATATGAACAAGCAGTCTGAGATCTCTGTGGTTTGCAGGCTGCAGCTGTGCTTAGGGAATCACAAGGGATACCTCTTAGCAGACCCTTAGGACACTGGTGTACAAACAAGAGGTTGTAGTACTTAAGAGATGGCCTGATGGGGACTTGATTGCTGGAGTAGGGCTTGCAATCAGAAGTGGGGTCATGAGCCTGGAAGTGCAATGGGAAGTGAGTTCGTGAGTGGAAAAAAAATGAGAAACTGCCCTAAAAGATGCATTTAGTGCATGTTTGCCCTTGCCTCTTTTATATGCTCCTATTGCTGTGTCCTTAACACTTCCACAGAGGACTAAAAAAACCCTTCCTGATTCATGAGAGTATTCACTTGAATCCCATTTCATTTTGTACAGTTCAAAACACTTGCCAGCAGGTTAACAACAATATCCTTTGTCAATGTGAGGAAAAACCTGGGAACTTTGTGATCAAGGACTATTTCTCTTTTTCATGAAAGCAACAGGAAAGGGCTGAGCCACAGGGGAGATATTTAGAGTCAAAGAATAGAACTTGTCTCAGTAAAGCTATAATGCATACACACACACACAAAACTGCATAGCTTAGAAATCCCAAAGTCTGTGAGAATGATCATTGCCCTTTGATTAATGTTGACTGTAATGCATAAGAAATGAGATTTAATAGCTATTTGTAATTATGAAAAACTATTTGTTTATATATGCCCTTCTCATGAATCCAAAAAGAGGCTAGTTTTTCTCAGTCTAAATAAAGAGAAGGTCAAACTTCTCTCATTCTCATTTGAAACTGTGTTAATAGAGAAACTAATGCAGAATGTGAAATGATGGTGAGATGTTTAATACTGAACCATTAGAAAGCGAGATGGTTCATTGTTCTGTGCAAGCAATATAATAATTTTATGTGATGGCTAATCCTTTTACTGCACAATATTTATGGTCTTCTAGTTTATATTTGATTAGGAACATTTTCCTGAATGTGCAATAAGATCTTTATCTGTATATGTTAATTATGTCCCCTTATAAGGAGGCCTTAGAGAGGGTTTCTGTTCTTTACAAGAGGCAAGAGAGATGCAGGATTTGCTTAGAACTGCATTTGATCTATAAACAAAGTTCCTCTCCATATCTCTGAAAGCTTAAATGCCACCTCTTAAGCAAGAAACAATAGAAGTATCTGAGTTTGCCAGTTTTGAATAATTATTTTAATTGAGAGCATTGGGTTGTGTTCCCATTCCTACACCTAAATGTCTTACAGGCACAAAGAAGAGGAATTATTTGTGGAATGCAGCATCAGCCAAGTCTCAACACACACGCTGGGAGGAATTGGCATAGGCTCACCTGGTTTTGTGTGTAGTGGAGTGTTGAAATGTAGGAGTTTGGACTGTTTATTTATTTATTTATTTTAAAATTCTTTTCATTAATATTAAAGAATAGCAGATCTAAATTACCAGTTGCTTGCTTGCTTTTCACATTTCTCTGAGTCAGAGGAACTGTGGCTGTCAATAGGACTTACCTTCTTACAGACAGTATCAGACAACTCTTCTCTCTTCTCTTCTCTTCTCTTCTCTTCTCTTCTCTTCTCTTCTCTTCTCTTCTCTTCTCTTCTCTTCTCTTCTCTTCTCTTCTCTTCTCTTCTCTTCTCTTCTCTTCTCTTCTCTTCTCTTCTCTTCTCTTCTCTTCTCTTCTCTTCTCTTCTCTTCTCTTCTCTTCTCTTCTCTTCTCTTCTCTTCTCTTCTCTTCTCTTCTCTTCTCTTCTCTTCTCTTCTCTTCTCTTCTCTTCTCTTCTCTTCTCTTCTCTCCTCTCCTCTTCTCTTCTCTTCTCTTCTCTTCTCTCCTCTTCTCTTTCTCTTTCTCTTTCTCTTTTTTCCTTTTTCATGAAACTAAATCATACTGTCTTTTACTTAGATTTGCTTTGCACACCTTCCCCTGTTGCAGAAATTTCTTTTTGTAGCCTGGAGTGCTTACAACTGCTGAGCAAATAAGACCTAGCAATTGCAATTGATAAATGAATTATTAAGGCTATGCAAAGCACTGTTCTTTTTCTATTTTTTTTTTTCTTTTCTTTTCCCTCTCTTGACCAAGTTAAAAAAAAAAAAAAAAAAAAAAAAAGAAAGGAAAAAAAAAAGATTTTGGTTTGGATTAAAATGAATTTAGACTTTTTCTATTTTTTTTTTTCTCCACAAGGAAGAATGAAATCTCAGAAAATTATGTTATATGTTGAATGAAACATTCTGTTCAACCCAAAATGAAACATTTCGTTTTCCAAGCATTTGCAAGAAAAGCAAAGGAAATGAAGGGATAGATTCACAAAACTGGAAAATGAAAAGGAGGAGTCAGACACTTTTATCCCATTGCCAGAGAAATCTTCTGTTTTGTCACTTTTCAACTTTGTATAAACATTTATTGGAACACAGACATGAGACCAGAGGAGTGTTCCAACTTGCAGACTACCTATGCCTCCTCCTGAATCTCTTTCCCTTGAACATTTTAAAAACTGTTTAACAAAAAATTGACCAGAAGGCACTACTTTTACTCAAATCTCTGTTCTGAAGTACAGCAGTGGTAAAGATGCAGGAAGAGTTTATATGCTCCTCCTTTGCATGGCACAGCCTTTAACCACTTCTGACCTGTACAGTTTCTTTCTTTTTCCTTCTGAAAGTTTTGTACTTTCTATCAGGCTGCTGAGTCAAAAAGCAGTGAATTTAACTTCCACCACTGTAGTAAACAATTAAATTATCAAGCTTTAGTGGGGCCCTATCAGTCCCTTCTGTTTGAAGCTTTTTGGGCAAGAAGGCCAATGGCATCATGGCTTGTATCAGTAATAGGGTAGCCAGCAGGACCAGGGAGGTGATCATCCCCCTGTACTCTCCTCTGGTGAGGCTGCACCTCGAGTGCTGTGTTCAGTTTTGGGCCCCTCAGTACAAGAAGGACATCGAGGCCCTGGAGTGTGTCCAGAGAAGGGCTACAGAGCTGGTGAAGGGCCTGGAGCACAAGTCCTGTGAGGAGCGGCTGAGGGAGCTGGGGGTGTTTGGTCTGGAGAAGAGGAGGCTCAGGGAAGACCTCATTGCTCTCTACAGCTACCTGAAAGGAAGGTGTGGGGAGCTGGGGGTTGGCCTCTTCTCTCAGGTAACTATTGATAGGACTAGAGGGAATGGACTCAAGTTGCACCGGTTAAGATTCAGTTTGGAAATGAGGAGACATTTCTTCTCAGAAAGAGCAGTCAGGCATTGGAACAGGTTGCCCAGGGAGATGGTGGGTCACCGTCCCTGGGGGTGTTTAAGGAAAGGTCACGTCTATGTTTCTATGATTCTCTTTCACTCTGCAAATCATTTTTTGATCCTGAGACAACTACAGCAAATTAATGTGACTCCCTACCCCAATGGGTAAGATGCGCAACTGAAAGGTGGAAAACCTGCAGTTTAGTAATTTCTTAAATTCTGTGATTATTAATGAAACTTGAACAGTTAACAGGGCAGACTGAAAAAGATTCCCTGTCCTGAATACAAAAAGTGTTGATATTGTGGGTAAACTTCTGGGAGGTGAGGGCTGTTGGTTACATATCCTCTAGCAAAGGAAGGAAAATGGTGTTTTCTCACATCCGCCTAAGATCTCCAAGTGCTAGAATACCAGTTAAAAGAACACCACAACTAATGCTTTCCTGTGTCTAGCTTTTTAAACTTTTCCTCAAACCAAAATGATTTGTTGAGTTTGTCCAGTCTGCCCTTTGCTACATGTATTACATGGCAGATATTCCACCAAGTAAAAAAGTCCATGTGTGAATTTACTGTGTGAGTCCAGAGTAAACAGCAATCTGAATGAAGGCTTTGAGATGAAATTCACCTTTTCTTTCAGAAAGCTCTAGAAATCAAGACCATGAAAGGCATTTCTCTCCACACAAGCAGAGCTATAGCAGACTGCTCTATGGGCAGTGAAGGACTCTAAATTGTAGGTTTTATAGTATCCTGTAGGTGCAGTTTTATACTCTAAAGCCCTTGACTGAATAGGCTATGCTGAAGTTGCTTTCAGCATTTGGGTGTCTACAGAGAGAATATTAAAGAAGGATATAAGGAAACAGCCACTTCAAATTACTCTAACAATGAGGAATTGCTGAGAGAGACCTCATTTAGGACTGAACAAACTTACCAGAATTGTACCTCTCCGTGATGGCATCTTCACTGTTACGGAAACTTCCCATGTTTTCCTGACACAGACAAGGAAAAAAAGCTGAGATCGAGATGATTGTTCTGTATGAAAATAATTTACTCATATTTTGAACTGTGGAGACTTGCAGACTATTTTCAATTCAGTTTTAGAGTTCAGTCTTGGAAAGTACTCTCATTGAGTTTATGTAGAAAATTGTACCCATGCATTTTTCTACATACAGGTAGAGAACTTTTGTTGGCAACCTCAACTCATGCTCCGAAAGTCTAATGTAAGTCAAGCAAAGTGCACTAATAACAATCATGTACTAACATTTATGCCCTGAGGGTAAAAAAAGGGAGGGAGAGAGAAATGAGATTTTGCGTTCCAATTTGGTTAGAAGAAAGAAGATGAAAAGTAATTTTGGAGAAATGAAAAAGTTTCATTTTGTCTGTAATAATTTAGAAAACTTAGAAAAAACTTAAAAGGGAGAAGTAAGCCTTGTCTCCAGAGTTCCATGCATGATCTCCACTGAGTTTCAGTTTAGTAGCTGAATTGAGGACATTGGAGTAAACTACTGACACAATGTTGACCCTAAGTGATTTTTTTCCTGTTTTGCAAGACCTTAGTATTAAGGCTTTCTTGTGGCATTAAAACATGATATTCAGTATATTTTAGAATAGCAAAGAAGAAAATGACAGTCTCCACACTTTACCACTGTGGCTGAGTAAATAGATACACGTAATTTGCTTTATGATTGATATAACTGCACATGTTTACAAAATGTTAATATTCATGCTAAAAGCCACATACCCATATGTAATTATACTATAAAAACAAAAATAATTTAAGATTGATCAAAACCTTTTGTTTGACTCAAAGTCAAATATTTAGTTTCCTTTGTGGGATTTTTAATTCTTTTAAAAACTCTTTAAAGTAATTGGACAATTTTAAAGTTTAAAAAAAATAAATAAAATTTGAAATGAGAAATGAAAAGAACACTGAAAATATTAATTGAAACTTTGCCTTGTCCTTCATCTTTCAAAGATCTCACTGCCAAAACCATTAATTAAATGTAACCTATCCTTCCCCTGTCTGATGTAAAGTGTTTTCAGCAAATGAAATACTCACTGAGAATAACTAACCTAATCTACCCTGGAGTTCACCTTTTGCTGTACTTCTTTCTCTAGTTTACGCACATTGCCTTTGTTATTATTTGCATGCTTAAATAACTGCCCTGATATTCACTTACACATTGAGCTGTGCACAGAAACGTACAAGAAGTACTCTTCAGAAGTTTAAACAGAAAAATCTAAGATAAAAACATACTATGACTGCTGCAGGATCTGAGCAGCTGTCCTACTAAATTTATTTCCAAAAGCACAGTGAGCAATGTCAGTTTAAGCACTGATAATGTCATGCTATCCTGTTTTCAGTGACCTGCTTCCAATGGGTCTTTCTTTTCTGCTTCGTCAAGGACTACTGTGCTGGTTCTGCTGAACTTCAACTTCGGTTCTGCATGTTAGCAGAGGAAATAGGATTACTTTTTGCACATCTGTATATTTGTTTTGTTTTCTTCTGTCAAAACCCTTTCACCTGAGAAAGAAGGAGTTAATAAAAATAGGATTTTTGCTCTTGAAATGTCAACCACAGTTTCTCATCACCCCATGAAAAGCCCTCTTGTTTCCTTGCTCAGCTCCTCCTGAACTTCAAACAGTCCTATAATCCCTTTGACCTTAGAAGGTCAAAGATATATAAAAAGTATCATTGTTTGTGTAAAAGCACATTAATCATCCTTACCTAGCCCTTTACTCTCTTTTGAAGACTCTATGATATTTTAATTCAATAACTTTCTTCTAGTATTAACATGTATCATTTCAGCTCTTTTCTTAGGCTGGTAAAAGAGGAGAAATCCTCTCCATTTCGATTTTTTTATGCTGACTCCCTGAGTACAGGCATGCAATTTATTTTCATGATTAATTTAATTAAATAATTTAAATAATTGATATTCACTCAAAATACACCTATGTACATGCAATTGTACTATAAATATAAATAAAATATTTAATGAATGGAGGTATATTTTAAAGGATGCTGCTATCCTTTTCTATGAATTTGACAGGACTTGACAGTGCTGAGACTGAATCCTGCTATCATTTATGTCAATGCAAATATGGAGTTTAATTTAAGTCAGTGAAAAAAAACAACTCTTGTCCCTCACCTAAACACAGAATTCATCTCCCTTGAAGAACTGTATCCTGAAGCAGAGGGGGAAATAGGAGACCAAATGAACATGCTGCTAGAAGTGACAAATCACAGCCAAACTTAATTAACTGTGTGGAGCCTGTCAAAGGTCAGCACGAGATCACTGCAGGAAATACAAGTGCAAGACTGAAATAACCCTGGCAACGGGAAAGCAAGGGCAAAAAGAGAAATGGGCTTTTCAGTAGGCATGGCTTCATGCCAGAAAGCCATGCCAGCCCTTTGGTGTGGTTGGCACGCCTGCAAGGGAAGAGCTCCTGTCTCCTTAGATCTTGTCTGTGACAAGAGATTAGATGTGTTTTGATGCCACTGGGCAGTAACTGTGCTTTTCATTGAGCGTGTGCTCAGTGCACTGATGGATCAGGCCCCAAATTCAGTGCAGGCTGTGGAAAGTGCTGCACCAAGGCAGGCAGTGGAAACTGGGCAGCCTCTCAAGCTGCTGAGAGACTGACTCATGCTTTCTCATCTATCCACACCTGATGCATTTGTAGGATTTTTTTTTTCTCTTTTTCAAGTGAAAGATCTGTGCACTGGTGCTATACATTTTATTTTATTTTATTTTATTTTATTTTATTTTATTTTATTTTATTTTATTTTATTTTATTTTATTTTATTTTATTTTATTTTATTTTATTTTATTTTATTTTATTTTATTTTATTTTTACTTTCCAGTAGGATTCTGCATGATTGCCAGTGGATTGGCAGGATAGTTTTTAACTCTAATGTAATGAGCAATGTTGAAACCAGCAGATTTTACTATATGTTTGATTGGAGGATGAGAGGCGGTGCGCAGAAGCCTTTCTGAATGGTGTGCTTCAAGGGAAAACCACATAACAGCTTCAAAGTGCCAGAACTGTAACAAAAATCATGAGACATCTCTCAATTATTTTTCAGTGTTCTTGGCAATCTGGAGAGGTCCCAGTTGAGTGGAAGGTAGCAAACATTGTTCCAGTTTGCAAGAAGGAAGAGCAAAAAAAGAAGACCCTGTTAATTACAGGCCTGTCAGTCTCACTTCAGTGCCTGGTAAAACTGTGGAGGAGATTATTTTGGGAGTTACTGAAAAACACCTGAAAGACAATGTGGTCATTGGTCACAGCCAACATGGGTTCATGAGGGGAAAGTCCTGTCTAATGAACTTAATTTCCTCTTATGACAAGGTCACCCACTTAGTTGAAAGAGAGAGGGCAGCTGATGTAATCTTTCTGGATTTCAGCAAAGCTTTCAATGCTGTTTCTCACAGTATCCTTCAGGACAGAATGTCCAGCATAAAGCTAAACATAAAGTGATGGGCAAACAACGGGCTGACAGGTCCAGCTCAGAGGGTTATAGTAAATGGGGTTACATCAGGCTGGCTGCCAGTCTCTAGTAGGGTTTCACAGGGCTCCATTTTAAGAACAGTTTTCTTCAATGTTTTCATAAATGACTTCAGTGTAGGACTTGAAGGTGTACTAAGTAAGTTTGTGGGTGATACTAAATGGAAAGAAGCTGTTGACTCCCTCAAGAACACAGAGGCCTTGCAGAGAGATCTTGACAAAATAGAAACTGAATCTGGGCAATCACCAACAATATGAAGTTCAACAACTGCAAGTGCTGGATTCTGGAAAGGGCCAACCATGTCCCAGGATGACATGGCACTTCTAGCGAGTCAAGGGAAAGGATTGTCCTGCTCTGCTCTGTGCTGATGTGGTCTCACCTTGAGTGCTGTATGGAGGTTTGGGCACCACAATGTCAGGACATAAAAGTGTTAGAGAGTGCCCAAACGAGGGCTACCAAGATGTTGCAGGGTCTGGAGGGGAAGACATATGAGGAGCAGCTGAGGTCCCTTGGTTTGTTCAGCCCCAAGCATAGCAGACTGAGGGGAGTGCATGGTGGCCTGCAGCTCCCTCACAAGAGGAGCGGAGGGGCAGGCGCTGAGCTCTGCTCTCTGGGGACAGCGACAGGACCCGAGGGCAAGTCATGGATCTGGGATAGGGGAGGGTCAGGCTGGGGTTAGAGAAAGGTTCTGCACCCAGAGGATGGTTGGGCACTAGGACAGGCTCCCCATGGCAGGGAGCCTGCAGAGTTCAAGAAGTGTTTGGACAACGCTCTCAGACATTGGGTCTGATTTTTGGGTAGCCCTGTGTGGAGCCAGAAATTGGACTCAATGATCCTTGTGGGTCCTTTCCAGCTCAGGATATTCTATTATTATATGAAAAATCCCAAGGTGATACCTTCTGTATTGAATTTATTTTTTCTGTTGTAAACAGTGTGGTACCAAAAGAGTACAACTAGCAGCACTGACAGCTTGAAACTAAATGGCTTTATACAGCTACAAGCAGGATGATACGGGAAAAGTAGGAAGGGGAGATGTGAAAACAGAAGGTTAAAATGGAAGAGAAAAAAAGAAGGTCCATGCCCTATTTCTTATTCATCAGTTGAAGAAGACAAGGAGAAAGCTGGGTCTGAGAAGGCCTTTTTACCACACCATTTATCACATGATGGGCTCTGGCCATGTCTATAAGAGTATTTGGTTCTAGTGGTTGCTGTGTTGGTATGCCAGGGAAGGTATACTGATGTGGTTAGACACCTCCACCTTTTTCTGTCCCTGCTTTTCTAGGATAGGAAACCAGCTATGGGACTGCACTGAAATTTGGGTACCCAACACAGATGTTCTCAGCTTCCTTCAGCCTTGCTGGCATTATTCCAAGACCAGCACAAAGCCCTTGTGCATCCCTTTCAGTCTTGGGAAAGGACAACAAGGTGATCAGAGAAAGATCACTCAAAAACAAACAAACAAACAACAAACAAATTAAAAAAAACAAAACACAACAACAAGCAAGCAAGCAAACAAAGAAAAAAAAAAGGAAAATATCAATTTTTTAATGTGATCTGTCTCCACAAATGCTGAGGCAAAATGTTTCTTGCTCGTTGTTGTCTCCCACTGGCTATAGAAAGGCTGTTTCTGACAGTTATGTGATTCATTGGTATTTTTATCTTTCCTTCTTTCAGAGTTAGGCAGCTATGAAGTTCTCCTGGTTCTTGACATCATATCTATCTCAGGTAAAGGACTAACCATCAGCCCACTGCCCTGCACACACTTGTCTGATTCTGTCCTTTGACACCACTGCCTCTGCAGCTCTGAACTTTACTCATGAGCTTTTCTTAAGTCTTTTATTCCTTGTAGCGTAGCGTGACCCAGCCTCCTTCCTGAAATCTCTTCTCTCTTTTCCCAACAATACAATTTAAAATTCTGTCTTCCCACCAAGGAAGAACATAAAGGACTCCTTCCCTGGGTTCTAGCAAAAGTGTAGCACTGTGCTCCAGGGCTGTTTCTCCAGATATTTGTCTCTTCTTTTTTTAAATATCTTCAGGTATTTTTGTCCTGAAATATCTCTCTGCCTCCCAGGGAAGTTATCCATTTTAACCTCCTAACTTCTGCTCCAAACAGGTCTTTTATCTACCTATAGTTATGCATTATTTTGGCCACTGAGCCAAATGACTGTGCAGAGGAGGCTCTTCCTAGTCCTTTTCTCATAGATGAGATCTCAAAATCACATATAGGAGGTGTGTATTTAGTGTTCTTGGTCAACACCTATTCCATTGTCCAAGCTGTGAGTGGCTTGTTGTCCTGAGCCCACATCTGAGCTGGCCCAGCCATTAAGGAACCCTACTTGGATCAGACAGATGATATGGAGCGTGAATCTCTCTAACTTACCTCCCAGAATTTGAGAGGCGGGTCAATAGTTCAAGCCTGAGTTGTGATCCCAGCCCAGCTTGGAAAACAATTGAAATCAAACCCTCCCTTACAGTGGAGAGGACAGAACACTCCTCCAGAGACTTGTTGAGAAAAGTACATAGCTGCCTGCAAGTTTATTGGGAAAAAAAAAAATATTAACCTAGAAACTGTCAGACCAGGTGCTTTACCCAGTGTTATGGGTTTCATGGTATTGGCAAGCTCTGAAGTTGTTAATGGACGTCCCAGGTTTCCTGCTGGGCCACCGAGAATAGGGGCATTTATATTTTAGCAAAGAACATTTCCAGATACACGTGTGAAGGGAAGAACTGGAATTGCAAAGGCTTGTGTGAAAGTTAAAGAATCTCTTGTTTATATCTTTGGGAACAATGCACAATTTATTCTGGGTACTTTGATCTGCCGGAATGGTCATATCTAAGCCTCCTTGCTTTTGTGGAAGCTCTGACACATTGCCTGCCTTCTCCTTGCTAAAATCCTTCCCAAATCCAAGAAGCGTGAGCACAGCCTGAGACGTGTGCTACATACTGAGCTCCTACCTGTTTCTGGTGAACATGAGGAAGAGTTCAAGGGAAGGATTTTGAGGCACACTCCCCATCCAGCTTCTTAGCTTTCTTTTCACTCCCCTTTTATAGCTGGAGCAAGGCTAATAAGTCTGCCTCTGAGAAAGGCTTTCATGTGTTACAAAGAAGCTGGCTAGAGGAAGTTGACAGTTCATTGGTATCCAGGAAGAGGTCGATTTCCTTCTTCATAAACATCTCAGAAAAAGGCTATAGAAGTAATAAAATACTAAACTCCCACCTATTTAGTTTCTTGGGCAGCCCAACAGGAGAGAAGTGAAGGAGAAAGTCAAAGAATCACCAGTGTGCCGGTGCATACAGATTGGATTATTTCCTCTGAAAAGAAATAAAAAGTGTCTGTGAGTACCTTTATGAGGAAGGAGGAAAAACAAATACCTTCTTGCTGTTAGAGTCATAAGCATCTACTTAGCCCTACTACCTTTACTACAGTGGCCAACAACTTTCTGGATCACGCTGGTTCACAAATATAAGAAAAGGATTTAAAAGAAGGATCTAGTACAGGTTTTAAAACTTACTAAAGGTTGCCTGTGCCTTTGAGAAGGTATACTGTTGTGCAACCTGGTGAAGAATCTGTGCACAGTATCTGCCTTATACTTACTGGGTTCCTAATACTAGTCAGAATTAATTTAGGTCTCTTTATGAGTAGCCAGTGTATTTGGAACTTTTTGTGAATAGCCAGGGCTTTACCAACAGCAACTAAAGCAGATTTTTTTCACCTGGCTTGGAGCTGATTCTGACTTTGATGGTGTGCAAGACAACAAAGTCTTTCTACAGTCCCAATCCCAGTTTACAGTGCTGTCTAATTTACATTGCTTGGGTATGTTGTAGCACCTAGAATTTCAGGGAACTTTGACACACAGACAGAAAACAGTCTGAGGAACTACCCCTCTTTTTCTACCTGATGCCATGGGAAAGAGCTAGCAGATGCAGGCAGGGTGTGGACAGGGAAGCTGCATTCATCAGTAGGGCTGGGCTTTTCATGCTTAAGAAGGAATAGTTCAGGTGGAGAATGGACACTTTTGGTTCAGGAGAGGCAGATGAAGGGAAGTGCAGTGCTCTTATGTCTGTTTGGTATCTGCACAGAGTTTCACAAAAATAGGATGTGACTGGAACAGTAACATGAGACTTGGAAATTTGAATGGCTAGCTCTGCCTTGGGCTGATGATGTCCACTGCCAGAGTGGGAAACATGTTTTGTAACAAAACACAGGAAAAGCCATCTTTTACTTGGAGTGTGCAGGGTGGGTCCAAGATATCTCATGCTATTCTGGGGCCTCTCCTGTATTGAAATGCTTAAGTACAGAAATGTAAAAAGGAATGCAAACTATTTCAGCCTGAATAATATCTCTGAAAGGGGGAGAATGTTTGATGCGGAAGGGATAGGGTGGCTCAGCAATGAATGTAGGATGGATATTGGTAGTCTTCAAAGATGGCTTAAGGGCTAATCTACTATGTTCATCTTCCCTGGAAGGTAAAATTTATACAGTAGGATATGGGTAATCAGCCTTCCCCTCCCCTCCCCCCCCCCCCCCCCAGCTGAATCAAATTGGTATCAGGCTTGGAGTTGGGATGTAGGTTCTGCAGTCAATTACAATTGGGAAATAGGTTGCACTCAGCCAGAAGGGCAAGAAGGTCTTTGGGGGCTTAACCACAAAATCAGGGACTAAATTTCAGAGCAGATTCTGGGACAGCAGTAGAAATAAAGTTTAGGCAAAGTAATATAGGCAGGTCAGGATTAGAAGGAAGAAAATCATCAAAGGTCAAATCAGAAGTTTGTGCAGAAGGGTCAGGAGCTAAGTCAAGAATTACAAGTGAAGTTCAAAGGTCAAAGAAAAGACTGAGAAGACAAGGAACATTGTATGCTGAAAACTTACATGTCTCCCTATGGCAGAGTCTATCTGTATTGGATTAACTAGGATTAGAAATTGAATTTGTACCAGGGCACAAGTTTTTACAGGGACCAAACTTGGAGGCTGCACTTGTTTTTCTTCAAACAAAGAAGATTGCTTTATGATAGACAGTGAGTCTCACTTCTTTAATACAGTCTACAAAGATGACTTGATTTAAAAAGAAAAAGGTCTGAGGTACATGATGTTGTGGTGGTTTCACACTTAACAGCTAGCTAAACTCCACCACAGTGCTCTTACTCTCTCTTCTCAAAGGAAGAGAGGGAGAAAATATAATGAAAAAGGGCTCAAGGGTTGAGATAAGGACAGGGGTATTGCTCACCCACCACCCCCATGGGGAAGGAGATTAATATAATTTAAGGAGATTAATATAATTTGTTGACTATTGCTGACAGACTTGAGTAGTGAGAACTAAAAATCAAACTAAAAACACCTTTTCCCCATCCATCCTCTTCTACCTCCTACCCCAAGTGATGCAGGGGAATGGGGAATGGGGGCTGTGGTCAGTCCCTAATGCTTCATCTCTGACACTCCTCCATGGTCACTCTCTGCCCCTGCTCCACGTGGGGTCCCTCCCATGGGACAGCCTGCTCCACCAGGGGACTCTCCACAGGCTGCATGGGAACTGCTGCTGCGTGCCTGGAGCACCTACTGCCCTCCTGCTGCACTGACCTGGGGGTCTGCAGGGCTGCTTCTCGCTCTTTCCCAGCTGCTGTTGCCCAGAAGTTTTCCCCCCTCCTCTTTCTTCAATCTGCTCTCCCAGAGGCACAACCAGTGTTGCTCCCCAGCTTGGCTCTGGCCAGAAGCAGGTCCCTTTTGGAGCTGGCTGGAGCTGGCTCTGAACTGATATGGGGCAGCTGCTGGGCTCTGCTCACAGAGGCCACCCCTGCAGCCTCTCACCCTCCTCTGACCCCCAACAAACCCTTGCCACATAAGCCCAGTGCAGATCATAGAATCATAGATGGTAGTTCTTTCTTGAGGAGATTCCAGTGTCTAAACCCCTTCCCAGTCATGCAAGGTTTCGGGTCTCACTGCAGGAATTGCTGAATGACTTCTGTAGTCTTCATGCCATGATCACAACAGTCCCTCTGTCACCAAGTATCATTATGCACTAGAGAAAGTCATACCTTGTGGCATCTGCAAGGGTTCCTAACCCAAAGTTGGTGCTTATTCTAACTATGCTTTTCTTACATCTGGGTTAAAAACAGGCAAGCAGAGAAAAGAGGGTAAAGTCAGTGCCATTTTTCTTAGCCTCAACAGGCTACAGACCCATATTATCAACCACAATAAAGTCATGCTGGAAGAGAATTTAATATTTTGGCACTTGAATGAGCTTCAAAATCTTGTGTGTTCCAGTTAAAAGATCAACATCATTTGGGTTTGAAAATGCTGACACTGCTGTGGATAGCTGCTGCCATTATGACTTCATTAGCGTGGGGCAGATCCTTGTCTCCCTCACCCTGGTTTTACACCGAAGTAGCTCTGTCAGCTCACTGGAGGTACGTTTGACTTAACTCAATATAGCTGAGAGAATCAGGCCACAAATGTCCCAGGCCTAATTCTTTCAGACAGGAAGAAACTTCTGGCTTGGATCCCTTTGGGTTAAGATAAAAAAAAAATAAGAAAAAAAATGCTTTTGAAACCTCAAAACCAAACATAACCTTTCTTTCCCCTCAGCAGCAGGTTTTGCTTATGAAGTGATGGTATATGACTCTATTTAGCGTGCTGGAGCTGCCCCACAATGATACAGTACATTTTCTATTTTCCTTCTGGGAAGGAGCCGGCTCCCTAGCAATGATGTGCGGACACAGTTTGGTTAGCTGTTGAACCGGGAAACAGTGGGTTTGCAGAGCTGACGCAGTTTGGCTACATCTGCCATCCTCTGATGGCACAGAAGGAGTTCAGCAGGGCAGACGTGACCTAGGAGGATGTTTATGCAATAAGACAATGAAGTATTTGTTTCAGGCAGCTCCGATGACACTAAAGTGATATCAGTAGAAAAGCATCTTTTCCCAATGGTAATTGCAGCTTACTGCTAGATCAAGATCTTGACATCATTTTATTAGTCTTCCTGCTTACCTGACCCAATGTGGGTGTACTGTGAAACATCACGTTAAAGCAGAGACGATGAGAGTGGCAGAGTGTCAGCATGGCATGGGTAAGGTCCCACAGCAGAGCAATGGCAGAGCCGGGAGCTTGTTTTGGGTTTCCTAAGTCACAGCTCAGCACCTGAGGTCTCCTTTGTACATGAAACTGTTGTTACAGCTCACAGGTCCAGTTGTGCTCCAGAGCGGGACAGAATATACCAGTTCTTCTCCAGTTCAAGCTCCCTGCTTGTGGGTGCAACTGAAAGTGTTAATACTGACTTCTGGGCAACAACCTGACAGAAAGGCTATTGCACACAAGGATGCTTGATTCCTCGTACAGGCTGGAAGACCTTTTGAAATTCTGCTTGTCTTCCCAAGTGAGATGTGTATATTGTTAATATAAACAGTGGATTATTAGTATTAATTGATTATGGCCAACTAATGGTATTTCTACTGGTAGTAAATCCCAACCAATCATTCTTAAGGAAAACTACTTTCTCGGCTACTTTTTTTCCCCATTAGCTTAGGAGAATCTGATCTTTATGACATGGTGCAAGGTTCAAGTCACTTCCAAACTTCTCTCTGATGACTGAGAGTTGTTGCCTGGATGTTGGTTTTATTTGTGAGTTTGGTTTAAGCCAATCTATGACTTTGTTTATATGCTCTCAGAGGCTTTGGTAACATAGGCATTTACAAACTAATCTGTCCGTGTACAAGTTGGCAGCCTGTGTTACAGCTCATGCAAGCCAGCACTGTACTACAAAACACAATAGGATGGATTCATCAAAGTGATAGCAGGGTCAAAAGGGTAGAGTTGCCAAGACATAATTCACAGGAGTTTCGAGGTAATTTTAGTTTTATTTCCTTTTTGATTAATGTTTAAACTTTGATTAAACGTTTCCAGGGGAGAACAATAGAACTGTGGGATGGATGTTTAAGTCCAAACTGATAATGAAAAACAATTAGAGAAGAAAGTCCCCTTTAAGTCCCCCTAACCCTCTTGGCAGAACTTTTTCCAAGAGATGTCCTTCATGTCAAAGCAAACAGGCTGTTCCCCTTCCATCTCTGTTGCTCTATGAATGCTGGCTGTCTGTAAATAAAACTAACCTGTTGCCCATCTGTTATGTGCAACTAAAGGAAATTTACAGACAATGCTACTAGAAGTCCCAAAGATATCATCTAACCCAGTAAATAATTTATTTTCACAGTTCAGATCAAAGAGCTTGTGGATATTTGACTCAGTCTGTTTCCACCGCACCCCCATTCCACCCTCCCACCCACCCCCCAAAAAAAAAAAAGAAAAAGAAAAGAGAGGAGTAGCATTGGTATGTTTGGGTGAGATGGAACATTCAGATGGAAGAGAGCTGGCAAAGCTTAAGTGTTGTTATTTCTCAGAAAACTTTCATATATATTTAGATTTGAAATCATTCTGATTCAGCTAGAATACCTATTTCAAAGTTTCCATTTTAATGTAAGTTGCGTATTGAATCCTTGGGCATGAAGATGACGTTGCACCTTTTACAATTTCATTGATTATAAAGGAGGCACTTTTAATTCTGCCTGCTGCTGGTGCAAATGTGGGATTTGAATTTCATATGGGAGTCACTGTAGTAAAATAGTGATAGGCCTTTAGTGATAGGATAGGTGAGTGCAATTCAGCTGATGGACTATACACACACTCCCAAGTGATGGAAATCTTCCAAACCAAATAGTCCTAGCCAGTGGCCTGGTGATGGGATGTCTTCCATGACTGCTGGTGGTCTAATGCTGGGTCATGGCTGCTGGGTTGTAGGGCTGATAGCTAGCTGCTCATGGAGACATGTTGTTGTTGTGCTGATCCTAATGGGGCTGTGGAGGTCTTTGTTGAACAGAGGGTATGTCCTTTGTGAGAAACTCACAAAGCAACGTGATTATTTTGCCACCGCCCTCTGAAAAATCCTTAGGCTCAAAAGTTGCCTTTGCTCCATTTTCCTCTCATGTCCCCTGAATTATGTTTCACATCACTTGTGCTGTAGCTATTCACATCATCCTCTTCAGATTATTATTATTATTTTTAATTATCCTGGATGGTGCTGAGATCCCACTTTGTGCTCAGGTGAATATTATGTTGCAGCATGAGTGTTGGACTGCCAGAAACACCTCGAAATTGAAGAAGGAATTTTTCACCCCAGAGTAGGGTTGTGTTTTTGCTTTTAGTCTTCTAGAACTGATTGCTCTCCTGTGCATAACACTGTTGACCTATACAGTTAATACACCCAACCCATAACTCTGTGTTGGGTGTACCACTTTTGGAAGGTGTTATGAGAATGCTGGTACCATACACACTCTTGGATAATGCAAGGAGGGCTCAGGTCTTCTCTTTGGGCCATGGCATGCTCTACATAATCAGGTCCTGTGTAGTGGATTAGGCATGATGGAGTGATGTTATCACACATGGGAGAATGCTATCTGTTGCAGGCCAGAGCGTATGGGGTTATGTTTATGTTGGGTTATGTTTTGCGTGATTCAGGCCACAAAGATGCAGAAAACAGGCTTCAGGGAGGGGCACAGAAGTGCCTCAGCTCCAACATATTCATGATGGTCCAAGGTGAGCATGGTATGAGCAACAAGGAAATCAGCTTTGCAATAGTAACTGGGAGCCCCGTGACTTTTCTATAGAGATGGAGCAAAATGTAGATTAATACCAAAGAGCCACACAAGATCAGTTTTCTCCTTTCTGGTTGAATGGTGACTACTGATTTTCCTTGGGTAAGGAGAAATCTGAGTAGCAGATTGTACACCCATTGCAGACAGTTTGCAGAGCTTTTGGCAATAGGACAGTATGGCCATAGCCAGAAATACATGGTGAATTAAGCCCTGTTCCTTGTAGCTTGTTAAAGCAGGAGAGATTGAGAAAAATGACCATGCTCAAATGTATTTTGTCAGCTACTTAAGTTTCCCTATTCTTTTAGTCACTTTTAATCCTGTGGGGATGGAAGACTTGATGTGGCGGACTGGGAAAATGTGTTTTGAATTGCCATACAATGTATGTATGTCTAAGAAGTGAGATGAACAGCAGGGCTGTTTGTAGTGCAGATAAGCACACATTATGTTAGTCCTCAAAATGCCAGGAATGGACCTACTTATTTTTGAACAAGCTCTGCTATACCCTCATCTAAAACCTAATTGTTTACACGTACACAAGAACAAAGCAGTTTCTTAACACCATATGCTTAAGGCAGTAGCTGGGTATCTAAAGATCTCATTGCTTAAAAATTCTTATTGCTTTAATGTAACTGCTTTAATTTAGTTATTCTGTTGGATCTGTATCTTTCAAAAGGGCAAAAGGGAGATGTTAATAATTACAGGGCAGCAACACCTTGACTGAGTGATTCTTGTCCTTGCTTAAAAAGAGCACTGAAAGTGAAATAAAACATTAAAAATATCATGACATATTCAAGTATAACTGGCACAGCTTTTGCAATCTATTAGTAAACTTAGGTTGGGTCATAACAAAATATCAGACAAAGGAAAGTTGGTTGATAATTTTAAATTAGTCATTAATCTTTGTAAAACATATCCACAAAAGGTTTAAACAGCCATGGTGTGAGAAACAGTGTCTTGAGAAAATGTCAACCCTCAACATAATATTAACAAGAAGAGAGCTGAATTCACATCCTGGGATGGAAGTTACCATATATATTTGCTAATGATATTCAAAAAGGGATGAATAAATCCAAAGTAATAACAAAATTATTTCAGCTAATGTGACTGGGGAGAATGGCAGATGGATTTAACTGAGTTGAGTGGATGACAGATAAGATTGAAAGGAAGTTACAAAGTAATGTACCTTTGGAAGGAACATGTGGAACTCTGAATTAACTCTCTCATCACAGAAAAAGACCTTAAACTGAAGCCAACCAGCATTGCTAAGGAAGAAATCTGACACAGGAGGAGGGAAGATCATCTCAGGTGTTTGCTGTAGGCCTCTTAGGTCTCCCACTGAAACACTTTGACATTGTTGGAAACAGGATTGAGGACTGAGACTTTGACTTTTATACTGTATGATGATTTTTGTATCCTGATAAATAGTATTTATGTGTCATTGTGAAAGCTTTATGTTCAGTATATCTATATAAAATAATTTTAAATCAAACCTATTGGTCAAATAGCTAAGACATGGGAAGTCAAACAATTACATGCTCAGATGTCTTCATGGTGATGTCGCCTCATTGAAAAAACTCTGCTCAGTTCAGTCATCTTATCTGAAGACTGGTTTTAGAGTTTATCCTAGAAAAGAGGTGACTACCTCTGGAGACTCTGATAGGGACTACTCTTAAAGATAAGTCTGTGGACAAGCTGTGGCTGCTCCCCTGATTTGATTCAGCAGTGGTGTGTTGCTTTTGTCTCTAGCATGTTAAATATTTAGGCAATGACTGTTTCATTTCCTGAACTTGCATTCGTCTTGTTTAAAGATGCACTTAACTGATGTTTAATAAAATATCATGGATAGTCTTGAATTTAATGAGTCGCCATGTCAGATTTCATTTAAATGCTTTGATTTTTGTCTTAGGTTTATAGCCTAGAGCTCTGTGTTTCATTTTGACCAGAATTATTGCTCCAGCTATTGGCACTGGATTGCCTGTATTTACATACCTACAATATAAAGATTGAGCCAAACTGAATTAAAACTTAATAATAATAAAAGCCTCTCAGAAAACGAAAACAACAACTGAGCTCCATACTTCACCTCCTCAGAAATCCTAAACCACAACACATATGCAAAAAGTACCTTTTTTTGCCTTATTACTCAAGGCATGTTTATGTATTTTGGGCCTGAAATGAATGGGCCCTTCTTAAATAAGACATCTGTGTATTTTAAAGCAAGCAAAATTTTTCTGTGGGGATTATGCTAAATTGACACCCACAGATATGACAGAGTCGTCTTTTCATGTGGAGAGGATGTCACCCCACATGTTTGTTTTTGTATGCGTATGTAACCCATGCTCCTGCAGTGACTAAAATAGCTGGTTTGCTTGGGTGGATCGGGGGATAACTCAGCCTGTGTTCTTGGAGCTCTGAGTCTGCTGATATTTGCATGCATGCATTTGCATATAAGCAGCCAGGGACATATGTGCATGTTATATGCCATATGTGTATGTGTAAGAACAGGCCCTGTTGCCGTGATGTATTCCACAGCTAATCCACATGTGAACAAGAGTACCATACTTGTGCATATAAAAAGCAGGCACGGGGATATGCTACTCCACTAGAAGCCATGAGGGCTTTTGGTAAGACAGAGCAAAACAGGAGGAGGTATGTGCTGCCCTTGTTGCTAAAGGATCAGTTGTGGAATAAAACATCTCTTTGTCTTCCATGACTGATGTTTTCTCTTAAAAACTGTTTCCACTCCAACATATTTTTTTGCAAACTAGAACTAGTTTTTAAAATGTTTAAGTGTTTGAGATCATTACTTTTATTTTTTTTTTTATTTTTTTTTTTTTTTCCTATAAAAGTTTTGGATGAGCTGTGGTGTTTGAGATTTATGGGGTACGGGCACTTTTGGTTCTGACCTTTCTATTATGCTGTTATTCTGTTTGGTAACATCCTTCTTTTGCAGCTATGTATATACAGGTAGGTAAACACAGTGGTTAGCAGTATGCACTCAGAGTGGCACATATGAGCAGAAACTTCAATTCACAAAATTACAGCCCCTAAGGCTGTTTCTGCTGTGCATTATATTGTATTATCTGAGAAACTAAAGCAGGCGTGTCATGAGATATGTCTGTGATGAATACGAGCAATCCGTGCGAGAGAACCTCATGGAGACGAAGCTTCGGTCTTTCATATTCTCATATTTGCCCTTAGCCTTGAACCATAAACCTGGGTGTTCTCCCAACTTAAATTTCTGATGAGACAGATGTTTGCAAGCTTGATGATGATTTAAGAAAGTGATTTTGTGCATGTATTTTTCACCCACTGTATGAGACCTCTTAAAATACTTTCTGACAGGTGAACAGCAGCTAATGTAGCCGTCTTCTTCAGAAACAGATGATCAGGTGTACTCTGGTCAGACTGAAGAAGCCTGTAAAGTTAACTTCTGTGCATAGCTGTTCATGCCATATGCATTGTAAAATGTATTAGCTGCTCTTTTCTCTACCATTGATGTAATCTCTTGAGAAAAAAGATCTGCCAGAGGGAATGGCACTACAAGCTAAATCAAGAGCCATGTTAAAGTTGTAATCAAGCTTTTCCCCCTGCCAGACTGTGTTTAACTAAGTAGCTCATGGGAGAGGTTTATTCGGCATTTATAGTGAGCTCAAGTGGGACAATGGGCTTGTGTGGTGAAGGATTAAGAGGAAAAGACCAAGGCAGTCTTTCTACCATTGTGCTTCTTTCTAAACTGAAGAACGAAATGGTACATCAAATACTTCCCTTGTACTTCTGTAAATCACAAAATCACATTCTCTCCTCCCCTCTCCCCCCTCATTTTTCCTTTACTTCATCTCAGGGCACTTTCCTTTCAAAGTACAAAGCATTATTTATATACTTCTGTAATTTCCAACCTTTCCTTTAAAGTTTTTTTTTTTTTTCTTTTCTTTTTTTTTTTTTTTTCCAGGGATTACAAACTGAGCAAACCCTACAAAAATAGTTCAAGAAAGTTGTAAGCACACTAATCTGCCCCCTGTTACAAAAGAGAAGTGATTGAAATGAAACAGAGATGTGTATGGGGCTTACTCTTTCAGGGCTGATAATGAGATGAAAAAGAAAAAAAAAAAAAAAGATAAATAAATGCTCCTTAATTAAGCACCTGTTATGTTCCATCGTGATCAGTGCTGAATGGGACAAAAATTCCAAATGACAGTGACTTTTCTCACATTTTGGAAAAGACAACCTTTCTACTCGCCCTTTGCCTAAAAAATACAACGGGGCTGGTTTTGGTTTGCTAATAGGTATTTTAAAATCAGTTTGGGAAAAGTTATTCCATGAGGTAGAAACCCTGTTTGAAGTCAACGCTGTTCATCTGAAGAAACATCCGTCACAAGACATGAAAAGAATGATTTCTTTGTGACTGGGAAATCAATGAGACATCTGTTTTAATGTACAACCCAGAAATAATGCATCTAGTTCAAAAGGGAATCATAAAGAAAGCTGCTTTTTGTCTCTCCTCTCCAGAGTGTTTGGGATGGGATTCAGAAAGGTATTTTGCATTAGCAGAACTTCTTGAGTTTGAGTCCTCAGGTCTGTGGTGGAAGCGGATCTTTTGGGAACTCTCTAGGGTTAGAAGAGCTGTGGGAATTCATGCGTCCCGACCTCATGAAATAGCCCTGACTGGGGCTGCATTCTGTTCCTGTTTTTGGGGAGCAGATTAATCGTGGCTGACCCTGTCCTGGTCTCGGTGGGGAGTGGGAGCTGGAGCCTGTGGAGTCCCTTGGATGCCTGGCAGGAGGTCGAAGCACCAGCTCACCCCCTGCTTTCTCTCCCTGAAAAATCTGTGCCTGTGCTGTGTGCTCTCCGTCCAGACAGGCACTTGCAGACACCTCTGCACATGGTCTGACTGCGGTGGTTTGTCCTGCTTGCTTTTTCTCTGTCTCCTGAAGCCCCTGGAAACTGTTCTTAGTCCCTGTCTCTTGTCTTTCAAGTGCATATGCAATAGATTTAGGCTTTGCCTTTCAGACTGTTTGCTGTAGCCTTTAGCTTTCCAGACCGGTAATGTTGTGGGAAGCAGCAGAGAGAAGTTTAATAACAGTACACATCTTACACTGGAAGGATCCTCCCCACAAAGCCTGGATACCCTGAACAAGGCCTAGCCCCTTATTTGTAAGGCTTTATGAGGACAAGAAGAAATTCTAAATCAACGACTTGATTACCTCGAGGCACTTCAAACTGGTAGTGTTTTATAGCTCCCTGGTGCAGACGCATTGTATAAGACACAAAACCGAGAGGAACCCCAAGGCAGGAGATAGCCAGCTTGTGGGAGCTCCGCTGGTGTGTGCAGTACGGAGTCTCCGTATGGCAAAGCTGGCCTTGCAGAGGCCTTTTTTTTTTTTTTTTTTTTTTTTTTTTTTTTTTTTTTCCAAAGGGAGGAGAGAATAGCACGGGGATGTGCAGCTCTGGCAATGTTTGAAATCTGAGATCAATGGTTGCCCTGGAAACAATATGCTGAAAATCTAAGAAACCTCCTGGCAGCGCGTGGGTGGAGTGAAAACAGCCCTTGGGGTTGTGTGTGCAGTTGCAGCAAGTTGTGCTCAGCGGGGGGAAGGACAGCTACTGAGGGGACACACGCACGTGTCCTCTGGGGAGCCATCTTATCTCCTGTTCACACAGAGAGCTGCCGAAAATGACTTTGTTTAGGGCATGCTTTCCTCTGGGAAGTCAGCGGAATGAATGCATTTTTGTTCCTGTCAGCACAATCCTGTGGAAAAAAAAAAAAAAAAAAAGACTGTGGAGAGATGCACAGAACAATAAAACAAAGGTGTGAGAGCTGTGCTCTACCAGAGGCAGCAAAACACCCCTTACTGATCCCACTGAGTAAGATTTTGCCATTGCAATCTCCAACCTGTCCTGGTACAGGACAACATCCAGGTCCCCAGCCTTCCCATGCCCCAACTTCCTATTTAGCTGTATTGAGGATTTTTGTAGTTGAAGGATTGCCCACTGAAGCTGACCCATGGGACACCGTGGGCAGGAGCTGTGTAGCCGTGCCTGGTGTATGAGGACCTCAGGGGTCTAATTTCCATGCTAGCTGCTACCTGTGGGAAAGCTTGTGATGACACTTTCCTGGTGCACTCCTCAGGCTTCGGTGAGTTGTAGTTCAGGGTTTCCCTGAGCCAGCAATACATGTCTTAACATCTGACAACTCAAGAAAGATTTTTCTTCCATGAATCACTCTAATTATGTCTTGTAACAATGTAAATTGACATCCACAATTCTGCCTGACAATGTTTCTCTCATATAAGCATACGATGCTTTTAAAGATAACCTCCCTTTCTCTACTGAGATATTACCACCTGATAAATCTTTTGTTGCCTTTATTTCTGATACTACTGGAAATAATGAACTCTTTGGTCATATTCTCCTTTCTGCTTGCATTTTCACATTTGTCTCTTTTCTGAGACTAACAGTTCTAGAGTTTTAAATTACCGTTTGTTCAGAAGTTGCTTCATGCTTTTTGTCATCCTCGTTGGTGTTTTGCCTCTTTTTCTAGTTTTGTTGTGCCCATTTTGTGATTGTGGGATGAAAAATGTATTCAGTGTTCAACGTACAGGTGCACAAAGACTCCTGCAATCTGGGGATTTGTGTAAGAACAATATATTTGTATAACAATATGTTTTTCTCTGATGTCTGCCCCTTACCTAATAATTCCTGGCCTTTGATTCCCTTTTTTGATGGCTATGGGGCAGTCAGGTGGATGGAATTATCTGTTGTAATCCCCAAATCTTGTCCCTAAGTGGTAATAGTCCAGGTTAAGTTAGGATTTGTATGGCCCATGTGCATTTGTTTACATTGGATTTCCTTTGCTGTCCTGTCACTCAGCCAATTCTATGAAATCCTCGTGCAGCTCCTCACTGTCAGCGTCATCTTTGCTCTGAATGCCTCTGAAACCACAGTAGTCTCATTCCATTTTACAGAGCTTGGATATGCTGGTCGATATGCTGTGTGGTTTATTCCTCACGTGTTTCCTGTCTCTGAAACAGTTCACCATGGGAATACGTCTTTTCTTATCATACTTTTCCCACCCAGACGCTCGGTTTCTTTAAGAGCCTCGAGTGAGAGACCTTTTGAAAATCCAGACTGACCAGATCTCCCTTGGTCCACACACTTGTTGAGACCTTTCAAGAGTTACAACAGGATATCAATGTGACTTACTTCTACAAAAGCTTCATGGACCCTTCCCAGCACATCATAGGAGAGTTTTTAGCAACTTGTACATGTATTTGTGTACAGGACATCCTACAGCATTGAAATTTGGCTATGCTCCTTTCAAGGACTGATACGAGGAAGCTCTATAGATGATACAGAGGAGATCATATTACTATGCAAAGCAACCCATGTGTGTAAACCAAATCATGCTTTCCCATTTTTTTTTCTGGATTCATCATAGATACCAGATAAGGTATGAGAGGGCAATAATTTTTCAAA
The DNA here is from genome assembly GCF_965140915.1 of Aythya marila. Taxonomy (NCBI): domain Eukaryota; kingdom Metazoa; phylum Chordata; class Aves; order Anseriformes; family Anatidae; genus Aythya; species Aythya marila. The sequence continues at coordinate 103,461,667 of NC_139043.1, read as the reverse complement.
AAATGTTGCAAAAGAAAAAATTGCAAAAACATTGTTGGATTTAAGAACCTAAGCACTGAAGACAAGAATCTGGTGTAACTTCTGAATACATCTGAATACATCTCATTCTCCTCTCCTCTCCTCTCCTCTCCTCTCCTCTCCTCTCCTCTCCTCTCCTCTCCTCTCCTCTCCTCTCCTCTCCTCTCCTCTCCTCTCCTCTCCTCTCCTCTCCTCTCCTCTCCTCTCCTCTCCTCTCCTCTCCTCTCCTCTCCTCTCCTCTCCTCTCCTCTCCTCTCCTCTCCTCTCCTCTCCTCTCCCTTTTTAGTGAAACTTGTACGTAATCTCTAGGCTTTAATGGAAGTAAAGAATGGTAATGAGGCCAGCACTGAAATATTAACCGAGAAATGCAAGACTTGAGGGGAGATTTAGCTCTTGCAGAACAAACATGCAATTTTTTATGTTCACTCAGTTCTTTCCTGCAGAGACTTCCCGAAGCAACAGAAAAAAAATTCTTACAAGTTAAAAACTGTCCCTGTTTCTTGTTTCAGTATTTCCATACTCTGTGATTATTGAAAAGTAGCATCTTGCCATCTTTTTGGAAAAAAAATATAAAAAAGTTTAACCAAAGCAAATAATGCTTCCCTGGATTTACAGATTCCCTTAAAACCTAATCTTTATTTGGCTTTGCTTTTTCTGTGGACCTGGGTAAAATATAGACTACACTAAGAAGAGTCTGTTTATTTGATACCTCAGAGACTTCCTTGACGTGTGTGAAAATGATCTCTGTGCCAAGGATGCACAAACATATGTGAGATGAAATAAGCAGAAAAAAAAAAAGTAAGTTGAGTGATTTAAACTCAGCGAGAAAGAGTGATGTGCATAGGAACATTAGCTTGTGCCTTGAGTGCTATAGAGAGATGCAATACAATTTAACCTCTTGCCATTGATCCTTCACTGCTTGGTGAATCTGTCAGCTGGGAAAGATCTGATACTAAATTCACAATGTACTCAAATGTGCATGGAAAACACACTTTATGGAAATATATGTATCTAGCCTTATTTATTTATTTATTTATTTTTGTTCCTGCATACAACTCATCCTGCTGAATTCAAAATACCTCTTGTGAGTAAAGCTATATATATGTGTGTGCACATCTGCAGAATCCAGACTTATTTGTCCTACAGAACCTAGTATTTCTAAAGGTGTCCTGTTTGTGTTGTTTCTTCTTCTTCTTCTTCTTCTTCTTTTTTTTTTTTTTTTTTTTTAACAGAAAATCATAATCTGTGATTTATATTCTGTGAGGTATTACATTTACATTCCCCCATCATACATTTTATTGACTGCAATGATTGCTTCAAGGAAAGTGTATGCTCCTTTATTTTCCAGCAGAACTTGGCTTGGATGGAGCATCTGGTTTTCAGTGCAGCCGTGCTTCTTATCCAGTTTTCCAGCTGAGCCGAGTGAGGTGTAAGAAAGTTACAGGTGTAAGAAAGTTACAGGTTAAGCCCAATATCATGGAACAGGTTGGAAGTTCAAAGAGGATTAAAGCCACGGGCATTTAGATCCTGGAATTGTTTGTCTAAACTTCATTTGGCAAAATGAATCTGAGATCCTTCAACCTGAGGGCAACCTGAAATACAGATTTGAGCACAGGTCTGAGTGGCTTTGATTAGATTTCTTTAATAGCGTCTAAGCCAGAAGACTCCTCTCCGTGCTCTGAATGGGGATGACTTCTCAGTATCCAGTTCAAACATGCAACTTCTGCAGGCGCTAGATTTTACTTTGCACCCAAAATACCCATGGGAAAAAAAGTAAATGTAAACTTTAGCTTGCCTTTTCTCGGGGCTTCTTGGCAGAGAGTTCAGAAGGGTATTCTTTCTAGAGGATTGTTCTCACTGGCCTCACTAATTTTTAAGGCTAATAGGTTGCATTAACCCTTTGTGGAGTGTACAGTGTCTTCACATTTGCTGGTGGGGTGTTTCACTAGGATAATATTGGTGTCTTTTTACATGGCAAAACCAGAACTCTTCAATAAGAAAGACTGAGAGAACTAAATAGCAGCTAAACCGGTAGGATTCTGCTGAAATACTTTTTCCAATTAAATTTAGTAAAATGTAAGAAAAAAATCTCTACCTTTAAAAAGCATTTTAAGATCAAAGCTGCCTTACAGTAAGATTTACTTTATGGATTAATCCTCTTAATATTTTAGAGTCATTAAACACCCTTTGCATCCTTTGTAGTAAAAATGCAATTTTCTGATATAATCCATGGAAGAGTTTGCAACATCTTAGTTTTGAAACCAGAATGTTTTATTTTCTTCCTCTCTAGTCTCATCTGAAATTTCCAGACGTGTCTATGACCTTTGCCTCTGTGGTAGTAGCTGTTCTCCCAGCTGCAGACTTTGCTGTCACAAATGCTATACAAGCAATGAGGTATGCTGCCATGTGCTCCACAAAAACTACAAAACCAGTAAGGTACGGTGCCCTCAGGTAGTTGTCATCACTTGCTGGACGTCTGCATGGGCACATAACACGACAGCATGCTCTTCAGTTCTCGAATGAACCCTTGCTCATGGGTTCATTTTCATCCCATGTGTTTATTTGTAGGAGTGAGGCCTCCTAAAGAGCTTGCAATTCCTTTTGGCTTTTATTGAATAGAGAAACATTTGCAACAAATGAACTTTTATTCTTGGAAAATGTATACTTTGCCATCTTCAGTCTGTCCTATTCTTGCATTGTATGCCCCTGTGACTCTATAGGGAAGATGTCTTGGTGGAAAAGAATATTAATAAATGAATGAGCTATAAATAAACAAAGGGAGACCGCTGAAAGAGGAGTGAAGCTGTTTAAATGAGTAGGACACCAAAGTAGCATAATTGTTTCCGGGAATAATCCCTTATTACAAAATACTTAACTTTTTCCACATTTCAACTTCTGGATACAATTGTCCTTTAACACAAATTTTAGTTCAGAATACAGCATGAACTCATGTGGTTTCATCTAAAGTGCTGTGGAATTCGTTTGCTTCATGATTTTTCTTTTTGCAAATTGTTATTTATTACCATATGAACAGTATAGAAATACATTGTAAAAGCTTTTATTCAAAGTTAAAATAAAAAAAGGAAAATTCATCCTACCACAGCCTATCACTGTAGCTTCACAGTCTTGATCATGTTGAATCAATGCATGGTGGATTTTTTTTTTTTAATTGAATTTAGGTGGCTCTCCTAAAGCTATTCTGATTGAAGTTAGTCAATCTGAAATATTAGTGATCATATAGTTTAACCTGCATGTCCTAAATTCAGATTTACTTTTGGCATGAAATGCAGAAAACCAACTTTATGTATTACTTGTTTTACTTACATGTACTGTACCACATAAGAAAAATCAATTCTGTCTATATTAATTTGGCTTGCAGAAGGCCTCAGTTTGGCAGCATACTTAATCTAATTTGCCAGCTTTATAACACACTGAGTTCAGTTATTTTATTTTATTTTATTTTATTTTATTTTATTTTATTTTATTTTATTTTATTTTATTTTATTTTATTTTATTTTATTTTATTTTATTTTATTTTATTTTATTTTATTTTTTTCTCAGTACATATGAGGCTAGGATGCCAATTTATTAGGAAGAACAAAAAAGTGTTGGACTACAATGGACTTTCTGAGTCACTAAGAAGTGCATATTGCAGTTAGTTATTACAGATTGGTCAGAATATAGTTTCTTTATTTTTTAGAAAAAATATTTTAGTTCTCCTATAAAATAGTTTAGTTTATTTTTAGCTTAATATATGATTATTTTACAGCTTTTGCTGATCTTATATTGATATTGTCTTGCAGTTTAAGTAACTTCCATCATTATTGACATTGAAGTTCCCTGTTGTTTTTTACTGATAGTATTTACGTCTGCTTTCAACCTCCTTTTTGTAGGGTATATAAATCAAATTGTCTTAGCCATATCCATCCTAGCAATCCACACCTGTTTCAATATGTGTTTTCAAGCATGACTGGGTCTGTATGGTATTACGAGGTGGTTTCATAAAAGTGTTGTATAATGAAGTCTGTGTTTCTGCTGGATAGGGAAATAATTTTTTCTCCATATACATTTACGGACACATTTTTCTTTCATGGTGACATCATAGGAGTGGTTCTTGGTCCTCCTGTTAATGATTGACTTGTTCTTTCTTCTGCTCCTCATCAAACTAAGGAAATCCCAGCCTATGACAAAAAATCTTATACTTGGCACTGCTGAAAGCTAACTGATTTCCAGAGCTCCATGCCTTATGGTCATCTGGTTCATCTCAATGTCCAGTCAAAAACAGGGAATTGCCTCCTGTCTTCTGCCACTAAAACCCACCAGCAGTCTCAGTAGTACTGCTGAGTATCCAGAGGATCTACCATTACAATCATTGGCAACTTCTAGCTTCATGTCAAGCCACACATTGTCTATGACATACACATATTGCTGATGGTGCACAGGACACACTTTTTAGGTACCACACTCTTTGACACTCCAGCTGTCCTCTTGATTAATGGGTCATTCTGACATTGTTTTTTACACCAAAGGCATAAAGGAAAATTTATAATTTCTTGAAGGACTCTAAGACAACCTCCCCTCTCAACCAATTGTTTTGTTGTCAGCACATCCTTCCCTGTAGATACTTTCTTACCATCTTACAATAGTTGAATTCAATTTGCATTTTATACAGCGTAGTCTTTCCCCATATGACACTGTATAAAGAACTTTAATGAAGTCCAGATATATGAAAAGTGGTTCATTTCTCTTGTTTGAAAGTCTGTTATTCTCAAACATTCAACCTTTGGTAAACCCATCTTACTTAATACCCCCAAATTTCCACTTTCTTCCATGTCTTTAATTTCTTTCTTACCTTCTAAGCGTGTGCTAACACCTTGGGTGAAGTTTTGTAGTTCAAAAGTCTTTAATTGTCTAGATAATTTTTTTTCTATTTTCTCTTTTGACAAGGTATTCTGTGTCTGGTATTTGCCAACCATATAGACCCAGTGTGTCTTATTTTGAATTATATGTCAAATAGGATCAAAAACCAAAGTACTCACCGAATCACAAAGTAGTATAATGCACCTGACCTGGAACCATGAAAAGACAAGCTCATTCTGGGCTTAGGAGGGGACTTAGAGAGGCTCACATCATCAGATATTCCTGTAATAACCAATATGAAGACATACTATCTAAACCATCTAAACTTAACTATCTAACTATCTAAACTTAACTATCTAAACCTGGCCAAACCTCATATGATAAAGAAAACAAAGACAGAAGGAAGACACTGATTGCAGAATCTGAGAGATGACATTCTTTAGCAAACTTCTTGCTGATATAAATGCAGTTGTGTTTGCTGAAATTCAGAAAGTGCTCATCTAACCTGAGTAATTTTTAGCTGTGCAGCTCCAATATCTGTATATCCTCTTCTATGTTCCTGTAATATTCCCACCCTACTTTAATGCATTGGCCAGTTTCAACCAAACTGGAAAAGTCAGTAGTAATTAGAAAACTTTTACCTCTCTGGAAGTTTGAAGAGATGGAGGAGAGACGTCAGCATTGTTGCTTAGGGAAAAGTCAGAATACATAAATTGGTACCACAGATAAAGATATATTGAAAAACCAGTGATGGGCAGAGTTTAAAATGAACCTTGCATTGGACAATGTGGGCCTTGTATTGGACAAGGAGGAATCCAAATATCAGATTATGTATTACTACTCTTTCTGTCCATGAAACAACTAGTTTAAAACTGGTAATTGAGCCTGACTTTTGCATTTACCTTCGGGCATTCTCTACGTTGTACAGATACCTCCTGTCAAGTGATCATCCTTGAGAAAGGCTCTATTCAGGGTCATGGGATTGCAGACTTTTGCCCAGTAAGTGTCCCAAGGCTTTCTTGATGGTAAGACAAGGTTTTCCAGATGGTGGCTGAGCTAAGATTAAAAAATAAAATGAAATAAAATCTTCTAATGACCTTCAGCTCTCAGGTTCCTTCTGCCTTTGTTTGATGTTGTCTGGAACATTCATCTGGATAATTTAATTCTGCTGTTCTTCCATGCACAGCTATGCAGTAGAACAATTGTCTCAGGAATAAACAAAATCATGTATGTCTTTGTTTTTAACAGCTGTCAGGTTATACCTTCCATGCTTCAGTGGTCATATTAACAACAGGTTATGTGGTTAAATTGTCTCCTTTCTATTGCTTCATGGTTGTAATATGCCAAACACTTAGGGGAAAAAAAGCCAACCTTTTTTTTTTTTTTTTCTTTGTTGCAATTGTGAGACAGGATTTTTCTTTTCCTATTCATCCTGGAAAAGGATAGTTTTTCCACTCCTGTTGGCTATGCCTACGGCATTTACTCTTAAGCGTTTAATATCTTCTTTTCTTATGTAGCATGCCACGTTTCAAGTTATCTGACATTTGGCAGAAGTGTGAGTCTGTGAAATCTTCCCATAAACTTATCTTCTCATTCCTGTTTTTTTTTTTTTTTTTTTCATTTGTTCTTGGCTTAAACTTTTCCTTATTGTAGACAAAAACTCCATAATAACTGTGATTTGTGGCTAGGAGGTCTTTGCCATTACTTTTGAATGAAAAAGGCTGTACAACTGTTTTTTCTGATTGGAGGTAGGAACTTAAAGGAATGATTGAGTTAGCCAAGAGGATGCTTGGAGAATGGGCTTAGAGAAATGGCCTGAGGGAATGGGATTGAATTCATTAGTTTCAAACTCAATAGTATCGTACTAGTTACTATTACAAATTTGGGACAGTATAGTTAAACAAGAACTACATGAACAGGGTAGGAAGAACTAGCTAGACAGCAGTTCTTGCAGAAGAAGTAACTAAGGATTGTTTTGTATCATGATTTGTATAGAGTCACAATTGCCATATTTTTCCAAAAAAAGATTTCATACTTCTGTTTGTAAACTACTTTTTGCCTGGAAGAAGTGTGAAGAAAATTTCTGCTCTGTTCCAAAACAATTAAGACTCAGCTAGAGTACTGTGTTTGCTTTTGGGCCTTTCACCTAAACAAAAAAAAGGAAGAAAAAAAAAGTTCAAAAAAAAAAAAAGTTCATGAAAAAAAAAAGGAATAAAATGACAAAGGACCAAACTGAAAAACCAAAAAAATAAAAAAAAATCCAACACTGAAATTAGTGAATCAAAAAAAAAAAAAAAAAAAAAAAAAAAGGAAAAATGTGGATTACTTAGCTTAAAGAAATGGAGGCTGGGAAGAGACATGACTACCATTTTCAGGTGTTTAAGACTAGCACAAAGAAAGGAATATTTTTTTCTACTAGTCACTGTTGAATAGGGCAAACTATGAAGACTTTAAAACTGAAGCAACAAAGATAGAGGCTAGATAATAGAAAAAACTTTCTAACAGAAAGGATAGTGAAGTGCTAGAATTGATTGCCTTGGGAGCACTAGAATAAAGTCTGGAGCAAGAATAGCTTAGACAAATATCATTCAGGGGTGACATAAAGAGGGTCTCAGAGAGAGAAGGTGAACCTGATTATCTCCTGAGGTCCCTTTCAGGCCTTCCAGTCACTGTGGCTTAGCTGTCTTATGGAATACTAGCTTGTAACATAGCCCTCTATTACTGCACTGAAATATGTACTTCTAGAGTTAAATAGGTATTTTAAGATCACAGCTGGTTTAGTTAAATACGCATCATTTCTAGGTTAAATGTTGTTGAGTTCAGAGAAAAAATACTATCATGAAAAACATGAAATGAGCCAAGTTCAAAATGCGTATCAATGTTGAAGCATGCGTAAAAGTTGTGTGGCATCTTCTGTCTGATTTGCAGATGACATATAGTATTTATAACTTGGTTTATAGATCAAGGCATTGTTTTCAGATTTTTGAGCAGATGAACGAAGTCCCAGTGAAGAGCACTCCTGATTTCCCCAAGACGGCAAGCAGGGCTCAGGACTAGCAATACTTTTACTGCTGACAGACATATTAAACAAAAGAGTTGATAGAAGAATCTTCTAATATTTACCTTTTATTCAAGGATGTCTATCTAGCTCAAAAATTAATAATAACCTTCAGGAAAGTATTTTATCCCTACTTCAGACAGGGTGATATTGCAAAAGAAAAGAAAGTAGACTCTAGCTTTGACCTTGAGATCCAGATGAAATTTCTCTCTCTGATATATTTCTGTTTTGTCCCAGTTAGACCAATGTTTAGAGAAACACTGCTACATTGTATTTGCTTCCTTTATTTGATGACTCCTAAGAGCCGTCAGGAGTAATTGCTTACATTGCTTCTGTCTGATGAGGACGTGGCTCAAAATTTATATTTATTAACAGAAATGAAAATAAATACTGTAGAACAGCTACACAAATGTACTATTATTCCCACACGCTTTAAATAGCTTAAAAAGCACTGCTCTCACTGTCTTAGGTTTTCAGTGGCTGTAGATATTTTTTGACTATTATGAGATTTGCCATTCATTGTCCTGAACTCAAACAAAAGTCTCTGGGTTTGAGTTGCCTCTGACTTTCCCCGCTGTCTGCTTGAAGTAACCTTTTTGGAGGCTGTGGAGTTCTGGCTAAAAACAAAACAAAACAAAACAAAACAAAACAAAACAAAAAAATGAGCATAGCTACTATGGCAGAGCTGGATTCTGACCTTTCACGTGTAAGTGAAACTGATTTCAGTTCATAAAATGTCAATGAAGTTGAAAAGAGATAGGCAGAGAAACACTGCTTGCTTCTGAATATGAGTAACTGCTTTTGGAGCTCATATGCCATTTGACAGTGTACAATTGTTGGAAAGGAGGGTGTGTTAGTGGATGATTTGTTTATATTGGTTTTAGTGGAAAAGCATTTGTTTATGCTCACTATAAACTCTGGAAGAACTTTGGCTGTAGTAATCAGCCAGACCAATAGTGGGTTGCCAGGTCATGGTAGAACAATTTTATAAAGCTGCCTAGTATGAGAATTGCCCTTTCCATCTTTCCACTCTCCTCCCAGACCAGGATATATGGTATTTCTCTCACAGTCCCTTATAGATTTTTTTCACTCTTTCTGGGTTATTTCTGTGCTGAGGAGCATTGCAGGCCCTGCCAACACCTCTGTAAGTTATTTCATCCTGTTGTGCTGTCTTCTTGACATCTCATGACACGTTCATTCAGTAAATCCTTTGATCCTCTTTCACCCTCTCTTTATAGTGATGTATCTATTAAGACTTCCTAAGGCTTTTTTTTTTTTTTTTTTCCCTAGTAAAAAAGACTGTAACCCCTTTTCTACTGGATTCAGCAGTTTTGTTTCTGCAGGGCTGAAACTGTCAGCACACAGTGCAGGCACAACCAGAAGGGCATGCCACAAACTGCCCAAATCCACCAGCTGGGACTCCAGAGGAACAGTGGTGATTTGGGCTTGTGGGATGCACCGTAGGAGAAAGTCCAACACACATTTAGCAAAACACACGGCCTGCTGGTATGTTTGGCAAGGACTTCCCAGGCTTGGATGGGGAGTATCTCTGTTCAGAGGTGTTGAACCCACTGCCAATAGGTTGCTTTATGTACAGGCTGGATGTCATTGTGGGGAGGATTATCTTTCTCCAGAGGTCCTAAAAAGTACAGTTATGAAAGGATTGGTGATGTTCCGAGCTGGGGTTCAGGGAAGCAGGTAGAAGCAGAGTGGAGATTCAGGGCTGGGGGAGGGCAGATAGTGTAGTTTCTTGAGGAAAGTCTATAAAACAGACAGCAAAATTATGAGCAAAAGCAAAGCTTCAAGTGAATGCTTTGAAGAGAAATGCATGCAAGCTGGTATGGGTGGTTTTTTTTTAACAGTACTTATGGGTTTACCAAACCTGTTAACTTTAGTACAAAGTAGCAGCTGAAATGCTTTATATCCAGATGTTTGTGATTAGAGAGGGAGCCCTTGGGCTGAAGGGTGGGGTGAGTTTTTGCACACCACTGGATTTTAGTAAGATGCAAAGTAGTTTTGGAGCCTTAGGAGAATCAGGATTGGTCACAGGGTGGGTGACTTCCCATTGTGGGGATTATTAGTTTTTCAGAGAAGGCATAGCTCAGTTTTGAGATGTGATGTGAACAGAGGCCTACAGCTGACTTAGGCTTGAGACATCCCAGGTACTGGGAGACAGAGTATCATGGGTCTGAATGAAGGGTGCTCGTCTGTCTATAAAATTCATTGTTTACTTGTTTACTTGTTACTGAAGCACCATTTCTACAGACAAAAAAAAAATAGATGTTTTCACCTCATTCTTTTGAAATCTGATACTACGTCCTTGACTCATGCCCTGGTCTTCTTGCCTGTGAGAATCACTGAATGACGTAAAACATGCAAAAATGTACTCCTGGCCTTTAGGTCAAGGCTTCTCATGACATACCAGCGCTCTGCCTGGTGCTGTCATGTGCTTAGCTCTCCCATAGCCTGTGGTGGTTTCATACTGATAGGCAGCTCATCTCTGCCACATTGCTCTCTATATTGGGTTCGCATGGCAAGGTTTTGGTAGCAGGGGGCTGCAGGAGTGGCCTCTGTGAGCAGAACCCAGCAGCTGCCCCATGTCAGAGCAGAGCCAGCTCCAGCCGGCTCCTAAAGGGACCCGCTGCTGGCCAGAGCTGAGCCAGGGAGCAATGCTGGTTGGGCCTCTGGGAGAGCAGATTGAAGGAAGGTGGAAAATAGCCTGCTGCAAAACAGCAGCTGGGAGAGAGGAGTGAGAAGCAGCCCTGAAGACCCCAAGGTGAGTGCAGCAGAAGGGCAGGAGGTGATCCAGGCATGGAGCAGAAGTTCCCCTGCGGCCTGTGGAGAGGCCCCTTGTGGAGCTATTGGATCTGATCTGAAGGAGGCTGCCAAATGGCCATATTTTTTCTGCATTTCCTTACACTTCGGAGATACCTTAACCACCATGCCTTGCAAGAAAAGCAAATCTGTCAGTCTTCAGCTATTCTGGATATATAAACCTGAGCAAGGCTGCTCAATGAGAGGCTGGATGCCACTGGAAGCAGACCTCTATCACGGATTCCTTGGCTTTAAGCATGTTTCAGCTTTGACTTGAATGATGTTGCTGTTCCCTGTGATCCTTGCTGTCCACTAGCAGCTCGTTGCAAGGAGGACACTATGGGATACTGTGAAGATACCACACTGATATTTTCTTGTATTTTCCCTTGGTATAACACATCAGGCAGCAGGGCTGAGGAAGCACACCTGTTTGATTCTAAGTGGCATCAACTAGAACGGTCTGGATAATTGGCAAGTGAAAATCCAACTGTCTCATTGTAATTAAAAAAAAATATTTTTGCCCTCCCACTCCATTTATTGTGTTTTGTTTGTCTTGTTTTAAACCTGGATGATGAGCTCTTCCTGAATGTCAAGGAAATACTTTCTTATCCTACGGCTGGAAGTTTTCCTGTTTTCCTGTTCATTTTATTCTTCAGTGGGGTGCCTGGTTACTGTTTTATACAAATTGGCACTGGTTAAAAAGAGAGGAAAATTCAGTATCAGTCAAGTAGGTGGACCAGGATTGTTCATTTAAACTCTGCTATTGTGATACTTGATAATCCACCTCTTCTTATTTCCTGTCACCAATGTGAAGATTTTGGAAATTCCTCTCTCCCTGATAGGAACTATCCTATCAATATGTAAGGAACCAGGGTTTTTATGTATTTTCAAGCATTGCAGTTGGAACAGCTGAGTCATAAATATTCTTGAAAATCTCACCCTGTTTGGAGACTGCATTGTAAAACATGGCTGAGAAGTCAAATGGTATTTCCAAAATGATCGACCTTTTGCAGACAAAGATTCCTTTAAGCAGTGTTATACCTGTATCAACAAGCAAAACCACCTTTTGTTGTGCAACAGCACAAACACTTCGTGGTCCTAATTATGTAGATGACATTTCCTTTGAAATGGTCTCATGCAAGCACTTAGGAAGAAAAAGAAGATCTTGTCTCTGTGACTGAACTTGTTCTCCTCCTCAACATATGTGCACCCCATTCTTCCTCTCAGGTTCTGATGAAGCCTTTTGTTGTCATCAAACCCTTGATGTTCTGCCTTGGAAAGAGAGGCAAAGCATGCATTCAGTGGTCACATTGAAGATGAATGTGTTGGAAAGTTTTGATTGCTGATTTGCTATTTTAAGTCCAGATTGTGATTTGTTGGCTCTTCTGGGACATTTGTCTCACAGTAAGGGACAAAGATTTAAGGGGTTCCTGTTTAGTTTTTCTTCTGTAACAATACAGAATGTCAGCTTGGCTTAAGCAGATGCACATGTCACCAGCCCCATGGCACTGTACTGAATAAAAAACCCAACCATCACCCTTCCTACAAATACTTGAATATTTAAGTGGACTTAAGGGAAGGGAAACAATAAATGAAAACCTTCTAGAATATGAAACTGCTCTGCTCTTGCCTCATGTTATATTTAGAAATAAAAACCTCTTTAAAAGTCTCCTCTTCAATTTTTATTTATTTTTTATTTTTTTTTTTAATTTTTTAACCTTAGCACTATTAGGGGATTCCCATTTCTAGGTATTTTCCTTGTGTGTATGACAGCTTTATAGCAAAAGGCCAATTATATGTCATCTCAAATCCCATTATTTTTCCCACTAATCCAATTAGCTTTTCATTAGATGTCTTAATCTAAATATATCACATTCTGGATTCAATTACCTTAAGTCTTTTCCCCTCCCACTGTAAGGTATCCTTGTATTTTAAATGCCTCTGCTCTTGTCTACACGATAAGCTTGCAGAGGCAAGTCCTATTCATTGTTCTGTATTTAAGGTATTACCATGCTATTATACCCAATACCTTTTAGCTCGTTGTTTATTAAAATAATCTGTATTAACATAATGATTTAGAATAATGCTGTGTATTTATGTGGAAAACACTTAGAAGCTAGGTCTTAGCACTCGAAAGTTGTAAAATACTTTACTCTGCATATAGTCTATATACAGAACTTGTTCACTAAAATCTTGTCCAGTGAAAAAAAATTAAGTCTGTGGCTTGCTTTAATGGAATCAAGACTGTTTGAAATCTTGAAGTTGTGCATGCACTTACATGCTTGCTGAGTTAAGTGCCAAAGATTTACCTTACATTTTAGTTGTAAGGGTGGCAGTATCCAGCCCTAACCTATGGTCTGATGATGTTATGGATGTTTTGTGCCTGAGGTCTGTCTCACAACGCTGAGTAGTTTAGCTGAAGCTAGCACATTACTTAGATTGTCAGTATTTATGGGATAAGTCGCTGATGGTCCCAATCCTGTCAACACGTCTGCGTGTGTTTAATTTGGGATTACCGGTGAATTTACAATGCAGTGCATATGCAGGAACTGGCAGGATTTGATGTCTTCATTTGTAGCTACTAACAGATATTTTTTAATATACCTATTGTACTTTATTATTATAATTTTCAGTAATGAAGATGTTTACTACAATCAGCAAACATTTGCTGAAACTAGGACACTACTTATGAGCAGTAACCAAAATTCTTGCAAATGCTGGTACTATTTATTTCATCTACAACTAACGTATTTCAAGAAGCCCTGCCATACTGAATGTTTCACCTCGAGCTAGTGCACCAGGCTGAACCTCAGATGCATAGTTTTAGAGACAGTGGACATGTACTTCCCATGAGCTATTCTTTTCCCACTTAAACATGAAACATTCTGGGTAACAGGAATTTCTGGAAGAAATTCTTTACTATGAGGGTGGTGAGGCCCTGGAACAGGTTGCGCAGAGAAGCTGTGGATGCCCCATCCCTGGAGGTCTTCAAGGGCAGGCTAGAAGGGACCTAGGGCAACCTGGTCTGGTGGGAGGTGTCCCTGCCCATGGCAGGGGGTTGGAACTAGGTGGTCTTTAAGGTTCCTTCCAACCAAAATCATTCTTTGGTACTATGATTTTGTGTACAGCCCTTAGACAATCCTGATGCAATTTGATTAGTTTGGTAAGTGCCCTTATTTACCTAATACTTTCTGACTGCTGACTTTCTTCATAGAGGAACAACGGAGATTAAATGTAGAGGTGTTAATGCTTTGAACTTTTTAGGTTGAATGGGGGATTTTGTGGTATTGTTTTTTCATGTTAATTATTATTTTGACTGATGTCACCACATACTCTTTCCCCTACTCTCTGTCTTGTAAAGCCACCATTATCAAATGAAGCTGTCTTTACATGGCACCTACTCTTGAGAGTGGAGAAGCCTATTGCTGAGAAATCTCTTGAATTCATCACATGACATTATTTCCACTCTGCCTTTCTAAAAGCCTTTTTTTTTTTCTTTTTCCCAAAATAAAAGCAGTTTGTGGTTAATATTTTGTTAAACACAGTCCTCCAGCTTGTGCACATTGTGATTTTGGGCAGTATTTTCCCCTATTGTGTTTCCTCTATAGTTGCTGCAACTGAATCTGAGTAATTCAACCTCTTGTCATGGGTTATGTCCTTCAATGCCAGAATGAGTGGTGATGACATGAGGATTGTGGTACATGATTAAGTGGGGTGTGTGATGATCATCATGAATTATTAAAAAAAAAAGGGGGGGGGGTGAAGGGAAGCACAACTGGCTTAGATGGAGACTGCTAATGTGTCATGTTGGGAGATCTGCATAGAAGTCCTATTGGTTTGGGCTTTATTTGGTCTGAAAAGAGAATAAATTGTGTTGGCTTTTCTTCTTTTTCTCTCTCTCTCTCTCTTTTTTTTTTTTTTTTGGCAGAGGATCTTTGTAGGGAAGCTGGGATCTGATATGGTGTGGTTTCTGCCATTGTCTGGTATTCTAAGGAGAATCTCCATCCTTTACTGGATGCGGGGGGAAACTTAGTTACAAGAGATGAGGAAAAGGCGGAGGTGCTCAATGCCTTCTTTGCCTCAGTCTTTAGCGGCAATACCGGTTGTTCTCTGGATACTCAGTACCCTGAGCTGGTGGAAGGGGATGAGGAGCAGGAAGTGGCCCTCATTATCCATGAAGAACTGGTTGGTGACCTGCTACGGCACTTAGATGTGCACAAGTCGATGGGGCCGGATGGGATCCACCCAAGGGTACTGAGGGAACTCGCAGAGGAGCTGGCCAAGCCACTGTCCATCATTTATCAACAGTCCTGGCTATCGGGGGAGGTCCCAATCGACTGGCGGCTAGCAAACGTGACGCCCATCTACAAGAAGGGCCGGAGGGCAGACCCGGGAAACTACAGGCCTGTCAGTTTGACCTCAGTGCCAGGGAAGCTCATGGAGCAGATCCTCCTGAGAGTCATCATGCAGCACTTGCAGGGCAAGCAGGCGATCAGGCCCAGTCAGCATGGCTTTATGAAAGGCAGGTCATGCCTGACGAACCTGATCTCCTTCTATGACAGAGTGACGCGCTGGGTGGATGAGGGAAAGGCTGTGGATGTGGTCTACCTTGACTTCAGCAAGGCTTTTGACACCGTCTCCCACAGCATTCTCCTCAAGAAACTGGCTGCTCTTGGCTTGGACTGGCGCACACTTCGTTGGGTTAGAAACTGGCTGGATAGCCGGGCCCAAAGAGTCGTGGTGAATGGAGCCAAGTCCAGTTGGAGGCCAGTCACTAGTGGCGTCCCCCAGGGCTCGGTGCTGGGGCCGGTCCTCTAATATCTTCATCGATGATCTGGACGAGGGCATCGAGTGCACCCTCAGTAAGTTTGCAGATGACACCAAGTTAGGTGCGTGTGTCGATCTGCTTGAGGGTAGGAAAGCTCTGCAGGAGGATCTGGATAGGCTGCACCGATGGGCTGAGGTCAACTGCATGAAGTTCAACAAGGCCAAGTGCCGGGTCCTGCACCTGGGGCGCAATAACCCCAAGCAGAGCTACAGGCTGGGAGAGGAATGGTTGGAAAGCTGCCAGGCAGAGAAGGACCTGGGAGTGATGGTGGACAGTCGGCTGAATATGAGCCAGCAGTGTGCTCAGGTGGCCAAGAAGGCCAACGGCATCCTGGCTTGTATCAGGAACAGCGTGACCAGCAGGGCTAGGGAGGTGATCGTCCCCCTGTACTCAGCTCTGGTGAGGCCGCACCTCGAGTACTGTGTTCAGTTTTGGGCCCCTCGCTACAAGAAGGACATCGAGGTGCTTGAGCGGGTCCAGAGAAGGGCGACGAAGCTGGTGAGGGGCCTGGAGAACAAGTCCTACGAGGAGCGGCTGAGGGAGCTGGGCTTGTTCAGCCTGGAGAAGAGGAGGCTCAGGGGCGACCTTATCGCTCTTTTTAGGTACCTCAAGGGAGGCTGTAGCGAGGTGGGGGTTGGCCTGTTCTCCCACGTGCCTGGTGACAGGACGAGGGGGAATGGGTTTAAGTTGAGCCAGGGGAGTTTTAGGCTAGATGTTAGGAAGAACTTCTTCACTGAAAGGGTTGTGAGGCACTGGAACAGGCTGCCCAGGGAAGTGGTGGAGTCACCATCCCTGGAAGTCTTCAAAAGACGTTTAGATGTAGAGCTTAGGGATATGGTTTAGTGGAGGGCTGTTAGCGTTAGGTTGAAGGTTGGACTCGATGACCTTGAGGTCTCTTCCAACCTAGAAATTCTGTGATTCTGTGTGATTCTGTACCTTGGGCTGATGGGAGCAAAGGGAACACTGGGACACCTGTGCCTTCAGCTGCTCACCTGCAGCCCAGTCCTGCCATGGCAGCTCACAGCTGCTCTGCTGTGTGCTGTGGTTTCCACCTACCTGGGGTGGTCGGGCTTGGCTAGTAAAGGCAGAGGTGTGTTGTTTTTTTTTTTACAAATGGGAGCTATGGAGAACCTGTATGGCTTACTGAAAAGTTTCCCTGTGCTTCATTCCTTGGGCTTTCACTAAAATTATTATTATTTTCTTTTCTCTACAAAAATTTCACTTACAGAGCTTTCTTTTGCTTGTTTGTTTCTCTACCTCTTTTTCTCCTAAAAGTGTACTCATGAAACCTACTGGATTGACAATGGCAGAGAATAAAGTTCTGGGCAGGGATTGCATCTGTGAACATCTCAGGAGACAGGCAAGGAGCTTCAGGTGAGTAGGCTTAGTCTGAGGGCATTATAGGACATGCTGCTGTACAGATGAATGGGCCTGGGTCTGTGCCATCTTGGTGATACACTTCACAAAGTAGACCTGTCCAAAATGTGCTTTCGTTACTTGAGAAACCTATTACAAAGCAGACTTGAATTTTCAGACTGGAATCTCCCACGTTCTTGGTTGGTGTTTTTGTTTACCATTTCTGAATCTCCCAACTTACCACCAATAAATCAATGGATGCTGAGTTTAAAGGTGTTGATTTTGGCAATCAGGATGTTTTAAAAACAGAAGGGATGTTCATAAAAGGTGCCCCAGCATGAAGAATGACTTGGAAGCATTGATGGGAATTATCTACATTTTTTTCAAAGCAGATCTATGTGGTGATCCATACCACACCTTTTAAACATCCTTAGCTTTGCTCAAACATTTGCACTGTGGAGGGAGAATTTTGGGGCTATTTTAAAGTTTACCTAATATTTCCTGTCAATAAAGTCTATTTACTGGATCACCAAAACTGGCTGTTTGCTTCAGGCTGATCAGATCCAGTCATTGCTGTATTATAAATATAATGAAGGGATGTTTTGGAGTGTTTTATGAACTTTGAGTTTTATGTGTTCTCATATAATTCCTTCTGAAAGATCCTAGGTCAATGTAAGTCTTGCTTTTTGGTGTGCTTCTCCTTTTTTTTTTTTTTTTTTTTTCCAGAGGTGATGCAGTGTGTGACAGGTGAGGGGGAGAGGGCCTCCATCTCACTTCAGCTTCCTGCTGTGGAACTGCTGAGAAGAGAGCTCACAGGGGTCTGAGCACTGCACTGTGTGTTCTCTCTTTGTTTTCTAAATACACTATATCCAATGTTTACTGCAGTGCTCTGTGCATAAGCTGTAGCCAAATGCACTCTGGCCCTCTCTCCATTACCCGTCCATGATATGTTATCACCTCTGGTAAAGACATTATATCCCAAATTAGGGGGAACATCTTGTCATTTTAATATTAGCAGATGGACGCTGGGAGACTTTCTAGAACAATGAAGACATTTCTTTATTCTTCATAATCTTCATTATTTATTTTCAGTGTGTTCTTACTGATGTATTGATATAATTTTGTAGCCATCTTGTGAAATTTCTTATGAAAAATATGGGAAAGAAGCCCTCTGTTAAAGTTAGCTTTGTGATTTGGGCATCTAAAATGATCTTTAAAATGTATCACAGGTCAGGTTAATTGCATTGCTAGTGCTTACCCTGGACATGTTGTTTGTCACAGTAGTAACTCACACTGGTGGACTGTTAAATCCTTGAAAAAATGGAGCGACCTCTTTTCATCGGGTCAAATATATTATCTTTATAAGAAAAAGCATCATTGTTTGTTAAAAGTTGAAGTCAAAAGTGAGAAAATTGCACATGCATCAAAGAACCTTCAAGCAGGGGAAGACCTTAGTAATGTCATAGCACATTTACAGTAAAGTCGGTTAAATGTGAAGCCTTTTTAACCATACCAAGACAAAATATGGTATCTAACAAAAAGGCATTTGTCTGAAACATCCACCATGAACAACAAGAAGTAAGAGCTGTGGTGTTTTTATGAAGCAAAATTGGAGAACAGCTGTGCTGAGCATGTAGACGACAAGTTGGTATGGCTGAGCTGGAGCAATTGGTTGGGCTCTCCATCTTCTGCCAAACTCTGCGTCTTTATTGTTTAAGTATTAAAAGCGAAGCTCTTAATTTCAGAGTAGTTCTTCACTTATTATACATGAGACCCTTTCCTCTGCCACACTTCGCAGAGCACTAGCAAAAAAAGAGAAGAAGTTTTCTCTGTGGGGTATGGAACAAAGCAGTCATAAAGTCCTGGATATTTTTTTTTATTAACTAGTTTGCCCCCAAAGTCTAGTAAGGGTAGGTACCCTATGAAACCCATGCCCCAAGAAAAAATCAGTTTATTTGGATGCAGTTCCTCTATATGCTGGAACAAACCCTCAGCTTTTTTTCTAAACTACATAAAACAAAACAAAACAAAACAAAAACAAAAAACGAAACCCTCAAACAACCCCAAATAATAATAAAAAAAGTTTTCCTTCTCAGAACAGCATCTGTTATTTAGCAACATCTGAATTTCCATAAATAATCCCAGATTTCCCCTGTGCAAAGATGTAAACAACTGTTGTGCACTCAAGTCTCCCCCAGTTTCGCTGCCTTTCTGTGCGAGGAGAGTGGGAGAGGAGGCACTGGGGGGTCTGTAATGGGATCCACACTGGGGCAGGGGTGGGTTGGGGTACGGGTGGCTGCTGGGCCCCTGATGGGTGGTAAAACTCTTTGGCCCTCTGGAAGCTGTCCACCAGATGGGACTTTTGAGATTGTTGGTTGTTTTGAGCAGCTAGACTAGTATGCATATTGGTGATCCTGCCTGGCTTGGCTGTGGGCTGGCGTGGGGACAGGGATGGTGACAGGGATGGGGATGGGAGGATGCCACCCTGCCTCTGACTTGAAACATGAGGCTGAGGGCTCTGGTGGGGTCCACCACAAAGCTACTCAGGACTGGAGGCCTCCCACCAGCCCGGTCTCTGGGTTTCTTTAAGATGCTATTTCTGCAGGAGGAGGCAGAGGGGGAACTGAAACCTCTTGGGGTAATTAAAAGACTAGTAATTAAGCAACAAATAATAATGGCACAAATAGAAATGAGAGGCACCAGCTGCTTCGTAAACCCATGAAAGTCACAAAGTCTTGCTTGTGATGCCTGCTGTAATGACACTTTATTCTTAACACATGAATATACCATGTGAGAATTTTCTTTAAGAGGTTTGTTTGTTCCTCTTGTCAGAATATATTCAGTGTTTTCGTGTTTATTTATTTATTTATTTATTTATTTATTTATTTTTTTCTGCTGGGCTAAAATTACCAACAAATTAAACCATGCCTGCAGCCAGCTTAATCCCTCACCCTCCCCATTAACATTTTATTAAACTGTAAAATGTCAAGATGGTTAAATTTCTTCTTTTTCTGTTAGGGTCTTAGAACAGCTATTTAATACATCTTACACATATACGAGAAAATCAATTTAGCTGGATCAACATGCCATTTCACAGTGAAGCTCTTTTTTCTTTGCATTGACCTTGTCCTATGATTATTTCTCTTCCATTCAGCCACATGTGATTGCTCCTGAAGTATTTTCTATGCTTTGAAAATCTTGCAAAAATCACCTCCGCTATTAGTCTCAACATTATTCCTTGATTCTTCAGTGTGTCTGTTGCATGCTGACAGCTCTGTTGGGTCTCTCTTTGGAGCTGAAATACTGATCTTACCTCTTACTGTGACTAAGGGTGAGTTATTGCGCACTGAATACACAGGAAAAACCTTGTTGTTGGAGCCTCAGCCCCGTGTAGGGGAAATGTGTACAGACACTGACACTAGCTTTGCATCCTAACGTGGCAGAGCAATATCATCCTGCTGTCACCTGCTGAAGTTGATTTGATTTGAACTTAACATAACCTCAGAAATGCTTTTATGCTGCTGCTTGGATATTTTTGTACCACCTTAAAAAAGCTTCGCATACTGACTCCTTATTGTTTGTTTTCCTTTGCAGTTTTATGACTGAATGAAATAATTGACTGAGAGAAGCAAAAAGAAAGCAAGAATAATTTAAACACAGAAGTTTGTCCCTTTTGAATACTCTCTATCTGCTTTTAAAACTGTGGTATCCATACATAAATTAAATAACAATTATAAAACCATGTAAATTAAAGTTACTGAAACTCAGCAAGAAAGTCTTGACTTTCCGTGCTAGCCTTTGTTCTTGCCAATGTGACTGACTGCTCAGGAAAACTAATTATTTTGCACTGCTACCTGGAATGCATCTGTGAATAGGACCCCCTACTCTCCTGTAAGCCATAGTAGCTTTTTATCTTCTGGGTCCTGCTGCTTCTCTAAATATTTCTCTTTAATTTGAAGAACTTGTTTTCCTAGAAGAAGAGATTTCTGAGGACAGAACCAGGAGTTACTGGTGTTCAGCTGGACTCTGAGCTCCTGCAGTGTGCAAGAGTCCATGACCAGCAGAAGTGGCTGAGAGCTCTCTGATGCTGTGAGTTAAGATGGGAGGTAAAGGTTATGAATGCCTTCCCTTCCCTAAGACACTAAGCATCAATACTTCCCATCATGAGCATGGTGGAAAGCACACCAACAAGCAATATGCTAAGAAACATATTGTACCTCTGAAAAAAAATTAATATATATATTGTTAGAAATAATATTTTAAAGCATCATCTACCTTCATTTTTGCTTGATTGCTGCCTTTTCCCCCTGCCTTAATCTCAAAAAGTGAATATGATCTTAAATGTGATCACCGTTTATCTTTAAGAAGACCTGTGGATTCAGGCTGCTCATTTGGATTTTTGCATGACATCACTTGCTGAGATTTTGGTGTGCCTTATCAACTTAAGAAGTGAAATCCAAGGTTTTGGCTTGGCCATGTGAATAAACTGAATGGCATGAGATCTAACTATCAGGGAGATTACCCTTTTCTCCTCCATGATGGTGCTGCTGTGGGAACAGGCAGAGATGACAAAACAAGCATCCTCTCCACATAGGGGAAGTCTAGATGTTTGTGATCTTTCCTCTCTCTCCCCCCCCCAGATTTATTACCTTCATGGTGCACTTCAAAGTCTTTTTCTTTCTCAGGGCTCTGCAGAAGAGGGTGGCTTGCTGTTGGCCTTCAGATTGGGAACTGTACCCAGTGCTTTCTACTTGAGTGTCTTGGTCTTCCATGGTGGTGAAAGGCATTGCATTTTGTTGTGATGCAAAAGGTGTATCGATGCAGTCTGCATCAAACATCCTGTGTCCACTGTCTAAAGCAGCAGGGCCGTAGAGGCAGTTAATGTGTGCATCTGAACAATGGAAGTGTACATATGTACCTGTGCTGACTTCTTCCTCTGAATGTCCTGCAAGTGGGGGGTGAATCAGAGTTGTACAAATATACAATTTTGGGGTGATTCTTGGTCGAGAAAGTTCCCTATTAGAGGGAGAGAGAAAAGAACTGGAGAGCAGTCCATGCTCACCCCAGCACTGCTAGCTCTTCTAGGTGGCTGAGCTTTGGTGAGTTGTGGTGGCTGACTAGTTTGCTGAAAGGTAAACTCCAACACATGCACTGGTACAGGATAAATGCCCTGTTATCAGCAGCCTGTGCATTATAAGAGCTTGAGCACTCATCCACCTCTGCTGGCGACAGTGCCGGGGCTCTCATGTAGTACCAAAGGGCACCAAACCTGCTCCAGCCATGTGCTAGCATTGGTGCTACACTGGGGCTTGGGGCACAAAAAGCTGCCCACGAGCTCTCACTGTGCAGTCAGTGCCATCAGCTGCTCCTCTTTGGGCACAGCTGTGGGAGTAAAAGCCCCAGGAGCTGGAGGGCAGTAAGGGACCGTGCTGAGGAAGAGTCATGGCATGGCTGGCAGGGAGGAGCTGTAATGCAGAAGGAAGGGATGGATGTAGATTATAGCACTGAACCACACAGAGCTCAAATCCTCCAGCACAGGCTTGGCTGTAGCGAAGATGTATCTTAAACTTTATCCAATACTAGAGCCAATCCAGAACAGGCTGTTTCATGAGGTTTGAAAATGTTCCACTGCTTTGAAGGAAAAAAGTGACAATAAAAAAAAATGAAGAAAATGTTCCACCCATGAATGAAAAAATGCTGTTCCTCTCAAACACTTCTTCTTACAGGGCATATATGCTATTAATTTGTGCTGATTGGGGGAAAATATTTGCATATTTTGCTTTGAAAACAAATGCTGAGATTGTATGATAGCAGTTCTTGTAGCCATGACTTTCCAATTGAAAACTGAAATTGTGATAATCTTTCTGGGAGAATCTTTTCTGAAAAGCCTCCCATCTATATTTTCTTTTCCATGCCTTCCCCAAAACAAAGCCACATAGACTTGATATGCTCAAATTCAGCCCAGCTTTTGTTTTTTTTCTAGCATTTACATGAGTTTTGTGCTTGTGAGCTTCATTCACACAGCTGAAGAGCCCTGAGGAAGGATGGAGGGGTACACCCATTGACTGTTCAGCTAGTGAACACATGAACAGATAATAATGTATGGCATTTAGGTTGGAAACATTAAGATACTCATGCAGTCTATTGTGCTTTATATAGCTAAACTCCTACTGTTTCTGTGCCTTGTTTAACAGCCTACTCCTGAGAAGAAAATGAACACGAGAGGAAAAAGTGATGGGGTAGGATAGGGTAGGATGGGGCATCTTGCCAAACCTGATCAGTTTGTGAGCAGGGGGCCAGGAGACAGTGTGGGCTGCAGGTGAGAAGAGGGTCCTGTTCAGTTGGCTTAGCTGCATCTGCAGATCTTTAGCAGGAGGCTGAGAACACGAGGATTTTCTGAGTGTCCCAAACTCAGAGTCTGGGGCAACACTTTACATACTTATTTGTCATGTAAAAACATTTGTCAATGTTTTCTTCTAGATTTTGCTGTCTTGGAAATCATTTGGTCTCAGTTTCTTTTCTGTAACACTACCACTCTCTTTTGTGATGCCTTTCCAAGATCCTCAAACAAAGGCTTCATTAAGGAGAATGAGGTTTCAGCAGTTTGGATAGACCCCCAGGTGCCATGCACTGAATGCAATACTTGCAGATTGGGCTTTTTCTCACAGGTAGGGTTTTCTCTGCTCTGCTGACTGGCTGTAGTTGGTGTGCAGTTGCACAGCCCAAGCTGGTGCTGTCTCCTGCAGTGGAGACAGAAGTATGTGAGACATCTGTATAAATAAAACACACCAACAGGAATTCTTCCATGGCTGCTGGTGACTGAAATGACACCAGCAAAAATCACAACCAGACCAGGACAGATGAGTGGGACTGTGCCAGATGGGGTCTGATCTGCCTCAGCCCTGTTCTTGGTGGATGCAAATACTGCAGTAGCTTCACTGAGTTTGTTTGAGCAAATATTTAGAAATAGAGTTGCTTTAAGCTCCCCGAGGTGCTACTAAATCTCATATTGCAGAAGTTTGCTGTTTACCAGAAACCTGAATGACTTTAAGGCTCCCAGGAGTTCTCTCACCTCTTCTGCAATGAAGACCTTTCCAGGCAGAGGTGCCCAGAGAATTGCTGCCAAGATCAACTTTCCTACCTCCAGTACGTGCGCAACAGGGAGGAGAGGGCACCTGGAGCGCTGGTGCTCCTGCCTCTGGCTGAGGTACTGGCAGGGTTGTGCTGCTATATCTCTAAGACGACAGCAGGGAAGGGGAACATCTGAGGCTCCTGTATGTGAGCCCTAATTGCCCTTAGGCAAATACTATGTCCAAGGAGGGATAAGCCTTCCTTTCCTTATAGGCAGTGCCCCATTTCCACGTAACCTACTTTCTGCACATCTATTGACAGGATGGTGGTAAGACCTTGTGGCCTGGTTCTGGAGCAGAGTTTGCCATTTGAAAGGCCTCATTCTACCCCCTGGGGCTCTGGGAAGTGCCCCATCAGGTGCCATCCATGCATGATGTTGGGCCTCATCAATGATCCTGGGCTTTGCTCAGTGGATAAAGGAGTGATTATTCATCCCTCACAGGTGCTCGGAGCTGGCGCTGCTGCTGAGACCAGCTCCTTGTAGCAGGTCAGACAGATCTGGACAGCTCGTGCTATGGAACACGGCTGGAGTATCAGGGCAAGGCTTTGGCTATAACACAAGACTCAGCTTGTGCTCAGTCTTGGGTGAAGACAGCTGTATGGGTAGCATCCTGAGCTTTGAAGAGCTCAAAATGCCAGTTTATTTTAGTTTCTACTTACATGGAGTTCATTTTCAAGAGGGAGTTTCTGATTTTGTCCTGCAGAATTGGTTCAGTTTTTAAGAGCCAGTGTCTTCACTGTTCTACTGTTGTAGTCTCCAAATCTTTGCAGTCCACAGTAGGGTGAGGGCCGTCAGCAGCAAACAGAGGGACTACAAGTGAAAGGCAGTGCAAGGATGAGCTGCCCTTTGCTAACTCTTGTGGCTCTCGCAAGTCTGGGTGATAGCAGTGCAGTGAACTAGTACAGGAAGAGCAAGTTTTGGGCTTTCCCAGACCTCGCAAGAACATTTGATATCTGCAATGGTCATATTTTTGAACATACTGCAGCTTGTTGTGATTTCTGTGAGAGAAAAAAAAAAAAAAAAAAAAAAAGAAAAAGAAAAAAAGTGGCTGTGTAATTCCTAAATGTTAACGATGCTTCAGTTTGGCAAACACACTACTAGTGATAGTAAGGCCCCTATAAAATGACTTGCAAGAAAATAAAGAACCACACATGGTTTGCTGCCTTTTGTACATGGGAGGCGAGAGAGCAGCTGAGTATCTTCTCCTGCTTCTCCACATAATGCAGCTCAAAGCTGAGACCTGTCATACAACCCAGAGAGTGCTAATACATCTATTACAGCCTTCCACCTGTGCAAAATGGGTTTATAGAGCTGGTAGGCAGATTTGGTGCCGTCTGAGCACCTTGTGGATGACTGCACAGAGAGGAAATCCTGGCAGAGAACAGGGCCTGATCTAGGCCTTTCTTACCTTGAATTCCACGAATTGTCACAGCACAAGAGAAGAAATTAAACCTAGATTGGGCTAGATTTAGGCACTGGGTTTGGAGATGGATTAAGACCTTTCAAAACCCATCTCATTTATCCCATCCCCTCCTACCTACTTTTCTAAGTAAACATGGTGATCCCATATACTGATAAAGCTCCCTCAGATCTGGGATATCTTTTGGCTGTATCTTTCGCTCCACTGGAAATCTCTCCTTTTCTGCCCTCCCTCCGCTCCACCCCACTCGAATTCTTCAGCTGCAGCAGGGCAAGCAGCCAACCTCATTTCTAAGCGCCTCTTGTCTGAGGCTCTATCCAGATGCTTTCGGAGAGAGGCCTGATCAAAGCAGACAGTGCTGCGATTGAGTCTGGTTGCAGGGAGCTGTGAAATGGTCATGGGCTCCCAGGAAAACCCCACAGCTCCCTGCCAGGATTGTTTCATGAGGCTTATCACCAGCAGTGCAGTTGTCCCCAGCATCCAGGATGGCACAAAGGACAGAAAAAGATGAACACAAGCATTCGGTTGGCAATGTGAGCGGGTGGAAGGATTTTGTTTTCTCCATGGCAAGGCTGACTTTTGAGACCTTTCTGTGATATAATTTCTGCTTCTCTTTTTTTATTTCTAACTGTGACAAGCTGACTAGCTTACTCAGAATTTCCTTGCTGAATGATACGTATAATTTGATGATGAGTATGGCAGCAATAGTAATTATGATCTCCGTATCTACAGAAGAAGTTGCTTTTACAATGGAAAGTTTTTCCAGCTTGTGTTCAGTAAAGGTTATATTCACCACATAATGTCATAGTGTATATCACAGCCTATAAACTCTATAAACTCTGGAGCATTTTGAACTGTTACCCGCACACAGTGTTGACAGTTTTCTGAAAGACTTAATACAAAGCTGTACAGCCAGCTGAAGTAAGGTGCACTTGTCCACACTGTAACCCATGTCACATTGATGACCCAAAAGTGGAGTTATCATAAAACATGAAGTGTTTTTCCTCATAAATTAGAAAAAAAAAAAAGCTGGAAGAAATCATTTTCATTTTTTTTCATCAAAAATGAAAAAGAAATTCAAGACCCAATTGTGGTTATTTTCTTTCCCTTCAAGCATTCTGTTATGAAACACGTTTACTATTTGTGAGCTGCTCTGGTAAGAGGGCAAGTCATGTAATTCCCATTGAAGGATGATCTCAGGATATGAAAGAATCTAAAGTGAAGCCAGATGAAAAACGGGGATTTGGGGGATTTCCTTTTATATTTCTCCCCAAGTTGCCAGTGTTGTGGAATATGCCTAGATGCTGGTGTGCCTGTGTGTTTTTTGAAATGAGGATGCAGCAGAAGCAGCAAATGGGCAACATAAACTTTGTTTAAATTTGTATAAACAGATAGTTGACTACATGACATTAGAATTTTTAAGCCAAATTCTGAGCCTTCCCAATACTTCAATACTTTCTTCCTCTGTTTTTTTTTTTTTTTTTTTTATATTACCACAACCCTGATTAAAAATACCAAGTTGACAAATGATGGTCTGCCAGTTGCACCTCCTACTGCTAACACTTCAGCTCATTCTGCATTTTGTTCAGTATTGGGAAATGCACTACTACTTGTCTGGTTGAGGGACTTTGTTCATGTTTTTGTGTGCATGTCAGATGGATATATCTGAATACAGCCTGTGAGATGTATACCATAGTAGGTCTCTTGATTTAAGACTGGTCTCCAGGTAACTTTGAAGAACCTGTGGACTGCACTGCTGTCCTTCTTGTTGATAGAAGTGTTAGATCTTTGGAAAATTGAGATGTTCCTACATTCCCAAAATCAACACAGTTTTGTTCATTTATGTGACTTCACAGGGGACCCGTGCTGGAGCAGTTTGCTCCTGGAGGATGGACCCTGTGGTACGGAGCCATGTGGGAGCAGTTCTTGAAGAGCTGCTGCCTGTGGGCAGCCCCCACAGGCTCAGCTGGGGAAGGCCAGCATCCCGTGGGAGGGACCCCATGGAGAGCAGGGGCAGAGAGGGACCGTGAGGGAGCAGCAGAGATGAAGCATCAGGGACTGACCGCAGCCCCCATTCCCTGTTCCCCTGTGCTGCTTGGGGGAAGGAGTTAGAAGAGGATCGGTGGTGGGAAGGTGTTTTTAGTTTGCTTTTAGTTTTTCACTGCTCTAGTCTATTAGCAATGGGCAATAAATTACATTAATCTCCCTATGTTGAGTCTGTTTTGCACATGAAGATAATTGTTGAGTGATCTCCCTGTCCTTATCTCAACCCTTGAGCTTTTTTTCTCATTGTATTTCTGCTCTGTTTTTTTGAGGAGAGGGAATGAGAGCAGTGTGGTGGGGCTTACCTATCTACTGGTGTGAACCCACCACATCATCTCAGGCCTCTTCACTCTTTCAGCCACGCATCTCAAAGCTTTAAAATTTCTCCCCTCAGCCTGCTGATCCAGACTTGCTCTGCTGGCCTCGAGAGGACAATCAAAAGCACAAGGGGGAGATACAGTCACCAGAAAAACATGGGAAACCAGAGCTTTCCAGAAAAAACATGGGAAGCCCTTTCCAGTTTGCTTATTGCTAGTGTGAGGGGTGAGCCGTGTTGGGGAGAGGAGAGCAGGAGGGCACAAACAGCAGCAGTATGGTATTTAGCAGGTGTCGGGGAGAGCAGGATCTAATGAGAATCATAGAAACACTTGAAAGCTTTTTAACTCCATCCAGGATTTGCAGGAGCTGTTGATAGGAAACAGTAGTGACCCAACTGACAGTTGAAGAGATGAAAGGAAGCCCTTCGGATTAAATAAGATTTAGGAAATAAAAGGATTAGCGATACACAAAAGCTAGATTTAGGGGTTTATTTAGCCAGTGCAGTGTGGCATGATGGGATGTGGGGCATCAGAAAGGAGATGAAAGACAAAGTAAAAAGACGAATGCGGGAGGTAGTTGGGAGGCGAGGAATCAGCACAACATCTCCAAAAACCCTTCACAAATCTTCTTATAATTGAAAATGGCACAAAAAAACTAGTTTTCATTAGCAATCCTGGCTTCTTTACATAGTAACAAGCAGTGTTACAATGACAAGAAACCTTCTGTGACGTGACTGTCAGCTCAAATCCGTGCCACATGAGGGGAGAGCCCACATTTGTCAGCCCATCCACAGTTACAGGTTTGATGTCTGAAGAGGTGAACTCAGACTTATGTAAAAATATCCTCTATTAGATTCATAATTAACTGTGCTTCCACATAGGGGCTGCTGAAGGACCATTCTGGTTTAAGAGATCACCATTTGGAGGTCTCTAGTGAATTTGGTGTTGGGCACAGAAGTGAGAGGTGAGAATGTGTCAGCGGAGCCAAGAGGACAGAGCGCCTCCAGCAAGCAGCTGCCATGGGACTACTTCATTCTGTAGCTGAAAAAAATGGGACTGATGGGTTTCCAGAGCAAAACTGCTGGACTTCTGGCTGAATCATCATCAGAAGACCATTTGTACTATTGGAGGGGTATAGAAAAAAACTATACAGTAAAGTGTTTGACTGAATGGTTGTTCACCTAAGGATTACTCCAAAGATCATTGAAGACAGTGGAGTGGCTACCAGGGGATTTTGGCTCAGACTTTAAGACACTGTAGTCAGGCAGCTGTTGATGCTCTTGGCTTCTTGCAAGTGCTATGTGGAGAAAATACCACCTCCTCATACTTTTACTCCACATCTCCAGGATAGTTATGGCTTGTCTAGTGTATCAAGGCTATCAGGACAAGAATGAATTCCACTCTCCTCAGTGTAAAGATTTTTTTTTTTTTTTTTTTTTACAATCATAGATAGTTATGACTAGATTAGGAAGGTTTATAAAGTTTGTGGGATGTTGAAATAAAAGTAATCCAGATTTTTCCTGCCAGGGTTACTGGAAATACGTTAGTGTAGAAATGTTTCTTCAGATAATGTTTACTTACTATTTGTTCTGTAATCTTACAGGAATGCTAATAGGGTTACAAAAGGATTCAAATATTAGGGAAAGACATTATTTAGGTTTCCTGGGCATCTTTTGTTTGGCCTTGTTTTGCTATGGTACTTGATGGTTTAATCCCTTGAATGTCCCAGAGTAGTTTTTTTCAGTAAACACTGACCTGAGTAAGAAATCAAGATATAAATAACAGTTTTAAATTTTATTTACGATTGCTTTGCGTCTTTTATACTGCTCTCTGTAAAGAGATCTGCATTCTAGTTGGTTGGCTTTGGATGGAAATGGAAGCTTGACTGAAAATTTATTTGTTCAGTAAAATGCCCTTTAATACCCTGATTATACAAGAAAATCTTTGTAAAATATTTTTTGCACATAATTGAGTCTTAATTTTATGACTGTTTTAATCCAATTGAATAATAGCAGTTAAAACTTTATTTTCCTAATAAGCTAGTCATTACATTATTAATACATACGCAATATGATGTCCATGCAGACACAATTTTCAAATGTACTTAGATATCTACTTGGTTTTTCCAAAAATCCTAACAGGATGAAGTGTCTAGTTGCCTCTGGCTCATGATGCCAGAGAGCATGTCAGCATCTGCAAATGCTCAGGTACCCCTGAAATTGGGTTATTCACAGTTTGCCTTACGTAACTTCCCTGGGATTTGTGGGGAATCTCTGGGGCACAGGCAGGGGCAAAATCTGTCTCTCCAAGAGCTGACTCACTTTTTATCTTCCTCACAGTCCCAGACTCCTTGAGCACGTATTCCCACTCCCATGCAGGTTCAGCCAAGTCCAGCCAGGAGGACTGTCTCTCCTTGGACCACTCTGCAGCACAAACCCCTCCAGGTTTCTCAGCTCTTCAGCCTTCATTGTGCCCTTGCTTTTGAGGGCTTGAATTTACAGCCTGCACAGATGTCCTATAAAAGCAGGCTTTGTTCATATGCTTGCGGAGTAGGTTAGGTCTGTCTGATTTTTTCCTTCTTTTTAAAATCACAATGAATAATCAATCACCAAATGCTGTTGCATGTGCCCAGGTGGTGCTTTCAGACTCTTGCTCCCATCCCTTCCTTTCCCAGAGTGGATAACCTGGCTAAGTTTAAGTACGTGGGTGATTGCTTTAACTTTAATGCAGAACATCCTGGGACACTAATTTTTACATACATGCATGGTTATGATTATCGTTAATTCCAAACTTGCTTATATGAAAAGGTTGCATCATTACTGTGTTTCAAAATTATATTTAATTCGATTGTGCTTCTGCACTGCTGTCTTCTGTCTATGTTGCCTCTCTTCAAATTAGAGTGGGTGACATGCTGAAATATTTTTGTGGTAGACTTGAAATTCCTAAAGCAGAACATACCAGAGATTTCAGGAGAACAACCCCCTCTTTTGTTCTACAGCAGACTTTTCTGTTGTCCAAATGCCTCCCTGGTGACAGCCCTCACGAGTAAACAATTTTTTGGTCACCAGCAGCAGGGGCTTACCCAGCAGTTCCTGCTTTCTGTGTTGTACCAGTTCTCCTGCCCCAACTGCTGCTGCTGATCTAAGTGCACTGAATTGAATAGCAAGGAGCTAACACCCCTCTCAGACGCTATCACCCCTCTCAGACACTATCCAGGATCTTTTGTTTAGTCCCCAAAATGAAACTGGCAGAGCAAGCAACAGACATTTCCATGCTAATCCCATATTATAAATAGCCACAAAGGAAGACGGCTAAGGAAATTGCATGTGGTTTTTTTCTTATCTCTGGCTTATTCATTCTCTAAACACACTTTTTTCTCCAGGTGATACACATGGTTTAAGCTTAGAAAACCTTACTTCACTTCCGCTGCCTGGTTTTGTTAGTAGGTATTATATTTGAAAACTGTTTTTTTTTTTTTTCCCTTCCCTTCCCTTCCCTTCCCTTCCCTTCCCTTCCCTTCCCTTCCCTTCCCTTCCCTTCCCTTCCCTTCCCTTCCCTTCCCTTCCCTTCCCTTCCCTTCCCTTCCCTTCCCTTCCCTTCCCTTCCCTTCCCTTCCCTTCCCTTCCCTTCCCTTCCCTTCCCTTCCCTTCCCTTCCCTTCCCTTCCCTTCCCTTCCCTTTTTTTTCTCCCCCCTTCCCCACCCCCCCACCTTGGTAAGCAGCAGCAAGGTGGGATGCTGAAATCACATCTCAGATCAGCTGGTTCCCTGTGTAAAGGCATCAAGATGAAGCATGTTGAACTCAGACCCTCACTTACGTGAGGTCATTGTGTTGGTTGTCTCAGCCCTCTGCTCAGCTTTGATGTGAGCTGCAATATTTCTATGACCTCAGCCTGGGGATAAGCTAGTGGCCCCGGACTCAGCAGTGGTTCAACATGAATATAAACAAAGTGGAGATTTGCTTTATGCCAGACGAGGTTACTTTCAAGCATACCCACAAACTCGTAGAAAATTGATAGATTTGGTTTATTGAAAATAAGTAATGGTACCAAAAGAAACAGTATTTCAGGCAAAATAATATTTAATGCTTACCAGCCCACGTACCTTGACCCTGTGATTTCAGTCTGTGGAAGAGATCAGCCTGTATCTCTGTAAATATGTATTGCCAGTTTCATTTTTTAAAGATTAAAGGGTTTCTGTACTACCTATTACTGCCGCTCATTTTCAACTTTTTTCCTTAAGTCACAGAGCCAGCATTATGGGGAATTAGGTCATGTATCAAATGCATGTCTAAAACTTTGGATAGATGTATTGTTATTATTATTTTATTTTTTGTCCTTGTGGGTATTTATTTTGAAAGAAGTTATGTATAAACTATCAGCCATTCTTAAATGACTAAAGCGTTTAACTGCTGCACTTTGGAGAATAGGTGGTTTGTCTGCAACTACTGAAGGATGGTATCCTATATTTTATATTTTCAAGCGAAAGGCAAGAGAAACACAAGCTTACGTAAAAGATGGTGGTGTGGAAGGGATTGTTTAAATGTTCCCAGCTACTATTACTAGTAGATTATGCCAAACTGGGCACATCAAAGGGAGCATAGGAAGCTTCTGTGGTGGTGCAGAGGCAAGAGGAAGGATTTTTATGTAGACAGAGATACACATGACCTGCTTTAGTAGTCATCTCAGTCAGCCCAACTCCTAGGTCTAAGTCTATGCTGAACATAAAGCCGTAATCTTTGGAGGAAGGTCTGGCTTACTTCTCTGTGTCTCTGCATGCTGGGGGGAGCTGAGCAACATTTTCTAGAACTGCATTGATGCTTAGCAATTGGGTTTAATTTTAGCAGTTTGGTTAAGCTTCACGAAGTTATGAAGAAACCCCTTGGGGCTGTAGTTGGTGAAGAGTAAACTTAAAAGGCAGCTATGGAGTAGTATGAGCCTGAAAGCTCCTGAAGGTTCCCTGTGCATCCACTGTAAGAGAAAAGACCTTTTTGGGAGCAATTCTTCCAAGTAATAATGAAAAGCTATGAAGCTGTCAATGCAACCCTTAAAATCAAGGTTGTTTTGAAATGGTAATGTGTTCATTGTAACAGGTAATGGGAACATTACATCTGGCCTTCTTCAGGATGAGTCACACGCTTTTCCTCTTTTCAGAGACTTGGCACCTCTGTGTGATGAAATCCAAATACTGGCTGTGCTTACAGGGCTGAGCAAAACACAGAGCAGATGAAGAGATACAGGTCAATAGGCACATCTATAGCTGTTTGCCAAGATGACACGGATCCAGAGGAATGTTTGAATATCATCCAGAAATTGTCATTCCTGAATATACATCCTCTGAGATGACCCTGGAGAATACACACCTGGTTTTCACTTAACCAATTGCAGAAGAGATACCAGCTGAAGAGCACGGGAACACTGGAAGATTTTCAAACAGATCAATGTTGTTGCTAAAATACCCTGGGATTTGGGATACACTGGTCCATATTGTTTCTTTTGCTCAAAAAATAAAAGACACTGCCCTAAGAAGTAGGGCAGTATGAAATGACTTCAGCTTTGCCATTTTGATGAACAGGTCTCTTCTTATTTTTTTCCACTTGCTTGCTTTTGTTCTTATCTTACATAAGCAATAGATAATTTTTAGCAGTGAATTCTGCAACAAATGATATTTCCTGCAACCACTGGCCCCTTATCTGGAAGATGATGCTTATGCATAGAAACTCTGGCAGTTTCTGAGGTTAACAATGCAAGATTCTGTCCTCCATATGGACTGACTTTAAATCGGGAGGATAAAACAATGTTTACTAAGCAAAGGTATTTCTGTTCAGGTCCTTGGGAATATTCCACTGCCTAAGACCTGCTATAGTAAAAAATATTTGATGTTTAGTCTAAGTTTTGCCTTTCTCAGAGTTGTCATTATTTCTAGTTGTTGCTCTTTTACTATCCTAACTTGTTATTCTGCTAGCTGTTTATTTCTAACAGATGCTTATAGCCAGTTAACATATGTGCCCTCAGCCATTGCTTAGCTAAGCCATACACACAGCAATTACTCCCTTCATTTTTCCCCCTATCTGAACCCCCTCCTCATCTACTTAACGTTTTCTTCAGTTTCTCATGGCTTCTAATATGTCTGCAGAGCTGACTGAAGTATTCTGGGAGTGGCAAATTGGTTTCAAAAATATAAATAAATAAATACAAATACAATCTTTTTTTAATTAAAGCTATTTATTATTTGCAGGGCTGTAGCTTGCGGGGCCTCATTGTTTGGGAATGCTGCATAACAAAAAGAAAGGCCGTGCACTGAGGAGCTTCTGCGAGAAATTTCTTCAAAACCAAACCAAACCAAACCAAACCAAACCAAACCAAACCAAACCAACAACCTACTCGGCAGCCAGGAATAGCCCACTTCCCAAAATTGACTTGGTACCTGGCAGCATTCAACAGGTGCGATACTTCTCTCTCTGCTTGGTTGTTTTCCTATCCCCTCTGCTGGCATTGCTGAGTCTCATTTACATGACTTAATTCAGCAGCTGTAGGTAGACTTGGGCTTGGCTGAGTGTGGCTGTGGCTTCATTTTGTGTTGGGAGCCTCTGCTTGTTTTCAAGCTGGCGTAACTGGCAGCTTGTGGTTAAAAGCAGCTGACAGTGAATGCTGCTGTGCTCGAGGCGCTGCATGTGCAGAGGCAGATGAGCCCTGGATTTCCAGGCCAGCAAGCTCTGGTCTCATGCCTGGAGGCTTCCTTTGTTGCTCCAAGGAAGACGGGGTGTCACCACACAAAGCGCAGCGGGCACCTTGTCCCAATGAGGCTTGGAGCCTGAGGATGGCTCCTCTTCTTGTGGATGGGGATGAGAATGGCAGCTGCAGTTTTGTGATGACAGCAGTCCCCTCAGGAGATGACTCCCTAAGTGTCTGGTGTCCATCCTGTGAGCTGAGATAAAACAGACTGTAGATGAAAACAAGAATATGGTTTAAAGAGCCTTTGAAAACAAGTATGAATAAGCATCCAGAGTAGTGGAAAACACTAACACAGGTGAGAAGCTTTCCAAGAACAAATGAGGGATGATTTATTCTGTCACTGACATCAGTTACATGTATGTGCATAGGGATCATAGCCAGCAGCAGCTCAAAGGCTTACTGTGATCCACAGGGCCACTGGAGAAACCAAACTCTTAGGTTACATTTCCAAGCAGTCAGCTCTTGTTCTCCAAACACACCTAGGCTAAGGAATTGTGATCCCGCAAATGCAGGAATTGGGCAGTCTGCGTGTATAACATTTTCCCAAGAGTTTAAAGGTTGCCATTGAGCAGCTCATGTTA
This sequence comes from Aythya marila, assembly GCF_965140915.1. NCBI lineage: Eukaryota > Metazoa > Chordata > Aves > Anseriformes > Anatidae > Aythya > Aythya marila. The sequence continues at coordinate 103,426,508 of NC_139043.1, read as the reverse complement.
CCTGTAATTGTTTCCTCCAATGGGAAGAACAAGGTGGGCATTCGCACCCAAATAATACTGCTTTTCCAGTATTAAGTTGGAAAAGGAACAGGAGAATATTGAGAAGCAAAGCTGCAATTTTCTCCAGCATTTTGCTGTCTCCCTTCATTGCATGTCTGCGAGAAACAAACAAGGTATGATGAGTTTCTGTTGGTAACAGTTTGGCAAAATTGGGATACTTCAGCTGAAAGTGCTGGATGTAGACATGATTCTCCACATTTTGGGTCCACTGCATACACAGGGCTCTCTCTGCCTTCAGTTCCACCACTGCTTCAGCCTTCAGTTCATTAGGTTCACTTTGTTCAGCCTGCAGCAATGTGGCTCCCAGATGTGTTTTCCGGTATTTCGTTTATAACTGTGAGGAATCTACAGCATCCAGTCACCCCTGTGTCTGCCTTTTTTTTCCTGGCATTGAAGTTCTTTGAACAGGACATTCCTATTAACATCAACAGTCAAAAATGAAATAAAACTGAAAAACCCTGTCAGGTTTTCATTCTCACCAGAAAGATCTTTAAGGTAGAACTTCAACAAGCACTCCGGTAGAAATATTTGCTCGTATGGCTTTGGATTTTCCTCACCACTATGCTAAAACAATTTTCAGCTAATAAGTTATGCTCATAAGCAGTGTGTCTTTAAATTCTTCAGCTTTGTGAGTATCAGTTTCAGTGTTGTAGCTATGATAGTTTTGGGACGTAAATGGTTTATTTATTATACCAACTTATGTAGCTTGGAAAAAAAAAAAAAAGAACTGGAGGAAGGCTTGTATGGCTGGAAACTTGTCTGTTTTTTCCAGCTATATGGACTTGAAAGATATTATCTCTCTTACAAATCTTGCCTTGCTTTGTAAGCATGTGGTTGAATAATTATCTTCCACTATTGCTTGGATAAATGGTTTCTAAAGAATTTGGGCACACAAAGTCATCTTTGCCAAATTGTCTAAAGATGATTTCTTAAAAGAAGTGATTTTCTCTCTAAGTTTATTTCACAGACACACAAAAATGCTTTATGCCATATGTATTTCTAGGCCTGTTTTTAAAATATGCTGAATGATTTGTTATAAATTTTCACAGACACAGCAAAAAACTTCAGGCAATTGTTTTTGTCTAAGTCATTTTGAAAAGGTGTCACTATGTCTGACTTCAAAGTGCCTGGTAAATTTAGATCAGAGAGGCAATCAATTTGAAATATTAAATCATGCATAGCATAGAGCATTGGGCAAAATTAAAAAGGGAGGCTGATTAAAAGATCAGAAAAACATAGCTCAAGCAGGACTGTGGGAGTTTGATTTACTTTCTTTTTTAAACTGATTTTTTTTTTTTTCACAGGATCTTCCTGTGCCTCCTGCCACCATGAGAAAAGAGCTTCAGCACACTTTGCTTTTGCAGACTTTGCACTTGCAGACTCTCCAGCTGGCTCCTGAAGGAGATTCATGAACTCTGCATCATGCAGCTAGTCTGATCTTGCCTACACATAACTTTAATTGCAGTATCTAACAATTGGTTTGTACTCTTAATGCAAAGTATAACATCTCTGCCAAAAGCATCATAAATGATGATAACTCTTGAGTATTTTTTATATCCTTATCCCAGTATTTGAATCTTAACCATGCCTCAGCCTCCCCAGTTCTTGAGAAAGTGTGTTCCTTGTTTTAATTCTGTGCTTTACAGACAAGCACTGTTTAATTTCTGTGGATATTAGTTGCGTTTTATTGCAGTGACAATAGGGTTCAGGACAGGATGAAGAAAGGCCCCCATCCAGTCTTTTCAGAATATGTAATATTTTATTTCCATCAAATCCCAGACTACTTGCCACTTCTCTAATGTTAGTTATTCCAGTCTTTATTAACTTGCTTGACAGGAGAATCCACTTTTTGTCTAAACCTACCTCTACTCTGAAATACCCTCACTGAGATGGTTATTCCTCCCCATCCTTATGAAGCATAACATTCACTTTGCTCTTGGCTGCCCCTGAACACAGAGTTTTTCTCCAAAATATCTGCAATGCCTCACAATCTCTTTCCTCCAACTGAAATGGTTGTCAGGATTTTGCCAGGTATAAGATTAGATTACATTTTGCCTGTCAAAAAGGTGTTTATTGTGTTTTACATTTGATTTTTTTTTTTTTTTGTTCTGGTTTGCCTGACCTCATGGTCCACCCTGGCCTGGATGAAGCCCTAAATAACTATATCACCTGTCAGTTCCTTCCCCCATTTTTACAGATATTACAATATATTTGTCGAGAAGTGCACCATTTCAAGGCTCTTGCTGATGACTGCTACACAGAGAATTCATCATTCAATGTTATCATTTTTTTTTCTAGCCTCTTTCTGATCTTGTTGTAATTCTTTGCCTTTCTCTCCGTGAGTATGTAATGTTTGTATGGCTCCTTGAAGAGACCTCTCAGGTTGTGTCACCACTTCTGAAGGAAGCTCATTCCAGTCCCACTGATACCACTACCAGCTAGAAGTGTTGTCTTCAAAAGGGCTGGAAATACAACAGCTGTAGTTTCAGACTCGCTGAGATGTCAGCAGAAAAACGTGTACAAAATCTCGCTAAAAATATCTGTCAAAAGTTCAGTTCATGGCTAAATAACAATGCTGTGTGGGATATACTGAACCCCAGTTTTGAAGCCTGGTTGGAAACCTTTTTGGCCTGAAGCTGACTTCAGGGAGTCAAAAATTTACCTGACATTTATCTTCATATCCCGTCCACTTGTTCTTGCTGCTCCACCACTGCTACCACAGCCTGTTGTCGCTCCTATTGTATTTCTTTTCTCTGTGCAATTCTGTCGTCATTCTAACACAGGCAAGTTTCAAACTCAGATTCCACTCTTTCCCACTATTATTTCTAGTATGAATATTTGTGAATTTTTGGGCATTTTAAAGTTTGGGATATGTCATGGCACAGTTTGATGAGGTTGCCGATTCTGTAGCCTCAAACCACTATTCTGCCATATGGGTAACATTAACCAGGCTGACTTGATCTTCTTTGAGACAACACAACCATTCTCAATCTAAATATTTTCTTTCTTTTCTTTTCTTTTCTTTTCTTTTCTTTTCTTTTCTTTTCTTTTCTTTTCTTTTCTTTTCTTTTCTTTTCTTCTCTTCTCTTCTCTTCTCTTCTCTTCTCTTCTCTTCTCTTCTCTTCTCTTCTCTTCTCTTCTCTTCTCTTCTCTTCTCTTCTCTTCTCTTCTCTTCTCTTCTCTTCTCTTCTCTTCTCTTCTCTTCTCTTCTCTTCTCTTCTCTTCTCTTCACATTTTTATATTCACAAAAAGACCAGCTTTTTTTTTTTTCTTTTTTTTTCTTTTTTTTCTTTTTTTTTTTTTTTTTTCTGACCAGCTCCTAGTTAAGCTTTCAAGTGCTGTTAAAATCCAATGTACTCTCCAAGGTCTTGTTCTGTGTATTATAATCTCTAATCATCTATGCTTCAGTATTCACAGAAGTGCTAAAACCATTTTACCACCACTTTGCTGGCAAGAACACTCAGAGAGTCTTTCAAAGAATGAAACTTTTCATGAACTACAAATCCAAGGCATTTGCAAGGCTTTTACAAAAACTTGGCATTTAAATGACTGTGTTAAATCCAAGAGTAATTTTCAGATCTACAGTATATAAAATTGGTCCTCTAGCTCCTTGTAAATATCAGCGTAGAAGCACAACTGAGAAGTCAATTGTCAATATCATAATTAGTTGAAGGTAATAAACTGATATTAAGTGTCACAAAACAGGTTTTCAGAGGAGAAAATGCCTCCACGCTTTTGTCTTTCTTCCAGAATTGTATACAAAATTGAAAATTGGCTTCTCTTACTGAGAATTCATACATTTATGAAAATTATTATTATAATAAAAAAATCCACTCTAGAATAAAAAAACTTAACTCAGGACAAATGTTTCTCCATGGAGAACAAAGCACGTCATTTTACTGTTTTTCTATACCAAATTTTCGATTTCAAATTTTGCAGAAGAAAGAAGTGGGGGAAAGCAAAACTTTCCAAACTGAAATCATGTAAAATGGAAATTTCACATATTTTTTTTCTCCATTTCCTCACAAGGAATACCAGTACACTCAGACCTTATAGAAGAAATAGAGAGGTAGAGACGTATAGGTTTTATTTATGTATTTATTTATTTTTTCCTTTTTATATCTGGCTTTAATTTTCAGAGTAGATCCTGATCTGGAGTTTTTAATGTTTTCTAATTCACTCTATTTTTCCCCACCCTTCTTTAAAATATGAAAAATAGAGATGGAATACATTTCTGATCTCACTTAACTGTGACAGAAGTCTTGAATAGAGAAACTCTACCCAGTGAAAACAAGTGTATATGAGATCGGACTTAAAACCTGTTTTTATTGGACATATATGTGGCATGGGAAGAATGCATGCAAACCAAGTCCAGCACATTGCTGTCACTCCAGCTTTGGGTGGAGCAAACACGCCTTTGCCTTCATGATCTTACATAAATATCAACAGGGCCTTCCCTTTTCAAATCCCATGAATCTCTCTCAATCTATGAGGCTGTGTAAATGCCACAGAAATCTCATTCTTGACATTTGATCAACACCAGATAAGAGATTTGAGCCTGTTCTTTACTTATTTTTATTTTTTTTTTCTGGTGAGAATCAGATGGGTGTCTCTCAATCATAATCTCAGATGTTAATGCTCAATGCTAAAATTACAGAAAATCTCAAGGGGGATGGGAGAAGTTACTGAATGCTTATGAATTAGTTACGGTGTCTGGACTCAGCAGGTGTGAAGAGTTTGCCAGCTAATTTGCTAGAGGAATTCATTTTGAGGTCGTTTCTAAATCTTGTGCTGTATTCACAGGCTGTGAGAATAAATCATTACAGAAATATCTAACACCTCACATGTGCACATGATTGTTTTTATTCCTAATGCTTCAGGTATGGGGAACACTTCTGTGATTATATTCTGTGCTTCACTGAGGGGAGAAGAGGAGCTCAGTGAATTTGCCCTTGCACAGGAGTCCTCGGCAGAACAAGAGGCTGAGACCAGTTTCCTGCACCCAGTCTGGTGTCGCAATCTCATGACCAGTGTGCTTCTCTTCAGATACTTTCCTTGCATCATTCCTACAGCTGAAATTATTCTGAAGATTTGACTGTAGCTCCCCAATTCTGGGACTGTCATATAGGTGCCAATATACAGCTTGACATGCATCAATGTAAAGACTTACACACCTGCTTGCTTGACAGATGCCTCAGAGATTGAATCAGTCCTTGAAATATCACTTTGCTGTTCTTCCACGGATGAGAGGTGTGAGAGAAGCCATTGTACAGGTGTGACAGAAAAGAATGAAGCAGCCTCTCTCCTCTGGTAGCGAAATGTGAGCAGTTGTGGTAATTTACTGACATTTTAATCCCTTGCCATTAATATGGTTTTGGACTGAAAGGATGAAAGATCTCCTGTTTCCTACAGGTTGTAAGCCTAATCTCCAAAGAAGAAATTTATCCACAGCAGACAATATGTGTAATTTAGATATTGATACCAACTTCTATTTACCTTGTGATTTGCAAGCTTTTATCTTAGAAAGCTTCTGAAATTTAACAAGATGTCAAAAGAGCAGTAGCAATTTAAATTATGGTGTAGGAGCATGACAGCTCTGAAGACAGCCACAGTAAACTCTTACTCCTATAAAACGCATGGCAGAATATTAATCATTCTTGCAAACTGGAGTTGAGTACTTCAGACCAGTGGTATTAACCTCCAAAAGGTGAATGTTGACAGGTGTTTTCTCAGGTCCTGTTCCTCATCTCCACTGTATCAGTCTCTCCCTTTAAACACTGTATTAGAGCTGTGAGCTGTAAACATGTCATGAGCATAACATAACACCATATTACATGTAACATTTTGGAGTGTGAGCACGTCTTAACATACCACATGAAGTTCTCATGGGACAGCACTAGCAGGTTTAGCACATTTTCTTCATCCTTGTTTCTCTTGTTTCCACAGATTTTTTTCAAAAACCTGAAATAGTAGATTGCTTATGTGAAATACGTGTCCCAGGTCTTTTGGATTTTTCTTAACCCTATGTCTTTGGCTGGCTGCAGCATTTTTATTTTTATTTTTTTTTTTAAATTGGGTTGCATTTCTATGGGGTGAAACACCTGTTTGTTCAAGTGGGTTAACCAAGAGTGAGCATAACCCATGGATGAGGCAGAGTTGTTTGCAAAAGCAGAGAAACTTCTAACTACTGTACATCTGCAAGCCTGAAGACTTAGAGCTCCAATATAATGTTTTTGTATTTAACTAAAATAATGGCTACGTGATCTCTTGCAAGCAGATGTGAGCTTACTCTGTCTTTGCTCTGAGCTGACTGGAAGCCACAGAGCAAACTAGCATGGCACTAGGCCTAAACTAATATACCCTGCTCCTCAGCTGAACTTTATTAGCTTGGGCTTGATGCCCTACTAACCACAGCTGTGGGTTTCTTGTCAGCTAGATTATAGGCAGAACAAGCTCATGTCTCTTTATAGGTAGCCCTATAGGGTTTTAGTCCTTGTAAATAGTGCTAGTATTAAAAAGTTGAATGTTTCTTCTTTCTCTCCCCAGAACAAGCCATGAAGTGAGTTGTCTGCCCTTCCACCTACATTCCATCTATCAGCAAGTTTAGGGTGTTTTTCAGTCTTTGTGCTCTTTGTTTTGTCATCAGAAAGTCATTCTTTGTGCTATTAAGTAGTCCTTTTCCTTTCCCTTCTGCTCCTTTTGTACTTAAAAAGACAGCGATTTTTCTAGCTCTAGCTTTTAATTTTTAAATTTCTCTTTCACTCCTGCAACAAAACAAGTCAACTGTAGAAGATTAGTAAAGAGTAGCTGAGGAAAAACTTGGGAATTTATGTAGAAGAAACTGAAGTTCCTTTGAAACTTCTTCAAATTACTTAATCTAGATCTCTGACCTAGAAGTTGGCTTGATTTTAAGTAAAGCTTCTTGGGAATTTTCCCTTTGAAAACATGCTACTGGAAACTGCCTGCTTGTTAAAAGCTGGGTTTGATTTTAACAGAAAAAAGATTAAGATTTAGTTTTGTTGAACATAGGGGAATGGAGAGAGGAGAGACAAAATCTAGCTGTCTTAGCTATTGGTAGCTTGTGGCTTTGGGGAAAATAGTCCTCCAGGTGCTGGTTCAATACAATTCAAATTAAGTTAGGTGCAAAACTTCAGTGAAGGAAGAACCAATCTCCCTCTGAAGTTCATAAGCACTTTTTTTTTTTTTTTTAATCTTCTTTTTGGTGTTTGATTTTGTGAGTCATTATAGGGTCCATGGTTCGAAAATTCATAGTGTTAAAGGGGGTATGCTGCTTACTGAACTGTTGGGCTTAAGGCGATTCTCTTTTCCCCTTCTTTCAATTTCCACCTCTTCACACCCAAACACCCACTACTGTTGAAATGGATGCTTACCTCCTACGGCTAATGTTGAGTTTGATGAATTGGATTTTTCACAGGAAAACTTGCAATGAGTGCCTGAAGGTTCTTTCTTCCTGTTCAGAGCTGCTCAAGCATTTTCTCTAAGCTTTCTAACTTTGAGCAAGGTGCAGATATCAAAAGAATAATCTTCTGTACTTTTTATTTTTTTTCTTCCAGACTTTAACTATAATTAGCTAGAACAGGAACATGCAGAAATAAAATCTGTTTAACAACAATGTTCTATATAAAATGCTCTATTTTCATTTCATTTTTTTTTTCAGAAGTTTGATTTGTGTGTGACCAATATTTGTAAACTTAACATTTTACATAAACTGCTATTGCAACAGCAAAAAACTGTTTCCAAAATTCACTGACCTTATCACTGAGAAAATATTCAGATTTTTGTTTCTAGCTCAAAAAAACATGAAAACAATAATAATAATAAAACAACAACAACAAAAAACAGCAAAACCTTGTCTTCCAGCTTTCCACTTCTTTGTAAAGTCATGGCATCTCCTGGTTTTGCTTGGGGAAGAATCCAGTCCTCAATGTGGAGATATGGTATAAGTTGCAACTACGAGCTGTAAGACTGTTGGATGCTATTGTGCACCAGATCAGTGAGAAAGAGAAACTGATAATTTTGGATACTGTCTCATGCCTCTCTATTGATGCTCTCCATACTGTTGTGAAAGAAATATTTCTATAGCATATAGGGCGGTGCTGTCAGAATATCTTCTCCTTTGCTATAGAGTGGTAGCTCAGAATGAGATTGCATTGAAACAAATAGATGTTTTTTAACCATTGGAAGTGTTATTTAACTTGATTTGTATATTCATTTTTGTGCTGGTAGAAAGGATTTAATGACGCTGGAATAGGAGGGCATTCGGAAGACCATGTTTTATGCTCATAGAGATAGTATAACGATTTTGCAGTGAACAACTCTGGAATTTCTAACACCTGTTTTTTATAATCCCATAGAGAAAAAGATGGATGTGTTTTTATTGCTTATCCTTTGGGGGTGGGGGAGATGGAGGCCAACATAGCAGTGAGGAAAAAGCCTATCTAAGGATATGGGAAAGTGTCTCCTTTATCTATGAAGGACTGAAAGTGTGTCTTGTAACAGCACAAGATTATACATCCCAGGCAAATAAACATATAAACTTTTCTGTTTCTTCTGGACAGATATTTTATATTTTGAATGTGCTTCATTAAAGCTGATGGAAAAGAGGTGTTGAAAACCTATAATTATTTATTTATTTATTGGGATTTTTTGAAATTCTCTATTTTCTCTATTTTAACATTTTGATGCTACTCAGCTATGGGAAATAATTAGATGGATGTAGATAGACCATTTTCTTGCTCCCTTGAAGGAGCTTACTAAGCTTGTGTTGTTTGCTGCTTTCATGTTCTGTTCCACTGTAATCACTTCCATATCAATGGAAAACAAAATCACAAAGAATTTATGATTTCAAATGGAGGAAGGTTCTGATGCAATAGAATGTTAAGGGGAACGTGACTTGGGTATCTGGCAGGGGACAGAAGTAGCAACGTAACCCAGAGATAAACCAATAACCAACTTCTTCACAATTTGCTCAGAGGTGCACCATTTTTTTTTTAATTCCCATGCTCCCTGGGTGAGATAGAAGACCAAACCTAAGATTGGTGTAAGAATATATTAACTTTAAGAGGAACATTAAGTGTAAGGCTAGCAGTCTTGGGCCTATTTGAAGTGCTGGTCTGGGACTGGGGCTCTTAGCTTGGTTCTGTAAGTGCTACAGTCCCATCCTGTGTCAATGTTCTCATGACGCAATTCAAATTAATGAAAAGTGGCTGGTGAGAGAAATTCCGTCTTTGTGGAAAAACTGCAGTACTAAAAGTTTAGTTTCCTTTGTTCTCTACTAGACTAAAACACACACTTAAAGGTACTCTTGTGGGAAAAACCTGAATTATTTTAATCTGAGTCTTGAAAACTCTCAGCGAGTCTTGAAGCTGTGATTTCTTTACTCTAAAGCGTGTCTTGATAAGTCAGTTGGTCTGAGTAGCAGGGGGTGGTCTTGTTCCATCTTGAAGAATGATGATTTCTGGCTCTTGCCTCTGTGAATACGCTGTTTTAAACGGGAGGTGGTTTTTAATTTTTTTCTATTATTAAAAATATTTGACCTCTCTCAAGTCATTTCATGGGACAGTTTAAATTAATAAAGAACCAAGCACATGCCAAACTTGCTCAATAGCTTCTTTGTTCTGAAAATAACTGTAAAATGTCTAATAATTGACCAAATTTATATGAAGCACTGTGTTACAGGCTCAGGATAATGCACATATATACATGAACCAGGGAGATGTTTTTTCCATCTACCTTTCCTTTGATCACAGGTGTGTTCTGTCATTCCACTTCAGTAACCAAACAGATTAGCCCCTAAAATGAAAAATAGCTTGAAAGTTGATATAAAAGACCTAGTGTCCAGGCCAAAATTAAAGGAGAAGGGAGACAAGTAGTTATAAATTACTCTGGCTTAATATTGTGACACTGGCGGCACAATTTTCTACAAAGGAGATAATCTTTCCTCATTATTCAACTGGCCAATGAGGTGCACATTTTTTTGCCAGAAGTAGGAAAAGTCACTATAAAGAACATGTCAAGTTATAGTCTGCCAAATTAAACAACAGCAAAAAGAAAAATATCTGCTAACTTGATATCTGCAGTATGGTGACAGCTGGGTCACCTCTGTAGGCAAAGAATCTAGATTCATGAATATTACTCAATTTTTCTTTAAGAAACACCCTGTCTCACCCTGAGATCACTGACCTCTGTTCTGCTGGCAGTTTCAGGGAATAGTAATCACCCAGACATTGTGTGGGTTTGCTTTCCTTCTTCTGGAGGAACAGAGGATGTTGTTGACAGCCAGCCTAGAGCCCTTCAGTCTGCCTTCTGCATCTCTCCCATCCACTGTGAGTATTGGAATTAAGTTTTTCACTTATGGTGGATTGAACATAAGATGAGGCAAGAGGATCCTGAATTCCAATCATGAATTTATCAACTTTTTTTTTCCCCTCCTTCTTCATACAGCCACTTTTGAAATGGCTATTTTAACATTTATTCATCTTAGATGAGAGCTGTAAAAAGTGGTGAATAAGTTGGCTGACTGACCCTGAGTAGATGTGTTGTTCTGAAACATCTGTTAAAGAGTTATAGCTGATGGCAGGATTGTGTCTCATTGGCATAGAAATAAATGTGACAGTATTTGTATCAAATGCAGCAGTATGTATAGAGAATATTGATTGAACAACAACTAATGTGACTTTTGTTATTCTCCACTGGGGTCTTTTCTACTGGTGTCAAAATAGTTATGGTTTATTTGTGTCTTCTGGGCATCAGAAATTTTCCTAAACTAATGCTCTAATGTGCCACTAATGTGGCTATTTTAATTGAGGCTGTACACAGTGACTTGTGTTACAATATGCAAGTATTGCTAGAAATCTAAAGGGAACTTCTTGAAGCCTAGGGCTTGCTTGAAGAGCTAAAATGTACTGGATGAGACTATTATAATATTCAAATTATGTTTGAAACCATTTCTAGATGCTATTGTGTGTGCTTTTCAAATTTGATTTTGTTAAGAATGTGCTAAATTTTTGATAAAGTAGTTTTAATATATGAAAAGATGACAAAACACTTTCCTGTTTGTCTGTATTTTGTGGATCAGCATTGGTGCCTAAATTATAGTGTGCACTGTAAATCTCAAGGCAAATACTGGGATCAGTGTGATTTACTTAGTTGCAAACTGTCAAACTCTCCCACCTTTATATACAGTACAGGCTTTGCATATTCAGAGAAACCAGCGAGCTGCAATTCACTTTTTGCAGAAAGCAATGGTAAATCAACTTTTCAGCAAGACTAGTCCATAAATCAATGAACAGTATATTCCTTTGAGACGCTCAAACCTGCACAGGAAAGCCACTCTAAAGCCAGATTAACGGGAATCCTGATTTATGGTTGAATCAAACAGCCAAAGTCTATTTTCAGAGATCTGAAATACTAGACTTAAACAACTTATCTAGGTGACAATCTTATGGCTTTCCACTGCTGCTGTTTATTCATTTCTTGTAGATATGTTGGAGCTGAAAATATGCATCGCTAGGTATACGTATACATATTTTCTATGCTTGTAGGGGGCTGCTGCCATATAAATGTAAGATACAACAACATACCTGGTACCGTAAAGGTATGCATCATTGCTCTTTTTCTTCCCTTTATCCTTTTGCTGTCATTTGTATCTCTGTTATCTACTTTAGTCAGTCTCTGAGCATCAAGCCTGGGACCTTTTACAAAGAAGCAGGTGATGCAGGCCTTCAGCTCGGCTGAGGAACCAGTACCACTGTAGTCAGCAAACTTTATTTCCCCTTACTGATGTGGCTGAAAGTACAAGGTATATTGTTATTGCTACGTGACCTGGCTGTCACAACTGACCATTTCACCATCCTGTGCTTCCTGCTAATCAGCTAGTGGAGAGCTGCACCGGGGCTGATAACAATGCAAATGGTGTGGAGGCAAATTAAGAAGTACTTTGAACAGACCCGCATGAATGAAAATATACTGCATTGAATTGGCAGTCTCTAATCATAGATGTGGAGGTGACTGTGGAGTTTCAGTTGGGATAAAAATACTTTTACAACAATAATACAGCTCTGAATGACATTAGAAGAAGTACCCTCCCCTTAGCTGGACAGCAGGGGTAAGTTCCCTAGCATTGCAGAGGCTAACTCATAGGAATGATAACTTCATTTTCAGAATGCCATATGCTAGATAGTCCTAATTCCTATGATAATTCATACTCCCAATTTCTTCAGCACTCAGCATCTCTCTGTAAAATTACCAAATTTGAGCTTCAGAGGGTGGGGTGAGTGCAGGTTGTGTGATTAGCTACAACCTAGTAGGCTAGCAGGCGCCTGTCTCCACTCTGTGACAGAGGTTGTGTTGAAGTGCACTACAGCACCCTGGTCCTAAGCATCTGGTCTGCTGATGTTTTCTATAGCAGTGGCCTTACTGGTAGCATTTTTCAAGACAGGATCATCAAAAGGTGATGCTGGTTGTGACTCATAGAGCGGGAACCACGTATGTACAACTGAAAGCATCCCTGATATGAAAACAAGCAAACATAAAAAATCTAAAAGTCAAAAGCAAAACTTTGCTCATGCTACAGGAAATTATCAATAACTAATAAAAAGACCGATGTAAAAGGACAGTATAATGGTTTGCCCTTGATAACGATAATTCAGCTGTTTGAATAGTGCATAAACTGAACCAACAACACAAGGAATCACTAAAAGTAGTGTATCTCCAAGACTTAAGATGCCTTTTGCCAAGTTTACAATGATAAGATTAGCCATATGTTTCACTACTAGCAGGCTGTATCACATTAAAGACAGAAAAGTTATTAACTTTTAATTTAAAAGATTTTTTCCCCTTCTAAACCAAGGAAAATTAAAAGACTGAAAACCTTATCAAAGCAAATAAAAATGAATTATGTTTTTTTCTCCAACTTGGAGGTAGTTTGTCTTTTAATTTATTTTAGTACCTTTTTGCTACTATTGAGCAAAAATGTTTGTTTCTTGTTTGATGTGAAGCTGGTATGTAGCCCTGCTTTACTAGCTAGAAATTCTGATTTGGGACTTTGCCACCTTAATATTTACTTAAATAGCCCTAGGCTGCAGGATGAGTTCCTCTGTCTAGACTTATAGCCTTAATCTCCCAGGGGCTGACTTTAGAGGAAGCCTCTATACCTGGCATGTACATTCCTTTCTTAGTCTTTAGAAACCTAAAATTATCTTATTTTTCTGTTCTGTTGTCATTTCTTATTTCTTCAGATATTTGTTTATCCCTATTTATTTTTAGCTGCCAAGGTTTCATTTTTCCTCATGGATGGAAGAGGAAAGCTTTCTGGGCCTGCATGTTAATAGATATAGCTGCTATTATATTATTATTGTTGTTGTTGTTGTCTTAGAAGGGTGCAAGCTGGTAAATCCACTTACTAAGGCATCTCGCTGCAAGGCATACAGTACAGACTGTCTCCTTTCATCAGGGTCTGACCTTTTCGGGAGGAGGGAAGAGCTGCCTTGTTCAGGTGAAGCACTTGAAATCAGTGGGCTGAATCTTTTATTGGCATTTTGAAATGAAATGTTATCTACCTCAGAGCTACCGAAGTCTAAGTGAGGTGTCCAAGACGTTGAATGTAATGTCCTTTGCTGTCAGTTTTCAGTTTGAAGGGGATGTCCTGCTGAGATACTTCTCATGATGCTGGATACAGGGTTTAATCCTTCTCGTTGCCTCATAAAAAGGATCCCTGAGTTCAGTTGGACTGTGCCTTAGGTGGAGGGCTATGTGACTGGAGTAAAGACTCTACAGGATATGACCCTTTCCCTCTGTTCATGCCATTCCTTTTTTCCTTTACTCTTTAGGAAGTGCTCATCAGTGCTAGGAGGCAGCACAACTGACAATCCACAAAGCTGATCCACTTTTTCTGATGCTTCAGTAAACCATGAAGTCTGCTGCTCAGCCTGTTTCTTGTAAAAGCACAGTGATGTGGCACAAAGCTTTTTGCCTGGCTGAAGGCAGGTGGGAGGGAAGTGGTGGGAAAAACATGAAGCTAGGCAGATTTTTTTTTTTTTAAGGGGGTGGGATGGGGTTTCACTTCTCAGGATTTGTAGTGTTTTCAGACAGTATAAATACCTTGTGAAAATTAAAAGTATATTTTGTAAATTTCTCTCCTGGTTGTCGTATGTGTATTTTATTAAAAACATCCTTTGACATCTTCAGATTAATATTTATATATTTCTTTTCTATGTAGCTTTTCTTTCTCTGCCACATTCTCTGTTACTCTTGCCAGCTCTTTTTATTTCGATCTTGCAGAGTGGTGGCCTATCTTTGTTGCGAAGCCAAAATGCAAATGTCTTGCTGCTACTTCAATTTCATGGCTTGAAGTGGACCTGATTTGACATAAACCAGACATATGTGGGGAAATGTATGAGTACAGAGGGTATTAATTACATTCTTGAGTGTTGCTCCTGATGATATACAGTAAATAACTCTGCCTAGTACCTATCTAGCACCTAAAACTGCACTAATTCTGGCATATGTAAATCCTATGCCTTGCATGCAAAATGTATGTTGGTGGGTGAACTGATTAAACACTAGCATTACGTGTATGTGTTAGAACCACTGAACTACTGTCCACTCAGGCATGTTATGGAAGAAATACATGTGCTTAAGTAAATCTATGCTTTTCAAAATGTGGAGTTGGTGGTTGTCTAACAGCATTAGGAAGCTCATTGAGTAGCTTGTAATCATCTTTGAAAACCTGGGCCAAACTTTGATTCTGGCAACTGTGCCTAGGTTATTTACAGTGCTTGGTGTTTAACTTCTGATAGAAAAAGGAAGGAAGCAGTCTGAATAAATGTGACACTCCCTTATTACTGTAACTTGGAAATGAATTTATGGTTCACTGTAAAGTCTTTCATAGTCACTGCTATTGAATGCCAAAATCTTCAAAGGATAGGCTAGTAAGGTCATGATGTTTTTAAGTAGCCTTAGTTATACAACATCCAGTTAAATTCCCAGCAGGATTTCCAAGAAGCTTAGGTACCAAATTCCCTCTGGAGTGTGATGGGATTTGGATAAGCATTAGAAAAGTTTATTCTTCAGTTATTTGATTCTGTAAGTGGAGGGCTGAGTAGCAAGGCCTTGTCCTACTGGACTGTGCAAACACAAAGGGAAGAAGTCCTTCACTGTCACAGTAGTTGAGGTAGTTGGAGAATGGGTGAAGAAAGGCACAGAAAAGGAAACAAGTTGCCCAGAGTGTGGCTGATCCTCTAGCAGAGCTTTGTTCACTTCTCCATGGCCTTGACAGTGGCTTCCAGCAGTTCTAAAGGCTCTGCAGATGTTTTGCTGCCTCAGCCTCGCCCATGGGGCCTGTGAAGAACAGTGCCTTTTGGCATTGTTTACGTTGGCTATTAAAGGTATAACTTGGGCCATAATTTGATTAAAATTGCTTTTTTCCCCTCTTTGGTGCTTAGTGTTTCAGCCAGGCCCACAAGAAAGACAGGCTGCTTCGTTCTGTTGCTTTGCACCAGGTGGGCAGGCAGCACGGTGATCTGAAGCCACCATGCCTGTTTTCTTGGTGACTGTGATGCAGTGGAGGAGATGCCATCAGAGGAGGCTCTCAGAAGGCCTCAGCCATCCTCCTGAGTGCTCCATTGTAGAGGAGCTGTGGTTGGTGCGTAGTCTCGGGCACAACAGGCCTGTGCCATGCAAGTCACTCCAGCTGTTGCATCTCAGCTTCCAATTTCAAAGCCTTCAGCTCTCCTGGAAAGGGCGGTCGCTGTTTTGCTTTTGGAGGCTAACAACCGCTACACTTCCCCAGGAGTTTTGGAGGTCAGACTTTCATCCGGATGCCTCCCCCACCTCTCTGTTCTGTCCTTCTTTTCCTGGAGATTGTAGAAGGCCATAAAATGCTTTGATAATTAAGCAGGGAAATTTTCCACAACCCATAAAACTTAAAAGGTAATACTAAGCTCAATTTAGTTTTTGAATGCCTTTCAAATAACTTGTATTTAACACATGGTAAAGGTGCTCAGCCAGTGCTCTTGAACAAACAAATCTCTGAGTTTGATTTTAGTGTTTTGTGTCCAGACTGGTTGTAGCTGCTCTAAGAGCATTCCTTGGTTCAGGTTTCTGTCATAAACTGCAATATGGGAACTGGCGGAGGCAAAATAAAGATCTAACCTGAAACTTTGCCCAAACCACGGACTGGACATAAATTGTTCTTTTGAAATTTGCAATCTTTTTTTTTTTTTTTTTTTTTTTTTTTTTTTTTTTCTGGTTTGTATAATCTTTCTCAGCCAGCACTGTGATAAACTTGGTAAAAGCTGGCATTTGCAGCAGACTTGAAGAGAGCTTTGCAAGCCTGGAAATGTTTGGAGAATGATCTTAACTGTGTTTTGAGATGACAGGAGGATTTTGGTAGAAACACTGTCAGATTAGTTTGTGCAAAACTTGCAAGCAAACGGTAAAAGAAATCAGTGATATCTTCTTCAAAACTCTGAATGCAGGACAAACTCCTGCAGAGCATGGACTTCTTCAGGTTTAAAGCACTGTGTTTTGCCCTATCAAGGGTGGAAATGGCCATCCTTAAAAATGATTTTATGTCTAGACTGTAGTTGAATGGCAAGTTGATCTTAACTTCTTTCTGTCCTATCACATTTCATGGGTAAGTTAAGGCATTTGACCCACATTACGTGGGCCCATGACCATGACCCCATGTGTTGGAGTGCCTGCACAGGACGAAATCAACGTGAGCGGTTGCTGCCCTAGGGCCAATGTGGTAGCACTGGGGCCCAGCAGAGCTGGGTGAGAAAGCCATAGAGAGGTAGAAGGAGCTTTGGACATTTGGCTATCTCCTTCCATACACTGAATGGCAGTGAAAACAGCAATGGAGGAACAGAGGTCTGAGACAGGGGGACAGCTTTGGAGGATTAGGAAAATAGATGTGAGGCCAGGAATTCTAGATATTGAAGTAGAGGAAAGACCTTGATGTCAACAAGCTGTAAGTCTTCAACAGTTGATGTCTAATGCAGCTGCAGGCTTCTGTATTTTTGTTTCGCTGACTAGGTAAAATCAGGAAATACTGTAAATATGCAGCTGTCCAAATGAAATTGTAATCTTTTGTCCATGATAAACTTAATCAGAAATCTCTTCCAGTAGATCTTGTGATAACTTGTTCCAGTGATGTCCAGTCAGATGTTTGCAAGGCCAACTTAAGGTGCAGCTGTTAATCTTTTAAGATTTGCATTGCTTGAGACCAGGTATTCTTGGAGTCTTTTTACTATAGTTCCAATTCTAAATTACTCCTAAAGATTTTCTCATTGCAGAGCTGGCATCACATGTTCTCAGTAGAGGCCATTGTTTTTTACAAGGTATTTTCATACCCCTTGGTTTAGTCTTTGACTTACCTGCCTACAATAATCATCCATGCTAGAACATCCTGGACTGATAATTCAAAGGCAAAATGCCTCTGCCTTTAGAGCTCAATTTTCTGTTTTAGGAAAGGTTATAGCACTCTCAGGATCAGTCCTTGCAAGCATACTGAGTTAGTAGTGAGTAAATTCCAGAAAGAGTACTCTTAATGGAAAGTGTCAATAACTCATTCAGTTAGATGACAATGTCTGGACAAAACTGATCTGCAAGTCTGCCGTTCATTTTCTGAAGCATTTATAAAATTCCTGTGCTGAGTAACCAACTTACACTAATTCCCTAAAATCGAACAGTGTTCTGACAAGCGCTGAACAATTCCTATGATAGTTGCACACATTTATGTTTTTAAGAGGCAGGCACCATGTTTTTGTGAACTGGCAACTGCCAGCCAAATCTTTAGCTTTGCTTCTATAAACTGTCAGAGATTTTTAGCAGTGAATTTCAAGCAAGATGAAGCTCTGGAAAGACTTTACACTGGGGAGTGTGTATGTGTGTCTCCCCTATTTTGTTTTTATTTTATTTCTAATGAAAAATTAACAGAAATAAAGATTGTGCTTTAGAATGTTCTGAAAGGCTGCAACACAAAGGAAATTTAATGCCCAAAACAACCAGCAAAGCCAGCTAGCCAAGCTGGAAGATGCCTCCTATATATACACTTATGCACAGTCATTTAGCCAGAGAGACACTTTTTCTTTAAAGGCTGTTAAGTGACTTTGGGGGAAAATGCATTGCAGATGGTATTATTATTTTTTTTTCTTTTTAATTAAAAAGGGGGAACTTTTTGCTGCAGTATGTTGAAGGACTGAAGGTTAAGACCTTTTACATCCTCTAATATAAGTTATTGCTCCATCTTAAAACGACCTTCATATGCTTCCAATGATCCTAGGTCATTTCCTCTAGGCAGAAATCAGCATGGTGTCTTAGAATATAAGTGTGGGTAATTAAATGTAGGGCCAGGCATAACACTGAAAATTCAGTCCTAGTTAATTTTAAGAAGCTAGATGGTAAAGAATTTAATTGAACATAATATATTTCAAAAGGTTTGGAAGTGAGTGTTGGGTAAAAAAGGAAATTGCAGTAAAACTGCATAAATTTTCTTTAAAGTTTTGTTAATAATGTCCCATAGATAGAGTAACTAAAATAAATGTACACAGCTACTTGGTTTACTTTGAGGTTTCACCTTCATATGGGAAATAACCTAAGTAATATTGTTACTCTGATATAGGTCCCTTTTGTCTTGCACTGAATACAGTGCCAAGATTCCCCTGGATTTATATGATACTAAAATAAGATTATCTTCACTTAAGTAGTTAGAAAATGTTAAGGTATTGTAGCACTAAATTCAGTAGAAAAGTTGATACCAGACTCTGTTCTGTTGGACTATCATCTATATAATTATCTTGATATTTACAGAAAAACTAGCTTCAACCCAGGGAGGATGACTTGTGTTTTCTCTAGTCATTGGTGAAAAATGAAATTCCCCAGGAGATTGATTCAAAATGTCTAAAACAGGCCCTTGTTGTCAATCTCGCATTCTGGAAGAAAGAGATCTCCATTAGGTAAAGAGGCTTAATTTCTGTTCCCCCCCCTTACCCCTACATCCACTCCTGTATCCTTGAGCAACATGGAGAGCAGTGGTGGAACTTACCTGCCTTTCCTAAGATGTTATTGTTAGTATAATTGTCAATGCATAGGTCTTCTAATGTTATGAATTTTCTTGAAGTGCCCCAAATATATTTATTGTGTTCATTGTTTATAAATGTTACATATCTTCTTCACTGATATTCAGACAAAAACAACAACAAAAAAAGAAACAGCTCAGATGTCACTTCACACTTTTCAGCTGAATGTTTTCATCTGCTGAAAGCATAAACAAAGGGGGTCATTCAACAGAATTTCAGTGTCACTCATCTTTAATTAAAATCTTTGATGCTTAACTTTATTTTTATTATTATTTTTTATCTATGGAAAAATTTATGGAACTTTAAAATTTAAATACCAGAGTACCATATTCCAAGGTACTTAAAGGTCCCTATCTCTCTAATTATCATGCGATTGGACATCTTTGCTTAATTCACTAATAGAGACATAAAAGTGAAAATATTCTTTAACATAAATTAAATTAGAGAAGGAGTTTAACAAAAGACTAGAGAAGGATGTTGTTAATTAAGCCTCCTTGCAATACTTACAAATATATTCTTTAAAAGAAGCCTCATTAATGTCTGTGCTGTAACAAACTTTTCATTTAATAAGCTGTTGAATTAGAAATTTTCCAGAATGAAAATGTTGAGTAGTTGATAATTGGAGCATAAAAAATTGGCTGCTGTTGTGGCTCTGATCTCGTCTTGGCTCTGCTCCACAGTTTGAGAGAGATTCCACGTTTATGGCATGCCTGAGACACGGTAACGTTACAAGCTGTGCTCTGAGCTACAGAAACATTAAGAAATCCTTCTTCTGTCTGAGACTAAAATGTGTTTGATTTGTCAGGGAGACCAAAGTCAAGATGCATGTGATAATGGAGATGAACAGACGAAATTATATGCCAATAAGGATAAACAGTTACAGGTTTGAAGCTGCGCTGCTGTTGCTCCAAGAGTGCCCAGAGCTGAGATTATTGCATTGCAGAAGCATAATACTGCAACAGTGTAGAAGAAAAACATATCACTATCAGTTCAAATAAATCCTCTGGGTGGAGAAATAATTTTAGTCATTTTTCAAGTGATGTTATCTTCCCAGCCTCTCTCATCTCTTATAGGAAAGCAGGATGGAGTGTTGAGATATGTAGCTCCCAGGCTGCATACCTCAGACCACAGATCTGAAAAATTGACAGCTGTGCTGCCTATCTGCTCTGAACAGAGAAACTGCTGGGTGGGCGGAATTTGCAGGTACCTCTTCAGTCTGTTTTTGAACAAAACCCCTTTCAAGATGGCATGGTTTGGACAAGCAAGAACAGCAGGAATTTGGTCCGGTGACATGCAAGTGCTTTAGAAATGCTATGTGTTTTATGGGATCCTGTGAAATGATGGGGAAGGGCATAAAAGGTCACCAAGGGCTTGGATGGAATACGTAGAAAACAAGAAGATTCAAGCTTCTGAGACATTTGAAGACTAATTTTAAATTTAGAATTGGGTTTTGAAAACCTAAGGATATCTAGGGGCGTTTTAGGTTACTATAGTGTGTTGTTGTTGTTTCTTTTGCTTTTCAACATTCCAGCCTTCGTGACATACAGCTAGAAATAATACAGCTGGAGATTATGTCAATAGGGCAACATATTCGTAACAAAGCCCTGGAGTTCTAGAATAGATGAGTATCTTTTCATGATGTGCTCCTTGTGATTCACTTTAGCAAGACAGATTTATGTGCATTTCATTGTTTTCTTTTGTATGGACACAAATAATTATAAATACTACAAATGTGTTAGGCAGGTTGGAACAGCTAGAAATCCTCTGGCAAAATGTTCTGGTCAGTCTACCATTCTAGTCTCTATGCTAAGAGAAAATACCTGAGTCATCAGCTTAATTAAAGTACTAGTGGATCTTTCATTTGTCTCATGTCTTGTGTTTTGCTGGCTGAACTGAAGCAATGAGACCTTGGAGTGCACACCCAGCCTGAGTCCTTATTTTGCTAAAGCCAAAATCTAGACTCTTACAAGGATCTCTGCAGTCATTAATCCTTCTATTTTGTCCCCACTGGAAGAAAAGTTGTCTGTGTATGAGTCTGGGAACTAAGCTTATTTTGATAAAGATATGTTGAGAAAATGACTGGTGATTCTTGGCACTTTTTGGATGCTTCATGAATAGAAAAGTCTTTTTGTATTGAGGCTTTACTTTGTTTTTCAGGCATCTTCTTCACTGGTGCTAATGCAAACTTTAGAATGCTGGGAAACAAAAACTGGTATCATCCACTAGTTGTGTTTGCTTGGTTTGATAGTCCTACACTTTAGATGACTAATGATGCTGAGGCATCTTCTCCTGAATAGTTACATGAAAAAACGTGGTCAGTAGTAAATGATCCAGTGCATGTAGAACCTAAAAGTCTGTATGAACTTTGTAAGAACTTACAAATTTGGAGTTTTTACCTATAGGTATATATGTACATATGCATGTGTTTATATGAAGTATTTTATATACATGTAAGTATATATAGCATATATATATATGTAACTTGGTTCATACCCCAGAAAGCTTGGTGTTTAGATCAAATGTTCTAACAAACTTTGAATTTACTCTTTCTGTTTATTTAAAAGTGTGATATATCATTTTTCACTTTAGTGAGATTCATTAAAAACAAAAGCAACAAAAAAAAGTTCTTAGTGTCATGAAGCATTTATCATAATTTGAAAAAAACAATTTAATTTTATTAGCTCTAGCTATATTCCTGTTGATTCTATTGAAAGGTCGTACAGTTCTGATTGGGAATTTGTAGAAGCACCTGGCTTGTTATTTATGCTGCACACTTTTTTTCTTTGTATAACTCTATCCACTTTGTTTCAGTTCCAGTAATCCCAGATGTTCTGATTGTTCTGTAAACAAGGATTGCAAAATCCAGTGCTCATAAATAGAGATCATGCAAGTAACAAACTGATCTTAACCTTTTCTAATGTTTTGGACCAAACTGGATCTGAATTTTGATTCAGACTCATAAGAATCAAGAGGGAGAATATACATGGCTACAGAATATCTGGGGTTCTCACCAGCTCTGTTCAGAAAGTATTATAATTGATTGTGAGTTTTGGTTCTAACTAATTTCATTCTGAAATTAAGAGTTCTGCATTCTGAAACTTGAACTGAAAACATAATAGAAAGCTTATGAGAAATTTGGTATGTAAAACAAATTTCTCTTCACTAATTTTTCTCTGCTGGGAGGTGGGGAAGAGGAAGGAGAAACTAAAGCCTACAAAATAATCATGCAATGCTTCAGAAGACAATTGATACTCTGGCTTTAATAAAACCCTTATTAAAATTGTTAACAATTAATTTAAACAAAACAATTTTATTATTCAATTTAATAATTTAAATTTATTTTTGTTTGTTGTAAACTTTTTTTTTTTTTTAAGTTACAATAGTTAATAAAACCCTTTTTTTTTTTTTTTTTTTTTTTGCTATGGTTTCAGGGAATCTCTTCCTGTGTGTGTGTATATATATATAGGAATCTAGAACATTAATATCGCCTTTAATTCATCCTGGTAATATTCCCCTGAAGAAGTCTGGATAATGCTATGCAATTATTCAATTTTCAGGTTTTAAGTTACAATAGTTACCTCCAAAATGAGGTGAACAGTGCTGAATTGCCAGCCTCATTCTGCAGAATCTCCTTCATTAACAAATCTGAAAGTAGTAATGACAGAACTGCCTGTGGTTAATTGTAATGCCAGAGGATAATTCAGGTTGGTTTCAACCCCAGCTTGCTGCCTGAAGCCAGGTCAGATCTGAGGTCAGTTCTGGTTGCTCAGGCATATGGTCTTGAAAACATCTAGGTATGGAGACTGCACATTATGGTTTTGGGGGGAGCAGCATTTTCACGTGTTGAGCAGACACCACCTTTGATTGCTTCCCTCTCAGCAGTTCCCTTAGGGGCATAGACAACTGGAAGCATGACAGATATGAGGAGACTGGTCCAGATTTCCATCTCCTGAGGTGGAGGGTAGAGTGAGGGAGCTGACTGCAGGTTTTGAGTCTTAAAAGCTATGCAATTGCAACCCTGGGGCCATTCACAAGCCTGGGCCATCATCTTGAGAGATACAGCTTTGAACCAGTGGAGTGGCTCACAGTGGTATTTCTGTTTTATTATTATTATTTGTCTTTATTTTCCTCTGTTCAGGCCTGTATTGTATGTAATGCACTTGAGAGAAAACTATTTAGGGAATGAATGGAAATAACCTCGTGCTGTGATAAGCATGGGGCAAGAAGGGTGTTGGTGAATGAAGACAGGTATGAGCCATCTGCTGCTGCTGCCCAGGAAGGGATGCTGCAGGTCTGGGGTAGCCAGAGGGCAAACAGGGCAAGGGCCTGGTCCCAAGGACAGCTGTATCTCACCATGGTCCTTCTGACTTTCCCTTCATTGTGTGTTGAACGTGTCTTTGTACTACTCCTGTATGTGTTTGCAGCTCTTCACTGTTTCCTCAAATATAAGAAATGTTAAAAGTGGTTAGTCTGGGGTATAATAATGAGTTGTTTGAAATCTTCCCTATGATGTGATTGATTTCTTCTTTAATCAAAGCTGCATTCATGAGTTGATAATTGCTGTGAAGCCTGGATCATACAATTGCATCAGCTCTAGCTTTTTCTTAAAAAAAAAATAAAAGCGTTTCTTGAAAACTGTGATAAAATATTCCCAGTGTGATTTAATCTATCCCAGCTTTATTCGGGACTTAAGTTTTAATGCTTTTGGATTCAAATGCCAACAGGTATGCCTTGTCTCTTACACCAAGCCACATTTTGCTGCTTTTTTTTTTTTTTTTTAATTTATTTTTGAATAGCTTAACTGAAGTTACTTCTGTTCAGCCCACTCCTGTGTATGGAGCAAAGGGTATAAATGTGACCTATGAAGCTGAGCAAATGCAAAAATGACAGCTAGCATGTTAGGCAAGTATTTGAACAGGGCACTGAATAATTTGGAAACATAAATTATACATTCTGCTTCTGGTGTAATTTAAAGATTTGTGATCTTTTATTGTCAGCTTGAAATGAAACTTTTGAAATGTGTCTGATACTTTCTGGCGAATATGCATCTAATTTTTTTGTTGTTGTTTTGATTTTTCTCTTGATGCTTTTGAATTTTCAAAGATGAGGAATCATGTTCTGTAACAAGGTAGGATACCATTCAGTTTGAGAGTGACGTGATGGTGCTCTTGGTCTATGTCTACTGCATCCCTGTTGAGCACTCTCCACTCTGTACAGTTTTATGTATGGGTCAGAATGCAATAAGCTCTGGGTTGATCCACATCTTTACACAAAATGCTTTACAGGAAAGCTGGGGATGGACCAGCTGATCCATATATTATGCTGCCAAAGAGTCTATTAGCAGCATTCTGGCTCTCTAGATGTCCTCAAGCACATGGCCTTTCCATGGTTCCAGGAAAAATCTTCAGATCAGGCATTTGACTTTTGCTCCCATGTTTGTTGTCTGTATGGAAAGTAAGCTTGTCACCAGGAACAGCCCTTTCAGACCACTCAAAAAGTGATAAAGACATTTCTATATAGTTCCCAGATAGTTATTGAAAAGGCTTACAGGGAATTCATTCATACAATGAATAAATGCATCAGACAACACTGTAGTTTCTGCCCAATAACAGACACAGCTGTGGCTTTCATTCAGCAGCTTCTGGCAGACACTGCAGTGTACCATAAATTGTTATTCAATAGAGAAGAATTTGGCATATGAAGTAAGGTGAGCAATTTTATAGCATTATCCAGAATGGATTTCCTAGTGTATGACATACTTCCTTAAGAATGTTCCCAAAAAGGCTGCTGCAATTTTTCCCTCAGTAAATTTTCTGTGGTAGGGTCTGTTCATTTTCAGAGATATTTATCTTCACAAGCAACTTCAAAACCCTATAAAAATCAAGTTGTTTACATAGCTAATGCTCTGGAATGGTCCAAATTATACTGAGAGATTAATTTGCATTTAGATTATGCATTTCCAATAGCTCAGAAACACTTTACAAATGCAAGTTAGGGTTCACATCATGGCAGTAGAAACCTCTATTGTAATCTTTTGGTGTAGACAAAGTTAGTGATGCTGTGACCCGAGAGGCCGACTTCCAACTGCCTACAACAGTAGAAATTCTGTCCCTTATTTAAAAAAAAAAAAGAAAAAAAAAAAGTCATTGCTGCTGATCAGAATGGATTGTTTTTGCAGTATGTTGCTCTGGTGACCATTTTGTTGAAAAGGTGACATTGTGACGCCAGCAAGCATAAAGCTATTGTAACTGACTGAGCCTTTCATGCATTTGTAACTTAACGTGAAGAGATGCTGTTTAAGTGATATCTTTTGGCTAATATTTTCCACACTGGTATTCATTTTATCATGGAGACCGTGTCAACAGTGTCAAGAACTGCCTGTAGTAATATTCAGGGACTTTTTAAAGCCATTTTTCTTTGGAATACATTGTGTGCAGTGTAACACATTGCAATGAGGAACCATTAATACTGTGGTCTCATTTGGGGAACTCCACTTATTAGGCTGTAAAAAGGAGATACAGAGCAAGTTATCTGATAACTAATGGAACAGCTGAGAAAAACAAACAAATGCTTTGTATTTTTTTGGTTTCAGCAAGATGAGAAATAGAATCACTGAAGAAAACTGGTTCTTGTCATACTCCTACATTACCTGAAAGCAGAAATATGCAATATTTTTAAAGCTTTGTAGAGTCTTTATATAATTCATAAAAGCTTTTGTAATTTCACGTGCAAATTGGGCCTCAGTCAGGTTTGGTGTGTTCCCAGCGCCTGCTCAACATGGCCCAAGCCATGCGATATGCTCTCAGACAAGTGTGAGATCTGGATAAACACTGGATGAAAAATACACTTGGAAGAGCTTGGTTGCTGTTTGATTGTATGCCTTTTTAATTTCTTCTTACCCTTTCTCCTCCTCTTATTTCAGTAGCTCCTCTGGGGATTTCTTGTGGTCACGTTTAATTTATGTCTGGAAAGTGACCTGTACTTGTACCTGATCAGAATCACCAAGTAGAGAGCTGAAAATTTGCAGTGACCCTGCACTGACCAGTTATGCAGTGTACCTGGACTATGTCAGTGGAAAAAACCTGCCATGCACATGCTAGTGAAAATCTGCTCTTCAGCATAAATACCATTACAGTGGGTCAGTGGAAACAGAATATTGTCCCCTCCCTGATGATGGCCAGTACCAGGTGCCAGTGGAAAAATGTACTGGTAGAGCAGTTAAGCAGCAATGCTTTCCCATATTTTATTTTCATGGCTTCTGACAAACTGTCATTAAAGTCCTTCTTGAGCTGGAGGCTCCCTTAGTGTTGTGTTTAAGCATCTTTTATGGACTTCTCTGCATATTTGTCTACTTTTGGGCCCCTTTTGCTTTTAGCGCCCATAATAGTATGTTGTAAACAGTTCTGCAATTTTGTCATCTGCTGTGTGAAAAAGGAATTTCAGCAGCTTGTGTTAAATCTGTTGTCTGGTGGCATCATGTGAAGTTTAACATTTTGCTGTTTGCATTCTCCATGCCCTTCAGAAATTGCAGATCTCTATCATGTCTGTCACTTATTGCCTCTTTTTCAGTCTGAGGAGATCTGGCTAACTTCATTTTTTTTTTCCCCCCCTCATGAGGAAATGACTCTATAATTCCCCCTATCCTATTGCCTTTTTCTTTACCTTCTGTGTTCTAACATATCTCCTTTCAGTGACCAGGTCTGCCCATGTCATTCAAGGGGCAGACCCATCAGAGATACATAATACTAAAAGTATGATAGCAATACTTTATTTTCTAATTCCTCTATTCTTTTCCTGTAAGATTGGCAACTTCTAATATGTTGTTTTTCTTAAAGGTTTGCTTTGGTTATATATTTCCAGTTTCCCAGATCTATCTTGAATGAAAATTGACATGGAGCTTACCATTGTCCTTATATAATTAACTTGTGTATGTTACTCTACATTTAACGGTGTTAATTACTACCTGACATCTTATTGTCCAGTCATGCAGAGATCTTTTTGTAACTCTCTGCAGTATATTTTAATTTATATGATTCAGAGAAATTTTGTGTTGTGAACAATCTTTACTCAGTATTCAGCCTCTGTTCCAGGTCTGTTATGGATAGGTTGAGAAATGAAGTTAATGGAGAAGATCCTTCTTTGAGAGCTAGCTGTTTTTCTCTTTCTTTTTTTTTTTTTTTTCTTTTTTTTTTTTTAAGTCACTGTTTACGAGTTAAATATATCTTTCTCCTTTTTCCATGACAGACTAGCTTCTTTATAACTTCTTTATATCTCCCAATCTGCTAAAGCCTATTGGGAATCCAAATATATTAGCAGATGAATCATTCCATTCACATGTTTATTGGTGTATTCAAAGAAGTGCAATGCATCTAGGAGGTATGACAGCCTTCTATAAAATCTACTTGTTTCTTCTCCATTATGAGATATTTATGGGTATACCTGCTATGAAAGTTCCAACCAATCTGCCTAACGTAGAAGTCTGACTAATGGTTTAGAGTATTTTCTTGTTCCTGAGACCTATTCAATAAGTTTTGTCACCTGTGCAGCCTTCTATTTCTCTACGCTGGGAGCCCTTAGAAGTCAGTGAAGTGATAAAAGGCATACTTAGGATTTTTTTCCTCTAGGAATGCTGGGTGATCTCAGAGACTTGCTGCTGTTTTATTTACCTAATATAACTCCCCCCCCCCCCGCAAAACAAAACAAAAAACAACAGATTTCAATCTTATTTCACACAAAAAGTTCTCTGAGCTTTTTCATTATAAACACCAGCACAAATAATTAATTTTGCTTTTCTGATATGGTCTTATTGTCCTTGAACTCTCCTTTTACACCTCTGTCATGTATTAGTAACACAGACTCTGACAAAGCTCTTGCTGCTTTTGTGTTTGCAAGACTTTTGTGATTAATTGGGATGTCTGTGGCAAGATGTTCTTCAGAATGTTTTCTGATTTATTATGTTTTAACATTTCACATACAAACTTCTGTACACTATATGTTCTTCACTTGGACATAACCTCTGCTTCTCATTTATGTCTTTCTACTTGTAAGAACCTTCTGTAGTCTGACATTTATCAATGCTAGATTTTTTTTTTTTTTGTCCCCATATGAAACTTTTAAAGAGGTGGTACACATTTACTCTGAAACCCTAGTAAAATATTTTTAGATGGTCTCCTAGCTGACTTCAGCTGCTTTAACCTTTTGGCAACTTATCTTGTTTTTCTTTAACATCTCTTTCTTTTATGTAGTTTCTTAAGTGATTCTACAGTGGATTTTTCCCCTTATTCATTGAATTTCAGTATGAGTATGTATGAAAGGATCTTGAATTTGAGTATGTTGTGATAAATTTTGAGCTAAATCCTGTGGATTGCTTAGAACTAGGTCAATAAATGTTTTTTCTTCTGTCAGGTCTTTGACTGGTTGCTTCATGGGGCTGCCATTTATACCATGTACAAATAGTTGATTAGCCTTTTGCCCCACAACCCATTGTGTCACTCTTCTGGTTTGCAAGGAAGTAACTGAAATCTCTTGTGATTATTGCCATGGGTTTCCCCTCACAGCTTTTGTAATGGGCATTAGAATGTCCCAGGCACCTTTTAATCCAGAGGGATTCTGTGGCTGAGGCATCCACTTTTTTATTTGCCTATGGGCTCATTCCAAGTTTATTTCTTTCTTCCATCAGTACAACATTGGTCTCATTTGGGTGATTTGTATCCTGACTCCACTTATTTATCATCCTTCAGTTAAAATTTGGAGGTGATTTGGAAGAGATTTTAGTCTAGGTCTGGTTACTTAATTTCATACGTTGAACTTATATGAATCTCTGTTTACTAATACTGTTTTTCATGTTTTCTTCCCTGGATTTCATTGCCTTTATCCCATACCTTCTTTCATTGTCTTTTGGCAGAGGATGTTATAGCAGTCCACAATTATTATGTGAATCACATACCTTAAGGAGATCTAGTTAATCAGACAAGGAGCTGCAGCAAGCTTGAGAAGGGAAGACAAAGAGAGGGATACTACATGGAAGGAAGAAAAGGGAAAGAAGTTTAGCAGCTTCCCTCCCACCTTCCAGTCATCCTCTGGGGATGAGCTGAATTCCCAGGACTTAGAGCAGAAGAGGCCTGCACAAATCACAAGAGAAGATGGGACAGGCATGGTCTATCTTAAAGATTACTTAATGGTTTGATGGCTTACTTAATGATTTGACGTGGTTTTAATCCCATCTCCTAAAAGCATTAGGGGCCCCATGGACTGTTGTCTATGTTTTTGTCTATGTTTGTGTATGTTTTTAGGGAGTGAGACAATCTGAATGCCTCAGTGGGGGAGAACAACCATGAAAGGGCATAGCTGCCTGGGAAAACCACTAATTACAACATATTCCTAAAAACATGTTAGAGCTTTCTTTCATTCTCTTTCTTTCCTTCCCTCCTTCCTTCCCTCCTTCCTTGTCCTTGTCCCTTTGGGATTCGTCTTCCCCAAGGGTGGCTTCAGCATTTCATTTTCTTGTTCTGGTGTCAAGCCAAGATTTCAATAAAGTTTTTCTATTTTCCCATTAATTAAAAATGTTGGGTCCATCACCCCTCATAGTCAGCTCTGCTGAACACTGAAGAGAGAAACTTACTGGTTGGCATAGTTAAGGTTTGGAAGTCTTCAAGGATGTAAAGAGAAGTATTTCATCTGAAATCAGTGTAATATAGGTAATAGTAGGCCTATCAGATTAGTATGTACCTCTACTGTTGCTACAGATCATTATGTTACGACAGTGACACATCCAAAACTGGGGAAGGATGAGGATTTTGTCTGTATTGTTTGTTTCCAAATTTTCATCCACACTGATGACCTACATCAGGGAAAATCTGCCCATCTGAGGGGAATATATTATACATAATGAAAAAGAAACAAGCAAACAAAAAAGAGATATTTATTCTCAATTAGTTTCTCATTCACATTAAAAGGTATTGCCATCTGCCTTGAGCAACCACCCCTTTCCCAGCACAACACATGACACAAGCATGCACAAAAGCTACAGAATTGGAACAGTCAGAACAAGCATGTTTTATTCCATGATCCCACAAAGTTATCTTATGATTACAAAGCCTCTTAATTTTGTTTCAAAGTTTGTTATAAACTGGACTTTGAAATGAATGAGGGTTTTCATTAAGTCTCTAGAATAGCTTACACTGATATTAGAAGTCAGTGCTAGTATCTGTTCATCACAGCAGATACAGTAATAATCTTTCCTCTTTTGGCTACTTTTTAGATGAAATGTGCTGATATTGGAAAAACGTTGATGCAAATTAGCAAAAACTGAATCTGAAAAAGTTCTTAGTATTTTCTATTCATATTTCCTTTTTTTCCTTTTCTTTGGTAGTCATGTAGATACAGCATGGTAATAATGTATATGAAAAAAAAAAAGGTGACCAAAGGTACATCAGTTTGAATTGATGTTTCATTCAATCACTGCATCACTGCACAGTACTTTGTGTTAGAAGTAATCCCTAAATTTGTTATGATTGGAAAATTTTGAGGAAGAAACAGGTCTGCAATCTACAGCTCTGACAGGAACTGTGAATGGGCTGAGAAAAATGGTGTTTGAAGAAAGCACATTCAATTAGCATTTCTTTTTCTTCCTTTGATTGTTCCTCCTACTTTTCGCCAATTACTTAAGTCCATTCCCATGATAATGGTAAACTCACAGAAGTTACATTGTGGGTGAAATAATACCTCCTGCTATTTCAGAATTGAGCTATTTCTATGAGAAATAATAATATATATTAAAATCAAGGGGTGTGTGATGGTTTTACAATGTCTTGGATCTAATCCCCACTTGATATTAGCTGAGCTATGAGAGGGTTAACAGAAACTTAAAAAAATAAAGTGATGACTCTTCTGCAGGTCACTGCAGCCAGGCTCGTGGAGTCTAGTATAATCGCTAGTAAGCTAGCCTTCACTCTGTTGTGAACTGAATGGAAATCTTCCAGTGTTCAGTAATAATATTTACATAATTATTATTAATTATTATTATCATTTTTTTTCTCTTACTTGGGTTTATCTGGGCAAATAGTATGCAGGAATTATTTTTCATGGGTTTTACCCCTTCTACTCCCCACCTTTTGTTTGGCCTCAATGTTGTCAACACATTTTAGTTTTGTTCTTTAAAAATATGTTTGCTATTATAAGTTAATTGTGGAAAAATGTACATTCTTAGCAGAATATGTAAAATATGAAAACCAAGATGTTTTTATTCTGTTGTGAATTAAAGGTACACTTCCATTCTGTGATCATCCTCATTTCACTCATGAAATCAACTGTTGGTATGAGCAATTGCTATCACAAATCTGAGTTTAATTTTCTGTGTGCACACCATTTTCCTGCTGTTTCAGTCAAAATATGTGTATAAAATGAGCTCAGAAAGTATAGGAATGCTATTGAGGAGAACAAATTGGGTTAATATTTGAATCTGTTGTTGAAAACTTTAGGTTACTTCAAGTTGTGAGTGATGGTGTGTGGGGTAAGATGACTAATGACATCTTTCTCCGGTAACACTCTCTTACTGCCCTTGATTTGCTTTTCTGGTTGAGAAGAAAAACAGTAGATTTCAGAGGGGAGACCAGTCTGACTGGATCTAAGAGACTACTGTTACTCTGAAGAATGGCAGTACCAGATGGGACAAAGGTCTGTCTCATTCAATGCTGTCTCTATCACTGTCAATAATTAACAGGAAAACTAGGATGAGTAGGCATGGGGCAAATATTTTTAATACTACCTCCCCACCACCCAATCTGATCCCAGCATCTATTTCCAGCTCAAGGACCTAGTGATCCTGTCATGATTTCTCTGTTTAATAGCTCTGCATGGACCTTTTTGGTCCCTTCTTCCCACTAACTTTTGCAAGCTTGCATTCACAACATCCGTCAATAAGGACAGCCTTACCACTGGCTGCATGAAAAGCCGTCACTTGACTGTTTGAACTTGGTTCCTACTAGCTTCATCTGGGCACATGTTGCTTGTGTTTGAGACAGAATGGATTGTAGATCTGCCTCCAGACTCTCCACACCCTTTGTGATTTTGTAGTCCTTGGCTAGAGATTCTCTAAGTCCTCCCTCTTCCAGAACAAAGAAGCTCAGACTCCTCTCAGACTCCTGCCTTGTTCATCATATGGAAGCCCTTCTACTCCCCTTGTCAGCTTCCCTGCACCACTCTGAACAGTTTCCAATTTAAATTGTGTCCTCCTCCTCCTCCTCAAAAGGATGGCATGCAATCTGAAAGGTATGTGAGAGCCACGGCTTGATACTACTGCACCAAAATAATTTTGCTTTGTTCTCTTTTCTTTTTCTGATTACTCTTGACATTTTCACTATGCTTTTATGGAACCATCTATCATAACACTAAGGTCTTGCTCCAGAGTGGTAACTGTTAGCTCAGAAACCATCGCCGTCTATGCAGAGCTAGGATTGTTTTTCCCCACATGCATCACTTTATGTTTATGCACAATGAATTTCAGCTGCTGTTTTATTGCCCAGCCATTCAGTCTCATTGGGCCCTTCTGTAATTCTTCACAGTCTGATCACGTTCTTAGTCTTCTGCATAACTTAGTGTCATCAGCAGTCTTTACCTCATGCCTTATCCATTTTTCTAATAATGCCTGAATATATTAAATAGCTCATTTCTCTGCACCAGTGCCAGTAAAACTGAACTGGTGACCTCCCTCTGTTGTGAAAACTGACTACTCATACCCTGTTTCCTATTTTCACTTAATTTATTCATGCAAGGACTCTCCTTATCCTATAGTCAGTTTCCTCTGTCACCCTTAGCTAATGGACTATAGAAGTCTTGGTTTGTAGATTCCCTTTGGTGAACATGAATGTTACCTCCAGGGGGTCCATCTGTTGCTTGTGCCACTGATATTCCAGCAGATCCCCATTGCACGTCTTTCCCCTTGTTTCCTCAGACCCTGTCCAGGTTTCCGGTGAAATCCACCACCTTTCTGCTTGTAGTGCAAGCTCCCCTGTGGCCCTCTCCAGGGTCATGCACCCTGTTGTTTATTTGCCTGATGATTGAGTCTTCCATTGGTACAACCTGCTTCTTCCTATCTGGTCTTTGATCTTCCCCTCACTTCAACTTCCTCTGAAGAAATCTGTCCTTGGACACAAGAATGTAGCTTCCAGGAATTTTCTGCTTAGTGAAGCTTTGTTTTGAAGTGGGAGAGGAAGGCCTCTTCTGTCGCTTCCTCTTGAGGCCCTTCCCAAGGGCCAGGTGCTGCTTGTGAGCACGCATTGAGCTGTCACTGCGAGGACTGACAGCATGCAGACTGAGGTACTTTGCAGGCATACGTAGATGAGAGAGATTAAAAAAAAAAAAAAAAAAAAAAAGAGTTTTTTTTTTATAAAACCATAAATAATAGGATAAAAACTAATCTACAGACTTGGGTATTTTGTGCCTCCGCATATTTCTTCTTCTGGACATAGCTTCTCTGTCTAGAAGGAAATTCCTTCCATATTGTGTACAGGAGACTTATGAAGTCTCCCTATACAAATATGGTTCTCCATTTGTACCCATAACCCACTAACTTTCAGCCACCTGTAGCAGCACTTCCATTCCGTATACTCCAGCAGAAGTGACCTTTGAAACTCAAAGGACACTGATATACATTGTCATTCAGAAAAAAACTGTTTGCTTTCAGGTGCAAAAAGGACAAGCAACTTATGAATGGTAGCCTTTTCTTTCCTTCCCCTTTTGCACTAAATTTTAAAGGAGAATCTGATGGCATTGCTTCATCAGGGTTGGCTGAAATATATGCTGTAAATAATCTCACTGATTCTTAGCATAATATATAGATTTTTTAGAGCACTTAAGAACAAATTGATCAAGCTTTTTTTTTTTTTTTTTTCCTAGAACAAATTCATAATTTTTGCGCTTGTGTGTCAGATCAATATATGTTACTGAGCAAACTTATGAAAGCCTAAGCTATGCTGGCTAATAGCTGGCGGCTGTACATTCTCTGGCCCAAATTTCTGCTGGTATGCAGCAGCAGTGATTTACAGCTTAGTTTGGATCTCTGGCATAATCACGCTAGGAAATAAAAACTAGAAATCAAGTAAGAAGATCGAGGAAACAATTTTAATAAAATGAATTAATTATTCAGCAGGTGAGCGTACAATTTGCAGTGAAATAGCTTTGAAGTGATAAATCTCTGGATGTTCTCTGATGCCCGATGTGGGAGGTGGGGAGGAAGAAGGAGGGCAGCCAGACAGTTTGAAAAGAAGCACGCATGCATGCTTCACTGTCAGCAAAGATACTCCGAGAGTTAAATATCTGAGATGAAGTTCAACTGTTCTTGACTTAACAGGAAGTGACTGTTTCTTATGAAGGCTGGAATAAAATCTAAATCATACCCAGACACAGCTCTGAGCACTGGGAGGACAGCCTCCAAGCCTTTTTTTCCTAACATGCTGCCTCATGCTGATGAGTGGCTGTGATTGTCAATGCCCTCCATGGTTTGGAGAGCAACTGTCGGTGGCTGCTTACTCTTCTTTGAGTGCACTCCAGGCTTTTGGAGCCTTGGTGTCCTGAGACCTGACAAACATAGGGTTTTCCTTTTTTTTTTTTTTTTTTTTTTTTAATTATTTTTTTGAGGGGAGAGATGGGGAGATGGGTTGGGGTAGCAGTCAGGCAAGCTTTGCAAGAAAGTCTCTTTGTGCAAGGGCTGGTTTAAGACCCTAACCTACTCAACTGTGCTGTGGATTTTACAGGTGGGAAGGAGCATGGAATGGCTTGAGATTTTTCCCTTCTAAGAAAAGAAAAGAGGAAAAGCAAAGCAAAACAAAACAAAATGCTAGGGGAAGAAGCAGCTGGCCGGGTGCCACCCTGACTGGCCTTGTTCTCCAGCTCTCTGGACCTAATTAAGCAACTCCATTTCTACAGGCGATGGCAGAGTCTAATGGCAGCAAACAGAAGATAGTTAACACATGGGACATGCCTGTGATGTGGCTTTCTGGAATGAGAGATTGCGATCACGGGAGGAGGAGAGAAAGGATGAGAAGGAGTAAGGGTAGCAGAGGGAAGGAGGTCCCTCCACAGAGACAAAAGTGGCAGACACAGGAAGGCGTTTTGTTTCCTCCCAGGAACGTTGGGAAGAGCTGGAGAGAGTTCGATTTCAAAGTCCAACAATGAAGCTATGGCATTTGTTTCCAATTCAGCAGGAATGAGTGTATGGTTTGAACAATTCTTTCGAGGTTCCTGGCAAGGGGAATATAACTCTTCTCAGCTGGCTGTTTTAGGAGATCAAATGACACAAAAAAATTCACTCAAAGCCTAGGGTATCCTTCTGGCAGCCAGAGACCATGCACATCTTCACAGATTCATTATTTGCTCTAATGTGGACCAAGAGCTGCGTGCTGTGTAGAAAACTGCTTGCTTACAAAACAATCTTATTACTGCCAGATGTTGGCTCCCTGCCTGCTTTTACATAATTCAGGCTTTTCTTTGCTCAAGATGTTACAATTTAAAGGTGCTTTAGAAGTTTTATTTTAAAAGCCTTGATAATACTTTTATCCTTATTCTTTTTTTCCCCTTGCTCAGAGTGGCTCTTCCGCCACCACATGCTGCAGTCTGGTGTATGTGGTATAAGTTAACGTATATAACCAGGAACAGCAAAACTCTTTCTTAGCTCTACCTCTGGGCTGATTGAAACAAGAATAAAAATATCCCTAAGGCTGTGCTGTCTGCATCCTGGTGACTCACATATACCAAATACAATACGCACCATTCTCCCAAATGCTGTCCTGTATAGTGTGTGTATTTATATATTTATTTATGTATATATATATATATTTAATTAGAAATTTAGGAAAGGGATTATTGTAAGTGTCCAAGAACTGAGAATAGAGGCTTAAAATAGGCAAAAGATATGCCTCTCTAAGCATATTTCTCCATGCAGTTTTGCTCTCATGGACTTCATCCTTCATCCATGGGTCAAATAACTACCAAAAAACCATCATTATAATCCTGTGGTACATTCCTTATTGGCTTTGCAGTGGTTATCCAAAGCCCCAGTGAGTAATAATTATGGGATTATTTTAGCAGGTTACTGGCAGAGTTGGAAAAGGGATGCTTCAGTTCTGCCTCTGAGCTTTTTGCTTTACTTGCTTCAAGGATGGCAGTTGCAGCCACCGGTGGCTGCATGGCTTGGCTGATGCAGTCTGGCCATCTAAAACATGTGGGCTCTAAGGGAGGATGATTCTCAAGGCTCCCTTTATTGCCAGCAAGGAGGACAACTTCAGGTGCTTTGACACAATTGTTTGCACCTACCTAATAACTTCAGATGCTTATTTCCTTGGAAAACAGAGTATATTCAGTCATTTATTTTTCTGTGCCATGTATTTTTACTTCCTACGCTGTCACCAGGAAATTCAACATAGTGCAGAAAATTGTAGTAATTTGAAGGAAATAATGCAAAAAATTGATAGTCTGTGTGAGATTCTCAGCCACTTCTAAATAAACATCAGAGTAATAAAAGACTGAAAAGTTTAAGCCAATTATTTCCAACTTTGTCTTTGGAAAAGCAACACTGGAAGTCATAGGATAATCCTATCAGAAGTGCAGTCATGTGAGTTGGTAATGAAATGTTCTTCTCCCCCCCGACCCATAACCCCTTCATATTTAGGCTTTTGAATGAACCATTCTCCATGGGAAATCAGTTCCAGTGTATTTTACCATGCAAGTTCACAATTTTCCAGTGCCATTAATACACTTCAAAACAACACAAAACTGTCATGCTTAGAACGAACACCATTGTAGTAAGAGAATAAACAAGTGATGGCAATAGTTGTAGGAAAAACAAAGTGATAATAAAAAGTTATTGTCATTTGGGGACTAAGACCTAGTTTATATTTTACCTGTTTAATTTTTTCCTAGATTTTATTCAGTGAAGAGGATTTATTTCAAAAGACACTGGTCTAAAACCATTGTTCTGATTAGAGCAATAATAGCATTATGGATAAGTAAAATAAAACTTATTGTAGTGCCTATTATCACAGTTTCTCAACGCCAGTTTGTGGACTAGATCATCGGTAAGGACTACACATGCAATTAATTTCTCTCGCCTATATATGAAAGTGTAATTTTTTATCTTTGTTGAAGTCTCATGTGTAACATAAAAGTTTAAAATGTTTCTCCCACTTCAGACTCTGAATTCATAGGCCAATATTAATTATGTGCTGTGCTGGGACTTGTATGATCAGATGTTGCCCTTTATTTGCCAGTTGGGCTAAAGACTCGCTGTGTTATTCTTCCTGGAGGAGCTGGTTGGTAATAAGATCTGGTTGACATTATGCATTTTTATCTTGTTAGATACATCAATATTTGGAAATGCATTTTAGTCTGAGAATGAAAACATTGTTTTAAGACTTCATGCAAAACAAACTGCTACAGAAAATGAGGATGTATAAATAAGTGAACATTTGTTTTGAAATGCAAACATTTCAAAACATTACATTTACAGTGTTTTAGAGTTTTTTTATTTTTTTTTTCTGTAATAAATGGAAAATTTGTCTAAGAAGTCACAAAATTTTGTACAAATAATATAAAAACCAAATCTTAAAATTAGATTTTTTTTTTTTTCTGAAATAAAGTTATGATGTTTCCCTTTTAAGAGTATTCTCACTGAAAGCAATGTATTTTTCAAAATAGCTCACTTCAAAGGGAAACATTTTGAAAACATTTGGGTGAATGCAGCTGGCAAGGGCTTGTTTTCTGAGACAGATATGGCTTAGAAATACAAGAGGCAAACTCAGCCTTTTTGACTGACTGCTCTCTGCTACTGAGGAACTATTGAACAAGTTTATCTTTTTTTCTTTTTCTTTCTTTCTTTTTTTTTTTTTCTTTCCATAAACTTTCTATTTTTCAACAGAGAAGAAAAGACATGTTGTGGCAGGCACTAGTTTGACTGTTGCACTGCAAACACAGGAACAGAAAAATGAAGTCTGCCAGTCTTTTTTCTTTCTCTCTCTCTCTCTCTCTCTCTCTCTCTCTTTTTTTTTTTTTTTTTTTTTTCCTCTCTCTCCCCTCTGGGCTCACTTTTCCCTAAATCTGTAAATCTGGCTGTGCATACCAAGTGCATGTGTGTGTGCATGCACCCACATGCACAGAGATGGAATTGCAACTCCATCATGTTATCTGGAGTGTGCATTTCCCACCAGGTGGTGCTAATGGAAGAATCTCAGCCACATTGCTAAAAGGATGTCTACATATATAGTTGAGACAGATAATACCATTTAAGCTGGGATGAGTACTATCTAGCTTTGAGAGTTAAACATGTTGCTTTGAGCCCGTGATATTAACATTCAGACCATGTGTTGTTACAGAAGGATGTATATGCAATGTTCTCACATAAATGATAGTTAATCTGGTTATTCTCTGATGGAGAAACTGTGCAGAAAAAACAGCCCTGATTTTTGTAATCTCTACATTTTTATTTTTCCATCAGCTTGCAAGACTGTTAAATAGTTTGTGACACTGCTTTCCAGAAGTATAGAGTAGCAGATTGGAAGGGGGGGGGGGAGAGAGAGAGAGAGGGGACAGACAATAAAGAGTTTTGGGGTTTATTATTGAGCACCCATTTCACTCAAATAGATACATTAGTTTTCATCCCCAGTCAAAACATAGATAATAATTAGTCATAGTGTATTTGTAAGATTACACTGATACTGATGGGATTATTTGATGAAAGGTTCTTTAGAAATGCAAAAGGTTCTCATACAGAAAAACAATCATGTTAAATTGCAAAAGCTTGCTTTATTTTATCATCAGAGTAAAACAATACACTGAAACGTAAGCCCTTGTTCACAGGATCATTTTAAACAACATATCTGAAAAAGCCTTTAGGTTTGGAATTTTCCAGAATGATCAGCATTTTCCTGCTGTTGGAGCCAAAGGTGAATCTCCCATGAGTCAGACAAATGCTGAGTGATTTTCAACATCCCACTCCAAAGACTTGCTCAATCACTCCTCAAACCACAACAGAGTTGAAAAAAATAATCACAGAATTTGTTGAGGAGAAACACTTAATCAGCTTTCACACCCTAAAATCTACTAATTAGAGTGTATTTGGTTCCCAGAGATGAAAACAGAAGATATGAACGATGACACTGTGGGCTGTTTTTGGTGCATGTTGGTCCTGATGATACAGGCCAGCAGCATTGCAAACACTGTTGACAATGCATTTTCAAAAGGGAGATGTGGATTTTTTTCATTGGTGCCCCTAAGTAGCAAGCAGCCTGTGTGACATGCAAGCAATGCAATGGATTTGAAAGCAGAGCCTGTAATTACACTAGGTATGTCTGGGCCAGCTCCTTCCCAGTCAGGAAACTGTGTGGCTGGGTACTGGATGGGGAGTCCCTGAGTAACACCGATGTTCTCAGAGTACTCTTCACAGATGTCTGTTTCTTTACTATTTACAGGTTATCAAAGGAAGAAGAGCATCTCAAATGGCAGGTAAAATGCACAATGATGAATATTATCAATAGTGATTCTCTCATGCCTTATCTCTTTTTGGTGTCTTTGGAGATGGTACTGCCTTTTATGAGTCCAATTTTCACCTAAAATAGACAGATCTCCTTTGAAGGTTGAAGAAATGATTGTGGATTATGGTGCAAGATATAAAGACGTATTGCAGGTTCAGAGATTATGAATGAGAAACTGGTTATGTGATCAGTCTGCCCCAAAGCAGATGTTTACATTTTGGATATCCACAGCAAAAACTACATATCCATGCTCCTTTAGAGTCACTTCAGGAAATGCGTGTTTTCTAGAGCACAGGCCCACATTTTCTTTAGATGACCGTCTTTGGTTGAGATGAATCATAAGTCAACAGCCTACACTGGGGCTGACAAATCCCACCCTTTCCACTGCTGGCTCCAAAACATATTCCAAACATGCAGATAAAAGTCATGCGTGCTGCCTCTCTCTTGGGAAAGTGCAAGCTCTCCCTTCAAGAGCTTCTTGTAGAGGGACATCAGGGATGGTGAATGCTCTTGGTTTGTTTTCTAGCCACTAGATTCTGGATGTCCCTTCTCACTCTTCCATACCCTGATAAGTCAGGGATTTGCAGGCCATCCTGCAAACAGGTAGAATTTGCAGAAAACATATCAGTTGATGAAGACAGTTCGATGTGAGTTTAGGGAAAGGTAGCCTGAGGCTGAGAGATCCTGCCCACCAAAATATGTCCTGGCTGATGATGTTGTTTAAAGCTGACCCACATTGATGGGGCACCACTACCTTAGGGTCAGCCTGGCAGGGCTGTTTGCCCCATTCACATTTCTGTGTAATAAGAGCTCCTGAAGGATTTGTCTCCCCCAGTGGAAGGCATAAATATGTAAGCAGAAGCTATCAGCGCCTGTGTGGGAGGTCCCAAGGTAATGAGGAGTCATGCTGGTCCAGATGGTGCAGCCCTGAATCTGATAACTGCAGTGGGAATACAGTCACTTTCTTTTGCTAAGATTGGACTATTTTCCTCACTAAAATTTATGATATGGTGGTTTATTCCTTTTGTTTTCTCACTAAACAGGTTTAATTTATTTATTTATTTATTTAGTTTTCCTAAATAGATGTGTGTGTGAGAGATGTTATGCTCATTCAACATTTAAAGAGAAAACTGACTTGAGTCAGATATATAGACAACCCTGTGAACCCCTGTCTTCTATACCAGAATCAGGCTCTGGCATTGGTAATTGATATAACAAATGGACTGAAGCTGAGAGAGAGCAGAAGAAACAAAAATCACAACTCCAAACGTTTAAAGTAACACCCAGCTTGGTGATTTGTGATCTATTGCTTTCAGTAGGATCTGGCTCTTAAAGATGGATTGCACTGAGGAGTTAGTATTGCCTGCTGCTGAGGAAAAAACAAATTAATCGGGGAAGCTGCTGGTGACCTGTGATGGAAATGATGCAAAAATATCTTAAATTTAAGTTCTGGAGGAATCTTTTTAATCATGTAGCAAGATACTCTCCTTAAGAGAAGCAGTAAGTAAAATCTTGCATCAAGATCAACAATTTCATTTTGATCTTCACCTTTCTAGGAGACTTCCATCATTCTGTGACTTTATGGGATGACATGCCCAGACCTCTTCCAGTCGGGACTCAGCAATGGTGAACACTAGGATCTGAGAGTGGGAAGTACTCTTGGATCCCACAGTTTAGACATAGCTTCACTGAAGTTCTCCTTCCTTCCTTATGTCCTTCCCTCCGTCCTTCCTTCCCCCTGTCCTTCCGTCCTTCCTCCCCCCACACATTTTTGCATCACATGGACTCTGAATTTAATTACTGCAACTTACTTACATAGTTGTTTCTGCTCAGTATGAGTGACCAGTGAAAGTAATGGGAGGATGAGCTGATTTCATAACAATTTTTGAAGGAGAAAACACACATTAGACACCATTCTAATCTCACAGTATTTGCATTCAGGTGTCATTTTGCCAGTGTCAATGGAGCTGCAAGAACAGGCTTCCTCATGCCAGTGAAAACTCTTAATTACAAGGCAGAGTTAGACTGGGATGTTTCTGGCTAGGGTGACATGGGGAAAACTAACAGAATATAACAGCTGACCACGTAGATTGATGAGTTTCTCAGCTGCTCTGCAATGGGTGCAGGAAAACTGATGTTAGAGAACAAGACTTAATTCAAAAGAATTGCAGGAGAGTTAACTGCACTTATGATGTAGAAATGCAGCAACTTTCTAGGAAACACAGCTGGGGCTGGCTAGCTCCTAGATTCGGGTCAAGCCATGAGGTCTGGCAGTGTTTTTCCAGTAGCAGTGTCTGGGAGAGGTTTGCTGGTGTCAGGAATCCATTCCTTGACTCTCTTTGAAACCACCATCTTCTCATTCGTTTTACTGCACCAGTCTTGAACTGGAAACTCTTGTGATTTGCTATTGCCCAAGTTCCTAAAACACTAACAGCATTTTTCCTGGTGCATGTTTAGTGTGGGCTGATAAAGCCAAGCCACGGCAAGCAGTGAAACTGGGGAGGAATCTTCATTTGCATTTTATTTCCTTGCTAACTACAAACTGAAGAAAGAGAAAACAGTGCAAAGACCTGGATGGCAGCTGAAGTTTTGAATAGCCCTTTAAAAACAAAACAAGAACAACCCCTCAACCAAGTTTTTGCTGGATACCGTCCACAGCCCTCTGATCAGCCTTATATGTTGTGGGCTAAGCATCATACATGGTAAAAATATCTAGCTGTGCTTTCCTCACTTGTGTTCCCAGACAGCTGGAGGCTAGATAATGGTATGCTATTAAATACAATAATAACTCCCAGCAGTGCCAACATACAGCCATGTGTTCTGAAGAAGAAAAATTAGAGTGCTTAAATGTTTTAAAACATTTATCTCCTGGTGGGAAAAATGATCCCTTTCAAGTAACACTGACTGTCATGTTCTCCAGCTAGAATAAACAGACAGGATCTTCTGGCACAGGAGACTGAAAGTAAATTTGATCTTTGGTGTAATAAAATTAACAAGTTAAAAGCTTATTCTGCTATTATTTCTAATAGATTAACAGCATCTTGCACTATAGCCAGCAAAGTATGATTAAACAAACAAAAGCTGCAGTTGATACAAAGACATGCATAGAGTTCCTATATCTAAGGTAGATTTTCATCAAAATCTGATCTTCCATGTTTTACTTATCATTGCGTAATTGAAACATATTTACACTGTGTAAGCAAGGGCAAATTTATCTGTTATGTGTGCAGTTGCTGAGGAGAGTCAGCTAGTGCCATTTCAGAATGCTTTGCTAAAACATCTCACAGCTATGCCAGAGCTTATTTGACAGTCAAAACAACCATGTGATTAACAAAAGCACATTAGAAAACTGCATTCTTAGATTTTTGTTTTGTCAAAAAGTCAGTTAGACTCAATTATAACTACTTAGATATTGATTGAAAAAAAATGAAATTGGTGTAAGAACACTCTTCTTTGAGGAAAAAAAAAAGATGACCTGACCATAACTGTTTTTGACTTTGACTTCAAATCCTAGATAAAAGCAAAAGCTTTCATAACTGTATGGTGTCTTGACAACAAAAGCATTTCATATAATTAAAAGACTGCTATATACAAAGCAACTTTTCATATATATATATATATATATATATATATATATATATGTATTTTTTTTTTTTTTTGTAACAACAAAACCAAAACAGAACCATCACCACCAAAAAAAACAAAGTTAATCCTGTTTGAAAATCTAAGAAATGACTTCTTTCTTTGTTGACACACCTTATCCTCAATTAATCTTTGACCTGCTTTCACTGAACTATGTAAAGCATAAGTCAACAGTGGGGAAAGTATCCCTTTTAGCAGTTTTGTGTGGGGAAAAGGGGAAAATAATTTTATGACAAACTCTTGGGTTTGGATAATACACATTTCCTGTCTGCTACTGCACAGAGGTGCTAGAAACGGGAAAGGCACCTGAAAAGGCCTACACATACTTGCCGCTTGCAGCCTGGCTTTGCTGGGAGCAGCAATATGGGCTGTGGGTATACATTGGGGGAAGCACCTTGACCACCACAGGGATGGCTTAGTGCTAATATTACTTTGCTCTCTTCCCAGATTCACGGTTATGCAGTTCTTTGGAGAGCCTTGTTCATAGGGTATGTGACTGCATGTTTACTGAGGAGCACTTGGGTTTCATAAGGAATGAGGGGAATTACCCCTCTTGTTTCTCAGCCTTTGGAGCTACCAATCAGTCTTTCACTTGGAACTGGTGTACTTGCTTTCCAAGTACAAAAAACATGCTTCAACTTAGAAAGATCTCATCATGTGCCCACAGCTTTAATTTTGTCTTCAGCAGTTGAAGACAAAAGTTTCTATATGGGCTAGAGTATCATGAAGTGGAAATGATGGGATCTGTGATCCCATTTGTGGGCATTAGGAGTGCTGTATTTTTCATTTACGAGTTAATAACTCTATCCTTACAACTCATATAAGGATGTCTTGTTGCTTAGCAGAAACATGGTCCAAAAACCAAACCTACAAATGAGATAAAGTTACAAAGAGTGGTTCTATTTCTGTGGCTTAAAGTAATGTGCTTTTCAGTGAACTCAGTTGTATAGTACCTTTACACACAGTATATTTCTGCATTTTGTGAAATATTAAAATTCCCTGGTGGTCCCAGTTTCTCTATGCATGGAACAAACACACTCATTGTGTGGTCTACACATACACTCAAATTTACCTGAATATAAATCAAAATCAACTTTTTTTTTTTTCAACTTGTGTTCTCCTGTAAACTTAATTAATAATATATTTCAGTTTTGTTTTCTATGTAAGATTTTCATGTCATTGTGTTGCTTTTACCCTACTATGCTGCTTAAATCCACCACAAACACCCTTTCACTCCCTCTCCTCAAAGAAAATGGGAAAAAATACAATGGAAAGGGCTCAAAGGTTGAGATAAGTACAGGGAGATCCCTGGGACAGCCTGCTCCACCAGGGGCCTCTCCACAGGCCGAAGGGGAACTTAACTCGGGCCTGGAGCACCTCCTGCCCTCCTGCTGCAATGACCTGGGTGTCTGCAGGGCTGGTTCTCTCACATTTTCTCACTCCTCTCTCCCAACTGCTGTCACACATCAGTTTTCTCCCTTTCCTAAATCTGTTATCCCAATCTGTCGCTCCCTGGCTCAGCTCTGGCCAGCAGCAGGTCCCTTTTGGAGCTGGCTGGAGCTGGCTGTGATCTCACATGAGGCAGCTGCTGGGCTCTGCTCACAGAGGCCACCCCTGCAGCCTCCTGCTACCAAAAC
The DNA here is from genome assembly GCF_965140915.1 of Aythya marila. Taxonomy (NCBI): domain Eukaryota; kingdom Metazoa; phylum Chordata; class Aves; order Anseriformes; family Anatidae; genus Aythya; species Aythya marila. The sequence goes on along the minus strand of NC_139043.1, from coordinate 103,381,544 downwards.
TTCACCATGTGAACCCAAGACAGTAATTCAAAGCAGCATTTGTTCTCCGAAAAAGCCAAAAGTCTTAGTGAAGTAGAGAAACAGTAAGTAAACCACCTAAATGAAAACAAATTCTTATACTATTTTATTATTTTTGCTCTCATTTATCTTTTCTAGAGGAAAAGGAATTCCACCTTCTTAAAAGTTGTCTTGGTCTATTCATGCCTCTATAATACTTTTCAGAAGTCCTTTAGAGTGAGTAAACCAACAAATGTATAAGCATTTTTTTCTTTTTCAGATAGTTTCTTAGAAGCACTTTCCAGCCCAATATATGGTATAGAAAATATGCAAGATCTGAATCTGAATCATACATACACTTAAGACAACTCTAAGGTGCTCGTAGACAAATGTTATAATATGCATATGTGGTATAAAGTTTGATTACTGCTTTGATCACCCCAGTAAAATCAGGAAGATGATTGTGATTGGCAATAAAATGATGTTTGCTCTCTTTGAATTTCTGTATATTGGAATTTTCAGTAGTAGCTTTATTTAAATAGCATTTTAATGGATTAAATATCAATAATAAAGATTCATTATTAGGGGCTTTAGAGACTTGCAGTCAAACTTAGACAAATCACCCAAAAGTTGCATGGGACTATTAACTGTTATTTCAAGTGCCAGGTTTAAATCTAGACATTATTTATAACAGTACAATTTTTTTCTTGATGAAAGAAAATGTGATTTTTCAGCTTGGACTGAATGTGTTTGCTAAGAGCTGCATGCCTTCTGGTGACACAGGCCCAGTTCCAGTACTATTTCTGTAGACAATAGTCCTATTGCATCTGCCCGTTGGGGATAAACCTTTCACAAACAAAAATGCCATTTAAAAAAACATTTTTTTTTTTTTTAATGGAAATTCAGTCACTTGTGTGCACAATTGTTAGTTCTGGCTATGTATGTGGAGAGAAAAACTACATAAGAGAAGGCCAGAATGTGAATATAAAACACAAGGTTTTTATCTATAACAACAGATAAAAGTTCACTCTTGTATTGCAAGGAAATAAGACACATTTGGAGTGGTGTGAGTGTGTGCACACAAGGTGCTCTTCCCTCTCTTTATGCAACATTTGGTCCATGGGCCAATTTCAAAACAGTTACGAAATGGATAAAATAATTAGCCAGCATGGGTAGCTGGCTAAGGAGATACCATTATCATCCTCAGCAAGGAAAGAGGCCTCAACATAACGTATTCTCCCTTTTAAGGTAAATCAGCTCAGGAAAGAGAAAGCTCAGTCAGAGGGAAAACTTTGACCTTAGCTGGCAGATGTGAGAGAAGCCTCTTGGAGATCCCAAACCACAGGGAAGAACAGATTTTTGTTTGTGATATTGCTCATTACTATATTGCTCAGTTTGTTGGGCTACTTAGGAATAAAGAAACCCTGGGAAGAAAGGATGCACAGAGAAGCAGTTATCCTTTAGACAATGTGGGAGTCCTGGTCAGAGCCATCTGCATGGATGGCTCTGCATGGTCAGAGCCACCTCTGCATGGATGGTTCTTCCCTAGCAGGACCACAATCCTGCAAGTAGTCAACATGTACAATTAAATAGAGAGCTGCGATTCCCATTATCAAACAGTGGATCCCAAATCTACATATAATTTTTGCTGGAAGTTGTTGTGCTGTAAACGAATGTAATCATTAATTTTTAATAGACTAAAAATCATTTTGTTGTAAGAACTTATTGTCAGAACGGAATCATCAGACATTAAGGACCATGTCTCCAGCTGGAACCTGATTTCTTTGCAATTTTGTTCCACAGTTATTTCTCTCTCTGTTTTCCTGCAGTGTAGGACCAAGCAGGGTCTGCGAGAATTGTCTGAACTGCAACAGCCATTTACATATTCACATTAACAGTGCTTGTTTCTGCATACACAGATCCTGTTGCATTTTCATTAAGGGATGCCTGTAAGAACCCATTTCTTTGTCATGGGAACATTAAAGCAGCTATGCCTCAGTCCTGTTTTCTACAGAACTACCTCTGAGTCACCATTGGAAATGATGTAACCATGGATAAAGGCACAGACACTGCCATGTCTTTGTACAGCTAGTACCTATTTCTCTTACTCTGTCCCTCTGAACCTGTCAGATGTCTGGTTGTGGCATCCAATGATTCAGGAGTGTCGCATCCAGGTAAGCCTGCTTTGTGTGACACTTGCTCCTGCAAAGCTCAATAAAATTAAAGTGTAGACAGTCATCCAGGCCCCAGGGAGATGATGCTTTTCAACATGGGATATTGTTGCTGAAGTCTAAAACTTCTTTACTGTGTGGGTGAGGGGACAATGGTATGGGTTTCCCAGAGAGGTTGTGGAGTCCCCCTCCTTGGAGATCTTCAAAATACATCTGAGCATGGTCCTGGGCAACCTGCTCTATGTGTCCCTGCTTGAGCAGGGGGTTGGTCTAGATGGCCTTCAGAGGCCCTTTCCAACCTCAACCATTCTGTGATTCTGTGAGTTTAAGCCACATACTTCTTTTAAATTCCATGGGAAGTGGTGGTATGGCTATAGCTATGGAGTATAATCTCTATCCTCTTCATAAAGCCTCCGTGTCCCACAGCTAATCCCTCCAAGATGCTTCCAGCTCCATTTTTCACTGCAGGGGCACTCACTGCTGTAGCAATAGGGACTAATGAGAAGTGCATATCAAACTTTTACTGTTTCTTTGCTGTCATTTTCGAACTGTGGCTGAGGATGGTTGAGATGAGGTCATAGCAACAGCCTCCTCTAATTGGAAGTTTATTGAGAGACACCATGGAGAATAAGTAAATATCAGTCTAAATTGTGCCAGCCATTAGCCAGTGACTGGAGGGGCTGAAAAACCCTAAAGGCTTTTGGAACCACATTGTGAGGAAAATAATGACTGTGCTATGAAAATAAAGAGAACGTTCCAGTGCTTGCAAATTTCTGGCAGATTTTCATTCAGATGCAGAAGTAAAACAATACTGCCTACCCAGCATTTCCTGAAGAAACCTCTGCTTTTGAGCACCTCCTGTGAACTCAGGTTGCAAGAAGCTAAAAGGAACTCAGCACGTAAAGATTCAAATATCCCCACCATCATGTTTGAGACACTACATTCAAGGGGGAAAATAAGTCTCTCAGCCCTTTCCCCTTTGCGTTTTCTTTTGAGCCCTCTGAGCCTGTCTTTAATTTTAATACCTATTAATGGTTTTGGAACATTTGTATAATTTTTAATAAGATACCAGACCAGAGTAGTGCTAGATGATCTGCGTTGGAGACTCCTGTCTGGGTTAACATGACCCTGGACACCTCTGAGAGAATGCTCTAGGGACAAAAGACAAAGTGTCTTTGTTTTGTTCCCTACAGAGTAAGCCCTTAGAGATTAAATTCATCATTTTAGGACTAGCTCTGTCTCATCAACTCTTCTTTTTTTTTTTTTTCCTTTTTTCCTTTTTTTTCCCTGATGTCCCTGTAGATTAAGCCTAAGCCCAGGTAGTTCTAATGGTAGAAATTTTATTCAACGGTATTTAATGAGAACACTACAATGGATATGATATATCTGTCTGAATTAATCTTCTTCAGTTTTAGAAAAATCTGTTCTGAAAGACCAGGGAAATAGCATGTCTGAGATGATATAGTTGTTTAATAGAGGTCTGACTTGTTGCTACAACAGTTGGAAGAAACTTGTGTTGCCAAGGGTCTTGCTGATGTTGGTACTGCATACTTTCAGCAGTGTGAAAGGACTGGGGCTGCTAGTCTTAATCACTACTGAGAGAAGACGGGTATCATTTTTATCAATTTATAATTGAGCTATTTTTCCCCTTATCAATATTCAAGAGATTTTGTCAGCTGAGCCATTCCCTCCCTGGGAACACCTGAATACAGAAGTGATAAAACAATAAGTTGAACTTATAGCATTGTAAATAAAAGACTGAGGTTAAAATTTGCAGGCTGGACATAAAAGGATAGGACTGATGAGAGTCTAATAAGTAAAGTATCAGCTGTCTTTGTGTAATTCACCCATTAGCTCTTTTCTGTTGATGTTGTTGATGTTAAGAGATTCAGATAATAAGACTCCTCTGTGCAGCTTTATTCATGAGCAGCTTCTCATTTAATGTCTAATTTTCAAACATGCTGCACAGACTTTCTTTTTTTTTTTTGCTCTCCCAGTGTTTTGTGATAGGAGAGGCGTAACTCCCACAGATCAGTCTGTAAGTGTGAATGTTCACATCAGTAACTGAGATTACTACTTAAAATATTATTTTCCCCCAAAAGTGTTGCTGACTCCAAACTTGTCCATTGGAATATTTTCCCAGAAAATTGTCAATAAATATCCAGAAACATAAATAAAGCACAGTGTGTTTGTCTGAGTGTTTTCAGAGAAGATTTACAATAGTTGCTCTCCATTGCTTGATGTGGTTTAATTTTTCAGTTGATTGTGTTACTTTTTGGAAGACTGTAAAGCCAAGGCTCTTTATAAAGGGTAGGTTTCACTGGTAGATTAACCTAGTGCTTACCCATGGATGTTGTTTTCACTTCTGGTGCTTCTCAGATTTCTCACGCCAAAAGTTATATTAAATGACCCAGACACTTCTTTCTCTGTAGAGCGACTACCATGAACTGAGGGCCAGTCTGCACTCAACATTGAAAGACACTGTGAAGTTCCTTCCCAAACAATCTCAAAATATCAGTATACAGTAGTCTTTTTTTAATATTACAAGTGAAAAAGTACCCTTTCTACAGGAAAAAAAAAAATAAATCACGAGCTCTGTGAACAATGTGAAGTTTCTTATGTGGATTAGGATTGCTGTTTTGGGCAGAGATCTCAACCATGACAACTCTGTCTGTAAAAAAGAAAAAAAGATGGAAGATAGTTATGTCTCTAAATTGTTATCATTTGTGCAGTTGAATAGGCTGTACTGAAGGTGCTGAAGAGAATTATTAATTTCTGCTGCTTTCTTTTGGTATTTTCCAGGAAAATACTAAAGTAAAAAGATAATGGGAAACTCTGCTGCTCATTTACAAAATGTTTGCAACTAGCCTCCAGTCTCCTGAACATTTTTCTTCATAATGTAAAATCCCATTTCCAGATTTTTTTTTAAATACTCATACCTTGAAATAAGAAGTACTGGTTGATTCAGATATCTGACGAATAGCACAGATTCCTGTTTGCATTAAAAGTCACCCAGCTGGAATAAAAATGCCCCACTGCTTGCCAAATCAACACCATCACAGCTCAAAGTGATAAAAATGTAACTGAATACCCTCACTGGCACATTAAACTGTCCTGAAATGCTCCCTGCTCCCAGCAAGCAGGGTAAAAGCTACTTAGGTATTATCAGTCAATGTTAAATTTTCTGCTTCCGAGGTTGTTTTTCACTCCTTGCTTCCTTCTTTTGGAAGCTTGTCAACTACTGCATCTCTCTCTTTGGGCATATCATACAGAATTGCACAATTCCTTAATTAGGAATTACTTTCTTGCCACCAAGAAATTGCACTTGACATCAGGGCAGTCGTCAAACAGTGAGCCATGGCATTTTGATTTATGGATCCCATAGGCTGTAATCAACTTGTTGCACATGGTAGCACTGGAATGCTGCCCCTTTTTAGAAGCAATAACATCACCCATGGAAAGTCATTATGTGCGTGACAGCTCAGAGGTAGAAACTAGGAGGTCAAAGATTATTGGAAAGACACCTCCAGAAAGGGTCTCCACCTTTTCTTTCCTGTATTTTTTTTTTTTTAAGTCTATAAAATTGTGTGGCTTTTGCCAAATGACCTGTGAAATAACCATCCCCAGCTACAGTTGTAAGAAACATTACATACCACTGCTGGCACTCACAATGATCTGATGAAATCTTTCAAAATGCAAAATCCTCAAACCGTTGAAAAGAAGAACCTGTGCATAATGAAAGAGCATGAACCACATCTCAGGGGAACGAAGGATCACTGCCATCAACAACAGCAACTGTTGAAGATATGGGATACAGAATATATTTCTGGGAATGTATGTGAAATTACAGATGATTTGCTGTGGGGATTATTCTGGCACAGCATCAGAAAGTCACATGCACGTTATAGAAACTCTCTTGCTGGAAGAAAGTCTGTATAGAAACTGATCCAAATTATTCTGTGGAGAGGACCAAATTATAGCTTTAGTTGTGGCTTAGTATGTTGATTTATATTTAAGACTTATTTATACCCCTTTTTGTATCAGAAGCTCAAGATGTGAATGAAAATTTATACAAAAACAAGGCTGGATTGTAGAGGCTGTTTACTTACTGAAGCGTATTGTACCTCATTCACTGTATCAGAATGTCAAGTGGAAAACTATATCCCTCGAAAGGAGAGTTGATATTTGTGTTTCTCCTTTCTCCTTGTTCTTTCCCTGTGTTTTTCCATCATCATTTTGATCTTTCCTTTTTGTAGCCTTCTCAACTACCATGTTACATGATCAATGGTTATTTATTTGATGAAACCAATGCCATCATCTGATGCTAATTACCTACACCGATGATAAAGGTGAATGTCTGACATCTTGTTGTCAGAGGTTCACGTTACCAGCTTGAAGAGATGAGCAGCAAGGTGGAGCAACTCCCATTGATCTGTTGGCCTGTTAGTTTTTTTAATTGCCTCAGGAAAATTACCTTCCCAAACACCTTTTGCTCTTTTAGCCTCTTCTAAAAAATGGACCTTTAGATTCTGCCATACATTCAATGTGCCTAGCATGTCATGCATAAGTAGAGCACATGGTTTTACTTATTAACCTTATTAATAGAAGAGAGTGGAAAACAAGCCTTGTGGACATCAACGCAGATGGCCACCCCGAGATGAATTCACTGCCAGGCCGTTACCAAGCACCTCAAAAGCATTTGCTCTTGTGCTGCGTGCCTGGGACTTGCTGGCAAGGGTCTGAAGATGGTTTTGAGATTTCCAGGAAATTGGTAGTTCAAGTTTTCCTACATACGTAATTTATCTGGGAGCTGCTTTTCTTCTGATTTTTTTTTCTCCTTTTTTTTTTTTTTTTTTTTTTTTTTCCAACGCATTTTTCAGCTAGTAGAAGATCAGTTTGCACACTGAAAGGTGGTAATGAATGTGTTATAAATTCCCCATCCTTAAATAGAGCTCAGAAAGCTGTGATCCTAACATGGTGAGACAGGAGAGAAAGCGATGCACCAAAACAATCTTCCCTCAATGTTGTCTGCCATGATCTGGGTTTCAACCTAGACTTTAGAGCTTCATGGGAAGGATGACAGGGTACAGTCTTGTTTTCCAGGTCATGGCATGGCAAATTTGCTGAGGTTTGTCACAGGTGAAGAACACCTTTCTTTCATTTCAGGAAAGGCAGAGCTGCACAGCCGTGTGTTTTTTTTATTGACACCCAGGGAGCACATATTGAGGAGTATGTCCCTGTGCATGTCCCTTTCTCCCAAAGGCAGAGAGGGAACAGCAGGTATCCTCTCTTGCATACTGCCTCCAAAAAACCCATGACTTCAGATACTTTCTCCCATACTGTCCTGGTTCTAGAAAGTGAGTCTTGGTAGCCAGCCCCAGGGGCACAGTGCTCTGTGGGGTGATCTTGCTGCTTCACAGCAGCTTCTCTGGGAACAAAATAGAGCAGCATAACAGGTGTCCTTGTGTTGGAGTATCCATGGTAAGGCCAGAACTATTTTGAAGAAAACACAGAAAACCTTAGTGATTGCTATAGTGTAGTCACACAGAGGTTGTAATGCTTTCACCATGTTTCTACTTTGATGACAGTGGGATTTGGACACAAACCAGTAATTTCTGGTACTTGCAGGCTCTCTACTAAAGCAAGTTTACATATCATCTCAGCTGGATTCAGTTGCCTCTGAAGCAGAAATCCTGTGTAGCCCACATTAGTCACTGGAGTGAAGTGGTTGAAAGCAAAATCTGGATAATTTTTTTTTTTGCATCTGAATATTTTCCCTTTGACTGAGCCCTACATTCATTAAAGGGATGTTCAGTTGTTGAACAGCTACTGACAAATGCTTTCTTCTGAACTTGTCTCTTGTTCTTTCCCTTGCCTCTTAAAATGGTATAATTACAAGGTGACCTAGACCTGGGAAGTGCTTAAATACAGGAATACTACTTAAACCTGTGCGAGTAAACAGTAACCATATTGCAGCTTCAGGCATCAACATGAAACTGTTTTGCTTCAGCTACTGACCTACCCTGTGTTGGCCATGATGGAGCATTTTGGGAATCATTATGTTCAGCCAGGACTGGCCCCTCTCTTTTGCAGAGAAATCTCCAATATTTGCATGTGCATTTCCAATGTAGCATCCCTGTTGAAGCCACTTGGACAGACTGGGCAGGGCAGGAATGACTCCTTGGTGTTGGTCGTGGTGGTGGTGGCAAAACTCTCTTAAGAACTGATTTCAGATGTGGAGTCTGGCCATTCCTCTGGAAGCCCTGGGCCATGCTCGGATACCCATTGTTGCATCCTGGTCTGTGTCGTGTAGATGTAAAAAAACATTGGAGACTTTAGCCTTGCTCAGGCTGGCTTCTGAAAAATGCTTTGTTGATATACATGTAAGTGTCCATAGGGACATAGCTACTGCTGTCTTGGTTTCTCACAGGTCATAGGTTAAACTGTTCGTGACTTGTATTTTCCCTACTTTCCAAGACAATTCTCCCTCATTTCATGAAGCCAGCAATAAAGACGTAAGGGAATGATGATTAATGCAAATAGCCATATTTCCAAGCAGATGAATCTATTCTCTGCACTGGTCCATCTTATTCAGAGTTTGCTATTTTATAATATTGCTTAATAAGATTAAGACAGGGAGTGTGGTACATGGCATCTCATCCAGTCCCTCTATGTGTTTTGAGAACAAGGCTGACGCCCTTCTCTGAGGACTCGGTGTGTCATGCTGTGGTAGCCTCACCAAGCACTGGGGACACTCCGTTGGGAGAAGACTTCCCCCCATTCCAGGTAATGCTTGTGCCTTTACCAACTAGCAGCTGAAGGCAAGCTGAATGACAGTTTATTTCTGTTCAGAAAGTGCTTTGAGAACCATTCGAAGCTATATAGAAATTCAAACTGCTCATTGACATCAAGCAGCACATCCAATTTAATTGAAAAAAAATATGGATTATTACCAGAAAGACTGGCCAAATTATCAAATTCCTGGTTCGTGGGAAATTCTGACATTTGGTTTTGTTCTGATTTGGAATGAAACCAGTTATTTTGAAATTACCCACAAAAGAGAAGTTTATAGGGAAAAAAAATAGGAATAGGAAACAATGACGCATAGTATTTCCAAAATAAAATGTGCTCCCCAGGACGTGCTTCTTTCCAGCCTTGCTGCTGCTTGTTACAGAGTGAGACATCAAGCCAGGACTAGGGCTGGGAGCTTACACTTTGGGGCAGCTGAATTCAGCCAGGTCTCCCAGCTGTACCAGGCTCCTGGCTCGGTGGCAGCGAGCCTTTAATCTCTGTGTCCCAAGAAGCCCACCAGGCTAGTCAGGCAGTTCTCCAGTGGAAAACTACCTGTGGTTTGATGTCGGTTCATTGAAACAGATATGTTTTAACATGAAACTTTCTGGCTCTGACAAATCAGTGCTTTCCAGTGAAATGACGTGTTGTCAGAAGTCTCATGACCGGCTCTAATTGCCACTTTGATGACCAAAATCTTTATTGACCAGAGACCCATAACTTCCTGGCAATCACCAAAGATCTTGAGCAGAAAGAAAAAAATAGAAAAAGCCAACCAAACAAAAAACATACTTTGTTTTGTACTCAATAACTGTGAAATTTGCAGGGCTGTTTCTGGTCAATCATGTTATGAAGAAAGATGTTGCCCTCAGGGCAGTGGTGCTGGACATACATACACCTCCATTTCAGTCCCATTGCTGGTGTATTAGCCTACAGACAACTTAGAACCATAGCACTCCTACCTCTGAGTGGAAGACAATGGCCTCATCATGCAACAAAGCATGTTGTCAAGGTCTAATTAGAAACAGGGCACTAGGGCACTATTTATTCTTGTTCTGACAGTGTAAGATTTCAATAGTCCTTTTTCATCGTTTTTATTATTATAATAGAGAAGGCTGTTTATTGATTTTTCTACTATAAGAGTGTTTGTATACACAGAGACTTCCCGCTCCTAATGAAATGGAGCCTACTAAAACAAAAATAATAATAAAAAAATAACCTTACTCAAGAGTAAAATAATTGTGGCCAGAGTCATACTTCAGTGAAAATGTTCCCCCTTCTGAAGCTATTGCCAGAGAGTTTCTGTGGTCTCACAGTGGCCTCACAGTCTCCATGGTGGGGAGAGGATTTCCCTACTTAGACAGCGAAGTGCCTCAGTCCTTGCTGGGACTGCTCTCAGCTGGCTGCTCTCAGCTGGGTTTATTCCTCTGAGAGCTGAATTTCTCCCTTTCTCTGAGCTCAACTCAATTTGTGGCAGCAGCCAGTGTGGGGAAGTGTGGCAAAGGCAGGCTGGTGACACTCATGGCTGGGCCCCACAGCCTGGACTCAAGTGACTTTGACAGACTGAAGAGCAGTTGTGTTACAGAAAGAATACAGAATGGGTAAGGGTAGACAGAAACATGTATGGGCACAAACTTGGACTTTGTTTCCAGAAATGTAAAGTTTTTCCTCCTGATTCTCATTGTGGATCTAGAAACATGAACTGAAAATGGCTTTGTGTTCCCCAGATGTCTGGGAGAAACTGGTACCTTTTCTTCCACCAAGATTTTGCTTTTTGAGTTTTGGTCTTTCCTTCCATGCTTGCTAGATCAAAAACTGAATTCTCTCTCAATCCCCTCAAATCTGAAACAATCCACCTCCAGATCTGAGCTCATTAGATTAAACCTGCATCTCAGGAGAACACCTCAATCTTTTGCTGATATGTTTAATGCCGGTTTTTTGGTTCTAGAAATATTGGTGTCTCCCAAGATTTCTTTCTAAATGTGTTTTTAAGACTTGCAGAGACTCAGGGCTGAAGAACACTTGCTATATACAAGTCAGTGCTGAGAACAGCTTGCAGCCACGTTATTTTCCAAGGAGTTCAAGACAAGAACAAAAGAAGCAAATTTTTTCCCAGCAGTAGCCTTAGCATTTTGGCATGAATGTGCACAGACCACAGTAGCACAATGTAGCAGTATGTGAGGGCATATTTATTGCTGGAAGTAGTCTAATCACAACAGTAAATGTGGTCAAATCATTGCACACCCAGTACGCCAAGAAGTCTTTTACATCTCTGTAATATAATACAGTGTTCAGAAAGGTGTTTACTTCATCTAACCAGTTTTTTTGTGGGTATGGGATGAAGTGCAATTTTACATTTGCTATGCCTCCTCTGGAATACCTATTTCTTCTATAGGAAGGCATCTGATTTGTGCTCCTCAGTGACTAAAAGCATCTTTTGTTTTCATTTGCTGTCCCTGCAATGAGTAGACCTAAAGAAAATCCTGCTGAAGCCAACCAACTCACAGAAGGAAATAACATAGATTACACAGATTTCACAGAATTTGTAGGTTGGAAGAGACCTCAAGATCATCGAGTCCAACCTCTGACCTAACGCTAACAGTCCCCACTAAACCATATCCCTAAGCTCTACATCTAGATGTCTTTTAAAGACTTCCAGGGATGGTGACTCCACCACTTCCCTGGGCAGCCTGTTCCAGTGTCTAACAACCCTTTCGGTAAAGAAGTTCTTCCTAACATCTAACCTAAAACTCCCCTGGCACAACTTTAGCCCATTCCCCCTCGTCCTGTCACCAGGCACTTGGGAGAACAGGCCAACCCCCACCTCACTACAGCCTCCTCTAAGGTATCTGTAAAGAGCAATAAGGTCGCCCCTGAGCCTCCTCTTCTCCAGGCTGAGAGGCATAACTCCTGCATCTTGGAGGTTTTTTTGTTTGTTTGTTTGTTTTTGTTTTCCCTAGCAGCAGCTTTATCATCTTAGATTGGATATATAGAGATTGCAGGACCATAACCAGCCTCTGGACCTAAAGACCCAAACCTTTACTCTTCTGGGCACGGATGGAGTCAATGACTGAGTCAAGCATGTACCTCTTGGTGCATTATCTTCCATACTCTGTCTGCCTCTGTCAGGAAACCAAGAAGAATGTCTTGTAAGACCATTTTCCTTGAACTGTTTCTAACAGAGGGTTTGGAGGGAAGGATGCAGTGGGACATCTGTGGCTTGACCCCTAGCTAATACATGAAAAGGTGGTTTCCTAACTCTAATGTGGTGATTTTCCAACTAGGCCAGATACACAAAAGCACTACTGAACTCCCACTGAGACTGAGTTGGAACCAGGTGCCTGAAGGCCCCTTGCAGATATGGTCACATAGACTTTCTCATCACTGTTTGTCAGTTAGAGGTCCTATAGAAGAAGGGGCAAAGCAGTGGTTGTCTGCTTGTATTTAGCTTTGACTGTTGCTGTGCTGTTGCTGTTTGTTACCTGGTGAACCAGAAATAATGGAGAAGAGGATAACTTAAGAAAGGGTTGGTTTGTTGGTTTGGTTTCACTAATTAGAATTGCTAAAGATTATTTAGGGTTACAGTTTTTATCTCCATTTCTTATATCAAACTCCTGACAATAACAAGGTGTTTTGGAAAGTAAAGTGCCTTCTCCTTTTGTCTACCTGGGATTGTTATACCCGTATGATGTCTGACAGTTGTACTGATTTCTGAAGTAGATACGGATGATGTACAGTACTTCATCTGTGTGTTGTCAGTGAGCTGTGTTGTCCAGCATTGTTATTAATCCAGGCCAAAATGCACTGAAAAGAACCTAAAATCTCCAATATATTTAAATGAGCTTTGGACTGGGGCGCACATGGCAGTTTTCCTGATTATCTCACTGAGTACCTTTCAGTGTGGAGGTGGAGTCTGTGTTCCTATCATTGCCAAAGGTGGCCCTGAACTTTGAGCTTGTGGGGGCCATCCCCACCAGGATGTAGTAGCTCTCAGTGAAATCCTTTTGAGCCTTGCTTTCCTCCTGTGCCAGGCATGCTGCCCCCAGCCAGAGACCACCACCCTCAGCCAGGAAGGGACCTGCGCCTGCCATCAGTGGGATCCTCCCCAACTTAAAGTGCTTTTGGGACACCCCTGCCTTTCTCTGTGGTCTCCCCCACTAAGGAGTTATAGGTAGGTGTGAAAGGGGTGTCTGGATTCTGTATCTTCACTTGAATGGGCTCTGTGTGCAATGGATTTTATGTGCATACAGCTAAAACCAGTTCCCAGGGATCAAAAAAGTACTGTGCTCTGCTCTAAGATTATATTAGTGCCCCATGTGCCACATGAGGTGAAGGCTGTGCGTTGGCTTTAAACTAAAGGCTTCTCAGATGGGGTCAATACATGGTGTGAGGTGTCAGATTTGTTTAGTTTTCTCCAATAAAACAATTCTTTTCTCTTTTAATTTAGAAAAGCCATCCATGATGAGTTGCAGGATTGTGCTACAAGCGTTGGGAAAACAAAACGGTCCTTTAAAGAAGGACTCACTGACAAGCTATGAAAGACTCAGGTTCGTACTATGGAAACAGTCAAACCGATTCTGTGCTCAGAAGCTAATTGGTATAAATGATAGAGGAACCAGCCTCTTTCCTCGGCCTTACATTTCCAAACATCTCCTGGAGCCAGATCAAGACACTGCACAATGGGTGTTCAAATATACTTGTCCCTTTTTCCTGCCTTGCTAGGAGCAATGTCTGGAGTACAGGTTGTAAATCAGGTCCTACAGTGGTTGATCCATGTGCCAGCAAGTGAAGCGTAAAAATAGCAGTATGCTTGAAAGGATAGAAAGAAAAAAAAAAAAAGGGGGAAACAGACTATTATTATTTCTGAGCTGAAGGGAGAGAGCGGTTGAACCTCACATGCCAGCCAAGTCTGAGTAGCCCTGGCTTTTCTAAAAAGCACAGACAACTGCTTTGCTCCCTCATCAGTGGCCATCAGTGGCCATCTTGTTCATGTAAACAAGGAGCTGGCCCCATTTTCTGGCCTGTGAGCCTGGCACCCAGAGGTCTGATTCATTTCAGGTACTTCTTTTGAACCTCTTTTTGTCTGCTGAATCACCTCCCATGTTTCACTGGTTGTGAAATAATGTATTGGCAGTATGAATCGCATCTTTGCTCTCTCTGATGCCTTCATGAAAGCTGCTGACATTCCAACCGCATATTTGAAGCACATTTGGCCCCTTTTCTTTTGCTGAGGAGAACATTTCTGTGTATTGCATGGTATTATTAGATGTGGAAAATCTGTAGTATCTTAATTATTCTGACAGCTTAATTGGAAGTAAGAAGAATCTGTCCTATCAATGTTTAAATAATGAGAAGTGCTCTTTGAGCAGGAAAGGGCTACAACAGGACAGTAGTATTTTTATTAAACTAGAAAGGTGGAGATAGGAAAAGAAAATGTGCTGCTAGCTTATTTTGTGATTGATTGAGGCAAACTAGTCTTTAGTAATAAGGATTTCAATAGCTTGCATTTTTTGCAGCACTCATTTATCCGCCATTACTTTATTATAAATGAGCAGCATGTAGAACTGAAACATCAAGAAAGACTCTTCAGATTCAAAGTGTCTTTAAACGTCAACCATATACATTAAATAGTCCTCTGGTATGGATGGGCAAAAGGAGTATTGAAATTGATAACCCTTGCCGTTTTCACTGAGCATAACTGTTTGTTTCACAGGAGACAATTTCACCATTTCCATTATTTTTTTGCATATGCTCGGGAACCCTGGTAAATTTCCTTGCCATTATAACACACACGTGTGAACATACCCAAACACACGTGCACATATGGAGTCTATTTCATATGTATATTATATATTATTTATATAATATAAAGTTTTAAGGGACTTTTGTCAAAAGGTTTTGTCATTATTCAGGTGGTTCTGCTGCTACTGAGCTCACCTTTAAAAGAATGATTTTGTTGTTCAAGTGTGACAGTCTTCATTTAATTACAGGTATTAGCAAGCCTGTCTCATTCTTTGCCCTGCTTCAGAGGCTCAAAAAAGATCTTGCTGATTCTTACAGGAATCAAATAAAAATTCACAGTCCTGTGATTTCATGATTTCTTAAGATTTCTATTTTTTCCACACATAATTAGTATCTGTCATTCCATCTCCAACTGCTCTGAGACTTATTTAGCCTTCTGTCTCTCAGTTCGAAGACATTTTAGTGCTGTTTTATTTATTGTCACCACCAATGCTTTCTTGCTAGAATTTCTGATCACCTTCTATTTTTGGAAACGTACATCAGTTTTCTACAAGACCTAATAAAGGCTTGTGGTTTGTGATCAGTTTCTCAGCAAAAATTTGACTTGAATGGCTTGAAAACTTCTGCTTAATGGTTGTGTCCAGCTATGTATCTCTGAACACTAAGATCGTGTCATTTTCAGTGTACTGCTCTAGAGGTATTTTCTAGTGACTGTGCTCTTACTTCTCCATGTGTGATTTGAAAAAGCAGTCTGTCCTTCTGCCAGGAAAGTGATCTCTATTAGCTTTGACACAGAAAGGCGTTAATGGGGGGTAACACAACTGAGAGTAGGCTGCTCCATGTAAAGGTTTACATATGTTCTCTTTGGCCAGAGTATCTGTAGCCAGATCATCTGTGGTAGAAGTGACATTGCTCACAAGGCAGTGAGGTGGCTTTTTCTTGGTTTAATCTGTTTTGCCATGCATGTACTTTTACTAAGCGAGTCTCCATATTAATTAAAATGACACTCAGCAAGGCAAAATTTAAGGCACTTATCAAATACATCAAAATGCTATTACTCAAACCTTTGTACATGCCTATCAGCATCAGTATAATAAAACCAAACAAAGTGACTTGCTCACAACATGACAGGAATCTATAATATCCTTATAAGCTTTTTCCTTTGCTGAAAATATGGGTCTTTTCTGACACTTTTAACTTCAAAGAAGTCTTAATGTGGCATGGACACCTAGTTTGATTTAGGAATGGCTTGCTTCAGTTTATTTTAATGCCGTTCAGCCTCAGGGCTGAGATACTTGGTCACATTACAGCCATTCAGTGAGCTGGCTTCCAGTGGCTGAGTCTGCAGCGAGGCTGAGTCAAGCTGAAAGAGGATTAGGCCTGCCTTTGCTCTGGGGTAAGCAAATGCATTTTGACAATTATACCAGCCTGCCTCTTGCAGGGAAAGAGAAGTAAGACACAGTCTAGAGACACAGCAAAATGCACTGGACTAGTTGTTGCTGGTCCAGGTTAATGTGAGAAGCAATCTGCAGCCAATAACACAGGCTCTGGTGAGGATCTCAGTGAAGGAACATTTTTATCTGTGAGTGCAATGGCAGGTGTCCTGCAAGCAGGAGCACACAGCCGAAGTAGATCATAACCTTATATTCCCTATTACCTGATGCTTAATTCCTTCCCTGTTTCCACATTGACTGAATACTACAGGTCCACAAACTACTTGACGCATATTATTATACCATATATGTACAACTTTATTTGACCAACCATTAATTTCTCCCTTTCGCTTTTTTTTTTTTTTTTCCCCTTCTTCTCTCGTGACTTTTTTGTTTTTACTGATTTCACACTGTTCATCTTGTTTTTCTCAGCTATCCGTCTTATTTTGGGACAGTGGGACCTTCCACTGTCCCCTTATCTGCTTAACATACTCCCCACTGTTATGCTACTGTTATGCCTGTACCTTTGGATATGCAAGGTTAGTGGAATTTTTCACTGCAAAAACACAACTTTAATTCTCACATTAATAGATTTTTATTCCCTGCATTCCTGTAGTCTGCTTCTTTGCTGTCCATCCCCTCATCTTGAATTCTGTTTAACTTGTTTTCTGGTTGCCCTTAAATGGGTCCTGTGAAATGATGTGATCTGGATATGGTCAAACCTAGGCAGTAAAGTCACTTTATCATGTCCAAGCAACCAATGTCTTGGGGTCAGGACTTAGATTATCCAGGGATCATTTTGACAGCAGAAGCAATAACCTGAATAGACTCTGAAATGTCAGCTAAAACTCTGTTTATGCTTTTCTTCTTCATTGATACAATATTGTTGCTTTCTGTGATGATGCAAGTCCATCTCTCTCACTTTGCTTTAGTCAAAGGCAATCAACTGATGTGAGATAAGTACTTAGAAAAATCTCAGACCTCATGGGATGCCTGGAATTGGTGAGCAGAGTTATGGATAACAAAAAATAAGAGGTTTTCAGGTACTAAGGAAAAAAAGATACAAGCCTAATATTATTTATCTGAGTGCTTCAGATTGGTAACTGCATGAAGGACAACCCAACTGTAGTAGAAAGCAAAGGAAGTAGAAACAAGTTGGAGAAATGAAAACAGGCCAATATGTTTATCATGTGGATAGCAGGCACCCTCCTTACACCTAGCTGAGAAATGAGGGAGATATTCACAATCGTAGGGGTTTTACTCCCTTTGTGTACATTAGCCCATCTTACTCAGAAAAGAGAATTTGATCTCATTCCAATCATATGTTTATCATTACTCAGTACCTTACACTAGGGACTCTTTCCTGAATTGCACCCATGTATTCAAGGTCTAAGATTTCAAGTTTTTATTTTCTGACACAGTTACCAACTTTTGAGAGGCCCACAAGCTCTAAGAATTGTGGCCTTGCTTCTCCAGCCATGCTGTTGCTTAGCCCACCGTAGTGAGGAAGAGGAATGTGACAGCAGTGGAAATCATTCTTTTCTTAAGCTAGCCCTACAGAGACCTGCCAAATTTAAACACCTGCTGTGTAGGAGCCTCACCAGGAGACGAATGATGGCATCATTTCCTATGACAATTGACTTAGCTGCCTATGCAAGACAGTGTAAATAACCCTCTTTGTTTTGCCAGGCTGGGAACTTAGAGATCTGAAATAATAATAAGTTTCAAAGAAGGCTCTTCACAGAGCAAGGAGAGAAATCACACATGGGTTTCAGTCATTCTGTAGCTGAAGATTATAGTGTGGAAGAGCCTTTAGGGAGCCTATGCAGAAAATAATCACTCAGCTGGTGAACTAGAAAAATTACTTCTTTGCTTGGGAACCTGTTTCCTTTGAAATGGTTTTGTTTTGATACACAATATTTTGCATGAAAAAGGCTGTTGTCCCTTGATACTGCCATCCCTGATTCTGGAAGGAATTTGTGAGGTTTGGAGATTTCTTGGCTTTGTTGAAGTAGTGTCTGTTTTCTACAAGGCAGAGTGGGGAGCAGGAGGTTGCTGCTGTATTCCCCTGATAGGTGCAAGGTAGTTGGAGGTCAGGGGAAAAACAATCACAATGGGGACCAAGAGGCTCCAGAGCTGTCAGCAGCTTGTAGCTAAGATACCAGCCAGTTGCCTAAGATGCTAAGAGGCATTATTCTTCATGGCAGTCCATTTACTGTTTCCATAGGCTAACCATAGATTATTACATCCTGTTTAAAAGCAAGATTTACAAATGGGACATGGGACAAGGGTCTCTTCTTGCACCCTGCTGCAGGGTTTGTCCCTGATTGCCGTGTTGGTTGCTGTTCCCTGTGCAGATGACACTGCAGCACTGACAGTTTTCTCAGAAGCTTCAGGAGCAGACATGAAAGTCGTTTCCAGCTGCAGCTGCTTCCTGGACAAAACCCAGGCACTACATATATAGTTTTTTTTGCTTGTCATCCAGGCTTGCACTGCCTCTTTCCCCCGGCACAAAATCCAGCAGAGCACAGCAAAACACATATTCTTGTTGTGCACTAAAGACTTTATTACAGCAAGCCCCAGTTTAGGAGAGAGCAGGCCAAGCCATGAGTTGAACTGAACTTCAGCCTTCCTCAGGCTCAACTAGTGAACAACTCAAACTCTCACAGATCTGCAATTTCCACTACTTCTCCATTAGCTTGCCATGGATTACTGAGACTTCAGAATTGAGGTAAATTGCTGTAGTTCACTCCCTGAGCTGCTGGGACAGCAAGAGTTAAGCAGCATAGCTGGAAATCTCATGAGATCGGGCTTTTCCAGTGGGAAGATTTCCCATACTTCCTGCTTTTTGATGTGCTGGAAATACTTTATGCTTGGCCTTTCTTGTGGTATCTTGGCACTACTTCTGTAAATAGCTGAAGAAACATCATCAACATAGCAATCATGCTTCTGTATAAAATGTTTTTGTTAGTCCAAGTCACGACTAAAAGAAAAAGAGATTCAGATCCCTTTCATTCAGGCACTTCAGCATCAAACAGCTCTCCTAAGTGTTCGCCGGATCACACCCTAGAAGATTTAGGGTTTGGATTTAGGACTGTGTGGGCTTTGCTGACAGTGCTGGTAGAGAAAGTTCTGACAACTTGTTCCTGTCTCTTTCTACCATAGTTTGCTGCCCCTTCAGTTGCACTGCTACGAGAGGTTGCCTAGTCAATGTATCACTTGCAGAATTTGTACTAAAAGTCATTTCCTCCCCCTTTATATATATATATATATATAAAAAATATATATATAAACATATATATATATATATATGATACAACCATTGTATCATATATATATATATATGAAAGGGAGAGAGAGAGAGTTATTTTAAATCAGAATCATTTCATTACCCTGATTTTACAGTGG
Organism: Aythya marila; assembly: GCF_965140915.1. Classification (NCBI taxonomy): domain Eukaryota; kingdom Metazoa; phylum Chordata; class Aves; order Anseriformes; family Anatidae; genus Aythya; species Aythya marila. The sequence continues at coordinate 103,362,004 of NC_139043.1, read as the reverse complement.
GACTCCAGCATCTGGTTTTTGGGCTGAACTGAGGGGATTAGCAAGATGGGGCAGGATAAAGCATTTAAGGTGGGAAGCACTTGGCGTTACTTGCTGCTTGCTTTGCCTGTATTTATGCTTTGTATTGAAGCTCTCAACTCACAGGCCTAAAGATGGAAATGAAATTTCTGCTCTCTGCTCTGAGATGATCCTGTTGTGTAGCAATGTTCACTTGTATGCGTGGCCTGGCATTACCTGTGAGGTTTTAGACAGTAACATTTCTGATACCTTTGGTGTCTTCAGCAACCACTGAAATGATTCCAATTACAGGGTTACCAAACAGCTATGAAAGTCCTGAGAGTTTCCTGTGAGAATATGGATTTAGCAACTGAGCTAGAAGAAGGTTTCAGTCATAAAACCTGTATTCAGAGCTGAGCTGAAATTCAGCCAAAGTTCAAGGCTGTTTGGAGCTGGCATATATGTCTGATAGAAACACTGCTACTGAGGTAACTATTTTAGATGCACTTGCATGCTCTTGGGGCATGTTGATCACTAGAACTTGTGCACAAACTGGTTTTAAATTCATTCTCAGCATGCATAAAATGTGCAAACAACTGTCCTCAAAAGTTCATGCACCATATCCTCTTTTAATTTGTCCACTTACACTAATCGTGCATGGGCCTGCAACTTGGAGAACTTTAAGATAGTGTGGCCACTTCAGGGCTGCCTGTACTGTTGCCTTTCTTCATTTGAAGCTCTGTTTGTTCAAATTTCCTTTCCTACCACTTCTATAAAGCCTACAGGAGGGGAACCAAATAAGAAATTATTTCTTTCACTCCATAACCAAGCTGTGTTGCACCAGCCATGAGGGAGAGAAAATTGAAGAGGCAACAAACATCATCTTAACAATGCTGCCTCTAGTTCTTCTTTGCACCTTTTTACTAATGCCTTCTTGACCCACAATATCCTCATGCCTTATAATACTTCTAATACTATAATATTTTAGGTGAGTTAGAATATTTTATCATACTTGTTTTGCAAGCTATTAGCGAATTTGCAACCATTGTATCAATAATAACAGAAATAAATCAAGGGGCATGGGCTTCTTTCTGCACAAATGTACTCCCTCCTCACTCCGTATGTTATTTCTTTATTTATTTTTACTTTAAATAGAGTTGGTTTAAATAGAGTTGGTTTCTTTATTTAGTTAAAAATTAAAATAATGTTATTTTTCAGAACCTGACATCTTACTGAAAAAGAAACATGACCAGGGATATCCTATCCTCCTTGAACACAGGGTCATTTTGGTTTCTGTAGAGAACTTACATCAGTCAAACACATCTGTGATGTAAATCTGAAATTCTATGGTTTTGAGTAATATTTGAATCTGAATGCAATCTAAGCTCAGTTTAGCCTCTGGTCTTGTATGCAATATATTTTTCACAGTACTGGCGAACAGGATTCTAAAAATAGAAATTGGTTCCTCTACATTGTATTTACATTCTTTATGACTGGGACCTGTTTCTATCTTAACTATCACCTCCACCTTCTTACATGTAAAACATCTAGTAAGCAGTTGAGTTTCTTGTTTTTTTTGACCTGTAAAATGTGTTTGAGGATACTTACCTATTCCTTTTATCCTGTAATGTTTGGAAGGGCATAACCCTTCCAAATCAAAGCTAATGGAACAGGAAGCTAAATAGAAAATGCTGAATTTTAAACAAGAAATATATAACCAATAGAAAATATGGAATTCTTAATGATAAAGAAACTACCAATAGAAAATATGGAATTCTTAATGATAAAGAAACTCTTAATGAGTAAGAAGATCTTACAGAAATTTGCTCTCTTATTAATGCTATTTAATATTCTTACTGAAGATCTGTTATACCACAGAGACAAATGCTTTGAAAGTGCTTTTATGTAATTAAGCTAAGATTTGTGGGTCCAGCAGTGAAAAAATTAGGCTGTTTTTATATGATGGGAGATATATACTGGAGAGCAGTGATTCTGAAAAACGTTTGTGTATGATGTAGTGGTTAAAAGGAAATGTTATGATCCTTACATATCCATCAGGGAGAAGTTAGCAGTATTCATAATGCTTCTGCCAAAATAACATATTGCACTTCAATCTTTCTCTCTCTCTCTCTTTTTATTATTTATTTATTTATTTATTTATTTATTTCAAAAGGATATCAATCAACAAATTAAAAATAAATAACTAATTTTGGGGCCTTCAGTTTAAGTTAAAATGAAAAAAATAAGGAATCCAGGTTTTGTATTTCATTTATGAGAAGAAGTTCAAAATTTAATAACGAGCCAAAATAATGATGTAGAGGAACCCAAAATGAAATCAGCATGCAATTGTCTTACTGTCTTTACATTTCTAAAAAGAGGAAAAATGTAATTTTTCCAATTTCAAATTGGAATTTTTTTCCAATTTCAAATTGGAAATTTTTCCAGTAGACATGGATTGTCATTCAACCAAAATGCTCTACCTCCCATAATAGAATCATACCATGATATTACATGTTTTTTGTTTGTTGTTTTTTGTTTTGATTTGTTTTGGTTTAGATTTATCAGTAGATGCTTTTTGGTCTCAGTTGTATGAACACAGTTGTATAACAAATTAGCACCTTTTCCCATCCCTGATCAGAACAATTTGAAGTTGCCAAAAGAACTTAAGCTTTTATTGCAAAGTATTGTGGTTAACTCTGTACAGAAAACTTCTCTCTCTCTTTAATTTCCTTTTATTATATAGATCTTTATAGGACTAAGCTTTCCTCAGACTGTGTGTATTGAAATGACTCTGTTACACGATGCTGTATTTTTAATCTTACAGCATATGGAAAACATTCTCATAGACTGAAGAGGTATTCTTTTATGACGTTGATATTTTCCTTGCTATGACGGCTCAAAAGAATATCCCATTTGGGCTTCCAGTGAGTGACAGAATAAAGAGGACTTCCTTCTGTACACATTAAAGATACACTAGATATATGTATGTTTGCGATTAGTAGCTGGAAGTCCTGACCTTGAAGTTCTCTGTCTGACTTAAGGTACATTTCTCTTTACCGCAGAGGGCCAGCAGAGTGCCTTTGCACTGTTAAAGCTTCACTTCAGTGTAGTTTTCAGTACTTTCATGGGATGTGGGTGGGCAGCAGGTTTCACTCACTGGAAACATTTAAATTTCAGTTTGGAAACAATTTTACTAACCAATGAATTGTTTTCTTTAAAGCTTTTACAGACCAAGGAACATTGTCATGTAATTCCATTACTGAATCCAGCAAATTTTTGTTAAATTACAACACCTCTCTTAGAGAGATGTTATATAACAATTTAAAGACTTAGAAGTATGACAAATTACCACTTCCATTAATATCTTATTCCAATACATATTTTCCTCCATTTATTTCCACTTTGAATTTAAGATTTATCTTCTAGCCATCAAATGTTAATGCATTTTGCTGCTAGCTTGAAGTCATGAGAATCACCACAATTTGAACACATGACAGAGATAAAATAGCTCTTAAGTAAAAGAATGAATAATAATCAACCATGTATATCCCTTCATGCTAGTAAAACCAATCGTCAGTTCTTCACCCCTTGCATCCACAATGAATTCCTCCTGTAATGTTTGAGCTGAATAGTAAAATGCCACTTCTCTGAAGATGGTGACTCCGTTAAACCCTCCATTAAGGGCTTATTTGGCTTTCCATGCTGTAGGTCATGACTATCCATCCACAGTAATGCCAGAGGCCCTTGCAGTTTCGCAGTGGAAGGCTGGGACTTGACTTTCATCTTGTTGAAACAAATAATAACATCAAAGTTCCAACAACCCTCTGAAACCAGTTAGATGCTTTGAGGTGAATATTTAGTGACTTGGCTGTGTGTGGGCAGTGCAAACACAGGCTGTGGCAAACAAGAGTCTTCTGGCCTTTTCCTCAAGGTGTCTGACTCAGGCTGAAGGTAACAAGCAATTTGCTCATTATTGGAACAGAGTCACTAGACTAGGGCCTCTTCACGTTGACTTGCAAAACCCTTTCATGCTTATCAGCATGCAGCTGGATTTCCTCTGCTTTATCACACTACCACTTTTCCTGTATGGCTCTCAGCTTTGTTTGGAGTTCTCTGTGCTTGCTATTATATGCAGTTCTCTTTGATGCCAATGATAGATCTTGCAACTGTGCTCTGTGAAAGGTGTACCTCTCCTGAGGTGTTGTGTAATTGCAGGATCACTCTTATCTCATCAATCTTAATGTTTTCTAATTTTTTTGCCCTGGGGTCTTGTTTGAGGCATGGCACAAGATATCCCTGAAGATTTCTGAACTGCTTTGTTGAAATTCTTTAGAGCTTTTCACACTGAGCTTTTAATAAAGCAACTCTTTGAGAGTGAATGTCTATTCAGTGTGCCGTTTCCCTTATGGTAGGTTGTTTTGTAAATGCAGGAAGTATTTAATTCATTAGTGGAAGGACTTTTAATTGTGCTTGTTATGATAAAAAGAGGGACTCTGGACAGTTTCATGTTAATAAAACTTTTCCTCTTACATCAAGGTTTCTGCAAGGCTATTCCTTTTAGTCATTGTCTCCTTCTGAAGTGGCAAGCTTGACATGTCTACTCCTTCGTGACTAAAATGTTGAGAAAACTGTCTAACATATCAGCTATACACTGCTCTGTAATCTTATGAACAATTTCATACTGATTGATTCCATTTTCTTGTTTTCCTGACTTATGACAGCAGTATTCCTTGTTTTGTTCCTTGAATATTAAATGTCTTCCACATGTACTTAAGAGTTAACTGATTTCATGTTATAACTTTGATTTACCTACAGATTAAGATAAACCATTTCTTTAAGCAAAACCATTTGTACTTTTTTTTTTTTTTTTTTTTTTTTTTTAATTTGCTTTTAATTCCATCTGTATTTGATATATTTTATCTCTTTTTCTCTTCATGTCCTCTCGCTTACTGGTTGCTGCTCCGATACGTCTACCTGCTTGTTCTTATAGCAGGGGATTACAGCAAAAGGAACCTCAGCAGAAGTAATGGAGCAGGCTGGTGCCTAGACAAATTCATGAATAGGTATCATACCTAAAAACAGAGGAATGATGTGTGCTACGATACCCACTTGATCTGATAAAGGTGTGGGTTTAGCACAGCAAGTGAAAGAAGAAAGCAAGCAGGATGGCCATTTTTTTCAAAGGTATTACCCACACAGAGATAACTTCAGCCTCTTTAAAAGTCCTGTTCTTTTGGAATAAAACTGTAAATGGTAGACATCTTCAGAGATCCCTCACAGATTCAAAAGGACAGACCTAAAAAGGAGGGTTAGAATTAGGGAAAGTGGGCAGCATATGGTGCACTGGTGCGAGTGGGTGCTGCACACGACCTGGGGTTATACCCATGGAAAATATGGCTTTTTTCTTTTTACAGTTTCCTCTGGGAATTTTTACTGATGAAACTAAGAGATAAATTTAGTTCCTGACAGGAATAAGACAGTACCCCCTTCTTAGTGGTTCTCTCTGCTCACTCCAGGAATGCACAGGGACACCAAGGCTGGCCCTAGAAGAGAAGTCAGTGTTGTAGGAAAAGTGTGGCTCTCTACCTTGGCTTGAGTGGGAAACAAAAGGCACTGATAGATTTCTTAGCCCTTAGTCATTCCTCCTCTTCCCTCATGGATAGAGGCAAATACTCACAATGAATTACTAATTCAGCTCAAGTAAATTAATGGAGAAACAGATATAGTTCTCATACTGCACAGCAGCAATAGATTGTAGCAGTGAGACTGCTATATGCCAGAAAATTTCTATGCTGAAATGACATATCTGATTTTTCAGGGAATGCACAACTCTGCACATCTGCAAGGACAAGAAATAGCCAGTTGTGTGCTTTCTGCCAGCAAACGTGCAGGCTGTAGCATAAGTGGCTGCTGACTGTGAAGGCCAAATGGGCCAGCAGTCCTGTGACACGTCAACAGAGAAGGCTGGGGCCTCATTTTCAGAAGATGAGATTTCACAACATCCCTATTTGTTGTGCGCTCAGTCGTTACTGGAATTAATAATTAGAATGGTAGGCAAATGAGCTCTGTGGGCAGGCAAAACCCAGGCAGTTGTTCTTTGTGTATTGTCATCTGGGTCATATCACTCTGTTGTAGACAGGGAAGAGAAAGCGAAATTGAATTTGCATCTTGGCCTTCACACTGTTTGGCAACACAAAACTGAGCATCCTAGATAAAAATACTTCATAATTTCAAGCTCCCTGGATATGACAGACACTTCATGCTTGAAGTTTGCTTTTAGCATCATTTCTTACTTTTTCTAAAATAAACCTGATTGCTCACTTCAGTTTGTTTAACTGATACAACGTTCAAAGATATGGAAAAAATACCCCCATCGGGCTGCTGCTCTAAGCTGTGGCACTAACCTAACTGCACATAGTAAAACATTGACTGTTTTAAGTATTTCCTTCCTCCTCAATAATCTTTCAAAGGTCAATATAGACCTTCACATTCAAACAGCTAACCTAGAGGGCCGAATGCATTACTGACTGTCATGTGAATAGAGCTGCAGTCAATATCTGGTTAATATTTGCCATATGTGATTTGGGATATGCTTTTGTGATAGCTGAAAGCTAACAGGACTATTTACAGAGCAGAGGGGGTTAAGTGTGCCGCTCTTTCTCCCATTTTTCTCTGCTAAGAGGGTTGTATTTGCTCTCACTGAAATCAAGACTGGCTGTGACCTCAGCTGTCAAGGATTAGTTGAGTTTTTATTTGTTTTTGATGGGTGAATACAGACAAAGAGAAACCTTCCAGTCTCAAGTGGACAGAAAATAGAGACATGGGTCCTGCACACTGCAGCAGTTATGTCACCATCCAAACTCACAGGTAGTGAAGGTAGAGATAATGAGGGGGGTAGTTTCACTCTTGACTTTTAAGGTATCAGGTTGCTTTGTACAAGATGGGTATGTACACACTCCAAAACCCTTCTGAGGTATTTGACATCAAAATACTTCAAAAAACATGAAGCTGTCCCTGTGTGTTTGGCCAAGGAGCAGTATGTGGGGGCAGGTCTGGCCAACTGGTGGCAAATACTGTAGCCAAGGTTCAGAGCATGCAATTACTTAAGAGGGAGTCTGGGAGAGGCCAGGGGTGCTCACAGGTGTCCTCTAGCATGGTGCATTGGCTGCTACACATGCTATACATGAGCAACAGAGGGCATGGGTCTGGTGAACACTTTGGTATGAGCTCTTTGAAGCAGGAAAATCAGACCAGTGTCTGCAGAAGGCACCTTTGTGAATGAAAAAATAAAACAAATTCCATGCCAAAGTGCTGCACAGCAGGCTGTGGATGCTGATGACTTCCTAGTGCTTGCTGTAGATGTGTTGGACAAGCGGACTGATGCAGTTTGATTCCTGAGGTCCTCAACTTTTCATCTTGACCTCTTCCTCTGTTCTCAAAGTACAGTTTGAGAGCTGGGCTTATGTGAGTTGGTCTCACTTCTGCAGGGACCAGATACTAACTGATGGAGTACTAACACACAGGGCACAAGTAGCAATGATTTTTATTTATAATGAGAAAAAGTAACCAATTTTAGAGAAATGTTGTAAAAGCAGATGCTTTTGAAATGGTGGGTTTATGCCAAGAAATCAACAGAGAAGAAGGATTTCTGTTTTGTATAAAACTGATGTGATTTGAAAGGATTTTTAAAAATCTCATGACTCTTCAGTGACTTATTTCTCTGTAATTGGGACAGAGGAGTAATTCAATCAGAAGATGATGTCTTTTGATTTAATACACAGATTATGGTTTCAAAGAAGTATTTACCTCCTTACACACTGGACATCTGGAAACATTCCCCTGCCACATTTTATTAGAACATTGAAATCACCTCGTTAAATGATATGGAGAGGTTTAGAAAGCACGGTAATTGTTAGGAGATCAATCACAGATTAAACTTCCCATGCCATTTTAATATGTTCCCATTTACCACCACAGACACTTGATCTTACCATTGATTGTGCCATTTAAATGATTTTCATCACAGACTTCCAGGCTTTCTGAGCCTTCTCCTGGTGAAATGACCCCTGCAGCACTTTCCTGTCTTTGTTATTGAGCAAATGAGCTGATAAGCAATGAAGCACATATGCCAAATTACTGTTTTAATATCAACTCTTGTTTTTCTCTTAAAGCTAAAATAGTAGAACTGGGTCCAGTCAGAAAATCTCAGCTGTTTATTCATATCTATTCTCCCAAATACTCAAGCAGATTTATTTATCTTTATTTATCACAATATGCTGCAGAGTAGCTGAACTGTCTACAGTCATGACCAGGGGAGATTTGAAGTGGAGAAGAAGGAGTACCTGTGTGCTTTGGAGGCTGAAGGTGGGTGGGCATTTGGAGTGGGGGAGGAAGCATAGCCAGGAGAGCTGCTGCCTGCCACCATGAATGTTCGTGCAGAACCTGAGCTGGCACACAAGCAAGAGGCTTTTGAAGGAGGAACAGCACTGTCAGTTCAGGGCTTGGGGGCATGAAGCTGCCCCAGGTCTGAGAAGGCTCTTTTCAGGGATATGTGTTGTGATGCTCAGCGAGCATCTGCATAGTCAGGGTGCTGATGAGATCTCACAGGTACAGGGAAGTTCCGCAGGTGTCAGAAAAGAATGATGAGGAGAGTCTCACCTGGTGGAAGGTCATGTTAGAGAAGTTAAAACAGTACACCAGTCTCTAGCAGAGACAGGAAATGATATGGTCTCTCATCAGGGCCATAATTGAACACCTGGGAGGAAGCCAGGTGGTGGCCGATGTATTAGTGGGAAGGAAGAGTTGTGAAGTTGCTAGGTGATTTTGAGCAAGGTTTCAGATAAAAGGTTTCTGGGATGGAAAAAATAAATAAATAGGAACCTCACCTGGACTGACACAAGTGTCCTAAAAATGATGGGACAGAATGGAAGTAACTGAAAAAAACACCACCGATACTGTTGTCTGTGATGAGAGGAAAATATTCCCAAACATGCTGATTCCCTGCATCAACATTTTTACCTTATTTGCAGAAAGAACCAAGGGAACATAGCACCTATATGCTGGACTTATGGTCTATGGTAAAGGTTTTTCCTTCAAACTACAAAATTGATGTACCTACATAATTATATATCCTTTGTACTCTTTTCATGTGAATTTGCATATTGAAAAGAACCAGCCTAACTTTCATTCACACTTTAATCCCTGCTTCTGTCCCACTCCAAGCTAGTGGTGAGTGTTTTTGTCCCTCTCTGTAGCAACTGTAAATAAAAAGCAGACAGGAAGTCAGGACCATTGACAAAAAGCAGGAAGAGGAGAAGAAAGAGCCCTGAGAAAATGATAGACACACATGGCACACTCTGATCTTACCGTAATGAGGAGGCTTGTAAAGACTTGCATCCGTGGGTCATTTCCCTCTGCCATATGGGGTGTTTGTTTTACTTGGTAAACAGGGATCAGAGCGCTCTGGTTTTAGGCAAATAGGCTCTGGATATATTTTCATAACTGACATTGAATAGCTTTAATAATGTGCAGTAGCTCTCGCTGCTTTTCATTTCTTTTAAACATGACTTTTTAAATGTGGTGTGACCATTGACAACCTTGGAAGGTAGTCTCAGGTCACTTTTCTCTTGCTTATTTGGGCATTCAAAGGAGAGATCTTTTTACAAAGCTCTTTTCCATTCCCAGCTAGTAGTTGTGGAGTCTCTCTCTCTCTCTCTCTCTCTCTCTCTCTCTGAATGTATTTGATTCTCATTTCTGTTTTTTTTTCTGCCTAACTCTGCTCTGTTAGCTATGATCTTAGCATCACTGAGATGCCTGGCCATCAATGCTGTTCACATGTTGGCCTGTTCTGGTTGCAAATAGACTGGCTTGCCTGGCATGGAAAGCCAGATAGATAAATTTGGTCTCTACCCTTTTTGGACAACTTGGAAGTAATGGTCTTAACCTACAGACAGAGCAAAAGTAACTCTGTGATTGGATATGGTTTACAAAGAGAACAGACACATGGTCCCTGTCATTTTACCTCCATGCAGGAGCCCCAGACACCTGTGAGGTTGGCCTAGAAATGAAAGACCAGCTCTTACCTGTCCAGCTCAATGTGGTCTAGGACCCTCCACACAGTTTAGGTAGAAACTTCTTCACTCAACAAGTGGAGTTCCCTTTTAATGCTCACTGTTACAGACTGCCCTTTGATGTTACTCTTGATATTTGGAAAGTCAATATTTGTGTTTCTGCTCCTTTGCTCTTTGTGGAAATGAAAATTACTTTACTGCTCTTGCAAAATGACACACTTCAGATGTGCTTTAACAATATTTTGCAGGAGTTTTGTCAGTCCTCTCACTTTTTCCAGGACGCTAATGCTTACCAGTTAAGATAATTTTGCTCCAAGTTCAAGACATCAGGCTGAATCCATCTAAGGTGGATATATATTTCTATAAAATGCTCCATGAATGCTTTCAGAATTGCCTGAAAACAGAATACCTTGACAGCGTTACCATGTTCCTAATTCACACCTGTCTGCTGGTAAATTGGCAGCATGAATACCAGGTCAGTTCTCACCCATGTGCAAATCCTCTGACTTTTGGGAAATTCCCAGACTGAGGCAGTTTCAACACTCCGGGCTTCAAGACATCCTCACCAATGGTGTGAGGCTGCTGGCAGCTATAATTCACAACAGCGGGATATCATGCTGCTTACTGCCTGAGAATTTGGTGTAACCCAAACAATTAGGGACATGAGAGATGTGTCATCCTCTGCTTTTGGTCTCAGATTAACCTTGCTCTTGCACCATCTGAGGTTTTGAATCTCAAACCCACCTTCCTCCAAAACCAGTAAGTTTTTCCCAGAGTCCAGTCAAAGCCAAGATCTCCCTCATCACCTGAAGGACTGGGCTGGAGGGATAGGAAGGGACAGGGAAGGAGAGGAACAGGTTGGAGACCAGACTGACTGACCACCATGACTGGTGGGAGCAAAGCCAACGAGAGTGCTTTTGAAAGTTGTTTTTTGCCTCTTTCCCTCTCTGCTCTTGGGAGGGGGAAACAGCCCCTGTGCCAGCTTTTCTCCAGGCTGGGGGAAGCTGGAGGCCATGTGAAGGATGGGGCTGGGAGAATGGACATCTGCCTGTAACTTCTGCCCCAGTCTTTCCAAGGTAAACCTCTATAGCAACACTAGAAATGCACTAGTCAATGAACAGGGGATCAGGAATTAGTACAGATTTCTAGCCCCAGCTTTGCCCCCACCTGTTTTCTGACATTAAAAGACACGCAACCATCCTGTGTGCCCATTTCCTTACTTGCCTCTTGTTATTTTTTCAGATTATTCCTCATTTTCTTGGGCACAGTGACAAAACGCAGAGGAACCATGGTACCAGTGGAGGTTTGTAACTTCCAAGGCAGCACTGAAAAGAGTGATGCTGGTGGTGGGACCTGAGCAGGTCCTGTACTCAGCTGGGACCTGCCTGCAAAGTCTTTGCTCCAGCTGTTGCCAGCTGAGGAAAGCCATGCTGTTTTAGTGGAAATGCCACTGAAGTTGGCTCAGATAGCACAATAGAGGACAGACTATTGGAGAAAAGGGAGAAGTCCTGTTTTCGGGAATGGCTGTTGTCAGGAATGCCCTGGTGGCACTCTAGTTTGAAAACACAGGTTGCTGCCACCTGTGCTTTTCAGGTTTCAGAGACATCATGTCAGTTGGGTTTAGTAAATATTTCAACAGCATTTTGAAGTTCCAATGAAAACAGAAAAAAGCTTTGATGTCTGCAGACCCTTTATCCCGCCATATACGTCACCCCTTGCTTTTCAGCAATGTTGTTTAGTCAGTGTTCACTGTGGTCAAAGGGATGCAAGGTGCAAAATCCTGGGCAAACCATGCTTACACTAAAACAAGCCAAAGAAACCAAATTTAGTTTCCCTCGGAAAGGAAAGGAAAGGAAAGGAAAGGAAAGGAAAGGAAAGGAAAGGAAAGGAAAGGAAAGGAAAGGAAAGGAAAGGAAAGGAAAGGGGAAATGAATGAAATGTACAATGAATTTTGTTGTTGTAGTTTTTAATTAATTATTTATTTTTTCAAGGCCTTGGTCCCTTATCCATGTGAGATAACCAAACTGTATTTTTATTTTTACTGCCAGCCTGGAACTGTCAAAGAAGTATTCACAAAAGTCTTCTAGCGGGGATTTGCTGTATTGGTTTTCCTAACAAAAAAAAAATATTTTTTCAACAAAATTATTGCCTGTTCTTTTTTATGGATATTTTCTGTACATTCATGACTCCAGGGAAAATTCCAACCCAGCAAGCCCATTCAGTTTGCTACTAAATTTTCTTTCTTTGTGTTGTTTCCCAAACATAAACACTAATAACAACTTCTGGGGCTCCCAACCAGGCTCCTAAGTTTAATAAAGCCTACATTGTGAATCTTTGCCATGATACATTTCTTCTTGTTTCAAAACAGTGCTGGAAAACAAATGAGAGCCAAAGAATGCATTGACACAAAATGGGGATTTCTGCATTACCTGTGGGGGTGTTTGAAGGAGAGAATGCTGGGCCTGCAAAAATTTGATTCCAGCAGATATATACAAATGTATATGTATGGTTTATAGCCTGTCTTTCTTTCTCTTCCCCCTCCCCAATTCCCCTTCTGTCTCCTTTTCTGTGCTTGCTAATAGTGCTTTCTGTTTTCTTTACAAGAGTAGCTTTTATCTTTTTACCACTCAATTGATTTTAATTTTCTTTCCTTTTCCTTCCTTTCCTTTTTAATTCCCTTTATCTTCCTATACTCTTTTCTCTTCATTTTTCTCCTGCCTTTCTCCATGGGAGCTCACCCTTATCCCCAAGTTCACATGATAACTCCAAAAAAACCCTTTGCTTTAAGGAGCTCTTGTCAGTCTTAGGAGATGCAATATGTTAGGCCAACTTCTTACAAAACATAGCCCTTTTGTTTGGCATGTGCTGGCTCACCCCAGTTCAGTGAAGCGGCTTTGTTTTAGGTGTAGATAGTATGTCGGGGCTGCCTGGCAGGTGCATCTTACAGTCAGTGTCACCAAGCAGTAAATTCTGTAATTACAGGTCACGGAGTTGGAGCTCTCCTTTGATGTGACTTTTTTTTGTTGTTGCAAGCGGATACAATTTGCCTGAGATATCAAATGCAGATAGCAGTAAAAATTTAATTAACAAATCAAAGCTTTTATCTAGTGTTTTAGAACTCAAGCCAACAGGTTTCTTCAATCTAAAGACATCACAGAGAGATATGGAGGGGTGAAGGCAGTGCCTTTGTAGTGTATACAGCGTACGGCTTTTTTTTTCTTTTTTTAAATGATGCTTGCAAAGATAAAATGTTTTTAGTTGTTACTTTTTGGTTTGGAGAAGCTTTTAGATCTTCCCCACAAGCAGGGATGTTGTTCATTGTCTGCTTAATTTTCATCACTGTAATTTTACAGTGTAATGATAATTTTCATCACCATTTTCTCTCGTGGCTCTGCGGATTACTTAGCAGGAGAAGATGGAGAGTGTTCACACTTTCCTTCCTGCAGCACTCTGAATTCACATGCTGGCTTATTCCTCTCATGGTGAGCCAGTCGGTGGTGCTGTCTGTTGGCCTAAACAGCGAGGTGCGACATTTCTTCCATAATTCACTTACCTGGTTCATAGTGGAAGCTGAAAAACGAGGCTGAAAAATTGGCTATTATGTCTGCATATGCAGGGAGTTACTGTTTGCTTTCCATGTTTTCTGGGGATGCTGTCATGATTTCAGTGGTGAGGTCCAAAAGCTGAGAGCTTGAGTCACATCACTCATTCTGCTAGTAACTCTTGGGAGCTGCGGGAGCTGCAGTCTGCCCCTGAGAGTGGTGTGTGTGTGGTTAGCACTGCCCATGTACTGAAAGGAATGTAAATGTGCAAGGAAGTTAAGAAATAAAAATTAAAAATCCACATGCTCAGTGCCACATTTGCTAGAAGACATATGTCAGAGAACCCCAAAAGCACACAAGAGTCAGCTATAGGGAGGAATATATGCATGACCAGAGGAGGTTCCGCTCTCCCTTTCTCTCTCAATAAAAGCAACTGTCTTTTGTTTATAGGAAAGATGCTCCGCAGAAATTATTTCCAAGCATGTTTAGAGATCAAAATTATAAAATGTTGCAGAAAAGATTAAAAAAGAGCACTGCAAACAACAAAATTATCTCATGAGTTCACTGTGCTGTTATGTACTTGACTTTCCAAGACTGAGAAGTGCTTCAGGTGAAAGCACATTGTACTGCAGGGAACACAGACTGCCTTTCTGTGGGTTTGTGAAGGCAAGCTGTCATATGTGCACTACCTGTGTGTTTCTTAGTGCATCTGAGATTGGCCCAAGGATTTCTACAAGTGTGCATACAAAGATCTTAGTTCAGGAGATATACGTGTATACCAGTATCAGATAGCACTTAGGAAAGCCTTAAGTACAACAACACTTAATCAGGGTCTTAAGGACCTTCCTGAGATGAAGCCAAAGAACCTGAGTTTAAGACCTCTGGAGTCAACGCAATGCCACAAACTTGTGCTTATGCAAATATATGTTTAGAGGTGTAGGCCTTGAATTTTAACGTACAACTTTTGATTTCCGATCTGACTGCTAATCGGACAACACAAATGAATTCCTATTGAGCACAGTGAAGAGGGCAAGAATCCTAGTGAACTTATAGTACAGAGCATTTATAGCACAGTTACCCATTTCTAACGTATAAATTGTCAGGCTGTTGCTGTTGCAAAAACATCAAAAGCTTTCTAAAGCTGTAACAGGAGTCAAATTAAAAAAAGAAAAAAAGATGTCCATCCTTGTGTTTAAAGTAAGCAAATTAACTCCTTGACATTTGCATTACTAGTTTTGAGGCTTTGATTGAAGTACCCTGTTACCATACTTTAAAGCCCCAGATATCACCTCACGGGCTAAGAAAAAAGGAGGAAAGAGTTCAAAGTGAATAATTACCTGTTGATGATGTATTATATTTAAGGACTCTGGCTGTGGATTAAAGCTAGTTCTTGAGTTGTTAATAGCCTGCAGTAAACAACTAATGAATCAAAGAAAAGAAGAAAAAGCAACTATAGTTGAAGAACATTCCCATTAATACCAAAGGCCAGAGTTGAAGTGTTAAATGTAACACAATAAAATGCAGTCATTTCATGCCAGGGTGTATAAGAATTCAGAAAAATAGTCACAGGTGAATTATTAGGGATTGTCATTTAAGCTTTGTTCTCCAAGCACTTTGATGTTGTGCACCGTACTGGGTTTTTCATCCCTCTGTTTTTTTCTACAGTTTAGTTGCAATTTTTTATATGGTGTAAAAAAAGAGAATAGTTTTGGATATCAAGAGCTGTACCTACAGCAGTGGTGACTCACTATATTGTGGAAAGAGTGTGCTTCCAGAGAGGAGAAATAAAAGCTCAAAGAAGGAGGCACATAGCAGGAATTGGAGAGAAAACAGTTCAAAACAGCACTGAATAAGTTGCATAACTACAGGGGTCTTTCTTAATTTGAACTATTGAAAGTCTTGAGAAAACAAAAAATAAGTGATTCAAATGGGTACAACGGGGAATTATTGCAACATACTTTAGCTAAATAGATGACAGCAGAGCTTCTGTCCGTGGTCCTTTGATCCTGCCACATCCTCTCCCCACTAGAACAGCACCTTTTTGGCAACTGGTAGTCGTCACCAGAGCTCCTCCTCTGAGAAGCATTAAAAGAGAGCACATTGCTTTTATTTAAATGTGTGGGAATTGAGCTCATTTTTGAATCCCGAGCTTTTCAGGGGAATATAATTTTTCTCTTCAAAAATTATTTTAGGAGAAAAATAACACTGTGAAATACTGAAAGCTTGCGGTCCATTAAGCTGATATGTATGGCACAGTGTTAAATAACTTTTCACCTCTTGTCAGACCTTAGCTTTTAAGGCTGCTAGCTCTTCTCAGGTTCATGCACGGGGCTTAAGAACTGTCTGAAAGTAAGGGAAAGCAAAGTGTGGAATATAAACATCCACTAAAGAGCTGGTAGGTATGTCCAATGAAATCATTTATTTTTAAGGTTTAAGAATCAATATATTTTAAGGAAAAAAAAAAAAAAACTACCAGAAAAAGTTAATGGTGCCCTATGAGTGACCTACAGAAAATCTTTGCCTTTCTCCACTTTCTGGTGGACTGGGCTGATAGTGCACCTTTCAAAACTAAGTTGTAAAACCAGTCTGGCAGTTCAGCAGCCACCAGTCTGCAGCATGTCTGAATCATAAGCTTTAAGCTAAAGGCCACAGACATTTGTACTCGGTTCATTTCAAGGAAGAGTACACTGACTAAACACATTCCATTAACCTTGCTCCACAGAAGCAAGGCCCACAGGCTCAAGGTTTCTGTAGGAAAGGTGATGGCAGGAGCTTAGAGTCACCCTAGCAGGAGGATAGATATGTATGGGGAGCTCACACTTAATTGCAAAATGCTATCCCATAGGAATCAATTACTTTTTTAAGAGCCAAACTGTTTCTCTTCTACCAGATCAAGTCTCTGGTTCAACATAGGGACCTTCTTAGCCATTCCCTAGCATCACTCTCTGAGTGAGTTGGCTCTCATCTCAGAAAAAGGATTGCTAATGCAAATCAAAAAGCAAAACTCAGCCTAAAACAAGTGCTTTTGAGGTGGAGGAAAGGATGTGATAAAGAGGGAATAAGGCAGCTTGTTAAAAGGCTGAAAAGGGAGGGGGGGTTCATGTGACTGTTGGGAACAGAACTTCCCTCATGGCATGTAGGGTCGCTGCTGACATGTAGGGTTGCCACTCTTCTCCAGGCAGGCAACTGCTGAGGGACCTGGCACACTTGTATTGTATTGATACTAGTGTTGTCTCACCTCCTCATGGCAAGTGTTCCTTGTATGATAACTTTAGGATTAGACAGAAGACTGAAGTATCTCAACCTCTACGACTAACTACTGGGATTTGTGTCATCCAGCATTCACTGTCCCAGATAGGCATCCTATTTGTGGCTGCAGCCCCATGGGAAGCAGTGAACCAATTTGGCATTTCCTTGCCACTGGAGGAGGACACTCACTCTCTTCCCCCACCCCATCATCTCCCATGCTCCTGGCTATCAGTTGCTGCTGCTTACTTTGTGTGAGCGCACTGGACCCTCTTTGAGCCAGTTTAATTCACAAATCCGGCAGATGAATAGCTCATCAAAAGCGTAAAATTGACTCAGGGAAGTGTCCAATGAGCACAGAGCTTCTGCAAGGGGGTAGCACCACAAGGTTCCCCGAAGGGATGGAAGAGCATGAGAGAAGGGAGAGATGGATGAGAACTGCACTTTTCCACACGTAAGTGCTATAAAACAGCACCCAAAAACATCTGTCTGAGTTTCCTTTCAGTCCCTTCCAGGCAGCCTGAGCTGGTGAAGCTGAACTGCTCTATGGGAGTTTCTACACAGAGAAACAGAACAAGGCGCATGGTCTAGAAACCAAACTTTGGGAAGTTTAAAGTTGAATGAGGTAAATCCCAAGTATAATCCTAAACAGTTTGGGTAGATGTTTGTCATTACACCTGTATTCACTTTTTCCCAAACTCTTGAAATCTGTGTTTCCTGTCCTGACAAGTGACATCACTCACCCCCGCCTGCTTGCTCCTTCCACGGCGCTAATCCTATCTCCAAGTTATGTGCTTTCTCACAGTGGGGCTGCACAGTGTAGCAGATACTTGGCTGTCATGTTGGGTTTTGATGAATGAAATATCATTGAAATATGTAGTTGGACAAAATGGGAAGCATATAAAGTAAATGTAGTGGTTGCTGCTGCAGAGCAGGTGGAGTGTCCCAGACACTTACCCTGAAATCACCTTATGTTTTGCACACTTGTATTCTTCTTTGCGTCAATAAAAGTTATACATTCACATAAGAGAAGACCAAAGAATAGATGAGAGGTCTGTCTGCATTCCCTGGCAATTGGAAATGTCCATTTAAAAGTAAACAAGGATTTGAGGGTGGCTTTGTTGGAAACGTGGGCAGAAGTTAGTGGCCAGAGTGTTTCCTGCCGGGTCATTGCCTGCTGCATTGCTGTGCTTTTCAGAGAAGGCAAGGAGGGGACAGGGCTGCACAGCCCCTGTCCTATTGATACCAGCGTGGTACCCATCTGTATTGACATGTATGTGTTGAGGAGAAAGCTAGGCAGATATTTCAAATGTGTTCCCTTGCCTCTTTCCCACTTCAGACAGGTACCATGTATGCATGTAAAAAATTGTTTTTTTGGGGTTCTTGAGTGGACCATACATATTATTACCATAAACTTGCTATTTCCATGTCCTGTGCTACCCTTGTTATCCACAGTTCTTGCTGCTTGCTCTGGGGTTTGCATCTTGCTGAGTGTTTTGTGATTGACTCTCAGATCTCTGCAAAGTCGCAGGCAGGCTTTGCTGAAGTGTGGTGTTCTAGTGCGTTATTTGTATTGTAGTCAGTGCCTGGAGGCCCCTTTGTGCTAAGCAGTGTCTGTGGCTGGTACACACACAGCTGTTTGTCCTAAGGTCCGAGGCGCACTCTTAAACCACTGGCCCGGCCCCTCCAGCGCAAAATGTTCTCAGCCATCGTTCAAGTTAATATGTTCCAGTTGGCACCAGCGTGAGAAAGCTATCTTGTTTGGGGAAAAATGTATTATTAAGCCCAAAGCAAAGACGCAGGCACTTTTTGGTGATGGTGTTGATTATTCAGAAAATGTCATTCCCGAGTTGCCTTGTTTGCCAAGGATGGGACATGTGTTAGTAATTGGCAGTGCACAACGTGGATCTCTTCTATAAATGTCTGTTTCCAAACACAATTAGTAATAAAACAAGGGGTCCAAGACGTTCCCTGGAAGATGTGAAGCTGTACCTCTTTTAAAACTATTATTCCCAGCAGGCAAGACTTGTCATCTCTCCTTCTCTTCCAGACTGCTTTTCTTCCTGTAAAATCTCAGGCTTCTTCCCCATTTCTGCTTGTTCAGTGCCTTAGGGTTTTTGTTGTTGTTGTTGTTGTTGTTATTGTTCCTTCAAGAGACATCTATCTGAAATCTATGACTTCTGTATCTTTAGCACTTCCCGCTAACATTCATGCTAGCCTTAGTTGAATGACACCAGGAATGACGTAGAATGATTTTCAAGGACCTGAAGGAGGAAATAGTTCTATGAATCTTTCTTCATTGTTCCTATGGACTCTTTATCTCTTCTTATTAGTAACATTACACATTGTTATCATAGTTATCATAGTATCATAGACCAGTGAAAGAGTCAGAGGCTTGATTCTGCTCTCATGTCACCACCGCTTTAATATGAAAACATTAGTTCAGGTAGCATGTTTTGTGAAGGCATTGGTGGGGTTGGAATAAATCTTAGCATATCAGCCCTGAGAGGTTTACAGCAGAGGAGTTTGAACATGCAAATATTTATGCAGGTGGGCAGGCCTGCAGAGTCTGTTGTTGTCACAGACCTGGTTGCATGGAGAAGTCATTGGCCTGTGATGATGGAAGTAAGAGCAGGCTTCTAAGAGACCTAAGTAACACTCAGTAATGAATGGCAAGGACTAGACAATGCAGATTAGGAGAAAGGTTCTACCTGTACCCTTGTAAACAACAGCATGGGGTTTGCTTGTTTTATATTTGGGAGGGTAGGATTATTTGATTGTTTTGGTGGCTGGTCACCTTTTTCATGCAGGCGACTATGAGTTCAAATGCGGTTGGGTTGTAATGATGTGTAGGGACATGCTAGAAGACCAGCCTTCTGGTAACCTGAAGGTTCATCTGTGAGCTAGCAAGCAGAAGAAGAAAAAGGTGCAGATTACCAATGCAAAGTTATGCCTGTCCTTTTTGATTGTCAGTGTCTTCCTTTCATGTCTTACTGGACTCCTCATAGCTGTGGGACAGCTGTGTAGGAGAAAGACTGGTTTACATCTATGTCTGCTTTGCATGTTATTTCCAATGCTACACTAGTTGCTGTGATCCACCCCCAGGAAATATTAGCTAACTATTGCAATATGTTCCGTGTGGGGTGTAGTCTAAAACAGAAGCTGATGCAAAATACCACATCCCACTTCCCAAGCAACAACCATGGCCAAATTGCTCCATGCTTTACATGGAGGAGCAGCCTAAAGAGCACTAAGGTTGGTAGAAATATTCCACCTGACTTAAAAAATGTTTGGTTCAAGCGTTCCAAGACAGTGTCAGGTGCTGATTTCCCCCCAAAGGTGAACAAGGCTTAGGACACATTTCTGAGAGCCTGACCTCTCTCTTTTATCGAGTGTGGCCAGGAGTGATCCCAAACCAGAGATGTCCTGGCTCAGGAGAGGTTGTGGTGCTTTGCTGAGAATGGAGCCAAACTTTCAGCTTTTTCCCTTTGTCTGAAGCTGCTCAGCTTCCAGGGTGTGGAGCTTTTTCTGGCCCTTGGATAGGAGAAGGTAGGTTAGTCTTTCCATGCAGAGTCAATATTTGTTGAACTGCTTTTCCAGTTTAGATTGGTTGTTTTCTGATTCAAAGGGGAAAGAAAGGTAAAATACACTTAAAAAGAAAGGTAAATTACTAAAAGAAACACTTTTTGGAAGGAGGTGTGATTGAGTTACTGTTCTTATCTACTTCATACCAATGTAAATTCTGTGTATGGGTTCTAGTGCAACCTAGAAGTTTGTGTTCCTGTTTCTCTGAAACCACAATTCAAACAGTAATGGATTTAAATTCAAATGTTTGTCTCACCATTTATGTACTTTGTATAGGGATGGTCCAGCCTGACAGCATCCCTGGCTACTAGAAAATCTGAGGAATTGTTCCATCAGGACTCTGGCACTGTGAGTACTACTACAAACAAACAAACAAATGAACAAACAAATAGACACCAACCAACCAACCAACAACAACAAAACAGAAATAAAAATATCCAGTGCAAACTGAGGAACTACCTTGATATTTGCAGAGCTGGGCCATTTATTTTCAGCTTAGAGTGAAAACTTTCTATTGCACAATTTCAAGACAATGCAATGGTAAGTTAGATAAAGTTAAGTAACTTCCTCTGTTTTTATTTTCACCTCTCTTAACAACACTCTGTGAAATTAATTCCTGGTAGCACAATGATCACAACCCTCTGGCCTAGGCCCCCAGGATCCACGGGTGATGGGTAACAACATGTTGGGCCTGAGCTCTTCCTCTCTCCCACAATGTTTCTCCCACTTGAGCCATAGGTATTCACAGTGCAGTGGGAGAAGGATGGAGAGGCAGCACTGGGACACGTATCCCGTGGCTGAGGGTCATCAGGCATGACAAAATTCACCGTTCCCATCCATTAATTAATTACTCCTATATGCTCTTCTTTCCAGTGGGAGCCAGAGACAATAATACGACATTATTGCTGACAGTAAGGCCTGTGTTGGGATATATGCATTGTTGACAGAAGCTGAAATCTCTGAGGTATTTTCCATTGGGAGCCCAGCCCTGTCCCTCCTGGTTTGTTTATTATTTGCAGCTCCGCTGCTTCAGTCTCTTGGCCAGCTGGCTTGTGTGCAAAGGGGATTCCTGGAAGAGCACTGGGAGGCTAGCTCAGGCCCTGGGGGGCCTTTACCATGTCCCCAAACATGCACTTGACACTGACATGCTGAGTGATTTAGAACCAAACACTTGCCATCTTTGCCTCTGTTTCCCTCTCTGTGAAGTGCTGATGGTGGTACGTACTTCGCAGACTGTGTGAGGCTGTGCAGCTGCCAAGCTCCCCACAAGGCAGCAGCTGGCATTGATTAGCGGTGGTGTAAAGGCCTCTTACTGAGAAAGGAGAAGGTTGCTCTGTCACTGTGGCACAGGGAATATTCTGTCCCTACATCCATCTTGAATGGGCAGTCTTGTAGGTGAAGAGTGAGAATCAGTTGTGCACTTTGCCTTTCTGTGTTCAGATACAGCAACAACTTGTAAATAAGGGGGTAATCAGCATTTATCATCTGAGCTAACAAAAGATTAAAATATCACTTGTACCTTTGCTCTGGATCCATTATCTGACATTTTACTTCGCTCGCTTAATGGACATGTAATAAAAAGCAAACTAAAAACAGACTAATAATTCTCCTAGTTTATTTTCTTAGTGCTCACACACTTTCCCTGTTGTTCCTTAGTCTTTTCCAAATATCTGTGGGTTTATCTGTGATTTATACACTAAGAATCAACTTCTGCTTGAGTTTGAAGTCAAACACATATTTCCCGTAGACTTTTACAGAATCAGAAGATGCCTTAATCTCCCACCAAAGCCTTTTAAAGATGAAGATTTTTCATTCCTCAGAGGAGATGCTTTGGGCTCTTCTGACTATGAGCTGATTCATTACATACTCGTTTCCTGTTAATTAGAAATGGGAAAAATATCCTTAATTCTGTCTTTCATGTAAGTTGAATAGCAAAAAATGCCTCATTTGTTCGTGATTAATACTGATTAAACCATGATCTTAAGGATTACTAAATATTTTTCTCAATGCAGGAAAAGTATACAGGCTAATTTGGGCAGCTAATTATTGCTAATCATAGCCAAAAATTTGCAGCATGGGATAGTTTCTTTGTTTAGTATTTTGAAGACTTCAAATATCTATTTTTTTGCATAGTCTACTGTAAGACCTTGGAATCACATCTATAACTGCATTATATTTGATATGGGTTACTAGGAATTAGGACTTTGACAACAGGCTGTCATTCATACCTTTTGCTGGGTAGGGTGGAGGTATGAAATCTCCTCTTTATAAAAGAGCCAAATCACATTACTGGAGAGAATCACATTACCGGGTTTCATGCTCTTGATGAATCTTGATCTCTGGCCTTGTGTTTGCCTCATGATTGCCTCCAAGACATGAAAGTGGAAACAGATTCAAGTGCTGTGAGGGCCCAGATTTCAAAGGACCAGGTCTCTGTGTGATGGAGTGTACGGCTAGCAATACAGAAGGAAAAAGACCCACTGGAAAGCCTATGGTTATATGTTTCTTAACTCATGCAATAATCACCATAGCTTCCTTTCCTTTCTCAGTTGTTTCCCTGAGATTCTTTGATACTCCTGCACACAGGCTCACAGATTTCATGGCTCCTGGCAGCCCACCAGACTCTGGGGGAAGAAAAAGGAACATATGTGTGTGATGAAAAGAGTGAAAGCTTTATGGGATCAGTTCTATTTTCCCTTCCTCATACAGGCACTTGCTTATCACTGTGGTTTTCCTGAAAGATCAAAAATAAAGTCTTCCTGGCTTTGGAGCAGTAAAAAGTAGTTTTTACTGCAGAAACGTGACACCATAAGTGCAAGTCTCTAATGCAAGTCTCATTATTTTGGTTCTTTGACATAAAACAATGGCTTGGCTGCCCTGCCATATTTAATGGAGCTTTGTTACCAATATTGTGCAAAGACTTTAATACAAAATGAGCTTAACAAGTAACTGTGATAACACCGTGCTATCAGTAATCTAAAGTGAATTACCTCTTCTCCTTTCCCCTGCTTGACTTTGCATTTCTGTTCCAATGGAACTGTGAAATACTCCTACCCCATGTATTTCTCTGATGTGACTGTGATGCTTCAGTAGCAAGCATCTCAGCCCTCTAGCTGTGAACCACATGATGCTCCAAACAAGACAGCAAACAACTAAGAATGTCAGCTGTGTCCCACCCTACTGGGAATTTCAGATTTTTCTGAGGACAAAATATTTGCCTTGGCTAATACTCCTTGGCTAATACTAATAGTAAATACTACTAATAAAGCTGCACTTTCAAAATGTGTTTTTCTAACCTTGGAGTATGAACACTGTATATCATACACTTTTAATTGAGCCTGCTATTGTTTGAAAATTGTTTAATTGAGTTTGCTATTGTATTACCCTTAAGATTTAAGAATAGCAATAATCCAAAGAAAAACAGACTCTGAGTTGATGTAATCCAAAATACCTTGCTTTAAGGGAGAGTGCCAATCAGTCTTGTTTTACTCAGCACACTTCTTTGACCATTACACTATGGACAGATAGGGTGTTAGCATCTTTTAAGAAATAATTACCTGGCTATCAAGTATCCAAATGCTTTGGAATCCAAATTCCAAAGTACCTACTGTACTTTGCAATGCAGTGAATGAAGAAGAAAGGGCCATAGCTTTTTAACTCCAGTATGCTTTTAAAGCAGATACCTGAAGTAACATTTTTAGTGGTTTGAATCTGTTGGTTCACGGACTTTTTGCTCTTTTCCTTTCCTTTCCTTTCCTTTCCTTTCCTTTCCTTTCCTTTCCTTTCCTTTCCTTTCCTTTCCTTTCCTTTCCTTTCCTTTCCTTTCCTTTCCTTTCCTTTCCTTTCCTTTCCTTTCCTTTCCTTTCCTTTCCTTTCCTTTCCTTTCCTTTCCTTTCCTTTCCGTTTTTCTCCTTTTTTTATTATTTTTTATTTTTTATTTCTTTCTGCTTTCTTATTTCTTCCTGCCTTTGTTCTCTGTTGTATTTTGTTGTGTTTTACTCTATTATTATGTTTTTGCCTTTTTCAAGGTTATCTATCTGGAAGCAAAACAAACATTGGCTAGCTTTCTTCCAAAGGAGATTTTGGTTGAAGTAATAATAACACATTTGTGGTGAGCAGCAAGGGGCCATCTGTTCACTGCTGAAAAAAAAAATACACACAAAGTAAGCATATCAATGAACTGCACTGAAAAGGACAAAGCAAAGCCTCCCAGGGAGCTTCTCTCAAGACTATTAAAGCTTTTGGGTTGCTTCAACCCACACAGCTTTAAATAGACCCTCTGAGGATATCTGGGTTAAAGCTGCCCACAGTTTTACTGGGTGACAGCCTACTTTCCCACGTCTTCAGCTACTGGGCTGTAGTCAGGCAGACACAGACCAACCTTGTGTCGCACTGGCAGGGACTCCAACACACTGAGATGGACCTGGACTTGCACAGGCCCACCAGGCCTATCATGTTCACATCTACCATTAAGTCAAGGAGCATGCCACCCAAATGAACCTCTGCATGTTGATTATTTATAAGGCATGCTTGCTTCCAGCGTTAAATGATGAAACCTAGTAGGTAAAACTGCCTTCTCAGCATGAACAGCCACAGGCAGGGATCCTAAAGAAAGAGCTCTTCATTTTGCATTTCATTTCATTTCATTTTGCATTTCTTCCACTTGGCACATGGGAGGTGCATTTTAATGGAAGAACCTTGAAATTCAGCCCTTTCTCCAGACTTCTGATGTTTCAGCTCTGGCACTGAACGGGTCCAGGAGAAATGTGATGAAGGTAAAGAGAGCCTTGCGTGCTCTGTATCTCAGGAAGGCCCATGCTCCAGGGGTCTCCCCATTGGTGTGTACTACAATGACTCTGCCACACTGGTGTGGGACTTGCCATCTCTCATATGTGTCAGCTACAGCAGAAAAGGATGAGATGAGAAGACCTGGCTGAACTCACTGCTGTAAAAGTTATTTCAGAGGCTCCAGTCACTGTAACCCTGCTGCTCAAGCTCTTGAATTATACCCTACAGCCTGCTTATCACTCGACTGACAGGTGTTTTGAGCCTGAACAAGTAACATCAGTATGAATTTTGGATGTAAGGTGTGAGTTTTTCAGTTCTAATGACCTTATAAGTTCCTCATCTGCTCACCACATGAAATATATAAGGCAGCTGGGAAAAGTTCAGAGAAGGGCAACAATAAATATTGCAGGTACAGAATGGCTCTGTGTGAAGAATGACTAAGCTAGGCCTTTTTAAGCTGGAAAAGAGATAATGGAGGAAGAGGTGATGGATTTACAAAAACTCTAGAGTGGCACAGAGAGTATTAATGGAGATTGATTTTTTTCACTCTCTTACAGTATGAGGTGGGAAGCATCAGATGAAACTAATGGAGTAGCAGGGCTCCAAGCAAAACATCTGAGGCAGCTGACCTGCCGATCTCCTTGCCAAAGGACGGTGTGGGTGCTAAAGCATTATATGGGTTCAAAGACAGGAGCATTGAATGGAAGAATAAACAATCCCCTGAGAGTACTCAATACATGGAAACCACAAGCTCTTCAGGAAGTCCCTATCCTGACAATACTTGGAAGCAGATACAGTCTTAGAGTGAGTTTTCATATATGCATACTCCCTAGGCATCTGCTTTTGGCCTCAATGGGAATGAGTGTATGGGCTAGATGGACCTTCAACTGAAGGTCAATATATATGAAGTTTTATGGATATTCTTCTGTTCACTATAGTGAAAAGCCTGCATAATTGTAGAAGCTAAGGGTAGGGTTCACCTTACTTAATGTTAACCATCTGAAAGTAATGGCTCTAGTCACTTAGCTCTGCCAGTAATCATTAGCCCAGAGGGCACACAGCCCTCCCCAAGACAGGTGAATCACCGTCTCCATCTACCTTTTATTACTGATTTCCCAGGGGTCTGGACAACTGCCTAGGGCTAGATGAATCCTTTCCTCATGACCATAGTTAATTGTACTTCAGTGAGACTGATCCCAAGTAAAGCAGGATTTAGTTGTAGGTGTAAGGCCTTTTGGCTGTGAGATTCTCTCTCTTCAAAGGTCAGTGGACTGCAGCAATGAAACCAATCAAATTCTACCTGAGGTTTGAGGAAGCTTTACTTTGGAGTGTGTGACTGCTGACATTTCACCATGTATTTAGAAACTGCATCTGAATCTAATTAAAAGAAAGGTGACTGATAGCTGATAGACACAGAAAGCCTCCAGAAACATTACATGACTATTCCCAGCTGTTGTTCCAGCATGGGGGTACCACCAGTCGTCTCATTAAATCACACTACTGAAAAAGTACAGAAATGTTTCATATTCTTCAGCCACAAGAAAATAGCCACTGCCAACAAAACCACAACAACAACAACAACAAAAACAAAAATCTTAAAAGCTGATAGTTTCTTCTTATTATTTCATTCTGTCTTCCAGAAAGCAGTTGTAAACACAACACAAACTCATTCCCACTTTGTAATCACCAGTCTTTTGTTTCTGTAAATGTATCTAAACTGCTAATTTCATTTGCTCAGCGTTTGAATTACTCAGAAAATTCTTTCATCTGAACTTCTAATATGCAGTGTTACAGATCCTAGCACTGGTGGAGCACCCTGCTCTGCCTGCCTTCTGTAGGTGCTTCTGTGGATGTGTTAAGCATTAGAGCACAGCTTTCCAAAACAAATATATTGCTGAATGTTATATATATATATATATAAAAATTAAAGTGAAATACATGCATTTCTTTTTTAGTATGAGTCTGTATTTTGTTTCTGTGTTTTAAAAGAGATTGTGGTATTCAACATGTAAGGTCGAATTTGTCCCAGAATGTGGATTTTCTGGGGACAAACTTAGTAAAAGCCAAGATAAGCAGAAACAGACCCATTCTATGGTGCTAATAGCCCTAATAAAAGCCAATATCAGACCCCTTCTATTTCCCTTTTCTAAATTTGACTGGATGAATTAAATTAAACATATGACCAGTATCTTAACAACGCAAAGGTTTCTATATAGGATTCCAAATATGAAACTGGCAGGAAATAGATTCCTATGAAATACAGAAGTGAGCAATCTGTTTTTACCACCCTGCCTGAGGAAGAGGCACAAATGTGAAAACTGTACTTTAATTATCTTTGAATTTTAAAAATGTTGGATGCTATTTAATAATTAGATATGGGAAATATTAATAGTCTTTCTGGATATTAATACTACTTGGGCTTACAGTATCATAAACCTGGAGCAATGCCACTCAACATACCTAAATGCCATTGATGCAGATCTGAAGGAAAGGTGGAGTCAGACCTAAGACCGTTTTTAACTTGCTCTCCTTAACATGGCCAGACCATTACCTGACATGTTTTTTCCTGCTGCACAGTGCAGACCTGTGCTTTTCATCTAGAGAATGAGAAGCAACAGTATCCTCAGGTAAAAGGAGTTCTTGTATTTAAACACATCTGAAGGCTATGTGGTGTGGGAGAAACTCACAATTTGAGCCAGCGGGGGTGGCTGAATAGTCTGAATATTTTTGTGGAGCTTTTATAAGAGATGAGCTGACAGCATCCCACCTTACCTACTACTCTGAACATTATTTTGTGCTGTCCTTGAGCAAGGCTGCCTGGGGGAGTTAAGTCTTTTCAGATGACTAAGA
This sequence comes from Aythya marila, assembly GCF_965140915.1. Classification (NCBI taxonomy): domain Eukaryota; kingdom Metazoa; phylum Chordata; class Aves; order Anseriformes; family Anatidae; genus Aythya; species Aythya marila. The sequence goes on along the minus strand of NC_139043.1, from coordinate 103,333,926 downwards.
GCTAGCAGTATTTAGACACCTACATCCCCTGCACTGCAGTTAAAATTAGGCACAGAATGTGCCTTCGTTTATGTGGGCCTGGTGAGCAGTGAGATATGACAGGGAATCAAAGCAACGGGTGGGAGCAGCACGGCAGCATGGCCTCTGGCTGTGCCACGGTCATCCTCTGCCCCGTGCGGGAGCCTCTGTTATCCCAAAGCTGGCACTGTCTTTCTAGGATGGATGGGAATTACACCTGGCCCAATAACTTGTGCAAGCTGTCCCATCAACTCTCCAAAAAAGTACTTTTTAGGAGTAAATATGGAAGTCCTCTGCAAATTTGTGGCATGGCACCTTTTAGGAACACGCACTAAGTGGTGATAGAAGCACCCAAACAGGGGTTGGAAAGTGTACCAAGGCAGCTTCCAAGACAGAAAGCTAGTATCAACAAGTATAGGTCAGATACACAAATTATTTTATCTGCTCTGGCCATGCTGACAGTAAGCCAGCTGCAAACATACTCAGATGTCTCACTGAGTCTACTTCAAAAACTCTTTACAATTGCTTAAGTTGGACACAAGCAGGGCACTGTGGGTGCCAAGACAGACCCAGAAAGTTTTCTTGGATAACCATTTCTTAGAATGTCATTGCATCTTGATTTCCTCCTTTCAGAAAATGAGAATTGCTAATAATTAGCTGTTTTTGTAGCTATTACAATCAAGAAGCCAGGCTACATCTGTTGTATGGTTATTTTATTTTCAAGCCTAAGGGAAGGCAGAAAAACTGGGGTGGAGGAGTTGGGATATGGGTTTCAACTGGAATAATCTGTTCTGCAGGGTGCTTTAGCTAGAGGGCTATAAAATGTCCAGGAAGGGAAAGCTATTTCTCATGTTTAGCAGCAGTTTCGGACAATGTGCGTTTGCATTAGGGGCAGGCTGTCCTACAGCCCTGTCATTGTCTGACAGCCATCCTCCAGGCAGGGGGACAAGGAACAGAGAAGGGCAACATGGGAATGAGCAGCCTTCCCACTGCAAGATCCTGCTAATACTGCTCAGAAACTGTAATCTCAGTTAGCAAAAAGTTTTAGGGTTTGTCACAAGCCTTTTGTGGCAGTGACGTGCATCCAGGCACGCACACTGTGTATGACCTATGAATCAGCACTAAAATGTTTTATGCTTGATGAACTTTGTTTTTCAGACAGATAAAAGACTTCTTAACAATTTCTCTCATCTGTAGTACCATTATATTTTCCATACTGGATACATCTACAGATTTTTTATCTTATCAGAAACAAAGGTGCCATAAAGGTTGTCTACAAAGGACTTATACTTCTGGATTGCAAATCCCAAAGAAATGTCATCAAAAATATTTGTTGATATTAGAGCAATCTAAAAATTACAACTGAGCTCAGATTAAGTAAATATATACACATAAGCTTTTATTGGAGTAAGTAGTGCTGTACATGCATAAAACACTTCCGAGGATTGTGATTTTTCCTAAATGGCATGAGTTGGAAGTTGTTTTTCATTCAACAGCTACAGCTGTGACTCCAGCTGTCCCTCCTAGATGTTAAGTTATTTGTCTCAGGAAGCCTCTTATCCAAAGGAATGACCTTTCAAAAGGTTTTGCAGTCACCCCTATTTTGTGCTTCCTTATGTATGTGCTGATGAGCTGGGGATGGTGGCCAGGTGATAAATTGCTAGCAGGTGATAAATTGCTAGACAACCTGCTCATTAGTTAAAAGTCTGGTAAGGAAGATCTTGGTGTGGGCTGTGAGTACTTACCCCTGTGGGATATAATTTAAAAGAGTAAGTCTTAATATAGCTCTATGGATTTAGCTCTTGCATGTACCTTGTGCTGCTTCTCTACCACTACTGGAAGTTTTTCTTCTGTAGCTCTTTATGTGGGGGAACTTTGCTGCTTAAGAGTGAACAAATAGATTACAGAGTGCGTATATGTACCTCTAAGGCTGTGCTGTGATAGTCATAGGATGAATAACAAAGCTAGTTGCTACAAAAGTCTCATTCTTGGGAGAGAAAGGGGATATTCTTTGGTTAATGCTGACTTTCAGTGTGGTTTGAGCTGTAGTTTGAAATGCAGGGCTGTGCAGTTGTGCAGCAGTATCACGTTCCATTTAAGTAAGGTTCTCCTTGTTGAAGAGGCTACTAGCTTTAGAAAGACTACAGAGTGTACTAAGACTGTTCTCTCCTGACCAAGATCAAACATCACATTAGGTTGCTACTTCTGAACTTCAGTAAAACATCTGTAGATAAATGTTCCTTTTTCTGGCAGTATCTTGAATTTTTTTTTTTTTTCAACACTATTAAACACTTCTCAGACTGTGCAAGGCAGGTGGAAGCTATCTCTGTGCCCCTGGTTAGCCATAATTCTCAGTTGATGCCCATCAGAGCTCAGCTCTTGAAAACTGGCCTCTGCGAGAAACACTTCCAATGAGCTGCACTTTCATGAAATGAGCTGTGCACGATCAAATTGATTTAATTTCTTCAATTTAATTCAGCTCTTTTCCTACGTAATCTTGGGAAACTGGGGCTTTTCTTCTGTGTAAAATTATTTCTGACAAAATGAAGAGGACTGACAAAAGCTTCTGTCCACTCAGGGCTGGCAATGAGTATGAAATTATCTGTATGTTGGCTAGGACTGGGGTGGGATTGATCTCTTGCTGTCATTTTTGGCAACACAAGCTACACATGCAAAAGAAACAATGCTGGAGTCAGACACAGAATTATGGATCCCCTGTGGCTGTCTCCACACCTATTAAAAGAAAACAAGTGATATTAGTGGTGACGCACCAGCTTTAGGAGCTGTTCCAGGAGTTTGTCCCCAGAGAATCCAAGAGAGATAAGAGCTCAGTATGTGCTGCAGGAAACACAAGTAGAGCTTAATACAAAGTATGCTAAGCCCCGGCAGCCAGTCTGCAAGGATGTTGTGCTCAGATTAATTCTACCAGGAATTGAATACAACAGGTATGTTGGGGTTTTCCATAAATCTGCTCTACAGTAGGGGATTAATTTATTCTTCTGCGTTGTCTACAATACAAGGCTGAGACGGTGTCACTGGCTGCCCTCTGCTGTGGAGGTTCCCCAGTGCGATGAGAGCAGCCTGGAAGAGTTTTTACCATCTGCAGTGGACAATCACAAAACATTCAGTGACACAGAAAACTATTCAAGTAACTATTCCAATGTTTCTAGATGAGAGTCACCAGCTCACCTGATGAGGGAACTTGCTGACTCCTAAGTAAATGCTTTTGGTGACCTGACTATTGCTAGGAAACTTGTTCGCTCTGTGAACTTACGGTGGAATTTCGTATCCCAAGTTATTTAAGTGCTATAGGTGGCTATGTCAGCAAGTATCTGGGCCTATATTAGAAGTGTTTTAAGTGGTTAAAAATATATTAATATAAATTGAAAACTTTCCAGGCAGTCCCTGGTGTCATTTAGTAAAGGATCAATGCCTGTTGTAATGTAGAGTCATTACTGCTAATTTTCACTAACAGTAACTATTTGCTAGTGGTGTGCAATGCTATCTTAAATCCCTTCAAAGGCCTCCTATGTGAGCTGTAGTTTGGAGGGAGGTGTATATTTTTCCCCTTCTCCTTTCATTAGAACAATCGAGAGCGCTGACAGGGAGAAGCCAATAAAACAGGCAAGCTTTGGGGTTCATCCAAGGTTGTCTTCAGATGAAATCTAGAAGAAGGAACATCAGGTTAACGGTGTGCTGTGAACTGTTGCTTTGAGGATGAAAGGAACAAAAAGGGCTTCCAACCTGTTCTGAAGTTTGTCAGCTCCATGATCAAGAGAGGAGCTTTTTCTAAATATCTGGATTACATTGTGAAACCATTCTCTAAACTGGGATACTTGTAGCAGTACAATCTCTCTGTGCTGTAAAGATGGGAATAACAACATGTAGGAGGGATAGGAATGAATTCTCTGTAACAGAGAACGTGGGGTCTTGTTTCAGGTTCTGTTTAAACAAAAACAAAACCAACTACAAACAAAGCCACAACAAAAACAAAAGACAGTCTGAGGTATGTCACCTTGTATCTAGTTTTCAGGTTTTGTATGTGTGTGTGGAAAATGAAGTTTTAAGAATTTCCTGCACTTTTCTCATCCATAGAGCCTTATTCCACCCCTCTTGCTTCGCTCGCACAGCTGTGTGCAACTGGGAAACTGCACTGGTGGAGTTGGTCAGAGGTCTTAAGCACCTCTACTAAAATTTCAGAAAATAGCTTTGTGCCTGAGCTAGTGGGACCTGCGTTACCGAAGTACGTAACCACAGGACTGGTAGCCTTATGGATGTATATCCACATAAACTAAGTCTGTCACCGAGGTCATAAGTAGCCCATGAAAATAAACAGAGCAGCATGCAGTGATTTGGTAGCCCGTACGAGGTGGGATCTCTTCCCCACCTCTCCCCCTTAGTTTTCTCAACATAAAATAAACATGAGTAGTAATCTTTTGGCAGTTTTAACTACTAGTTCTACTGCATGGTTTTCAATTGGCTCAAATTTAAAGTTTTAATTGATAGCGTGTATTTTAATTAGACATCACCATTTTTCTGTAAAGGTTTGACACTATTAAAAATAGAATATCTGCAGAGAAAAGCACCACTATGAAGCTTGCTCAAGATATTTTAAAGAAAAGAGTTATGATACTTGATCAAAATATTTCACATGTGGAAAAGTTTAGCTGAAGAAAGAACAGTTCATATCTATAAAGATAGGATACCTATAAAAATAGGCATATAACTCTATCATGTAAACTCCTAACCATGAGTTTAAATAGCAATTTCTAGCTTGTTTACTATTCCCATTATTTCATCTTTGGTTTTATGGGTAAAAAGTCTAGGACATAGGTGCAGTTTGCCTGTGCTATCCTGCTTAAACTGGCCTTTTCATGAGGCTTAATCCAATGTGGTTATCTTTTAGGATGGTATATTTTCTTCTGGTGAGAATAGTTTGTTTCCTTTAAAGTATTTTTATGTTATGGTGTTGTATTTTAGAGAAGTGTCTTGTAAGTGTATGGCTGGGGAGCCATTGCTAGTTTTTCCAGTAAAATATTAGTTTATCAAGGCTAGAATTTGCTAGATAAGCTCTTTTGTAATGTATGCTTATATCATACCTACTGAGCCTTTAAAATGTATTGTTACTTCTAACGTTCATGCTATAGTAGTTCCTGTACTTAGGATTTAAATGCTGTAAGATTTGGCTGTCTAGTGGGTTCTGGCATGTAATTCTTAATAACTTCCAAAAGAACTTCATTACAGTTCCAGTTTTATTTCAAAAAGTCTCTATTGACTTCATGCAGAGGTCTATGTGCACAACAGGCCCTGCCCTGTGCATGAATGAGCCACCTTTGCTCCCCAGAGCCCTTTTGGCTTAGGATGCTGAAGTAGAGCAAAGGGTGGGCTTCACCTACAGCAGGTGGTTAGAGGCAGCTCTGCAGCAGTGTGGAGACAAGGGACTGGCAAGCTGCCGGATGCTGCATGTGAAGCCAGGTAGGGCTGCTACTGATGGCAAAGTACCTTGCTATCCCTCATATGGCATCATTAAGGGAAGGATTTCCAAACCTACATGTTCTGTTCAGCACAAGGGCACATTACAATGTAATTAGCATTACTAAGTGGATTTGTTTGTTAGTCATGCTGAAATCCTGCAAGCCACAGTTACTTTCTACGCAGTTTGAATATTTCATATTTTTCTGGGTTTAGTTTAGCTTGGCTTTTCTTCTCTGCTTCCTAGATAGGTCACTTAAGTATAAACATATCTATCTGTCTCTAAGGATGTGATTCAAGAAAGCTGAGAGAGATAGTGCGCTCCAAAACACAAGATGCAGAAATGATGTCAACACTCAGGTTGACCAATTTCATACTGCTTCTCTGTTTTTCTTGGGATAGCAGATCATTTTCTGGTACAAATTCTAATTTGTTCAATGGATTCTGTTATTCTCTCAATGTTCGTTTGCAGATCCCAGCTTAAGAAGTAATGAATGTATTCACATATTTGATTCACTACAAGTCAGCGGCTGAAGGCTTAAATTTTGAGAAATGGTACTTGTGAAATAATCCAGAACCTTGAAAATTTTCTCCTCAATTTCTTTTTCAAGATCTCCTAAAAGACTGCTAAGAGTCTGAGGACTGTGTGTGCTCATTGACCTCACTTTTCAAGAAGTATACCTACATGTATGTGCTAGACACCCACGCAGACTACTGCTAGAGTCTATGATCACACAGAACTGGCTATAACTGCCATAAAAGTGCAATCTGCCAGCCCAGGTCCATTGTGCCTCACATGCTTGTTGACATTGTTCATCTTTGACCGAACCTATAGTTTGGTCTAACACCTGGCTTCAGTGATCTAGGTTCTACCTCTTACTGCAAAAGACATTTTGAGAGAAATGTCTCTCAAATTTACTCTCTTTGGGAGAGTAAAATACTAATGGTCTCTCTACACATAGGTACGTAGCATTATATTGTATCGCTCTGGTGAAGCTCACTTAAAGAACTGGCTGCACATAAGCCATTGCTGACTGTGAAGACTTTTCTGGCAGTAAGATCACAGTCTTCTGGATGACTACTATTTTTTCCTCTGTTTATCCTTGAGTAAGTAGCTCTTAATTCCTCTTCTCTTAATGTATGATTAAGTTTGCTGGGACATCTAATTACTGCTTGGAGCACAGTCAGAATCCTTCTCCTACTGCCTTATTTTGAATCCTACCTCTTTGTCCATGTTATCTAAAAAGTCCACTTGCATTTTGGGGCCTCTGCTAGGCAGGCAACACTGTATGCCTCAAATTTCTTCAGCATGCCATCATGTTTATCCCCTTTGCTCAGCCATTAGCAGCAGGATACCATCCATTTCTCTCATCCTGCTGCTATTTTTCCCTTCAGCACTGCCTTTTATATAAATAACATACTTCCTGACCTTTCCCAAAGATGTCCTCAGCCTGCTGTGTTTGTCTCTAGTTAGCTCAAAGCGCGCTGAAGCGGTCTGAGCATTAGAGTCTGAGTCCTTTCTTCTGTTGTTTTTTTTGATACTCAGTACAATGAAATTATATATAAAGTGGGATATTAACAAGACAGATCTTGATTCCTTGGCTGTAAAATGATCAGCTTGCTTAGTGCCCTGGATTGACAGTAACGTCACTCAAAGCCGGGGGGCTCAGTTGCTGCCTTTGAGTTGATTTAGACTGTGAAATAAAAATAATGTCCACTGAGGGTAAAAGCAAGTTTGGGTTGTTTTCTGGTTAACTTGGCTGCTCATATTTGACATAAAAATGTAATGGCTGTCACTTAAAATGTCTTTATGATTCTGTGTCCAGAAATTGTTGCTTCTCATGTTACTAATGGAAATGGTGAGGCAGGTCAGATAGGGCATCAGAAGCTGTTTGGGGCTACCCTGTCATCTGCCCAAGTGTTTTGGGGATGGAGGTGCAACACAGCTATAGGCAAAGCAGCTTCTGCTCTGTACAGCCCGATGACATGGGCTTTTTTGGGGATGGTGAGCACTTGCTATGACAAGGAGGCTGACAGGAACATGAGGCTGTCACTCACCTGGCTAAAGACTCAGTCACTCAGCATAAAGGTTTGAGTGTTGCAGGCATAAAAAAAATGCTTCCAGCAGGTCCACTTGTGACATGCCTCCTACCATGGTGATCACTGCACCTCTGAGGTCTTGTGTGACACTCAATGTGAAGCTATGGTGATACTGTAACATGTGGTAGGTTTTGTATTGCCATTTTTTTCCATACTTCTACCATTTGTCTTTTTCCCAAAGCAGGGCTTTTACTGCTATGTACCATAAGAATCATACGTTCTGTATTTAGCTGTGGAAGAGTTGTCATGTAAGGGTTTGGTGAACTACTGTGTCTTTTCTGGGAGACAGCCCTAGCATGCAAACGCACAGGCTGGAGATCTGGGAGCATCACCAGTCTACCTGCTGTTGTATTCTATCAGTTCAAGTTGCTTGTTGGCTAATAGCAGAGGCTTTTGTCTGGTGTAAAGCATTTAATTTTTATTGAGCCACTTCAGCCAGGCCATGATACAGGTTTTTACTTTGTGTACTACTGTAGGCTCATGCTTTGAAAGGCATTATAAAAACTCTGTCTTGTTGTAACACTCTCCCCGCCCCAAACTGTTCCTTATTCTTCAGATAACCTCACTGTCATCTACAGATTACTCTTGGGGTCATTTATTGCTCAGATTAAGTGAGGGTGGCAGAATCTGGCATCATCAGTATCTTTCTCTCTGCAGTATACACAATGGAAAAGCCAGCGGACATGGCTTGAAGAGATGCACTATTAATCCTGAGCATGTGAAGGAACTGACTTCAGACAGCACTTGTATTTCTTGGCAACAGAGGACAAGCTGTAGGTATGACAGCCATGGATGCAGAGGCTGAGGTTAAGGCTGCAGATTTTTGCATGGGCAATGCCATCCCATCACAAGTTCCTGGGGGAGCGGCATGGTATTAGTCAGCTGGGCTGCCGGTGTTTAAGCCTAAACAGACTCTCAGAGCTCATTAAATAATCTAATTGTAAAAGTCTGAAAGAGGCTGTTCCTTTCTTCACTGACTGATGTGACAAAGAACAACATACAAGTGGAAAGGTGTCTTGGGCCAGAATCTAATTTTATTTGTGTCACTGGATATTTGGGGCAATCCAGATGGCTTCAGTGGAAGGTACTCAGGGGGTCAGGACAACTGAAATCAAAATCCAAGCCATGAGCCGCCTACCTTTTTTCTTTGCTCTGACTCAGATCTGTTTTGTGTCTCTCCTGCTCTGATGGCACCCGTTTTCACATGTGGATAACTTGATGACAGGCCATAGGCAGACCCCTCTGATGTTCCTGGTAGTGCTCTAGGGACATGTCACATGGTGGGACCTGGGAAGTCACCTCCAGGATCTCTGCAACCTTTCTGCAGTGCAACAGTAACCTCACAAAAGTGCCAGACTGAATGCTATGCTTTACTAATTTTGTGGCTGCATTAATGTGCTAAACATAGACCAATGTGCCCTGAAACTATTCATAACACAGAGACATGAGGCAGCAATGTTTCCTCTGATATAACAATATAGCCTTCTGCAGACTGCATCTGCATGAGTAAGGAAGTTTACCCACCCCTTGTCCTCACTCCCTTTCTGCCCTCACCACCGTGGAGGAGATGCAGACAAAAACAAACGAAAAAAAACCTCATAACTGTACAGTTCAAGCTGAGAAACTTCCTGCTTATGCTGCTTAGAAGGTGGCTGGTTTTCAGAAGTAATTTTCTAGGACTTTGATCCATTTAGAGACTTAGGACAGTGACTGCTTTTAGCACCCAATATGTGTGCGTGGTAGTTATGAGCATCCTGCTTGCTGATGAGTTGATGCATTGCAAAAAAATAAATAATTAAGTGGAACAACTTCAAGCAGCAAGGCTTCAATAGATCCAAGGAGACGTGCACAGAGAAAGATGTCACTGTGGCCCAATCTCTCATGACAGTGACAGCAGGAGGAGGTGGGAGGATGCTGTGTTTTTTCTGTCTTAAGTCCAGACTCTGACTAACCCTGTGTGGGTTCTGGTATCCAAGTCTGGACCGTCCTCAGTCCCAGCTGGGTACGTGGCGTATCTTCTTTCCAGCACCATGGGCCGGGGGAGGGAAGAGCACAGTATGACTGGGACTGGAATTTGGCCCTTAAAACAGCTTTATTAAACTGTGGGAAAGTGATAGGGTTGCCAACCAGACAAGCAAAGAAACTACTGGAAGTTCATCACACTAAACACCTCCTCCATTTCAAAGCAAAATAAAGCCTTTGTGTTGGAAATCCCATTTTCCTGACCAAAACAGAATTGCAGCCTTCACTTCTGTGTCTTTTTCAGGTACTTACACATTAAATGTTAGAATATACATAGGAATTTTTGCCACAATATCTGCAGACATATTTTCATTAATCCATGAATCCATAGGTATATTGAAGTTCAGGGTTGACCCCAGTGTTTCTGTGGTTCTGGGTTTTCCATCTGATGTGGTTTTGAAAAATACTAGTAAATCCTTGCAGAAATCTTTTGTTTCTAACCACAGCTCATGGATAGTCTCCAGACAGAAATGTAAAAGTTTCTCTAAAATTCCTCCTCCTGCTTTCTATTAGAGTTTGGTTGATCCTTCTTTGTTTACCTTGCATTTGAGGTATGGTGTTGGTACAAGGCTGTTCTACGTACACATAATCAAGTTCTTTCACTGAAGTTTCCTATGGCATCTTTCAACATAGATTAACAGTGGCCACTTCAGGAACAACCCACGTGTGGCAGTTGCGGGTAGCGAACAAGATGTTAAACATCTCCTACAGAGAGAATCACAGGCCTGACTGCAGTCTTGTTAAGTCTCTCTTACTCTCCCATTTTGATTTTGTCCACTTAAATTTCCCTAAAGAGGGAGTATTGGCTTTCCAGAAGAGAAGAAACATTGACTACTTGTTGAGCAACAGCCGAAAGCTATCTTTTCTAATCTTGCAATTTTTTAATATTGGATGCTTACACTGGAAGACAGCACATTTTTTTTCACTATAAACTATTTCCATTTTGCTTTGTAGAGCAAATGAAATGATTAAAGCAGGAGCTATTCCCAGTTTATAACCAATTCTTCAAGACAGTAACAATAATTGACCTCAGGTTAGTCTCTCCATAAATTGTATGTGAAACCATGCAAGTTGCAAACAAGCATAGCCAGATTATCCCCAAAACATATTCTTCAAGAGAGAAAATTATGTTAAGTCTGAGCAAGACATGGATGGATACTTGCTTTGGTTCTTAAATGTTAGTGTGCTGAGGTGAAGCCAAGCAATTGTGTCCCATATGTGCAAAGTATAATGTTTTGCTAGTCATTAACAAGAAAAGTATTATGGTTAATCTGAGGCTTTCCTAAAGCCTTTTTTTTTTGGCAATAACACTGTGGAAGGGAGCAGCTGAAATAATAATAAAACTTTATACTTACAGGGAACTTTCATCTGGGAATATCAAAATAATTTATAAGCTTAGTTAAGTCTATCTTGCTATTTTTCTAGGATACTATTTTCCTATGGCAATTGGTAAGCAAGAAATTTTATCCTGGTTTAGCAGAAGGGTGAAATGGGGCACAGAAAGGGTGAGCAACTCATGCAGGTCTACTGCAGCAGATCATGGGGGGTTAGCCAAGATTCATTCTCAAGAGAAGTGGATTTTGCATTGCCCTACTCATGACATGATTGGGTTGCTTCCTAATTTCTGATGTTGAGGGGTTCTGGTACTGAGAGCCTTTCCACATCAACACCACATATCCAGGCCCTAAAGATCTTCTTCTAGGTAGAGGTAGCTGCCTGCTTCCATCTTCACTTTAGTCATTCTCAAGGGTCACTCAGTAACGCTACCTCAGGTGCTTGAGCTGCTCTTTCTTGCACATGAGAATTGGGCTCTGCAGCAAGCACTTCCCATCCAGCAGGAAGCCCATCTGGGAGATGGAGCACCCATGTGACAGACTCCCAAAGAGCTGTATCGACTGGGTTGGCAGAGATACTTCTGCTCAAGTCATGAAGCATCATCCTTTTTTCCTAATAAGCATCTCAAGGTGCCTGGAGCACAACAGACCTTCAGTTAGAAATGGTGAAGGTCCACTTCACGATGCCAAGTCCACAGACATGAAGAAAGGATGGAATCTGCTGGTCAGTTGAAGATGAGGCTGCTTTACAATATTTGTATTTTGTAGCATCCAAAATTCCAGGGAGTCTGTCAGCAACTTTGAAGAGATGCTTGCTTACAGGATATAGGGGGTGTCTCTCATCTGTGAGATCTTCAGGTCTCATTCTTGAAATGGGCTGACTCCTTGCTATAAACAGCTCATTTCTGTCTGAAACTACAAATATATCTTCTTTAACAAGAAGATATTTTCAAAAGCTATAAATCAAACAACTATTTCCCTCATTAAAGGAGGAATCACACATCTTTCATGGCATGCGGGTTGTAAAAGCACAAGGATACTCCTTGGACTATTCCCAGGTCTCTGTGAACAGTCTGGACTGGATCTGAAGCAGGATAAGCATTGTGTGCTCTGAAAAGAAAGGTTTTCTTCTTGCACTGATTTCTGCTGCCCATGTGAAATCTAATTGGCAACAAATTTTACAATAAACTTCCAGGCAGGCACCAATGTGTGGTCCTATGGATACTTGAGAGAAGATCAAGAGCTCTTCTAGCTTTCCATATGCTGGGCAGACAGGGTTTAAAGGAATGAATTAAATGTGGAGGGGGAAAAAAGTACCACTGCATTGTAGCTTATTATCAGTAACACAATGTAATTTTATTTATTTACTGGGAGGGGTTCTGGTAGTATTTTAAAAGGTGCCCTTTTTCTTTCTGGGTTAGAACATACAGAGATTTATGGTAGGCGGATCAGAGATTTTTTCATCCTGCATCATTCATTTTGTTTCACTATCGCACCTCACCTTAAATAGTGTGCTATTGCTGCAATTTATAGCTGAGATTTTCAGGTAGGAGGTATGGCTTAAAGAGTGCAATCTGTGGCTTCAGGAACCGTAAGGAGCATGGGAATGTCTATGGAGCATCGGCTCTTCTGCAGGACCAATGAACTCATTATTCAGTTACGGAGCACTGAAAGTAAGTGCTTGCCTCTGGACATATGGGTTTAGGCCCTGTGCCCCAGAAATTTGGGAGTTCTGGAAACAAATACCTTGTTTATGCAAATACCTATGTGTTTAGCTAGGATGTTGACTCAAAATTCTGACCTCCCCCCTTACTTCATTGTGAAGAAGGCAAATCATGTAACAGAATAGTATATGCTCAGTTACGTCCTGGGTTTTATTTCTATTTTTTTTTATTTTTACTAGTGATTGTTTCATTAACATAACTAGATGTACAGAGCCCAATGTCATGAACAGGTTTAAAAAAAAAAAAAGAAAAAAAAAAGGAAAATCACAGGCATCAAGCAGATTTGCTGGCAATCTTGACCATGAATGAAATCCAACTTCAAATACACCCCATGCAAACTTATACACAGAAGTCTTAAGCAGTTTGGTTGAAGAGATTCCAGCCCAGGACATTTTATTAACCTCCACATAACTGATTGCATTTCAGCTCTGCACATGTTTTGATTTGTAACTGCTCAAAGAAACCAACAGCGCATGCATCTCAAGTGCCTGGCTGAAGTATTTTGTGAAAATGAATGATCAAAAGCAGGTCAGACATCTCTTTGTCTTGCTTGAACATGTTCAAAATCAGAGTAATTCTCAGCATCTGGTCAACTTTAGTAATGTTTTTGTCTTGGGTTCTTAAGTCTCTGTAGAAAAACATAGTAATCTGTGACATGTTTTATGAATAAAAGGACATTTTTTTAGTCACCTGTCTAGACATGTACACGCACAAATAAATTGCTAGTTATTTCAAGACATGCATAAAACACTGACAAACTAACTCACTGAAAAAAAAAAGTCCTTTTATTGGTTGCTACCTGCTTGGAGAGCATTAATGAGGTATGAGACGAAGATGTTAAGCTAGTAAAAGGAAAATTCTCACGCAACATGAGTAATGCAGAGCCTCACCCTTCAGTAGCTGAGGCAGGGTTTTGGTCTGATGGTTGTGCTGGGGATGTTTGCAATAAGAGTATCATTATAGTTTGGCTTTTCTTCAGCAGTAGATTGTGACAGTGAAAGACAGAAATGTAGAAATGTAATCTTTGGACTGTTTACCACATTTTATTCTTTTAAAGAGTATTTGGCCAGTTTACTAATAATTTTGCTGTCATAGATCACAGCTTTGCAATCTTCTTGAGATTGGACTGTGAACTTAGGCACATGGTCTGAACTTTTGGGTAGACCCGTGCGGTGTCGAGAGTTGGACTTGATGATCCTTAAGGGTCCCTTCCAACTCAGGATATTCTATGATTCTATGATTCTATGATTCTTGAGTGTAGATGGTCTCTCCATTGTAGAGGGGGAAATGTACCTTCAAAGGTCTCAGGAAGAAACTAATTAAAAACAGCTGTTTTTAAATGAGAAATGTCACTTTAAATCTGAAAGCTTTCATATGTCTTTGATTCTGTGACCATTAATTGTTTACCCTTGAAATCTGTTATAATTTATGGGAAATCATTAGTCTGCTGTAGAATGACACGAAACTGGGATTTTGTAATCCTTCTGAGCACTGTTAAAATGATTTCCCACAATTGTTATTTCCTTTAGGACCACAAAGTGTCCTTATTATCATTGTGTCCTATATACATACCAATCATATATAATAAATTGGCTGGTTGGCAATCAATGCCTTTTATGGGAATTTTTGGAGGGTTTAGCTGTAGTCTCACCTTTCACATGGCTGATATACCTCAATCACATTTTTGACCTATGTATATTTCTGTCCAAATGTGTGTATATGCACATACCTGTGGGGATAATTTTTGGTTTTGTGGACACTGAATGCGAGGTAAAACTAATTACTTTCCATGTTTCCTTAGACTCATGTTTTAAAAGTTTATGGTACTTCAAAAGTGGCTGACATTTGGTTTCTGTTTGGGATAAGGTTTTCAGCCAAATTATTTTTTCCCTCTCAGCCCTCAACCTGCTTGCATAATATCTGAGTAATGAAGAAGAGATCACCGAGGGTTTCTCTCTCTAAGACAAGCGAAATTCCAAACATAAGGTAATTGAAAAGCCTTGCTCTTCATTGTCTTTTCGAAGAGCTGAAGTGATCTGTAGGAGAGGTACTAGTGGGATTAATGTTGTGCTCCCTGCAAAGTTCTAGTGTACTGCTAATGTTATTTTTAGGGCATCGTTATTGATATTGGCTAGCATTACTCAGAGTCTTTAATCAAAAGGAAGAAGTGATAAAGACATCTTTATGATACACCCATAAGCGATAAGCATGAGGAATATGGAAAAAGATTAAAGACATAATATCTTGGCCTCAGAGAAAAGGGTCTTTGTCCTGTTAAAAATAAAGTTGGCCAGATGTGCTCATTTAGGCATGGCAACCCTTTTTTTCTCATCAAGCCCACCTCTGGATAGGCTTTTAAATCTAAACCTTAATTTTGACAATTTTCTTTGAGATCGCACAATGCTTTTTGTACTGCTGCACTGAAATGTGCAAGGCGCTTACATTTGTGACACTTTTCTGCAAGCAAATAGTCAAAACATGCTGGTAATTAAACATATGCTTAAATTTCTCACTGAATTAGGCAGGGTATTGAGTGACACATTTTGTACCTTAATAAGCAGTTCCCATGTGTGAACTGCTTCTCAGTTGTATGACAGCAAGGCAGGCTGACTAAAAAACAGCTGTAGGTGCAATTGTGCTAGTGGGAATTGCTTAACCTACATACCTATTGCTCTGAAAGTGCCTGCAGATAAAAATAAAGGCAGGGAGGAGAGGAAAAGCAAGCTTCCAGTTTTGATGGAGGATAATCCTGCATCTCTCTGAGAGCTGTGGGGTCCAGCAAGGACTGTCCCTCTCCATCCAGAGCTGCCTGCCCTTGCTTCCCAGCTCATGTTAAACATCAAAGCCACCCACTCAAGAGGATGCCATTGATGCATAAGGTTTTCATTCAGCCCATCACTTCTGAAGAAGCTCACCACCTTTAAATTTTCAGCCCATTAAACAGGCTGTCTTCATCTGAACTTGGTCACCATGCCTTCCTTGACCTATGGGGATGAGCAACTGAGTGTGCTGTTATTGGAAGTCAATGATAGACACAATACCAACTGTTCACCTGCCCCTACAGCATGTATCCATGAGAATCATGTACACTTGCTGCTGTTTGAGGATGGGCTTTGTCAGAAGCAATGGCATCTGCCAGGGTGTCCTGCATTTTAGAAGTTAAAAGTTCATGCAGTTAACTGTGCTCTCCTACTTTTGGGTCAAGCACAGTTTGTGGGAGCATTTTCTCATTAGATTTTTACAGTCCAGAATGGACTGAATGCAGCAGCCTACAGGACTGCAGAGAGGTTACAGTGGGATTTTAGTGGGGATATTTGCATACAGCCGTGTGCTCTGGAATGAACAAGCATTTTCTGTTCATTCTGGCAGTTGACCATGTAGGTTCCTAATTTAAAACAAGGAGGAAGCAGGGGAAAGACATAAGAACTATGTAACTGGACAGAAAAAAGTGTCTGGACATTTCCTAAAATGAGACCATCAGTTATGGATGAGGCACTTATTCCATCACTGTGACTCCATTAAATTGGTAGTCAGTAAACTCCCATCCCTTTCTGCATTTCTTTTCAGCAGATTTTTTTTTCAGCTCTAGAATATATATTGTTAATGTAAATGTTGTTTCCATGTTTTCTTTATACCACTGATTGTTGCCTTTGAATTCTCTTCAGGGCATGTAAGTCTCTTTCAAATGTCTTTTTCTCGGGGTAGAACTTTTTTCCTGTCTATCTGGGAACATTACTGACTTTTGCAGGGAGAATATAATGGAAGAAGAAGCTTGGGTTTTATGAGTTCCTAAAAAAAATAACTTGGTTACAGTTAAGTGGAAACACTTTTAATGCTTTCTAATAGTTCTCATGCTGGATGGAAGTTATCACTGTTGACAGAAAACCTCAGGGGGTGGAGAAGATAGTAAGTAGTCTTCCAAAGTGAAGGATAATGTGTGTTTCCAGCCATCTAGAAGTTCAGAAACTGATGATTTATCTTCAAAGCAGAAGATTTATCTTCAAAAAGGAAAAGTTGCATAGCTGAATCACACTTGGACTATCTGTTGAAATCCTATTTTGTTCCTTAGGATTATGCCACAGGATTTTGGAGAGAAGAGGCAAGGAAATGGTTTTATGAAATCCTCCAGCAGTATTTCACATCCATCATTCCCAAATGATGGTGGAGAATCTGTTGGTGGTCTGGGATACCATGGCCATGCTGATTCCTATGATTTAGCCCTGAAGCACAGCCAGTGGTGTGCTGCAGATCCCCTCCCACTCCCCAGGCTGTGCCATGGTGCCCCAGCCTTTTCCTAGCCCTGGGACATGGTGGGCAAAATGCATCCTTTGCTGCATGGCAGGTTGCATGGCCTCTGGCTGTGCTTCTGAGTGATGGTTCACAAGGAGGGGTGAAGACTGAGGGGAAACAAGGCACATGTAGAGCTATTATGCACCTATATCCAGTAACTGGTCTGAATTTTTCACACTGGTGTGTTGTTAGGAACTGGGGTGACTAAAGATGAATAATATCTTTAGTGGTCATTAAAGTACAGCAGAAATCTCCTAAGGGACAGATGAAGATCATCTGGCCTCCGCTGCCTAATAACTCTTTTCCTGGAGAGTGTCAAACTGAATTTGTAGTTGTGTCTCTTTGTTTAGACATTAGCTTTCAATTTATTACTTAAGGGACTCAGCCCCAAATTGGAGATAGGTCACTATTTGCCCTTTTTTAATGGTAAACTGTGCTGTGCACACAAACATGTCAGAAACAGCTGAGGGTAAGTTGCTTTCTAGTCCTCCAGCAGCCCATCATTTTATGTTGGTGTCATTTGATTAACATAAGGCATCACTGATCACAGCAATTATGCAAAAATGCCACTATTTCTTAAAAACTCAGCAGGTTGTAACTGCTGTGCTATGGATGTGTATGTAGGATGGAGAAATCCCAGCTCTGGAGCCATGTCTCCCAGTGCTTGGAGCAGAAGGGATCTGGCCTCCTAGACAGACAGTAGGCTTCCTTCATAAAAGTCTGGACAGGATTTCTTAGGGAATCAAGTCAAAATCCAGCTCAGGGTTAGGCACAGGTGAAAAAAACATGTGCTCTGGAGAGACAGCAATGTTATTCGTGAGTCCTAGTAGGCTTTCTAAGTACTTGGGATATCAACAGACAATATTATAAATCTATCCAGTAGTTTCTTCCCTTTACAGGATCTGCATCTCATTAATTTTTGTTAAAAGTATAATATTCTAAACATCTAATAGTGGATTGCACCCACACAAATGATATTCTTGGTTTATGATCTATGTAGATTAGCATCTTCCAGTTAGTTCTTTGCATTTTTCTCCATCACTTGGTGAAATGGAGCTGCACATACGTGTTTGGAGAAAGCCATGTAGGAATAAAAGCATCCAAGCATCTAAATGTGCTGCTGTTAGAGCATGCAGAATGGGGATGAAGGACCTAAACAAACCTCCTCACATCCTGTAGGTAACAGACAGCATATATTATCGTACACATTCAGCATTCTCCTGCAGAATTATGGGTTTTCTGGCTGATACGTGATTTCCTGTGTTGTATGAGAGACTAAAATAGATGATCGAGACAAAGCCATGCTGGCAGAGTTTCATACAGTGCTAGGGTATTCATTCTGATGCGTAACCATCCCCTAAAAGAGACCTGCTCTTATGTAAGTCACAGCCACCATTTTGTTCCACTGTTGTTGTAAATGCAATTTTATTCCTTGAGCATGTGTAAGAACAATACCATTCCACAGTCTGAAAGATTTTAGGGTTGGGGTTTTCTTCAACCTTCTTGTATTTACTTGTTTGTTTCTTTATAACATTGTGTTTCTGCTTGGAAATATGTTTGGCTACACAGGAAGAGTATCCATTGCAATTTATTCTTCCTGACCTTTTGTGAATCTAAAATAAACTTCTTCTTGGAAAGAAACCAGAGGCTCTCCTCTCTGTTCCCTTCAAACAAATCTGACCTTAAATTGTTTCTATTGGAGACAGCAGGAGCTGCTCTTGAAGTCGATGAAACGGAAGCAGGACGGAGTAAAACTTTCCACCACTGATTTTTTTATTAATTTATTTTTCCCCCCAATAGTCGGATACTCTTTGAAAAGATTCTGGATTTCTTCAGACCTCTCTTTTCTTACTGCTTTCTTTCTTTCCAACTGGCTACTTTGACTGTTACACCCTATCCATTTGTTGCTTTGAGTATGGAGTTCCCCCCACCCTCAACGTATGTTTTTTTCACTATGCTGGAGCCCTGACATAGCTCATGTTGTTCTCTCTATTGCATAGCCAGAAAGGATAAGTTGTTCAGAGATCACACTTGTCCTGATGATCACAGTAAAGCATGTCCCAAGCACAGTGTTAACTTGCAGCCTGTGCTTCTCAAGTGGGTTGCTAGAACATGGAGATTGAGGTGGAGTCTGTGCAGGCTCAGCTCCAGCTTTTTCTGGGGAGTTTACTTTGTTTAGGAGAGAAAGTCAGCTGACTTACTTAGATAACTTCTTGCTTTTGCAGACTGGAGGTGTGTGTTAGGAAGAAGGAGACAAACTCTGTTGGGCAATGACCATAATGTTCTCAGTCTTAGCTATGTGCATCTGTGTTATGCAAGAGGCTTTGGATTGAGTGAAGTACTCAAATCGCTTTCTAAAATTAGTAAGCAATGAACCATCCTGAGCATTGTTGGAAAAAAAACAATGCAATTGGAAGAGATCAGGAAAGGTTCCTTTTTGACAATTATTTTTAACAATGTGATACATTTTAGCTGAAAGTTGGGGAACAGCTAGGGGCAAAGGGAGAAACATCCCTCCCTTTGGTTAACCTTGCATGGGAAGTGTGAATCACTGTACTAAATAAAGTTTGTAAAAGATGCTTTGAAAATACTATGCTACGCCCTATAATTCAGTCAAGAATGAAGAAGGAGGGAAAAGAAAACATCAAAAGTCCCTGCTAATTTTTATATTGTTTCCTGGCACATTTCTGTTTCTTCTTTTTTTTTTTTTTTTTTTTTTCTCATTATCAAAAGTAATATTTTTTCTGTTTTGTTTTGACTTTGTTTTTGTCTTTTTATCTATTTTGTGAGACTGGTAATATAACATTAACATTGTCTACAAACAACAACATTAAGAGCAACCTTGTTGTCTACAAACAACAGTGAAGAAAAATGCCAAGAGAGTCCTGTTAGGATTGGAGGACAACAAAGGAGGTGTATTTTATTTTTTATTTTTTTACATTTTTATTAAGACCTCATGATGCACACATGAAAAATTAATTTCAGAACATGAACTGCTCTTCAGATGGTGCCACTTAAATCTGGAGGATGTTAACATTCCTGCTGCATGACAAAGGTCCGCCACCCCCTGTGTTGATACTCATCCTGCTCAGAGGCAATAACATCTAAGGATGAACAGAGTCTGTGGCACTAAATCCTACTCGAAGGCTACTTTCATGGATTTATCTTGGGATTTTCTAGCATTCCATGTCAGGGGCAGTTTGTCCTACAGGGCTAGGCTGCATGGCTTTCACTCTTTGCAGGGCTCCAGCCATTTCATTAATGTTTGGATGTATGGGGCAGGAAAATGCATGCCCCTAAGGTATAAAAATGAAAGTTTCAGTGCTGTTTAACAACCACCTTTGTAGCCAGGTGATGCTGTGGGTGAAAAATCACAGTTTGTATGGATAAACCCACCTCCAGGTTCCACTTGTGCTGGTGTGCATGGGGCACTGGGTGCTGGTGGTGGCACATGGTGATGGGGCGGCAGCAGGCCACTGTGGGGTACTTGTGTAGCACCCCAAGCCTGCTGGTGGCTGAGCACTGCATTCATGGGGTGTGAAACCCACCCCTCAGTCTGCATGGTGTTAGAGCTTGTTCAATGGGATTTTAACAGGGAAAGTGTACGTGATTTGCTTAACAATACCCCTCAGTAAATGGAAGTTAGGCTGGAGGGGCTGGGACCCGGGGTGTTGCAGCCCTCTCGGAGAGGTACAGGAGAGCAGACAAGGCCACAAAACCAGCTTATCGTCTGCTTTTCCCTTTCTGCTTTGTTGTTTACCCCTTTGCTCCTCCTTGTAAAAACAAACACACACAGCCTGACTCCCAGGTGCTCTTGCTGGTTAAATGCTCCCTGCAGCAGACATGAGCTTGGGGGGCCAAGGCTGTACGCAAGCAGGGAAGGAAGGAGAGGGTTTTTTCTCCCCAGACTGCTGAGCTCTTTGGCACTGTTTAGCCGGGGGGCTGGAGTCACACACATGTGGCTCAGGCACTCCCCACAGAGCAGTACTGACCTTTGGATCTGTAGCTCCACTGTCCCCAATCCTAGTGCTCTCCCATATGGTTCCTGCTATTCCTGCAAACCCATGCTGGCTTCTTAATAGCAAGTGGGGAGTTTCAATGAAGCCAAGGTCACTCTCCCCTAAAGTCATCTTTTTAATCTGCAAGCAGACCAAGCCAAGGGCAGTGTTTGTGCTGGTGTGGGGGGTGGGCAATGACAGTGTCCTACCACTCCTCATCAGGCACTGAGCACAAGCACGCAGCCTAAACTCAAGGTTTGCTTTGTGTTAGGGTCAGTCTCTGGATTACACTTATAAATATGCTGCTCAGTGGACGGGATTTTCTTTACGTGACTTTTATGCCAAAACTCTTAGATGCTTTATTTTTCTGTGTATATCTGCATGTACATGCCCTTTGTGCACACCTGAAGCTGCCTGCCGTGCCCAGCCCTGAGTTGCCCTGTCCCTCTGCAGAGCATGAGCAAGCACCCAGCACGAGCACAGAAATTTCTATATATCTTTAAGGTCAGGGAAAGCTGAAAACAAATGATTTCTGACAACTCCTTGGCTTGCAGATACATCAGTAGCACCAAGGCTCTGTGGCCAGCTACATGCTACTGAAACAACCCCCTTGTCTGGCTGCCTTTTGTTTTAGGGCTCTGGCTTCAGCATGATGCCTCTGAGTGAGGCTCCTCTGCTGCAAGAGCTGCCTGGGAAACCACAGCACAGCAGGGCTCAGCTCTTGATCTTGGGACAAAAGACTTCATGCTGGCTCTTCCATGCAAAGATGGAGTGCCCTACAGAAGAACTGAGGATTCTGTCCTCCCCCCATCCCCCCCCCCCCCTTTTTTTTCATCTTCTCCTAAGAAAGAAATGTGGGTACAGTTTGAGGGGAAATGATGTTTGCTGATCTTGTACAAAGCCCAGTGACAAATGACAGCTGGAGGAACATGACAAGGCATGTAAACTTGAGCTAAATGAAACCAATGTGCCAGCTGACTGCTTATTCAGACCTGCCATTGTCAACAGGGACCCCTTTACAAGGCAGGTATTGTTTGCAGTAACAACTGCACCATGAATGCAAATGTAGCTGCAAGTTCTGTGACTTTGTCTCCTTAGAAATAAAATTTAAAAAATCCTTGACCCATCCTTACACGCAACACAGGTAGCATCTAAATACCTACTGACAAGTTTGCATTTTTCAACTTTTAATAATCAAGTGCTCTTTTAATTGCATTGTTCACTTTGGTACTGTTGAAGCCATGTTACTGGCCCAAGCGTATATATCTGGACACCTTAAAGACTGTCACCATGTTTTTTGATATCGCCAGCAACATGGAGTGAAGAAACTAGAAAATAGTGGTGTCTGTGTTTCCTTTTTGTAGAACAAAAGGGACAACAACCTTTTGGTTGGAATTAGATGATCTTTAAGTTCTCTTCCAATCCAAACAATTCTATCATTCCAATTTGGAGCAGGCTGTCACCCTTACTCTTCTGGCTTCCCAGCAAAATACCTCTCAGCTAAGCAAACTATAGTGAGACTTCATTTTGAATGAAATTTGCAGATTTGTAACCATTTACACAAAATGCATATAGACTATTAAACAGCATAAATGAAACACGAAATCTTGCATTGAGGCTGTGTTGGGCAATGATGCATCCATTCTGTAAAAGTATGAGAGAAATATTCAAGAAGTTTTACTGATCTTTGAATGCATAGCATGTGCATATATGTATATGCATAGCATACATATATATTTAATTAAAAAAGGAACATCCTATTGCAACAGATCTATGTTGACCTCATGGTCCCGTATGAGTACTGGTGAACTGGGTAACAGTTGACTGAGGGCTCAGTGGAATTTGAATCAGGACTAAGTTTTTAATACAGGTAACACACTTCATCTACGTTAGCCAATTTAAAATAGCATCCAGGCTTTGGTTATGGAATCTCCTAAAGTTTATCAGGGAATAATGTGTGTGTTTCCAGTGATGCACACTGGAAATCTGCAATCAGTATGTTTATGATTCCACTCTCGCCTAAGACAGCTGCTTAATTTTGCCATCGCTCTATTCTTTTTTTCCCTGCTTAAAACAAACAAACAAACAGCAATAAAAACCCATATCATACTGGTACCTCTCTTGAAAATGATACCGTGAAATTTAATTGTCTATACAATTCTTAGAGATCTTTTGGAAACAAGACTTTTCCGAGATTTCTGTGCAAGGAAGAATGTATTAGCTTTAGTGATGAACATTGCCATGTGCAGGATTTTGGCTTAGGAGAGAGTTCTGCCATAAACATTATCTCTTCTTCCCTGTATTGCTGGGACTACAGAGATCACTGCTGTGCAAGGGTGCTGGTAAAGTTTCCTGCCCAGTCGGGGTGGAGCTGATTTAGGTCTAGGCCTGGACGTAGTTGGGGTGCACTGTTCACCCGTTAGATCCCTCCCTGGTGTTACTTAATTCCCAACGCTGAAGCAGAAGCTGTGGGAAAGCAGTCCTGCAGTCTGCTCTTTGAGATAAAGTTTTAATCTCTCCTGTTTTCCTTGGCACTCCCATTGGCTGGGCACATAGGAAATATGTCTGAGACATTTCTGCATGTGGCACATTTGTGCAACCTTGGGAGGACCCTGCTTACTATGCTCTGCTCTTTGCTTCACCAGAAACAGTGCAGAATTTGTGAACCTCTTGGGAGCTTACTTGCTGTTATTCAGAAACAAATCTGCTGCTGGCCTTAAGGTCCTCTTTATACCAAAGCTTGAGGCTTGGCCGTTGAAGTTTTTGTGAAGTAATCTAAGAGGTAAAATGTAAGAAGCTGCTCCTGGAAATAAATGCAAATGGAAAGAAATGATATATTTGAGTAGACTGGGGACAGAATGTGCAAAGCAATTTAAACCAGAGCAGCAGTGAGATGGTGGAAGATTTGTTCTCAGGTGTTTCCATTTTTCTTTACCAACTTAACACATGAACAAATCACTGACATTCAGTCCAAGAAATATGTGCCCAGACCTCTGCACGTAGTGACAAACTCTCTCAGGTGCTGTCTACACCCAAATTCAGACTCCACCAGCTGCATCTGTGCTTGCTAGCAAAGCATTAGACAAAGTTCCCTGGCCTGCGTAGGCAGCAATTAATTGGTTTGTACGTGTTTATACTGGACAGAAACTAAGCCCTTGTTAATAAGAACCATACATGAAAATGGTTTTGGCAAAAAGTCTGGACTTGAAGAATACAGGCTGGAAAACCTGTACCTGAAGTCACCTAAACAAAGCATCTTGTTTCCTTTTGCTTTCATTAGGTGGTACCTTCGAATTTTTACGATGAACCTGTGAGCAGCATACATGTATCAGAATCAATCCCTGCCCTGACACAGGCTGTGCTATTGGGGTGAGCGCATTTCCCCTGTGTGCAGCCCCAGGGATTCTCTGACTCCACATTGCTCAGCTATGGAGTGACAAGCAAACTTCGTGAAGATATGCTTTAAGCACAGCCCCTTCTTCCCTTTATTACTCTGCAGCACTTCAGCAATTTTGTCAATCTGGAATGGTAGGATATTGCAAGGTGTCTTCAGTAATAAAGCACATCCCTACTGAGAGCCCAGCTTTAGGAAAAACCTTTGAAATTCCTAGACTAAAACCATGAAGTGCTTTTCTAAAGGTGCTTTTGCTTAAAGGTTAATTCTGCAGTTGTTGTCATCCAGGAGCAAAATGATGTCATCAGTGTACATCAAGTCACTTGTCTCTAGAAGGGTTAAAGCAAAGAAAACTGTGAGTCATTAGAAAGTAATTCCCTTATTTGAAGCACACACGAAACAAGAGTCCGGATGGCAAGGGAACAAAGCCTCATTCTTTCATGTGCATTTGCTGAATGCTTTAGTGTCTTAGATAAAGAACAAGTATCTACTAGTGGATTAACATTATGAAAAAGTCAGGATTAAAAAAAAAATCTCAGCGAGGCTGCGTAATCGAAGTTCTACATCAGTTCAAAAGCTTAGGCCAGTAAGCTCCTGGCCACCAACTAATTCATGTATTTTGTGACAAGAAGGCAGAATGCTAATCATCAGGGCAGCATATGGAGGGGGAGAAAGAGAGGGCTGCATGGGTATTCGGTGACAACCATCCCGACTTCAGAGGCAGTACAGAAGGCTATTAATGTATTCCCTTGCTCTGGCTGAGAGTGCTGACCTCACTTCTAATCCTGCCCCTCCGGGGTACTTAATTTCCAGCATTGCTCAACCCAGTCAGGCCTGTTTAACAATTTCTTTTCTGAGTTAGTCTCTTTGAAGAGGCCTTATTTTCTGTTCAGTGACATGAAAGAGATACTGATGTTGATTATCAAAGGCATGTGCTCCAAACCACCAAGCATCTAATGCCCAAGGGAGGTAATATTATCTCTGCCTTCAGCGTTTACATCCTCCCGCCAAGAAAGATGTGGTGGTTAACTAGCACATCTTTTTTCCTTCCTACTAATTTTACATGAGCTATTAATCAGAGGGGAAAATTAACTAATTCTTCAGCTTGTAGGTCATGCTAGGGCAGCTCTCATCTAGATTAAAAGGACCGTGGACCAGTGCAAAGTCAGCTGTGCTGTACTCTGCAGCCAGGCAGGTTTATGTGTGCTCTTTTCACCCTACTGTACCACAGAAGTCTCACTGTGCTCTCTCAGTGCCCATGACCCATCCTACCCTGCCCAGAGACCACACATATTAGCACAACAGCTGGAGTGATGGGTGCCACCACCTGGAAGGAGTCCATGCCACAGGGCAAAGATCAATTGACATCTGCCTTCTCACCCTGGAGGACAGAAGGTCTCGTGAAGGAGGAGCGAGCTCCTGAGCATTCACCATTTGATGATGAGGCCTGTGGCCTGTCTACAGAGCAAGCCTCATTGCCTGAGCTTTTAACCCAGAAACCCTCAAAATGACACTGTGGATAGATGGTGTTCAGAGGTGAAAAGGGGGAAGCTGTTCCTCTTTTAAATTAGAATGTTGCTCGGGGTTCCCTTCTACAGGGTTTCCTCAGTCACTGGCTGAGGAAATTAATCTGATTCAGGGCTGCAAAGAGCTTTTTGGCTCAGCTTAATTGTATAAAGTAGTGACAGTTGGCACCTTGCTGAAACTCTTTTCCTGATGCCAGGATGTTTGTGCATGTGCAACAGTTTGTCCTTTCAAGGCAGTGAATCAAGTGTTGTCCTGCCATATGAGCTTTACCACAAAACAACAGCTGTACTGGACACCCACAGTAAATAGTGTACTTTTTACTGTAGATGCAATTATCTAAACTCAGTGGCTAGAGTAGTCTTCTCTAACTTTATGTCAATTAAGATTACAAAAAAAAAAAAAAAAAAAGTTTCTTTTTGAGATGGGAATTGAATCCAAATCTACTATACCGTGTGCCTCTCTGTAGGAGATTTTTTTTTCTCAGTCTTAATGTACACTCTGACTTCCAAGATGACACAAATAAACAAAACCAGTATGCTGAACTGTTTAGCTGGATCAGCATTTTTCTTCTTTTGCCTATTTCAAGATATCAAAAAATATTGCATTCAAAGAAGTTGTTTGTTTAAAAGATCCTTACAAGTGTGTACACAAATCTATACAGTTAATTTTTTGAATTAAATAATTTCAAGACACGTGTGTGTGTTAATAATGAAAGTAATGTTATGTTTAGATAGGCTCATGAATCTTTGCTATAGTATTTTGGCTAATGGGCTTTAAGTTGGCAGAAATGGGTCATATAGGCAGCTAGATAGATTTAGCACTATTTAGGCTAGGAACGCTTTTTGAGCTGAATCCAACGCTCAGTTAAAGAGAATCTAATATCTTTTAGGTGAAATATGGCCATGTGAGTTCTTATAACATTTTACAAATAGGTTGTGTCAGGACACTGATTAAACACTTAGAAATGTGTTACAATGTGTCTGAGAATAGAACGAACTCGAACTTTTCTACTAACACTACTGGTAGATGCATTATATGCAACTGTTGTAATTTTTGTTGTTGTTGTTATTGTTTTGTTTGTTTCTTTGTTTTTGATAAAGATGCAAATCTACATGCAATGTCTTCTGTAATTATTGCAGCTGGGCAGGCACAAAGGACTTCTGGCAGTATGGCTATCTGATCTGCATGTATTCTTGCTGCAATGTCAAACCTTTCTGCTGATTGATTGTGGACCTGCCCTTGCTTTACTCAAACCTCAGATGTTCATTCCTTCTCTGTAAGAACTGACCCAAAATATTCTTTGATAAAAAATTATTTTGACTGAAATATCAACACTTAGGTCAAGACATTCAAGCTTTTACTATTTACATTTTTTGTTCATTATTTAGAGTGCAAAATATAAATAAAATCAAGCAAGAGTACTAAAGGAGGTTTTTCAGCTCCATACTGCTACCAGATAATGAGTAATCCCTTCACAACTAAACTTGCCAAGGACTTTCTGATAGGAAACACACAAAAAAAAACACACAACAACACGTTAGAAGCAAATGTTCATGATGTGGCTTCATAAAGTGTTTGGAATTGGTCTTCCAGAACAAGATTCATCAGTATTTGCCTCAGTGTTGATTATTCCTAAAGTGAAAGAGCATCACGATGTTTTCAGAGAGTTCACTTGTGATGGAGACTGATGTTACTCAATTGTGTGTTTATATATATTAATATATTTTACAATGCCAACACTTAGCCCTGGAATAAAGGACAATGGCAGTGATGTATGCAAGTGTGTATAAAACTGTTCTGATGAGATCTACACTGGGTGGATAAAAACAAAAAAAAACAAAGAAAAGAAAACCTTTCCTAAAGGGAAAAAAAAAAAAAAAAAAAAAAAAGTATAAATGCTGTTTTATCTTGATTTGGAAACCAAGTGTCCTGGCTCATCACCAGCATCAGACTTCTGTTATTTTGTGCAACCCCTGGAAAGTCCTACCTTGGACCAAGGCCACTGGGAAATAACTAGAGGCTGCCACTGATCCAGAAAACAGGGGGAATTGACATACAGCAGGACTGGAGCTACCCAGACTAAATGAACCTCTGTTCCTCAGTCGTGACTTGGAGGGAGACATGGAAAGAGCTATCAAATAGTCCAATCCCATGCTGAAAGTAGGGAAGGCCTATGATGACAAATCCACGGAGGTCTGAACTTAACGTTAAATGCCATTATAACATTGGGCGATGTGTTTTCCAAACAATCCCTTTTTGCACTAGGAGAGTAGGTCTTTGTTGTAGGATGCTCTTAGAGTTCAAATATTCCATGTTCCAAGAAAAAGCAAGTACCTTTACCTCATTTTAATGTGACATATTACAAATATCTAGATGTTTTCCGATCCAGATAACTTCACTTGAGCCCTATAGGTGTATGTAAAATATAAATATTTCATTTAAAAATATATAAAAATTATAAATGCTTTAGCAATTTATCTTGCTTTGCGCTTTTCAGACCAGCTGTGAACTAATTAAAGTGTTAATCTATATAGCTCTTATGCTGGTAATAGCAGAGTTATAACAGAAAAACTATGTTTGCAGCAACATTGTTATTAACATGTACGTGTATTCACTCCTCATGAGACAGAAAATGAAGAATTTTTCAAACAGGCAAGCTGTGCAGCCCTGGATAGCTGTATCCTCTTATCTTACATAATCTGCTGCATAAAGCTTGTTTTGAAAATGAAGAATTTTCTGGGATAAAGTGCTGATTTCAAGGCCAGTAGCTTTGTAAGAGTGGAACTCACTAGCACACCAGCATTTCAATTTCAATGATACGCACACAATTTTGTTGAGATCTTGTGCTTTTTGGGGACGTTTTTTCTGGAATTTATTAATTTGGTGTTTTCTTCAGGCAAAATACTCATTTCCTGATCTCAGTACCACTGGAATACGTGGATCTTTGATTAGATCTCTCACACATAATTTGGTGTATGTTGGCCTACTGTGAGCAGGCTACATGATAATCATGTGAATGTTATGCAGACCATGCCTAAGTGAAGACTGTGAGTAAAACAGATTTTCTAATGTTTGGTGGTATCTACCTCTGTTAGATCGATATGGTCAAAATATCCCCCATATCCTCCACTTTTTTGTAATTTGACTTGTAGGCAGTATATAGATTTTTCCACTGATGCAATTTCCACCACTGAGTGCATCCAGTTGTCTGAGTTAGGCCCGTTTTTGATCACTTGATTGTCTATGAATCAGCTGATTAACCACCACAGTCAACGCCACCCATTTTACCAATGGGCTGGGTATCTGCAAGCAATTACGGAGGACATTCAGGCAGAGTATGCTCTTCCCTAGAATGAACTCATGTTCTGTGGAAGTTCCACATCATTTTTTTCTTTCCTTGTACCCTTGTCGTATAATTCTTGAGTCCAAAGGATGTCTAAACTATAAGCTGTAATCACCCTTTTCATTACAGCTCTGCCAGTGACCAGCACCCTGGGAAGTGTCTTGTGGAGTTCACGGGAATGTAATGTAGATGTTTAAAAAAGTCACAGTATTTTATCCTGATTGTCTTGGTTCTCTGGCTGTGAAATTTTGCTGTTGGTCTGCTCAGTGCTCTTAGACAATGCTTGATTCTTTAACGTGCTGGAAGGAACAGTAACTGAGTTTATTTTTTAGTATCTTGGGTTGTTATAACAATTTCTGGGGCCAAGTTTAGCCTCAGAGAACATACATCCCCTGTGCCCTCATGTGGCTAAATTCACAAATAGTTAAGGACATCTGTGCTACTTAATCTGAATAGATTTTTTGACCTTATAACGAGGAAGGCAGTTTCCTCTACTTTTCTTTACTCCCTCCTGAAGCCAGATTTTTTTTCCTGGATTTGTTCATATGACAGTAATATTCCATCATCATAAATTTCACTTACAGTGCTGTGCTTTTTCATGCCAAGCCTCCCTGCAGATCTTTTTGCCAGCTTCTGTTATAGCATTTATTTTACCAAATAAACTTAAGAAAGTGGTTTGAAGGATCCATACCAAAAATCATGATTTTTCTGTGCTTAAAATGCTGGGGTGAGATATGAAAAAAAAAATAATAAAAAAATAAAATTTTAAAAATCACTATATAATTTATTGAAAACTGGAACTGATTTGGATAGTCCATCTCCTTCCATTACGCTGCTCGTCCAAGCTCGGCAACCATCAGAGAAATGCTGGTGGTCTTGAAGATGAACCAATATGTTTTTCCAGTTGACAGCTTTTGATTTGAGACACAATTGGCTCTATAACTCTTTTTCTGGGCAGAATTTTTGCATACAAAGCAACAAATACAACCTGTGGTCAGAGAGTAATGTAACCATTCTCAGTCAGCTACTTCATCCTTATGCTATCATCTTTCAACACTTCTGTGCAGTACAAAATGACACTTGGATGGTTTCAAACAGATTTGTTATTGTCATTCGAATTATGACACAGCTGAAGGCTTTGATCAGCACAGTAGGCAAAAAGGCTGCTGGCAGTATGGAGAAACCAATTAAATCCAAAAATGCTCCTAAAATTAAAAGCTGTAAATCCAAAATTAATCCTCTAAGCCCCCTGATCCCGTACATAATTCTCAGTTATGATCACAACACTTGAAGAAATAGTATAGCATATTAATACAGGAACCAGGAATAAAATCACATTCCATTTCTAAGTCATCTTACACCTTGCAATCATATTCCCACCGATTGAGATGCAGAATGGAAGAATAAAATGAACAGCAATACACTGCCGCCTCTGATGTGTTTGCTTATTAGAACAAGACTGGCTGGGCTGCAGACCACCACTTTGGCACAATTGTTAATGTGATCTTAAGCTCACACCTCTTACTTTGCCACTGATCCAGTGAAATCTAATTCAAGAGTGTCTGAGTAAAATCAGAGTGCAAAGCTCCTCTGGACTCCTACACTAAACGTGGGAAGTGCCTATAAGAAAGTGAAGATCTAGATCAGTGTGGTCTGTGAAAATTGGTGTGGTCCATAATCTTTCACAAATGTGACCCTGAGCAGGGAATGGAAGAGCAGGAGGAACAGCTCATTCCTGGTAAACTCCACGTGTTAGACATCTCCTGGTATACCCATGTGTGTTAAACCACCATCAGACCCTTCCCGAAGAAAGTAATGTCATCTTGCAATTGTATCCATATCCCAAAACAGCATCTGTCCCCAGTAATAAAAACATTTGCCCACCGTGAGCTACAGGCTGGCTTTTCCTGCTGGGTGTTGAATTAAGCAAAGCCATACTGCCATGGGATCAGAGCCAATGAGTTTCTGCTACAAGTAGCCTGCTGTTTCTCCAGGGTGGGCAGGAATGAGCCCTAGCCCCAGGGGAAAAAAGGCAGTGGGGCTGTTCTTAAGGTAGGTCTTGCACAACTGCAGGAGGAAGAAGAGCAGCTTCTGTGTAATCAGCCAAGAGAGAGGATCTCCCAGAAGCAGCCAGGCTATTGGCCAAGAATTTTTTTTCCTGGAGTTTTATTCTGCCTGCGACCACATCTGAGTTGTCGTTTCAAAGCAAAGTCATTCAGTCCTTCTTCTGGGAGAGAGCTTACCCCTGCGGCATCCTTCTGTACTGCCTGCTTGCCGCTGAAGCCCTCCCTTCACAGTCACGCCAAAGCCTTGCTGGTGACCACATGCACGCTATTGCCTGCAGTTATTGTAAGAATCAGTTGCTTGCTTGGGGCTGAAACAACAAAATTCAACCTACAAATTCAGGTAGCTCCTCCTCAGTCCCCAAATCCTTGTGGAGGAAATTGCGAGAGAAGTTTGGCCTGTGTGTGATGTGTGCCCATGGTGTGTGCTCCCATTTGCTAGCACAGCAAGTGCCCTGACAAGGTTTTGAAACAAACACTTCAGGGGCAGAGACTAGGGAGGCATTCATGCTTAACACTGCTCCTGCACTTTTTCAGTCAAGGCAGATGTCAAGTCTGGACAACAGAGCAGTAGAGAGCATTGGCTCTTCCAAGCATTTTTACATGTTTATGTGGTTCTTAGGGAGAAGAGGGCTCTTCTCCTTACTTGACCTGTTGTGCCCCACTGCATTTCCGTTGACTGCTGATGAGCACGAGGAGCTGCTCTTGTAAGCAGGCAAGTGTTGAGCCAGGCAGCCTTGCTGCTTGCAGTCCACCTCAGGGCTTGAAAGTTTCCACAGGTGTCTTCACCTCATCCCCAGTGCTCATCCTCTTGTCCGAGAGGACTAGAAGCCTGTGAGCGGCTGAAGGGCAGGGTAGCAACGAGGAGAAATAGGAGGGGAATAACAGATGGACTTTGAGATATGAAAAAGGGAAGGTTGAAGTGAAAAATGATCCATCTGCAGGTTTCCCAGGCACTTTACCTGTCTCTGTGATTGCATACTGTCCTACCAGGTACTCTGAGTACTGCTGTGTCATGTAGACTTCTGAACAAGGCAGAGGAAACTAGTGAGGCTGAGGATACAGCTGTAGTCGTTAGCTCCACTTTGACAGGGGAGGTTAACATGCAGATGTTATTCACTGTCCTTTGCATTTCTTGATCTGTAGAGAGCTTTCTCTCAGGTAAATGGCTTTGACTGCACCTAAGGTATGGAAAAGCACCATAAGTGGGTCCTATGGGGTGAGAGGTGGGTGAAAAGAGAGCTTAAAAATTATGTAGGAAAGGAGAACAGAAGCCCATTGTGTAAAGATGGGTACTGTACTGGCTGTACATTGAGGAGAGTTTCATGATATTTACCAATTACAGTCTTACCCCTCAGCCCTCTTCCCATTTCATAGCAAAGTCCCGTATGTGTTCCTACTCTGAGTTCAGCAAGCTGAACTCAATGAGTGAATGAACAGTTTATATGCAGCATGGAATGCTAAAAACAAACTTTCATAAATGGATTCCACTCTATAATTGTCCAATTAAGAAATTGCAGCAGCTTTACAAATCAAGTGATACTAGACTCGGGCAAGCCAAACAATCGAAGGTACAGCCAAGCCATAGTGAAACAAACCAAAAAAATAGGAGATCAGCCAGCAAGGCTGACTAAATGCATAGAGTATGAAAAAGAAAATACATAATAGATATATGAGGTCATTGTGGCCGCCAAGAAATGGTGCCAAAATATCCTTGCTGGCTTGACTTCCCTTGGCTCAGACCTAAATGTGGATGCTGAGCTGAGCCCAGACTAGGCATTCAGTATGAGCCTGGTCTCCTCCTTCAGTGGCTCAACAGCTCATCGCTGAGCTGTTTTTGTTATGGAGACTGCTTGTCCATAAAGACAAAAAGCTGAAAGGTCTGATCTGATCTCCCCTCATTGCCCCTGAAATTAAGCCACCTTTCAAGGTTTCATCAGAATCACATTCTGATCACTATAACTGATGTAACAGCAGTAATTTCCATTTCTCATTTTTCAGCTGTGATCTTAATTCTGACAGCTAGAGCTACTGAAAGGACACAGATCTGGCTGTCTTCTTCATTTGCTCTTCTCCTGTCTTGCACCAAATGTTGTAGGTTTTGAAAAATGTCAAATGTATGGTGAATGTTCCCAAAGGTTGAATGTATTCTGAATGTCAAATTGAGGTGAAATAACTTTTTGTGTGTGTGTGTGTGTTTAATTTCTTTAATGAGGTTCCTCATCAAGCCCCATAGATGGCAGTAGGTTAGTTTTCTACAAGGTATTTTGTTCAAATACCTGTGCATTATGAGACGTGTGTTTTTCTATCCAAGTAGAGAGAAAAATCTCCTGCAGGATTACCTGCCCTGAAAGGTAAAAACTAAGTACCATTCTCTGAGGACTTCAGTCAAGGATTGAGGGCATACCCAGGGTATTTTATAACTGTAGACCAAACTATTGACCAGATGCTTTACTGTGAATACCAACAAGTAAACCAGCTCCGTATATATCAACATATTTTGTATCTGATATTGGGCTGTCTCTAGAGTCCCTCAGCTTCCTGCTCCTTCTGCTTATAATGCTTGTTGGCAAGAGGGGTTAGTGACACAAAAATAGATAAGAAACATCAAAAAAAAAAAAAAACAAAAAAAAACACCACCACCCTGAATCTGCAGTACTAAGTTCTATGGGTTCTTTCCATTGCTATCTAAGGGTTTTGGATGAAGGCTTCCCTGAATTAGAAATGAGTAAGAAATGTAATGTTTGGCTCTGAATACAGATTTTATATGCCTCAAAAAAGAAGGGCATTTAGATGTGATTCTTATATGCCAAACAAATGTTAAAGTGATTAGGATTACTTATGTGATAATTGTTTTTCTTCAGGGCAAAATGGTAATTGGAAAAAACAAGAACTATGACTGATCTTTTAGTTTGTAATTACCTTTATAGATACACAATTGCATGCTTGGCTCTGGCAATTGAAATTGTTTTGTTTGCTTTTCTTTGTGCATGTTGCCTGTAATTACTGCATCTGCGCACAGAAGACTTTGTGTTGTTATTTTGTAAGACCAAAAGGGCCAGGGGGCCTGTAGTTTAGTTGCTGGATAATTTCAAAGAGATGTTGAATACAAGATAATTCCTAGGGAATTGCCTTTTTTGTTGATTTGCTTTCATTATATTTCTTCTCCCTCCCTCTTTTCTTTCTTTCTTTCTTTCTTTCTTTCTTTCTTTCTTTCTTTCTTTCTTTCTTTCTTTCTTTCTTTCTTTCTTTCCTTCTTTCCTTCTTTCCTTCTTTCCTTCTTTCCTTCTTTCCTTCTTTCCTTCTTTCCTTCTTTCCTTCTTTCCTTCTTTCCTTCTTTCCTTCTTTCTTTCCTTCTTTCCTTCTTTCCTTCTTTCTTTCTTTCCTTCTTTCTTTCTTAAATGTTCTTAAGGGTGTGGGGTGGGAGGAGAGATGGCAAGAGTTTACTAACTTATTTACTACTCACAGAGGAGTTCAAGTATTTCTCCATCTGCTCTAAGTATTGTGGAATGTTGTTAACAATTGTAAATTATTTTATGCTTATTTTGCAATCTGCTTGAGCTGCATGACTGAAATCAGTGGTTGTTTTGCTATTGTCATGGCTGGGTGGAAGCTGAAATCTTAAGTATGTGATGCTGAAGTGTACTTCCCTCTTAGTCACACGCAGGGCTTTCTTAGTCCCACAGACAAATTCAGTAGTACCTCCTCTGACTTTCTGAAAACAAAAGAATGGATGGAAAGGACTGGTCAAAACATGAGGGTCATGACCAAGGGTGGACAATTCAGCGATGATGATGCCATCCCAATGCTTTGATTTTCACTTTCCCTTGTCTTACTTTGAACATTCAGAGTATAGAAGGATTTTGTTCTGTGATCCAGCTCTGCATAATAGACTTGTCCTACATAGTAAATGTGTTTAGCGGCATATTTATTCAAATATTTTGATTTTTAATTTTCTAGTAGGAAAGGCCCCTTTTACAGCATTCTGGCATGGTAAAATGATCCAACATAGATATTATTTTTAAGGACTCCTAACTGATGTCTAGACTTGTATCACATTTATATGCACACATACTTATTTGTATATAAGAGAAATGCTATGCATTACAGCTTTGCTCATTTGGCAGAAGAGAACTCTCCTCTATAAAAATGCCTTGTGTGCTGTTCTCAGCCAGTGGAATAAACTCCCCCAGGAACCAAGGTCCTGCAAACTGCCTGTCTGCCTGCTTCAAGTGCAAAGCTATTTCTTTGACCTTGTCTTCTCTGGTACAAACATACATATTAACATACATAACAACAATTCAAAATAATCCCTTCCAAAAAAGACACTTCACTGCTCACGTCTCTCTTCCCAGGAGAATGGTGAGCAAACAGATGGTATGTGCCAGATGTTTGTCACATGGGAAGCTCTCAGAAGCTGGTCAGATTCTATAGTGGAGACTGCAGTGTAGGAACGTGAACACAACAGGGGAAAGATCAGAGAACCACAGAATATCCTGAGTTGGAAGGGACCCACAAGGATCATTCTGTCCAACTCATAGATCCCCTATTGCTGCTTGCCAACAGTAAGCAAATCTTTTGGTTGGGATTTAGGCCTTTCTTTGCCAGAATGTCCTTCTTACACTCTGATAATTTTGGTTGTGTACTGCATTATCTAATATATCCCACCCTCCCTTTGGTTTATGGACAAATGGAATATAAATGAGAGCAAGGGCAAGCCCCAAGTCTTCTCATGTGGACTTTGAAAATCTGATCCCAGAACTAAGTTAAACTGAGTCAGACATGAGTCTCATAAACCTAGGTATCCATCATGAGCAATTCCATGGACCTCCAGCAACTACTTCCATAACTGTATCTCAGTTGTCAGGTGAGATCAAACTCTGTAAATCTGTATTTGCTCCTCTCATCAGATAAGCATTATTTATAGGGTTCATTGTCTCTTGGTTTGTGTTCATGTAACACAGGAGTAGCTCTGCTGACTTCTGTGGAGTCTCACAAGTCCTGCTTTGTTTGAGTGCTGAACCTCTGAAAGCAAAAGTTTGTAGAGAGAGTATCCTACTTTCAAAGAGGATCCAGACTGTTTCCATATGGGGGAAGTGCAGATCAGTTGCTGCAGGAGAATTTGCAGTTTTTCTCATCTCTTCATCTGGACCTTTCTGTGTATTTATAAGGACCCCATGTGCGAAGGTCAATGAGAACTATCATACATAATTTTTGCCCTGCACTGTCTCTCCTTCTATTTTCTCTAGGTATATTTAGAGGATTTCTAAAACTAGAAATTCTGAGGAGACATCTGGTAGCCCTTGGACAACATGGAGGAAGAAACTAAATGCAACCAGAGGCTGTGTTTGCTTCTCCCCAGAGCAGCCACTTCAGATGTGCTGGTGACAGGTGGAGAGACGCAGGCACCATGGTGCCCTGTGGGCATGGGCAGGGACAGCGTGGGCTGGCATGCCTGGCATCTTCCCAGCCAGTGACTCCCTGCCTGCAGGACAGTATGGGGTAAATGCCTCTAGGGAAACACAGAATTCTGCCCAAGGCTATTGCTAAGTAGTATGTGGCTCTGTGTTATCTGTGAAGCTTAGAGTAGCTTATCTTTCATCTCTCTATGTACGTGTTTCTTTCTCTTGCCAGACCAGTGTTTCTTCATCTGAAGGTGTGAAAAATAAACCCCTGAGTAG
Source organism: Aythya marila (assembly GCF_965140915.1). Lineage (NCBI taxonomy): Eukaryota > Metazoa > Chordata > Aves > Anseriformes > Anatidae > Aythya > Aythya marila. The sequence goes on along the minus strand of NC_139043.1, from coordinate 103,296,960 downwards.
ATATGGATAAAATAAAAGCACACCAAAATCCCAAAATATTCAGTGAAAGATTTTATCTTTTGTTACATGGAAAGATGTCTCCAGTCTGGCTTCAATAAAGGAATAACTTAAAAGGCAGAAAAATAAGCAGTAGAACATCAGCTCTCACTTCAGTGTGTAAACTTTGGAAAGGCCACCTGTCAGATCCCTGGTGGAAAGCAGCATTTTGTTTGGCATCTGGCTGATTGCCACGATGAAATGTTGAAGTGTTTGGAAACTTGTGGGACTTTCTTCAAAAGGCACGCTTCCCCTCCCCCTTTCTCTAAATAATTAAATCTTAAATGTTCTGGCTTGCAGTTAAGAAAAGATAAAACACAACTGCAGGATTCTTTCAAACACACTAGCTAATAATGTGGGGGCCTTTCATGCTATTTATTTTAGCTTTCCTTGCATGAAATATGAAAGAAATTGCCTCAGTGTCACCTTAACTTTTAATCCCAAATCACCCACAGATTCTGATCTTGGTAAGGACGAAGTAGATTTGAAGCAGCTCCAGTGAAATCTGACCTCACTGCAGAGCATCCCATGCTTATGCCAGTGTAGAATTGGTGTATGAATGTGATCCTGACCTTACCAGTCTTACCCTGTCACAACACGTATCACTTCTCTGAAGCTTCTCCAGATTTCGGTGACTCACACAAGCTACACTCGGCAGTGTACTGGAAGTAGAATGAGACCTGCAAATTGTCAGCTGGGTGATGTATTGTCAGGCAAAAAGATAAGTTTCACTCAAAGTCCATTTGATGGCAGGCATATTTTGCTCTGATCGTTCATCTGACTGTTTTCCCTAGTGTTACACTGTGTTGTAGGGTCCTGTTGGAAGCAAGTTGCTTCATGATTCCAGTACTTTCAGGAATGCAAAGCTCCAGATTAACACCATCTGTTGTTTGAAGATAAAAGTGAAGACATTGATGTTGGTGGCTAGTTCTCTTTGAAATTGCTGTTCTTTTAAGTAGCAGACACTACAAAGCTACTCTTGCACCAGTAGAGTGCATGAGGATCCCAGCAAATGAAAATGTGGTCTTGAAAAATTGAACCCAAATTTTGTTACTGTTACTTGCATTATAGAAAAATCTTCCTCTTATTCCCTTACATTTCTTACAGGCTTTAATGCTCACAAGGAGTAGGGAAATGAAGGTTTCTGGGCCCAGAATCACCTTCCGCCACAAATCACAGATGGGGCTGCCAACATACTGGCCTCTCCTAGATGTCCCTCTAAAGATGTCTTGAGGCTTCCTGGGAGTGAAGCATGTGGAGTCATGTCATTTCCAGAATGGAGATCACAGAGCAGAGCCTGTGGAGAAAACTGTGGACTGCTGAAATACTTCCCCTTGATTTCCAATGTGTTATGCATACAGGGCACCAGGCTGGCTGCTGCTCCTCCTAGAGATCTAATGCTTTGTTTTGCATATGTGAGTTGGAAGAGTGTAGGAAAGAGTCAGGAGGTGAGTGATCTCGTCCTGCTCACTGGTCAATAAAGCTGCAGAGAGAAATTAATTTGCTGCAGATATTCAGCATGGGCTGAAGCAGGAACAAGGCTGTAATTCTACAGCTGTCTCTGCACAGGTCAGTATTTTGGCCTCAACTCAGAAAGAGTCCTCCAGATGCTTCTGGACAGTGCCCAGCTACCACTGGGAATTAACATCAGATACAGACTACTCCCAAAAGACATTTTGAGTGCAACCACACTGCACAGAGTAAGGAAATTTAGTTTACCATATAATTGTGCTGTGCCAGTTGGTCTCAGGGGCAAAGAGTGGTCCTTGAGCAGAGATGGCTCATTTTATTTACCATCACACAGGAAGGTTGAGAAGCTCTGTTCTACTCCTGGAGCAGCTCAGTACCTAATGACTTGAGCCTTGTGGCAGGGTCACTTCTGAGCTGCATGAGATATTTCCTATTGTCTCCCATGAATTACAGGTCATGCTCAACCACTGTTAATCCCTTGACCTCAGCACTGAGAAGATTAGCAGCATCAATTTTATTTGAGATTCAGGGAGTTGAAGATACAGACAATCAGGTAGTGATCACCAAATTAAACTTGCAGGAAACAGTGATGTCTTTACTGACACATGTTGAACTTCATCCAAGAATCCTGGAGTCCCATATCTACCTCTGTCACACATCTTCTGATGAAAATCTGTTTTTAATCTTTTAATATCAAGTTTTGAAATTCTCTTCTGTGTTTTTAGTGAATCCATTAGTTTTAAGGGGAACTTTGTCCAAATAAGTGAAAAAGTCCTCCAGGATATGACTAGTCCTCATAGTGACATTTCCATTACTTTAAATGAAAGCAGGAAATTTCATTGCTACAACACGATTTAAAATCCTTTTGCCTGACGGGAAAAAAAAAAAAATCAGAAGAAAAAAGGCATTCGTCACAAACAGCCTTGGTCTGATGTATTACAAAACAGAAAACACTAGGATACCAAAAACATGGAGAAAATTTTTCACTTTAGTGTAATCTCTTGCCAAGTATCAGGATCCTTACTCAGAAAAACACAATGAAACTAGTGAGAGGTTTAAGTCCGCTTGCAAGGATTCATCTACAATTTCCTACGTTTCCTAAGAGCACAAATGGCTTCTGGGTTGTTTTTTCGGTCTCAAGTGGAAGGAAAGGGCTGCAGGTTTACCCTCATCAGCCTGCTGTCCTGCTTTGACTCTGTTTTCCCCTCAGACCTGCAAGGGGAAAGAGACATCCCAATCTCCCATAGCTGTCCTTCAGGGATGCTATACTGCTACCATGTTAGATGGAAAGCTGATGGATGGCTTAAAGGACTTATTCCCAGTTAAGGATTTGGAAAAAGCCCTGTGGCATGGTCCCTGGAGAGAAAGCCCGTCCTCCTGGTGGAAATAATATTAATAATAAATAAATAAAAATTTAAAACAAACAAACAAACAAACAAACATAAGAATCTGTGTGAGGGTATTTTCTCACAAAGATTTCCTTCTTCACAGCTCCTTCCTGTGGGCTTAAACTACAATGGGGATAGTTCAGGACACTGTAAATGTTGATACAATTGAAGGAAAACAAGAATTTAGTTTGCTTTTTCCTGTCGTGGAGTCATTTCTTCATGCTGAAAGTGATGATTGAGCCCCTATCTGAAGAAATCCTGAATATGTAGCAATTCATGTTAAGGAGCAAAACAAAAAGCAAAAACAAAAAGCCCTCTTTCATTTGGGCATGGCATTTTGGTAACTTTTCAATGTGCTGTCATCTGGTTGCAACAAAGACCTCACATTTCTTTTCAAAAGCCTTCCTTTTGACCTTGTGCTAATTAGAGTACATGTAAAAACAATTGCTAATTAAAATGCAGAATAATCTCTGTTTCAGCTAAGGGACACATTTCTAAAAATAATGAGGAATGGCACAAAGAAATACCAAGACAAGACAACAGCTCTGCATAAGCTTCTTGTGACTTGTGGGTGCCTGTGGTTAGTCTGAAAACTTGCACACATTTTTCTGACCTTTATGAGGTCATGCGTTACTAAGATCACTAGTCATGTGCCTAAAAAGTAATATGTTTGCTTTCTTTTCAAATTAAGTATGAGATACATAACTCCAGGACACATTTTCATTCCCATCGTACGGAGATGAATACATACTAAGATTCATTACTTGAAGATACTATTTGAGGATCTGTTGGACTTTCATATGTTAGACAGTGTGCACATCCCAACTGAGAGAGTGTAATATAATTGTAATATTTGTGGACTTCCCTGGCGTTGTATGCTACTGTATACTCTTGGGGTTCAGTAAAGAGACCTCCAGCAGCTCTCCACCATGCTTGTTAAACGTTTAAGATATATGAACACCTAATTCCTATTCGGATTTATGGGAACTTGGTCCTCATAGGTAGTTTTAGTCACACCACAGTGATTGTTACAGTGACAGCACAAGTATACTAGGGTCCCAATCGTTTGAAGGATGAGACCAAAAATTCCCTCAGGCAAAACCTAGCTGTTTCAGTTATTTGTATCTCTTCTTTTATCTCACTTCTGTGACAAGTAATTCTTCATGACTTTCTTCTCACAAGTTGCCTATGAAATAGAGTGACTTCTAACTTCTGCTCATTTCATGAGTGGCTGAGTATATTTTTGACTGGGAATGGGGCCTGAGCAGCCTACGTTATGATTCAGAAAGCCTGTGCGTGTAGCAAGAATTTGCCATCACCTAGTGTTTTCCTTTTAAGCTTTCAAATAAAGATAGCAAGAGGTCTTTCCTTAACCAGGACTACAATGACCAAGCAAACAACAATCCAGATCCAAAGAGCTACCTAGTATCTCATGGGTTTGGGCCATATAGGAGCTGTGAGAGCTCAGTATTTCACAGGACTGTATTTTCTATCCCACTCCTCTGGACTACGTGATAAAGATACAGCTATGTGAGGGGGACCCAGGAGAGTATGGAGCCTGAAAGCAGGTGGTTGTACCTCAACCAAACCATTGGGCCCTGCCTGCCCGGAGCATGCTCCTGGTAGTCTGAGGGCCAAAAATCAGTTGTTAGAGCAGCAAAAATGTGCTCTCCTGAGTCATCCAGGGATTTGATCACGGGCTACTTAGGAACAAGCAGGAAACCTCAGCTCTTTTATGCATTTACGATCAACAGTAGACCTATTCATGTACTAAGGGACTGGCAGTGGTGCAAAAATCCCCTTTCCTGTCAGTTCATGGCCCACATGAATAGAGAACTTGCGAGTCTTTCATTTAATGCAGCACTGGCATTAAAGATATCTACAAGCAGCATGTAGCATGTTGAGGAAGAAAAGCAATGTTACCCCAAAGAAGCAACTTACTGCTAACCTTTATTGCATCATCTGGTATGAAGACTGGAAACAGCCTCTCTCAGATGCTTTAAATTCACGAACTGAAACTCACAGTGCCTCAGGCCAACATTTAAACATGGCAAAAAGGCAAATATTTCTGACCCCAACTGGTGAACAGCTTATGCCCTGAAGCATGATGACTGATGGGCCTCATTTACTTTTATCCTCATTGGCATAACTGCGGATGCTATTCTTACACTTATAAGTGTCTAGCCCTCTTTTTAATCTTACAAAGCCACTTGTTTTGATAATATCCTGCAGCAGGATATTAGGTCGTACACTAGTACATTTTCTAGAAATCAGAGGCTTGTCAGATAAGATTAAATAAATTAACGTGAGTGTTAGAAAGAAAACTCCTGCCCAGTTCCCTATGTTATTATATCCCCAGAAGTCACAACACAGTTGCAAGAAAACAGGATACTGATTTTTATCTTGGAAAAAGAAAAGAAAAAAAATAAAAATTGAGGGAGAGAGAGAGAGAGAAAAGGGACACATTGGAGACACATTTCACTCCAGGTGAGCCAGCTTTTTTAGCAGTTAAATGTAACTGAATGTACTAGGACAAATAATCAGATCATCAGCAAGAGTACATTGAATGCAGACTTTAAAAATTAGAAAAAGGAGTACCCACTGTCACAGAACCTACTGGCCAAATCCATGTTTAGTTCACTTCTGTGCATGGCATTCTTGGCCCCTTCAGTGTTATAAGGCATGGAATATCTATTCTTCCACGGCCCTTTTACTTTTTTTGTTTTGTTGGTTGTTTCATGCAGAGATTAGACAGATTATTTTGCAGCTTTGCAAAGGATGAAAACAGAAAGACCTAATCAGCTGTTAGCCCTTGCTCAAAGCAGGTGTTGTAGATGTAGAAGAAAGGGACTGGGGAAAGTATTACTTTCCTCTTCTCCCATCAGAAAGCTTGCTTAACTTCCCTGGTAGATTCTGAGGCTGTGAGAAGATTGCTCATGGCCCTTAGTATCTTCTCTTGTAATAGTCAAAGATGAGACAGTGCACAAAATGGGAAAGCAAGATACTATCCCACTAAATAGGATAGTATGTTTAATGAAGCCAACCACTTTCCATAGGAATTTTCTAAGCACTTTAGATGGACAAACATACTGCACATAGAGCCTAGCTCCATCATGGAATGTATATTTGTATATATCAAAATTTGTTCAGTATTTTGACCTAAGAAAACGACAAACAAAAAAGGTAAAGACCTTCAGGCACTGTTTTCCACTTCAGATGGTCTTTATTTAGAAATCCTTAACAGATAACACCACTGGACACAGGGAAACGGAGAAACTGAAGTATAAATAAGGTGAATAGCACCAAAAAAAGTGTCATTCAGTAACCAGACAGTCCTGGTGCAAAGAGATCAAAGTTTTAAAATAAAAGGTTTGCAAGGAAGAAAGGCTCCAGGGAGAAACCCAGGATACCCAGGCTATCTCCTTGCTCATAACTTCTAATTTTTCATACTTTGTCTGATATAACACTGCCCTGGATGTTTCTTTCTTTAGCAAATCACAAGCAGGGAAACTATTCTTCATTTGTTCAGAATCTGAACTTGCCACTCTTCATTCTTCACATCCAAAAGATATGGAAACAGATACATTTATGTGGTCTTTACAAGTGATAAACACAATTTTCTCATATTACATCTATATTTGAAGATAAAAGAAATCCTACAACTTCTTCTTAAATATGGCATCCAGCTCAGCGCTGAAACACATGTAGCTAAGCAACCTGTTCCAAAGTCAAACCAAACTGAGAAAGTAATTCCATAATTCTGTCTTACTAATAACACAACTACTTTGCATGCTGATATAAGACGTATGACTTCTGCAAAGCTGTTCCCTCAAACATATTACTGCTTTCTAAACTTTACCTTATCCTCTTTTGCTTCAGTGTTCTGATTTACCTATTCCTCATTCCAGTTATCTTCAGTTTAGCATTCTTCCTTTACTCATGCTGAAATTGTGAAACAAACGACCCAATTGACTTTTTGTGTGTATACAAATGGATTTTGTGTGTAAAATGATAAATGAAAATATAAAGAGATTGAGGTAAACATGGCACCTACCCTGGTCAGATTGTCTACTTTTTAGTCATTTCCATTTGCATGTAGCTTTGCCAGGCTTTGGGTGTGGAGGTTAAAGCTTGCTTAGACAACTTTAAATTCCATCCTTCAAAACTTTAAAGTGCTTGACATTGCAATTTAATTTTCTCTCATATAGGTTTTTGTTTGCCTTTTTTTTTTTTTTTTTTTTTTTTTTTTTTTGTAATATACAAGCCTTTTCTGTGAAAGGCAGCTTAACATTTATATTATAATAACATCTGGAAACTCAGTGCTAAAATGTAAGTGCTGTTGGGCCTAATTTCACTAAATCCTGTATAAACATACAATACCTGTCCTTGTCCCAAACCTACAAGATAAGACAAACGCAAACTGAATCGTAAGACCATAAATAAATAAATAAATAAATTGATTAGAATATTCCTAATTCATTCTTTTCATTCTTTTGGCGGTATTTCAGCTGATAGGGGATGCTTAGGGGAAGAAAATAAGAACACTGCAATTACTGAATGACCCTCCAGTTGCTTTACCTTTCCAGCTTCCAGTAATAGCTTGCTTTGGAGCTCCTTAAGCCAGAAGTTATATCTACATTGTTGCATTTAGCCGTGCTGTATGAGCTGTTTTTATGAGTGTATGAGTTTGTCCAATTGCTTTCTAATTGTAACTTTGAGCTCCACTGCATCCTGTGGAATGAGTTCCACAATTTAATTATTTTCAGAAAATGTATTTTCTTTTGTTTGCTTTAAACTACTTGCTGCATAATTTCATTAGTTGCCAACAAATTCTTACAGTTAATTGTTCCCTATTTACTTTCTCTGAACCCAGTCACTTACTGTCATGAAATCCTTCTACAACTCATTGCTGTCAGCTTTAGTTTTGACTAGCCTGAATAATTCTGTATCATTTACAAACTTCATCACCTCACTCTTCAGTCCCTTCCCAGTTGGTTTAATGAACTGCATAAGTTCAGTATAGCTCCCTTGGGCCTTACTGGTAACCTCTGTCAGTTGCAAAAGCCAACCATTTATTCTTACCCTTTATTTTCTAACAAATTAATAATTTATGTGAACACTCCTATGACAGCTTAGTTTTTTAAGCATCTCTGTTGATAGATCTTGTCAAATACTTGTTGATAAAATCATGATATCGAAATAGAATCGATGTTAGTCACAAGTTCAGTGACTACATCAAAGAACTGTAATAGATTTATAAGGTAATACTTTTCCTCTAAAAGGCTTTATTCTCCTCTTCAAGACCTTCCCAGATATATCACTTTTATCCATATATGTGCTAACTCTGTTCTTTTTTAAATTTCAATTGTATTTATCACCTTATATTTCTCTCATGCTGAGGCTGGTTTGAGCAATATATCACGCACCACAGTTAGTTCATAGCCTTCATAGGGAGCTCCTCTGGAGCACTTAGGTAAATACCACATGGTCCTGATTAACAGTTATTGTGTGGTTTATATTTTCTTCTGGGCACAAAAGGCCTTGTATCAACACTTCAGTTTGAGATAAATCCTGAGACTCTCTCTGTAAAGAATTGTCCTGGTATGAGAAACTCCATAAACTTTTCTGCAGTGAACAGTGAAGTCTTGGCATCAAATTTAGGTTTTCTGCTCTAGTCTGATCTTTCTTGAGTATGCCTTTTGTACATAGATCATTTTTCAGGCTCACCAATTTTCTGGCAAGTTTCCTGCTTTTGATGTTTGAATAAGTTTCTATTATTAGTTTTAATATCTTTGTTAAATTGCATGCTTCATACTGTCCTTCCTTATTATGGCTTTATGTTTACCTTGCCAATGTTTATGTTTTATTCCATTTTCTTCTTAAAAATTTCCCCTAGTTTTGAAGGATATAATTTTATTCCTGATAGCTTCCTTTTCTTTGTTTTTTAGCTGCATTGGTTTCTTTGTGTTTTGACTGAAGGTTTTTATCTGGAAAAAATATTTTGTTTTCCATACTGCCTTCTTGGTATCATTCTCCCCTAGTAGTTGCCTCATTTGATTAACTTAGTCTTATCTGTTACTTACTTTTCTGAAATTCATTGCTAATGTTCTGCATTTTTGGAGTTAGGGAAGGTGTATTTTTTCAGGTAGCTTTTTCAGTCTGAGCAGAACATGGATTTTCACTGCATTAGGTCCTTGACCCAGAATGATCCTGAATTAACATATTGTGAACCAGCTCACTTCTTAGGCCTATTTCAACAGCTGATTTTCTCTTTCATTATTTTTTTTTTCAAAGTGCTACCATTTTTATTATTTATTGTTTAGGTTCCTGAACCTTCCTGAGTGGGACATTTACCTAGGCTTCAATACGGTGACTGAAATTTCCAGTTACTATTGCATTTTCATCCTAACAGGTTCTCAAATGTTCAGCAATTAGTTGATTTCAGTCTTTAGGATCTTGACCATGTCTTTTCCTACCTACCCTCTCCAGGTAATAAAGAACACGAGCTGTCAATCTTGTTTAACATATTTCCATGCTTATTATATTCAAAATAGCTTTAGGAATAGAATGGTCTTTGTGTTGACTGTACACCTGTGTTTCCAAACACAGTACCAAATTTATTCCACAGGTTCTGGTATCCTGCCTCTACCAATGAACAACGCAGGTTTCCAGAAAAATGAGAAGCCCTATGCAAGACTACAGAATAAAGAATGCTTCCTAAAGCTCTCTGTACTGCCACATGAACAAAGACAATTTACTGCTGAGCTTTACATGAATACTGAAACTGATTAATTTTTTTTTTTTAAGTCTTTGTGCCAAAATAGTTGATGTGAATGTATTCAAGAAACATTCCAAAGCAGACTATAAAAACCTTAAGGAAGGTCAACTTTGTATATAATATTCTTGGCAGTGAGCCTTTAAACTTAAAAATAGCAATATCCAAACCTATGGGTCTTGAATTATCATTTCAGTGATGCACCTGAACCTTGACACTGTAGTAAGACTTCATGTTATATTTATAAATGGAAGGCCCATTCTTTGAAAAGCACATCAATAGGAGGCATCTCAGAGTTTCAGTAATTTATCTGAGCAAACAGTGAACAACATTGACTCAGGTACTTCTTGTCATATTACAGCTGTCTCTGTCAGAGTTAGAGATAAAGGGAATAAATTTAAAATAATAATAATAAAAAAAAAGGCTTAGGGAAGTAGAGAGAAAAATAGTTAAGAATACAGTATTTTTGAAAAGTGATAGAAAAGAAGTAAGTGTCCTCATGTGTGGATCTAAATTACTACAGACCTTTATGGAGAACATCAAACAAAAGTATTTTATTAACTGTTAAATGGAAAGCAAATGTACTGTCTTAAGCAATTACTTTTACCATCTGGTATCAGCTGTAATGTTATATTCTCCCCTCTCCCTGTGCTGCACAGAGTAAGCTGTATCTAGCTCTTTACTTTTTAATCTTGTCTATTGCCAAAAGGAAGTAAATGCCAAAATGGCCTGTTTCCATTGATGCCATCCATTCCCCGTATGTTCAGCTTTCATGTCAGGTACACAGCAATGATTGTACATCTCACTTTTCTGCAGTTATTTTACAGTCATTTTTACATATTTAACGTATTTCCTTTTCACTTATGTATTTCCTTTTCACTTATGATAATGCTGCACTATTCCCAATCCTGATGTCTCAGGAAAAACAAAACAAAACAAAACAAAAACTACCAACACAGCTACTGTAGGTTCTGCCTCCAGTAGCTGTGTTGGTTTTTAGTTGAAATTCACATATCTATGTTACTTGAGATATTCTGTGACCAAGTTGTATAACTTGAAAGCAAAACTCTTCTTCCTTGTGCCTTTGTCAAGATATCCAGTTCTCCTCGAGCTTGGGGGTAACAGCTTGGTAACACAGTGGATGGTTTGGAAGTAGAAGTCTGAACAGGGGATTTGTCCTGAAGTATCATGAACACTGAAATATGAGGACAAAGCTGTGACACTCCACCCCAATACTCTTCCACTTCCTCTTTTTTATGTACTCAGAGGTGTATCCTGTGGAAGCAGACTTCCCTGCTGTTTTAAGCTATAACACGAATTAAGGCAGTAAACTCCTGGGACGCTGCTGGGCTCCTCCTGTGGTCATGACCATGTGCCTTTTCTGCCAGCACACTAGAGAACATAATAGCGTGCATATATGCTGAAACATTTCCAATGCATATGTCATGTAAATTAGAAAAGAAATGTTGTGGAGAGCTGCAGAGGACACATGAAGACACATGATTATACTTTCCTAGGGAATTTCTCAGGAAACTCAGAGAAGGAATAGGACTTCTGAAGTGCGGACCCAAAGAAGAGTTAGCCAAATGTATTTGCAGTATTACCAGGAACAGAGGAAAGCAGAGATCAATCTAGCCCAGCAGAGATTTCACAGACCAGATGGACAGCTAGTGTAAAGCTGGTCAGGAGAGAAAAAATTGCCTTCATGGAACCAGGGACAGGCAGGCAGTATTTGAGCAGGTGGCAAGCTCTTGGTGAGTAGACTTGATCTCTGCCTCATCTGCATGGGTATTTTCTTTCACACTTATTTATAAACGTTTTTAAACATAGCACCTAGTCCAAATGTTTTAAGTACTTTGATTTGTACTTTTTCTTGACCTGGACTGAGTTATGAGTGATTACAAGATGGGTCAATAACAAATAACTTCTTAAGCAGGGAACACCAGATTATGGCTGTACATATGATGAACACAAACGGACCCAGAGGGAGACACAGTGCTCAGGTAAGTAGAGAGATGACATTGCTTTTCTTTTAATTTGTTTGTTTTTGATTAGATGTTGTAGCTTGCATCACTCAATTTTGCTCCTCTGTAATATCAGCAACATGTAGGTTTCCTTCAAGAAACTGTACTTGACTTGGGACTCCATTCACCATCAGCCTGGTGTCTGCGACAGGAGGTGGGCCTGTACTGCAGTTTCAGGGACAATGTACTCAAGCTGGTAACAGTCTAGCTATGACAGGCCGACAGTCACTGTAGGATGCAAACTGCAGTTGAGAAACATGATAAATTAAACCCATGTTGAGCTCTCTCCTGTCGTCAGGAGCCTGGCTCTGTACTGCATTCTGTGTAGTTACTGCTAGCTTGATACCAACATCTGAGCCAGATTGTTTAAATCTAGTTCAAGTATTTGTACATAACAAAGCAATGTAGAAGTATCTAGGAACTCTTACTACATTGAACAGATAAGTTATTTTATATTTTTAGTGGAACAAAAAAAAATCCCGCAGTCTAAAAAATATTTATATAGGACATTGCAATTATTGTTCAGAATTAATGAGTTTTATCCCCTTCTTTTGGCTTAAGGAACACAAAATCCCAATGAAAGGAAACAGATGTAGTTGTTTTAAGCATTTCCAAAGGAAACTGCAGTAAAGTCTGAAACATCACTGTATAAAAGCCTTGTGTGTCATAGAGATGTTCTGATATTGTTTTCATTTGCCAGCTGTGTGTAAAGAGGGAGTTATGTCTGTGGCCAATAGGTCTTCCCACATCAGAGCAGTAACAACAACAAAGCAACGGAAATATTAGGAAAACGCTAACTTTACCTCTAAATACACTTGATTTTCCTAAACAAGAAACATGGATTAGGAATCAGTTCAAAGGAAAATGGTCAGAATTTATAACGCTCTACTGAAAGAGACAATAATAGGAAGAAAGAGCATTAATAAAGTGAACCAGTCCAAAGAGAGTGTGGCCAAAAAGTAAGATATCAGAACATTATCTCCTGGCTCTCCATCTTAGCTAGTGCTTGTCAATCTTTATCCTCCAAGAAAAATACCAGCGCTTTTAGTTGGACTGAAGAGATAGAGCATAAAAAACGAGTAAGAAATTTATGGGACAGCAAGTTGGGTGATTCACGTCCAGCTCCTACCTCTGCCTTTACCACTGGCGTTAAGTGTTATTATTTGTGTTACGGCAACACCTAGAAATCTCAGCCCCAATGTAAGCAGACATTTCTATGGCAGACCCATAAAAATACAGAATTTGCCCTGGAAACACCTGCAGCCTGGTGATATGAGCTTCCTGTGCTTTGGTTTTCCTATCAATCAAATGGGGAACTGCTGTTTGACCAGGATGTCTGTATGACTCCACTGTGGGTTTCCGATTGATGTTCTTTTTCACCTACTGCCCATTATGGTGGAAAAACAACTGTTTGATTGCAATCTGCAGATAGAAGGTCATGGTTTTGCATGCGATGCTACAAGTTGCAGTGATAAGTTCTGACCTTACTACACATGGAGTCCAAGCTAATGAACACATTAAAATCAGAACAAAACAAACAACAACAACAAAAAACACAAACACAAATACATGCAATTCAAAACAGAACACTGAAGGGATCAAACTGCTTGAAATACCTTCAATCACATAATTGCATGGTAGGACAACACTGTACTTACGTTTGCAAGTGTGAATGCCAAGGAAGTGACAAAATAACTTCTGTGAGCTTAAAAAAGTCACACATAACCTATATAAAATAATGGCTAAGATCTGGAGTGGAAAAGATGATAGTTTCCTGTGAAAGTCTTGTCTTTCTCAGTGGCTTCCATTTTCTTAGTGTATTTCTCCGAAAGTGTCTTTCTTCAGCCAGTTAAAATGCTGACATTGGTAGCATTGGTAGTCACTTCAGTAATTTAATTTCTCTATTTGTTTATTCTGGTCACTTTTTTTTTTTTTTTAATTTCAAATGCTTATCCTTCAGTTTCCAGGAACTATGGTGTTGCCCTGCCAGCTTACAATTAAACCAAGAGATGTAAACAAAAATACCCGTAACCCTAAATAATTATTAAAATAAAAACAACCCTAAAAATGAAAGAAAGAAAATCAACACACAAAACAATGAAGGAGTATGTGGGAATAAACTTTAGTGACCCGACAGTAAGAAAATATTGGAGAACAATGACCCTTTCAGGGGACAGATATTTCAGTAAGTACATATCCTGTTCAACAAATACCATCCAGAATGTTAATAAAACACAGGAAGGCTGTCAAAGTTTACCTACTGAAGAAAAGTGCTAGAAAAGAGGCCTTTTATTTTTCTGCTGAGAGAGGGTAAAGAGTGGTGTGGATTGTCGTGTGGCCATATTTTGTTTCATATGGTCACTAGTGCCTAACACAGATGCCATGGAGTAGGGGAGGGAGAAGGAGGGTCTCTTAAATTATTCACTTTCAGTTCAGTGCATCAACTATTTTTCTGGAGAGTGGCAGAGATGGATGAAAGATGCTGTCTTTGGGCAGTCTGTGTATGAGCACCACTCATCACGGATGATCAGTCATAGACATATGGGTACCCTAGGTATTTTCATCATGGTTTCATCAAGCTGTAACTGTGCAAGTCAAGAGGTTGAAGGAAGGACAGCAGAGTACTAGCCACAGAAATACAAAGTCCACCTGTCTGTGGGATATAGCAGCCTAGAACATGGGAGGAAGACCAGCTTTCTTTATCTGACACCCACAAGGTAAATGTTGTATAAGTGAGGATACATGTTATAGTAATAAGAAGTCTTCAGCACAGACATCTGATTACATAATTCCATGTGAGATGGGCTTGAGTAAAACAGGAATGAACATAAAGGCAACATTCACACTGCAGTACTATGCCAGGCAGGTGCCTATTGAGCTCATGGTTCCTAAAACAATATGCACTCTGATATGCTGATGATATCCCATGCATGTTCTGCATTTGAACAGGATTACTAGGATATATATGCACTGGATGCTTTAGGGAAAAATCTTAGACTGATCTATTTCATATACATGACTACTGTCAATTAAGCAGATCATGCATTTGGATATACAACAGAATACTTCCGCACACATCCTAACCTGCACTAAAAAGACAGTCCATATTACACATTAATACCTTGTTATGTATATGCATTGATAGTTTGGAGGACAAAATGTAGCAGTTTGTGTGGCACTTCATCTCAGTGGCAATACTGGAAGCCCTGGGTCAATTTATCAACAAGAACCTCCTATCTTCATGATCTTACAGGAGCCACAGGGGAAGAATCTACAACAATCAGCAGATTTGCAGTATCTTGTGCTGTATCAGCACAATGTTTCCCATCCTGCACCTACTCGTGTGCCAGCAGAACTTAGCCAGAACTGGGACCTCCAGTCCTTTAAGCTGAGAACAAGACACTGATGACTTAAGAAGTGGAGGCTGGGAGTAATGGTCTTGTGCAGAAAGGGCTCTGCGCAGATCTGTTTTGGCAAAGTGTGTGAGTTAATTTTTGGAGGGCCTATTCATGCCTGAATACAGCTAGAGAACAAAGGTAGGGGGTAAGTCATCCTACATTCAAGGTCAAACTTTTACAAAATCCTAAAATAAACAGTGCTCATCCTGTATTCATGATCTTATTCTGCAACAAGTACAGTATTTATTCAGATCCTTCCCTTATCCAGCCTTTCTGGCTGTCATTTACAATAGTAGAAAGAACTGTAATTCATCTTGTATTTATCTACCACTCAACACATGGTACCATAACATCATATTTTTCTTCTGTTTTATCTGTACCTTGCAATTCTGCATTTTGTTTCTGTACCTGCATGTTTTCAACTGCATTACCACAAATTTGACCCTGAAAAAGATTTCAGAACATTTCCCTCTACAGTCAGTTTTCCATCTTTGTCAATACCTTGAGTGTGCCAGACATTTGCATTTGCAGCCTAATTAGGACCCCAACAGCCCAGGATAACAGCAACATAGAACATGCTGCTTTTTTGTGATGTTGTCAGCAGAAGCTCAACAGAGTTGAGAAACTCCATCTTGAAAGGTGTTTAATTTTCTATTTAGTAACTTGTCATACACACATTTTTGCCTTCCTTTCTCCAGTTTTAATAACTGAACACAGTGTTTGAAATAAATTCTGTAAATAAGAAGCTGGAAGTTTGGTTAAGACACCCGAACTGAGTTCTTTTCCTGAAGTGGACATCCTAGGAGAAATTTGGCCAGACTTGTGAACATCTCCATTCACTCTCAGTATAATTTGGAAAGTGAGAAGGATATTCTGAGAGGAAATCTATGAGTAACTAGATATGATGGGACTGAGGCCACATAAATTCACAGAGAGATAAAAATCTGGGGACTGGAAAAAAGTGAACAGATGATAACAATAGAGTCCTTCATATTGTCCCACCAATGTACCTCATTAGCATGGACAGGGAGAACACATTCAGAAATGAGAATGTAGTTGCCTCCTTTACCATTAAATTCTTGACCGTAGTTTAGCAGGAGTTCCCAGGATGTTCATGTCCTTTTTTGGTGGAAAAAGTTCTTTAAATGGACATCCTTGAGACAACTTCACACAAGCCACAAATGGAAGCTAAAGCAACTCAATCTTTACCACTTTTGTCTAAAGTCATCTAGGGGCTATTGCCTTCGTTGAAGTCTTGGATCAGTCTTATATATCTGAGATAAGTTTGTGAGTAGATCAATTAATGAAAGACAAAGAAATGTTCCAACAAAGATCTTTGAGGGAAGACCCAGAAATAAGACATTAGAAACCTGTCCTCCAACATATGGCTATATGCATGAAATGGAATGGGGCTATGAATGAATTGTTTAATTTGACTAGGAACAGAACTACAATCTGTGTATTGAAGCTACAAGACATATAGGACAAACAAGAGGATGAGATGCTGTTCTGCTTATCACATAAGGCCCAAATAATAGACCCAGGTAAATCAAGGGAAATGTTATGGGATGTAGGTTTTTTCTCACATAATGATAATACCACTCAGTTGCAGCGGTTTTTAATCAGCCTAACAAGCCTTCAAGATTTATTTTGTACATTCAAATTTAACCTCCTACATAGGTTACTTAGAAGGAAAAAAATGAAGGCTGATCTCATTTCCACCAACTGAATTCCAAGTTGTTATTTACAACAAATAATTTTGTCCTTCCAGATGCATGTGACAGGACAGGGAAGAATACATATGTCAGACTGTCATATTACAGTACTATGTCTCATTTCCCTTTATTGCTTACCAGGCAGACTTCCTTTTCAAGAAGGCTGCTTAAAGCATTTTAAATAGATAGACAGCATTTTTTCTTTCCCTGCGGACTCTGTAAGAATTTAAGATCTTAGTGATATAGATCTGTGAAAAGTGTCTTTCTAGTTGCTGCATTTTGTTCTTCACTAATTAGCATTTTCCTGTCCCATACAGCAATGTAAGTGCAGTCAGCTGGCATTTGAAGTAGTGCTGACTGAAGAGTCTGACAAAGACATAACAGTACAAGAGCCTGCAGAGATTTGGGCTTTCTGTGTGATAGACTGAAAGTGACCAGGGCCAAGAAAAGAGAACTTGTGTGAGACACGAGAGAGGCATGCTTACCCTTATGTTCTCCTCTGCATGTAGAAGATATGTTTAAAACATTGTTTCTTTTTCCTTTTTATTATCTTAATGTATTTTTCCTCTAAAAAATAACAGCAAAACTGTTAATGTTCTCACAAACTTAAAGCCAAATCTCTGTAAGTCCCCAAACTCTCAGGTCTTTAACACATTAGCAGTGCGTAGTTGCCTGTAAAGAAAATAATTCCATGTGCAACAAACGTGTTTGCCTCTAGAACCTTTGAAAATTGCTGCAGACATACGTACAGTGCATACAGATAGGGTTATCCATGAAACACAGGAGTATGGTTTCTTATTCTGATGTGTATAGGCATGATGTTTGTGTAAATAAGAAAGCTGAATGAGCCGCAAACCTAATACAAAACCTTAATATGACTTAATTCTACCTTGAGTGTCCAAATTTCAAACCTGTGCAAAAAGAGAGCAAAAAGATAGCACATCGCTTAAACCTAGCTAAGCTCTTATAGTATACATGTCCTGAAGTCTTGTATAAGGAGACATAAGTAGTATGTAAACCATAGTTCCGTGTAAAAGCCTTTTCACATCTGGAGAGGCCAGAATATGAAAAACCCTTTGATTCAATCTGTTCACAGCTACAAGAGATAAACTGTATATGAAGGCTGCCTTTGAAGATGGAAAAGCTGCGAAGAGTGAACTGTTTTCCATATCAGTGCTAAATATCTCTGTCGGTATCTTTCATGAGAGACAGCTAAATTGGGTGTCTTGGGTCGAATTTGGCTTTGAGCATATATGCTGATGCCACCAGGTACAGGACAGTATGTTCAAGTGTTGCCAAGTATGTCATAACCATCCTACTCTCAGGACTTTGTAACAGGAAACCAGTAAGTCCTTAAAATCCCAACTGGCATAGACAGGGGAAAAAAGGCGAAATGTGGTTCAACACCTCTTCCAAGAAAAGCACTAGAGGAATCAAATAAAGACAATAAAATCCAGGTTGAAAACAAAGCAAAGAAGGTAGATCTTATTATATGAGGTAGATGAGCTGTAGAACAGCTCTTCAGAAGACATGGAGACTGAAATCTTACATGAGTGGAAGGGAAGACTGGACAAGTTCATGGAAGAGAAATCCACTAAGGCCTATGAAATATACAAAAACTATATTCTACCTAGAAAGTCCCTAAACAAAAAATGTCTGGAAGACAGAAGATAGGTATTTTGACTACTGTTGAAGAAAAGAAGACTGGAGGAGATGGATCTATTGTCTACCCCAGTGTGATCTTTCTTAGCTTCTGATAATCCTCATCAGTCTCAGCTTTGTCAAGCATGACTTCAGAGCAAGCAATTTTTTATGTTGTAACATAAAAAGAACCCTAATAAGTATACAAGTATTTGAGTTACAAATATTAAAGTCACTGAAAAAGATAAAGAGCTCAAGGAGAAGTTATAGTGCAAAAGCTGTGTTTTTTGTTGTTCATTTTGTTTTGTTTTGTTTTGCTTGCTGTAAAAGCTGTAAAGGCTGTAAAGTTGTTGGCCTTTTTGGCCTTTTTTTTTTCATCTAGAAAAAAAAAGAAGAAATGCTCACTGATCACCTCTAATGTGCAACTGATTTAAGAAACTGTAGTGTTAATTGCTCCAGCTGAATGCACAGGAAAATAAGAAAACAGCTGTTTTGCTGCTGTTACATGTTAGAAATAGGCATTTGTAATGATGGCAGATGAAAACATTTGAAATAGAGTTTTGAAATCTGTTTTCCAACTGTCTGTAAAGGCCAAGGAGCACAGTGACCTAATGCAAGGCTGCAGAACCACCATAAATGTTTCTGCTAGAGAAAGGAAAGTCCTTAATATCTCTGACAGTAGCTGTTGGCCCTGTGTATGGCCCTGTATATGGCCTCATATGGTCTAGCCTCTACTAGAATAGTCTTCATTATATTTTTTCTCCTTAAGAAAGTTCCTTCTCAAGAGCAGTGCTGGCATCTCTAACTGCTTCTGCTGCTGACTTTTGCAGACTTTCTGCTGATAAACCTGCATTACTTTTTGCACTAGCTCAAAGAAGAGTTCTCAGATTGTCTTCTACAATTTCCATCTCTACAGGATAGCTGAACTGAGCAAAATTCAGTAGTTACAGAAAATTCAAGAGGCAGAGTGAACATCCTTTTAAAATTCAAATATGTGGAAAACTTTGAGTTACAGAGTTTTCCTGTCTGTGTTGCATCACAAATGTGTTACTTCCCATAGCCTTCCTCTCTGGAGAAACACAGCAAGCATCAAATGATGGAATGGAAGAAGGCAATTCTTAGTACAGTGTTTTCACTGTTTGTCTCTTTTTTACATGCTGAGATTAATATGCTGTGGAGAGATTAGAATGCCAAGATATTTGTGGTTCATCAAAATGGAAGCAATGATTGGGAGATTTGCTATACAACTGTGTCTGCGGGCCAGATTTGCTTGGCAACCCCACATGTGTTAGCAACCCCACTGCAGTAACACGCTCATTTTCTTTGCATTTTTCTGGACAGTCACATGAATATAATATAATGTCTCTTCCCAGTAAGTATGTACAACAATCAATCTGAACTACTTTGACAGTATTTACAATATACACCTGAGAGGGAAAATATGGTCTCAAGCCAACTTTTTTCCTGGCAATCCTAATGACAGATCAGATGATGATCTGAATTAAGATTTAACCCAGAGCCTTGATCCAAACTTTGCTGAACTAGGAGGATATCTTCATCCCAAGTTAGGTCAGAAGTTTGCAGATTGCAACCTGTTTGTATAATGAGCCAAGTCCCCACATTCAAAGAGTAAAAACCTTTTCAGAAATTTCAGTTTTAGGGCTTAGGTCACTCTCAGCCAGTAATTTCAGGTCCATTATTCCTTGGCTGCTTTGCTTGTACATGTGTAAGAGTGGCTTGAATTATTTTTATAACACTGCTTTCTGTAAAGAAATGATAGCCCCCCTAGTCAAGAACAGCATGTCTATAACATAAGAAATTAATCTTTTCATGCTGATTAGCGGCTGTTTGTAGCACTGATCCAAAGGAAAACTGCTAAATATCCCTTTAGTAATATATCCTTTTGTCATTAACTTTTGAGGGGAGAAGAAAAAGAAAAGACTTAAGATGACTAGTAGCAATTAACAATGTCTGTTAAATAAAAAAAAATATTTTATTTATTTATTTTTTTTTTCAGAAGGGAATTATGAAATAATTATCTGGCCTAAAAAGTGCATTCCAGAAATCCTTTGATACATGTTTTCCTTCTCAAAGGGTTTGTAAATGAATGCAACATTTGCTGTGTCAGTGTAGGTTTATACTTCTTGGCAAAAGAAAAGTCCTGAAGAAACAAACAAAGAAACAAACAACAACAACAAACGTAACTATTATGATATCTAACTTTAACCACCAGTCTGCTGGAGGTGGTCTTAACATGAAACATTTAAGCATAAAAATCACATAGAAGTGCAATGGCAATGTGATGTGCGAGACAATTGCTACACTTAGTACACTTGTGCAACCTTAATGTACTGTTGAACTGAGATAATAATTAAGTCCTAAAGGATTAATCGAAGACTCTTGTACAGTTCTTCATCCTACCTGAGTAACGTTACTTTCAGTTTCCAGTTTGGTATTGAGCATTTCCTTTTCTTGGATTCCTTCAAAGTATTTTGATCTTGCAGTTTCTCTCAATAGATCTCCTTCATTATTCACAACACTTTGGATTTATGCCTGATTTCTAACACCTGCATTATTCTGTAGTGGCTTCCTATTGAACAACAAACAGGATGATGCACCTGTAAGAGTAGCCGAGCTCTAACTTACTTCAGGAACTGTCTAATGGAAAAATGCTGCTGCCACTGAATCTTTAGCTAGATGCACAAATTTGGGCAGGAAAAATCCAGCGCAGTGCCTTGCTTCTCTACATACAACGTTCTTCCTTTTCACTGGAAGAGATGTTGGCAAAAAAATAAAAAAATAAAAAAAAATCCTTATATAGAGAGTCACAGATGAGGGGAGTGAAAAACTTGTGATACCTGTTGAGTAAAACACAACTCCAGCATGATGGCATTCCTTCAGAGGTGGGCATCTTTAGACAAGGTAACAGCAACTTCCCTTTCCTTGTTATTACCAGCACTAATAACTACCCCCACTGGTGCAATGCATGTTGGAGAAATCCTTTCTTGCAGGGGCTGCTACCTTCTTGTTGCAGAAAGACTTCATCTCACCCTCTCCTTTCTGTAGCACTGCCTGATGTAAAAGATGTTTGCTCCAGCAGTGTGTGATACACACACAGCCCCATTGCTTCAAATTGAGATGGAGGCCTCTCTGCAAGCAGTTTGCTGTGGCTGAATTCTGGCACAGGCAAGTGTGGTCCCTACCCTGAGGGACTTGCACTGGTACTGCAATGCTGCAGTAAAGCCCATTTGTGAAAGCCTGCTTCTCTCTGTGGAGGAATGACTGAACCCCATTATGCTACAGTTGCTTTTTTTCCATTCTACCTTTATTCTCTATTTGTTTCCATGGCAGCAATATGGAAACATTTGGATTTCTAATGTAAAATCAAGGAAGGAGATCATTTTTGCTGCCAGAAGCCAGCTTGTGATGTACTGTGATATTTTTTTTGACAGCTGAACCTAAACCTGTTTCATAAAGAATGGATACGCTTGGTATGAATGACAAAATTGGGAATTTTATTTTGTATGTTTCATAATGGGCCACTTGAACTGGGTTTCAAGAGATTTATTTTGATATTTCTTCTTCAGCATGGAGAAAATGTTTAGACATAAACCAGTGCATATCCAAAACAAGATGGTAATTGCACAGCAAACAATTAAGAATCTTCTACTTCTCTAAATTGCACTGCAATTTAGCTTAAGGTTATGTAACGCTAGACCATAGTTTCTCCTTGGCACCACCCTAAATTACTTCTTAATTTGTGTTCAGATGGAGCCCTCTTGTGTTTGCTAGGCTTCCTTACAACACCATTAAACCTGAGAGCTATTTTATTGGCCTACATTCAGAAGACCAAACTCCAGAAGGGATAATCAAGCTTCTCTCCTCTGGCCTTTACAAAACATTGTGTTGAATATTGTATCAAAATCCTAAAGCATATCTTTTAAAAGAGATTTGAGTTTGTTTTGAAGATGAGAAGTGAGAAAGAATTAAACACTAGCTCTGTCATAGTTACTCCACTGTTCAGTAGCCGTTGTAAACAAAATGTTTTAGATGTTATTATGAGTATTGCTTGTGATTTTCACAATTCATCCCTGCCTGCTTTGAGATATTCAAAACCTGGCTGGACACAGTCCTTAGCAGCCTGCTACAGCTGACCCTGCAGGGGAGTTGGACTAGACCATCTCCAGAGATGACTTCCAACCTCAATGGCTTTGTAATCCTACAACATCTTCCACGTATGATTTTTGAATCATATCAGTGATTTTCAAAATGACACAGGAACAGCTGGTAATCCCCGATGTCTTGTAATCTTACTCTTGGAGCACAAAGTGCAGTGAGGAGTGGTACTTAAAATACTGGTTTTCCTCCTGCTTCCGCTGTAGCCACTTTTCCAACTATGTGGAAAATATTGTATAGTCCATGCATCCATCTGTGCTTCTGTTTTCCTTCTGCTGCCTTTAAAACTTTTACAGACTGGTATATAGAATATATCTATTTTGGTCTAGTGGTAATGTTACAGGACACATTTACTCTAAGTATCACTTAGAAGAAAGAGGAAGAGTGAAGGTGAAGGAAAAAAATCAAAACCAGAAACAAGATGAATCAATAGGAGAAAGAAAGAAGGAAGGAAGGAAGGAAGGAAGGAAGGAAGGAAGGAAGGAAGGAAGGAAGGAAGGAAGGAAGGAAGGAAGGAAGGAAGGAAGGAAGGAAGGGAGGAGGGAGGGAGGGAAGGAGGGAGGAAGGAAAAAGAAAAAGAAAAAGAAAAAGAAAGGAAGGTATAGAAAAGGTAGGAGGTAGAAAGAAATTGCACAGAAGTGATGCATGACAATGCTCTGAAATGGTGTGGGAAAGAAAGAGGTATGTAAGAAGCACATCCATCACACAAAAGATCTAGCACACAGAACTGTATGGAAACACTGCCCTGAGTTACCTTTTCTTCCCTGTAAGTACATCTGTAGTCTTTATTATTAATGTATGTATGCAAGGGAAGCAGATCTGTATGTGCAGTGATTGTTGTGCATGTTTAGAGGCAATAAAATATTACATTTTGCATTTTAAAAGAAAAAGGAATTGGTAATTGATTCACTTCTACAATTCCTGAAAATACAAATTGAGATCTATCTGCACTTCTCTAAATTCCTTTCCAAAATTAACAGTAAACATATGGAATAGGATTTTTACCAGGCAGCTTTGATTCTTCCAGCTTGAAGTTTTTGCACTTGTGCTTTCAGAGAAGATGACATTAAAGGCAATAACATCAAAGAAAAGTCAGTGTGCTCACTGTAGTTGTTTTTTGACCATGAGAAACAGTTTAATTATATATCTGCAGATAGCCCAAATGTAGACTAACCCGATCTTTCAAATTATTTTCATATACTATTAAATATTGTCTTTTCTGATAAAACTACCTCTAGGTTCTCTCCCTACATGCATCACTGTAATAAACCACAGATTGCATATACCAAATGGAGTCAGAAAACAAAGTCAAAGACTTTATTGAAATACGTCACACAGGAAGAAAAGGAAGATTATTTGAACTGAATACAAATTTATGGGCTTTATGGGACTCACATGAAAAATAAAGCTTTATTTAAGCATAAGAAAAAATTACAGAATCACAGAATCATCTAGGTTGGAAGAGACCTCCAAGATCACTGAGTCCAACCTCTGACCTAACACTAACAAGTCCTCCACTAAACCATATCATTAAGCTCTACATCTAAATGTCTTTTAAAGACACCCAGGGATGGAGACTCAACCGCTTCCCTGGGCAGCCTATTCCAATGCCTAACAGCCCTTTCAGTAAAGTTCTTCCTAACATCCAACCCAAACCTCCCGTGGCACAACTTTAGCCCATTTCTCCTCGTCCTGTCACCTGGCACATGAGAAAATAGACCAACTCCCACCTCGCTACAGCCTCCTTTAAGGTACCTATAGAGAGCGATAAGGTTGCCCCTGAGCCTTCTCTTTTCCAGGCTGAACAAGCCCAGCTCCCTCAGCTGCTCCCCGTAAGACTCGTTCTCCAGACCCCTCACCAGCTTCGTCACCCTTCTCTGGACTCACTCGAGCACCTTGATGTCTTTCTTGTGGCAAGGGACCCAAAACTGAACACAGTACTCGAGATGCGACCTCACCAGAGCCGAGTACAGGGGGACAATCACTTCCCTAGCCCTGCTGGCCACACTGTTTCTTATGCAAGCCAGGATGCCATTGGCCTTCTTGGCCACCTGAGCACACTGCTGGCTCATATTCATCCAACTATCAACCAATACTCCCAGGTCCTTCTCTGCCAGGCAGCTTTCTAACCACTCAACCATGTTCAAACTTCCAGATCTAGAGGAACACTTTGGCTGCAGCCTAAAAGCCACGTGTACAGAAGCTCCCCCAAGCCAGCCAATCTTCTCCCCGCGACCTGCCAGAAGCAGTTGTCCTGGTTTCAGCGAGGATAGAGTTAATTTTCCTCCTAGGAGCTGGTAGGGTGCTATGTTGTGGATTAGGATGAAAAGAGTGTTGATACCACGCTGATGTTTTAATTGCTGCAGAGCAGTGCTTACACTAAGCCAAGGACATTTCAGCTTCTCGCTCTGTCCTGCCAACGGGCAGGCTGGGGGTGCAGCAGGAGCTGGGAGGGGACAGACCCAGGACAGCTCACCCAAACTGGCCAAACTGGGGTTATTCCATAACCCTCTGATGTCATGCTAAACAATAGATAGGGGTGCCTAGCCAGGATGGGGGGGCTGTCTGCTTGGGGATAGGCTGGGCATCGGTCAGCGGGTGGTGAGCGATTGCATTGTGCATCACTTATTCCTCACAAATTAGTAGTAGCAGT
This sequence comes from Aythya marila, assembly GCF_965140915.1. Taxonomy (NCBI): domain Eukaryota; kingdom Metazoa; phylum Chordata; class Aves; order Anseriformes; family Anatidae; genus Aythya; species Aythya marila. The sequence continues at coordinate 103,271,684 of NC_139043.1, read as the reverse complement.
ACTATTATCGTTATTATTATTATTTTTTTTCTTCTCTTAATAAACTGCCTCTGTCTCAACCCACAGGCATCATATTGCTATTTCTCTCCCCCATCCCAGAGAGGGAGGGGGGAGGTTGAGCTAACAGCTGTGTGGTGCTTAGCTGCTGGTCGGGGGAAACCACAACAACATCAATGTAGTCATGTAACCAAATTAAAGCCAAAACTTTCATCCTGGTCCTTGACCTGAACAGGGAGTGAGGATCCGGATCCTGGCACTTCTACGTGATAGAAGTTCATATGCAGCCCAAGTAAATACTTGAGTCAGGGGTCATGGGGCTAGATTTTGAAAAGTCCTGCATAAAGAAGAGGTCTCAGAAAAGATAATTTAAAAAGCATTAATGTCAAGAAAAGTCATTCTGATTGCTTTTCTTTATCTGTCGTGACTAGACAGATGAAAATCTATGAGAGCAATTTTGCCTTTAAGGTCATTTCCTTCTTTCTTTCTTTTTTTTTTTTTATGTTTATTTATCTTATTTTAATGGGCTCTGTAGTAGTTTTCCTCACAGAATGACTAGCAGAAATATGACCCTTACGCACATATTGTAGTTAATTCATTAGGTCTACTGATACCACTAAGCCCCATGTCAGGTGACTTCTCTTGGTGATAAGGAGCAATCAACCATAAAACACTGAAGCCAAGTAGATGAGCCTATTCCACAAGGTCTCATGGTTCCACCCTGGTTGAGTGAAATCTACCAGGTGGGGATCATTTGACTTATGCTATATAGGAAGCATGAGGAGAAATGGGGGGAATTGCTTCCTCAGGGGAATTTGAGGAATCAGTTATGTAGGGTGCTTGTTTACTGCCATGGTCTTGGTCTCTGTGTTCCCCATTAGACTGTTTTTTTCTTTGTGTTTTCTTCCACCTCTGTGAAATAGTTTAAAAAAAACCTATGAGCTACTGGATCTGCATTCGTAGTACACTAAAAGCCTCGTAGTATGACTAGACTGGAAAGAAAATTGGAAGAGCCTAAAGATCAGGACCTGGTGAATAAGTGTTCATAGGTTCTGGTTCAGTTTAATGTGGGCAAGAGGGTCCTTCAGGGAGGGTTCTTCAGGGCGAGGGGCCCCGTTCCTGGGGGAACATATATTTCAAGAAAAGACTTTCTGGTTTCTTTATTTTTTATCTGTCATGACTAGAGAGATGAAACTGTGAGAGCAATTTAGCCTGTAAGTTCCATTTCTGTTTTTGTTTCTTTTATTTATAATTTTATTTTTCTTATTTTAACGGGCTCTATACTAGTTTTCCTCACAGAATGATTATCAGAAATATGACCCTTATGCACCTCTTGTATCTAGATTAGATTTCATGAATTAACTACCAAGCTCTTTGTCAGGTGATTTCTCTTAGCGATAAGGAGCAATTGACCTTAAAACACTGAAGCCAGGTTGCTGAGCCTATTTTACAATGTCTCTTGGCTTGACCCATGTTAGGTGAAATCTGCCAGGTGTGGATCATTTGACCTCTGTTATGTAGGAAGCATGAGGACTCATAGGGGGAATTGCTTCTCCAGGGGAGGTTAAGGCCTCCGTTATCTAGGGTGGTTTTCTACTGACATGGCGGAATGGACTCGGTGTTCCCCAGCAGGCTGCTTTTTCTTTATGTTTTCTACTTTCTCTGTGAAATAGCTCTAGAGACTCTATGCCTAGTTACATTGGTGGTGCCTTCTCAGTGCAGTAAGAGCCTGGTGGTACGACTTGTGAAGTTGCTTGGGAGTTCCGCGAGTTCAGGAGCTGGTAGGTAAGTGTTACTGGGTTCTACAGTTGTTTCATGTTTCCTGTTCCCTAAATTCACAGCTCCTGGGCCCAAATCCGAGTATCTTTTCTGTTACATGAACAGCCAGAGAGGGTCAGCCTCCTTCATCTTTTGAGTCCGTTGCCTCCTAGTCTTAACATTTTTAGTGTTCAGTCGCATACCTCAGGGTCTCGTATTTTGAGAGGGGTTGCGCTCCCCTTACGTAACATGGGAATCCCATTTTTCTGTCTCAAGCGTGAATGGTGTAAGGCACTTAGAAATCATTGCAGATGAAAGGGAAGTGAAATTATCTTATTTAGAAGGAATGCTATCCAGAAGAAACTTCAATTGCTTGGGCCTGAATTCTCACTGAAACCAAAGGCAGGTATCTTACTGACGTGAAGAAAGAGGCTTTAATCTATCCTGGCTCGTTTACTCCTGAAGGAGCGTGAAAGAGACGCATGTCCTTGTATGTGAAGAGGAGGTGAAGGAACAGCTAGTGCAAGGAACATACAAATCCATTGTGCCAAACCAGTAGGTGGTTGGCTCTGAGCTGGGAGACTGCACCAGAGTCACAGAATTATCTATGTTGGAAGAGACCTCCAAGATCACGGAGTCCAACCTCTGACCTAACACTAACAAGTCTTCCACTAAACCATATCATTAAGCTCTATATCTAAACATATTTCAAAGACACCCAGAGATGGAGACTCAACCACTTCCCTGGGCAACCTATTCCAATGCCTCACAACCCTTTTGGTAAATAAGTTCTTCCTAACATCCAACCCAAACCTCCCGTGGCACAACTTTAGCCCATTTCTCCTTGTCCTGTCATCAGGCACATGGGAAAATAGACCAACCCCCACCTCGCTACAGCCTCCTTTAAGGTACCTGTAGAGTGCAATAAGGTTGCCCCTGAGCCTTCTCTTTTCCAGGCTGAACAAGCCCAGCTCCCTCAGCTGCTCCTTGTAAGACTTGTTCTCCAGACCCCTCACCAGCTTCATTGCTCTTCTGTGGACTTGCTCAAGCACCTCGATGTCCTACCGGCTGCAGGGGAACTTCTGTTCAGTGCCTGGAGCACCTCCTGCCCTCCTCCTGCACTGACCTTGGGGTCTGCAAGACTAGTGGCTTCTGTTATACAGGTGTGGTACTGAAATACCAGACAGCAAGTAATTTCACAGAGGCTGTTTGGAAAGCCTCTGTCAGCAAGGATCGCAGATCCTTGAGCAAGATCCAGAGCAAGATCGCAGATAGTCTCAGTGCAGCCTCAGAATAATCCCTGATCATTCTTTTTGAGAGGTTTACTGGAAGAGAAATACAAACTCTGGTAGAAGAATAGCATGACATGCCTAATGTCTGCCTACACTTTAATAGATTTTTTTTCTCCTGGAATGAAATTAATGAAAATCCTTAAATACAGAAAACTAGGGCTGAGGCTAGTGGTAATGCCTATTATGAACACTTTACAACCTGTTTCAACAAGTTTTTCAAAGGTTTATAATGACCGGCGATCAGTGCATGTCAAAGAGTGAATCTAGATGAAGAAGCCTATTGAAATCTTCTTAGAGCTTTTAGTAATATTCATTCACACAGAGGGGCTGGAGAGGTTTGATTTTTTTTTTTTTTTTTTATAAGGGATGGAAATTTCAGACACTTCAGTGGCTTGAGGGAGATTTTCTCTAGTCCACAGACAATTCTGAAGAAGCTTTTATTACCTTTGTCTAGGGTCTAACACCTAACCTACAGACATAGTCTTTGTAGGAGATTAGGGACTCTGTAGACCACTCAAGCAAAAGGAATGCTGTTATCAAGTTGCTCGATATTTTTAAAAATAATCTCAACACTATATCTGAGAATAAGAATCACCAGCATTAACAGAGCTAAATGAACTGAAAAGTTTATTTTTTGCTTCTGGTGTTTATACTGACAACAATAGAGCTACACTTCTCAGTCAGGCTGTTCACAAGCTGACTTCAATACCCTAGGAAGCCTTTAACAGCATACACATGTGATGCCAGCCACATAATTTTTGATAATCGGATCATTTAAAAAAGACTCTTGTAAAAGTGCACAGTTTAGCATGTTGCAGACGCATACTGCAGCAGCATGATAACAGCGTATGTATGTAACAATTCAGAGTGGGAAAATTGGCTCAGAAAATAATAGGCTCTGATACTGTTATCTAACCAATGGTGTCATGAGGTAGGATGTTCAGATATATGACCAAAGTGATTAATCTCAGAAAGCATTTTATGCTGAGGAATATAATACTGTATGTTTGAGGAATGTGGCAGATAATTGCGCCATGCTATCATGTGGAACAAAACCTAGCAACTGGTGATGCATGCTATGAAAATGAACTTAATTAAGGAGATCATTAGCAGTGCCTCTGTTGGCATCACAATACTAATATATCTCACTCATTGCTCAAAAGAGGAGAACACTGTACAGCAGTTTCTACCCCAGATTGCATTACTGATTCAAAAGCAATCAGTTAGGATGCAGCTACACGTGCTCTTCTGAAGCAGGCTGTTGTGGGCTAACACTAGCAGGCAGGTAACCCCACACACCAGTTTGCTCCCCTCTCCCAGGGGGATGGGGAAGAGAATCAGAAAGGTAAAAATGAGAAGACTCACAGGTCGAGGCAGTATAACAGGTAGAGCAAAAGTTGTGCACACAAGCAAAGCAAAACAGGAACTCATTCACTGCTTCCCATCAGCACGCAGATGTTTAGCCACTTCCAGGAAAGCAGAACGTATGCATTACATTGTCTTGGGAAAACAAATGCCACCCCCCTGAAGGACCCTCTCTTTCTTCTTTCCCCCAGTTTTTGTTGCTGAGCACGATGCCACATGGTGTGGGAGATCCCTTTGGCCAGCCTGGGCCAGCTGTCCTGGCTGTGTCCCCCCCCAGCCTGTTTGGTGGTGGGGCAGTGTGAGAAACAAGAGAGTTCTTGACTCAAGCACTGCTCAGCAACAACTGAAACATCGGTGTGTTACCAATACTGTTTGGGTCACAAATCTAAAACAGCACTACACCAATTACTGTGAAGATAATTAGCCATATCACAGCCAAAACCAGTACATAATGAAAATGATGTTGACAAAAACTAAGCTAAAAGCAAGGAATCTCTTATCACTCCTCTGTAAATCTTGCTTAAGGAATGCAAGGCTATGCAGTGAACAGAAGTAATTAAAAGCCTGGACAGACTTATTGATTTTATTGGATGTTGGCGATCAGGCCATCGGAGAAGAAACTCCCAGGTTTTTGTTTCCTCACTTTCTTCTTTATGGATACAGAGTAGAAGCTGGCATCTGGAAGAACCATTCGGCATGCACTTTGGCATACATCCTGTAGAAAAGTCAAAAAAGCTAATCATGCTTTCAAAACTAATGAAAACTGTTGTTTTCCAGCCCCTGTTCCAGGATCTATTTCAAACGTTGTTTCAGTGACAGACTGAAGGATACATGTTCATGTCTAGTTATGAATGCCACTGGATTTGGGGAACAATGATACATTTCAAACTTTATTTTCAATGTTACTTTCAGCGAGGCACTGAGTGAGGACTTTGCATCTTGTGGAGAAGTTGCTGCTAAGCAATGAAAGAGCCATCAAGAGCCATTAACACTGGATGGATCCAAAGAGAGGAAAGAAGAGTGAGAGGCTTTCCACCAGGAGAGTCTGATGTGTGAGCCCTCTGTGGAGAACACTTCCGAAAGAAGGGGAGAGGAGAGAAAGGGGAGAGATTTCCAGAGGTTCTGGAGTGGGAATGCTGGAGCAGAAAAGTTGTCGTGTCTTTAGCAATGTACATACTCTCCGCTGAAGAAGTTACTTCATCACCAGAAAAAGAAGCTAAAGCACATGTTTAGCATGTAGTACTTAAATTGGCTTAAATAATTCCTGCCCTGATTTTATATTCCTGACTCCCTCTTTGTGCAAATGTGACCACTTGGTAAATCAGATGAGGGAACAGAGCCAACTAAGAAATGACCTCGACAAAAAAGTTTGAATTTTTTCAGGGAGAGACTACACAAATATTTGGGTTGGAACAATGCAGGGTAGCAGTGGTGGCTATGAATACTCTTGAATAATGATTACCAGGAGATAATGAAGCTAGTACTGACACCAAAAGAAATATACACCAAACTATGCTGTAAAAGTAGATAAAAGGGTCTCCATACCCTTTAAAAATGCTGACCAAACTGACTTAGATTGACAAGGGCTTGAGTATAAACCTATTATTTTGCAGCAGGGTTCCTTATCTCCATCTTTTTTTTCTAAAGCCAGATCAGTTCTCCCATACAGATTATAGCACGGCTATACAGGAAACTACCAGCACATGTGAAAAGGCAGCACAACACAAAAATGGAATTTAGTGTATCACCAGCAACAACTGGGGTGTAGCACAGCAGGTGCAGTCAGGAATGTGTTTTCCATGGATTTGCATCATTGTATGTGGAAGTAAAAACCTTGTTTCCCAAGAAAATTATACAATAGATACAATTGCATTCCATTTATCAGTTAATACCCCCTTTAACTTCTGAGGACACTCACCACATGCTACTAAACTTGACAGCACTAGAAACAAAAACCAAAAAAATAGAAACTCTTTGCAGATAATACAAAGATAAACACAGTGGATAGAACTCAGTCACGGTGCCACTGAAGGACAACTGTAGAGTAACCTCTACACTTGCTAGGTATAGGAAGACATTATGAATGCTTCACACTGGGATGCCTTACAAGACACCAGAACGCCCTTTTCTACTCTCATATTTAAAAAACTGGAAAGCCCATTTGACATTACCTCCTTCCTCCAGCTGGGAAATTTATAATCTCTACTGTGTTGGTTCTCTGCTATCTGATAAAAGGTGTGCTCACACTATAGTCTTCTGTTATTTAATGAATGATGATCAGCAGGGAGAAACAAATCTACAGACAATCAGTATTTTGCTGCCCTAAAAGCTACTTCTTTGCTTTCTGCCATATCCATTAAGACAGGAACTAGTAATGTCTCACAGACCAACGAATTCTATAGAAATAACTCTGAGGACAGGAAAAGAAAAGGTACTGGAGCACTGAGGTGCTGGCATGTGGATGGAGTGATCGCAGAATACATTATTTTGTATGTAACACATTATTTTGTATGTAACAGGCCCAAAATGTGTCAGAGGCAATTGTTCATTAGACCACTAGTGTTAGTCGCAGTCTGCCTGTGAGGAAGAATATGCAGATCCCTCTCCTTCATCACAGGCAATTTCCTCAGCATGGTACCGTAGCTGTTGTTACTGTAGTTATGACTTAAATTCAGACACTAATAAATCACAATGTACAACTTTCCATGTCCTGCTGCCAAATGAGGGTGTCAGACAGTGCTGGGAAATCCAGATCTAGGAAAACTGAAATTCACCTTCCAGATCCAGTGGAGCAAAGATAGGATTGAGCAGCTGATTTAAAATACAGCTCACTGCACTCGGTGCTGACTTTCTGAACAAGCATGTGATGTATTAACAGCAAAGAAAAGTTAGAGTTAATTGGGAAACATTTAATTGTGGTCAACTTGATAGTCTCTTACAAGTAACAACAGCTCTCTAAGAGCAGCCCAGACTCTCCTCAAGCTGGGGCTGTGGATGCACGCAGCCATTGCGGTGGTAGATGCTGTCCCCAGCTGCCTGCCTCCAGCCTCTTGTCAGACGTTAGACCCCACAAATACACAGGTGTTTTTTAACCCATTTCAGAAAAACAAACAAACAAACAAACAAAAACCGCCTGTGTTAATATACAGCTTGTTTTTGATAGCATGCCTTTTTTTGGTATGGTGTACCTGAGGAAGTGTTTAGATGAGAGAGAGAAACCCTCTGCAAGGTGCAGTGACAAAATCTGAGGATTGGCTACTGATCAATGGCTTCTACTGGTACAGCTATTTGCAGAGTTCACACGTGGAATGTAAATAAAACGTAGAAAATTATATTTACAAAAGCTTGTCATTCTGAATGCTATCACTGTAAAAAATTGTCACATTGTACCTGGGTACTTTTAAATACCAAAGTCCAGTTCACAGGCAGGCAACAGATGCTGTGATATGATCCTTCCCAGATGCAGAATCTCTGGAGGTTCCATGTCTACAAAATAAAAGCTACCCAGGAATATCCTATTTCATTTAATACTACTCTTGGAAACTTGTCGTCTGGTCATTCCAGTATAAAGTGTAACCAGACAGTGCACATGTGTAGTCTCACAAGGAAGTGAACGGCTCTTTATATTAAAGGGAAAACAGCAGGCCAGAAACACTACCTCAAACAAACAAAACCAGGTCACTCACTGGGATCTTCAGCAGTGCTCTGCGAGATTATTCTGCCTGTTAATGCATCAGGCCTATAACTGCATTTTCACAGCTGTATTATAAAGACACTGCAGCGAGGTTATAGTGCCAGATTTATCCTGGCTGGGAAAAGCAAGACAGACACAATGAGACAGGATTCTGACCGATCACCCAGTATATTTTACGTGCTACCAGTGAGCACTTGCCACCTTCTTGCATATGCATTGTGCAGGACTGCCTATTTCCTCCCAGTACTCTCATGAACACTCTGTCCTGCTTTAGAAAGTTAAAAACAAAACAAAACTCTTATTTATATATATATATATATTATTCCTACTTTGTTCTAGGATACAGAATAATAGTATGAATAGGGGGGATTTTCCACCATCTGCTATAGATAGCCTCTCAAGTGTAACCAAAGTTAGAAAATTAAATTTCCATGTCATCAGGGGAGTGTGGGAGATGGTAAAAGAGGGAAAAGCAATTTAGAACCATGAGTTATATGAGTTATGCCTATGTAGCATAAACCAAACCATGTCAATACTGCTTTTTTTTTTTTTTTTTTTTTTTTTTTTTTTTTTTTTTCTTTTCCCCCCAGCTAAGGTAGAAGAAATCACAAAGCTCTGATTTCTATCAGCAACATGGACTTTGAATGACTCCTGCGGTCTGATAAAGTTTTGCAAATTTAAGCAGTTTTTCACTTTGCTTTCTGCTCTCATGTTGATAACTATTTATCTTCTTTAGATTACTGAGAGGCAATACCGACATCCAAGTCTGGAGAATAAACACCTTTCTGGATCCATCCACTGATCTCCTGTTACTTAACGTTTCACATCAGGGAATAGAGAGTGGAAGAAATTGAAAGTACGAGTGGTAATGCAGACTCCAGCACTTTCAGTTACTGAGTGTGTAGGTAGGTAATTTGTTGTAACAGCTTGTGTTAGAAGGGTTGTCGTGCCCAACCACCACTCATTTCTTCTGCTTTACATTTCTGCACCACCTGGACCAGGGGGCAGCCTCCTACAAAGACCAAAGGAGCGAGTATGAAAAGGCCTCTGGAAGCTTGTTGCAGAGCAGGGAGCGTGATCCTTTCCAGCCTTTTGCCTGCGAGTTGCGCGTTTCTACCAGAAACCATCACAATTTGAACACTGAGGGAAACACACGCTCATTTTTGAGGGAAACACTGCCCTCATTTTTATTTTCTGAAAAGCTTCCAACGGCTTCGGCCAGGTTAGGGCTGGGACCTCGGGCAGGAAGGGGGACCCTCCAGCTCCCTGAGGCCGCTACCCCAAGCCTCACAGCGCCGCCGTCAAGCGCCACCAACCGCCATAACAGCCACAACGGCCCGCCCCGGCGGCGGCGCATGCGCGGTGTGGCGGCGAAGGAGGGCCCTGCCCTGCCCTGCCCTGCCCCTCCCCTCCCCTCTCCCCTCCCCTCCCGTCGGGTCCCGTGGCGGCGCCGTGAGCCGTGCTGCGGCCCGTAGCGGCAGGCAGAGAGGCCGGCCGGCCGCGAGATGGCGGCGCAGAAGATCAACGAGGCCCTGGAGCACATCGCCAAGGCGGAGAAATAGTGAGCGGGCGGCAGAGGGGCGGCGGGGTGGCCGGGCGCCTGGCGGCTCGGCCCGGCTGCCAGGTCTACCCGGCTGTTGTGGCTCGGAGGGGGCGCCGCGGGGCGCGCTGCTCGCCCCCGCGCCTCGGGGCTGCTGCCGGCCGGGCGGCGCGGCTCCCCTTCCTCACCCCCGGGCCGCTGAAGGGGCGGCTTGGGAGTTGTAGTTCTGGCGGCCGCCCTGCGCGGAGCGGAGCCCCAGGGGAGGACTACGTCTCCCATCATGCCCCTGGCGGAGCGGCTGGGGGGGGGGGTGGTCTCGCGGGGCGACGTGACCTGGGGGGGGGGGGGTGTTTGACATGGCGGCCGGGGCAGGGGCTGGTTGTGGGGGATAAAGCAGTGCCAAAATCAAGGGTCAAAAGTAGTGGTAGCAGAGAGACCGCCTTGCAATAACAAATGTGCACCAAATATTCTTTTCAAATTATCTGATGAAAAATGCCTTTCAGTGGAATTCGTTTTAAGCATATCTCGGAAAGCATCTGACATAAAGCACACTAAATTCATGAACTGTGTACAGGTTAAAGGCTCGCATATGCTAGCTAAATGGGTTTGAGATTCTTTTTTGTGATAAGAATAATACAAAGTGAAAGCTTGCTTTGGATTTGTGTGCTGTGGTTTTCATCCAAGTAGGATTACAAAACCAATATCTGGTCCATATACAATGTTTTTTCCATGTTGAACATCTATTCTGTCTGAAGTGTCAGTCTACAATAGATGCAAAAATGAACTTATAAGTATATATAATTATATATACTTATATATATAAATATATATTCTAATAAGGAAATCATAGTATTGGGATCAGCATTGCCTGATGACTTGCCTCACTTTCCAATGTATAGTTTTTCCTCACATGTATATGTGTGCAGCACCAATTAAGTGTCATGAGCTGTTGTGGACGTATTAATGACAAATCCATGAGGCTTTGTGTTTGTGTTGGGAGGTAAATTATTTCATTTGTGTATGGAATGGAGAGGCTGACAGCTCTCAATTAGAAGTATTTTTTTGTTTGTTAACTTCCTACTGCTGAGGAGCTGGGCTTGAGGTGACTCTCTGGGGATCAATTTAGAAGCACGTTAGGACAGGGCATATAACTCAGGAGATAATTGCAGTGCTTTGAGCAATGCCAAACAGTGTTGGCGTTTATTTTTGCAGTTGGGATGCCACTGTATTGGCACAAGGGTAGTCACTCCTTTTCAGAGGTCGTCTGAAGTTCTAAATATGTATTAAATGCTGGAAAGGTAAAATATAAAAATATTAGTAATTGTTAATAAGCCTTTCTTCTTGTATTTTAGTCTGAAAACTGGATTCTTAAAGTGGAAACCAGATTATGACAGTGCAGCTACCGAATATGGGAAGGCAGGTATGTGTGACCGTAAATATGGACACATACTTTATGGTTTCAAAATACTCTTTAAGCTTAAACTCTGATAATAGTTTACATATTTTCAGTATGTTACTCTATACGTAAAACTGTCGTAAAGACTAAAGTAAGAAGAAGGAAGATTCCGAGTAGCACTGTAAAATAAATTTTGAATTGTACTTGGAGGTCTAGACCAGTTGCAAAATATTTTTTTTTTCTTCTTAAGCTTACAACATCTACCTTGGATATTATTATGTGTCACAAAAATAAAGCTTTCCTCCTTCCACTTGTCCGCCCCCAAATCGTATGACCTTCCCAGCAAATATTCTAGCTGTTCTTCAGTCTTCGCTTTTTCGTCTTTTGAAGTATGTCTTGACTAAGACTGTCTCAGTAAGGTAGTGACATTGACAGTTTTTTTTAGTTACAGTAAGATCTCTTTCCTCCTTCTTTTCTGCAGCAAATGTCAAACCAAACATAAAATTCTTACTAGATGATTTTTTTAAACATTTTTTTTTCTTTCTTTCTGAAAGTAGGCATTTCTACTTACTCATTTAAGCCTGAATTAAAAAAAAAATGGAGGAGCAATTAAAGCTCTTACGAATTGGAATTTACTTCAAGTCCTGCTTCAATATCCTATCTATCTAATGGAGATACAAATACATATTTGTGCCCTGAAGTGGTTTTGTTGAGGAAGTTGTTATTGGTTTGTTTTGTTGATGATATACTTCTATCGCTGCCCTGCTGACTTTGTATAATCTCTACTGATTAAACCTATATATACACGTGCATTTCTGTAGTTTTACAATTAAAATGCAGAGTGAGTGAGTTTGTAAATCCATCTGACTGGATTATGTATAACATAGGGTACAGTGATGTTGTGCAAGTGTTGTTGATAATAAATGTATTCAATGAAAAATAAGTGACTAATGAAGCAAGGAGGACTGTCGTGGGATTTTTTTAATTTTTTTTTACAATTTAGCAAGCCCTTCAATTTATCTAAAGAGTCTGTTTATATCTTTAGGTGATTAAATACAAGAGCAGAAGTGATGAAAAAAAAAACACACAGGCAAACTGTAAATAAAAACTTTATTTCTTGCAGCCGTTGCTTTTAAGAATGCCAAGCAGTATGACCAGGCAAGGGAAGCCTGTTTGCGAGAAGCTGAAGCACATGAAAACAATAAAGCGTATCTTTTCATTGTTTTTCTTTTTTCAAGAAGCTGACTGTTTGCTACTTAGAATGGGGTAATGGGTGTTGGTAGAAAACGTTTTTAATATATTTGTTCATTTCATCAATCTAAGAAGGTTCTCTTCTGGAAGAATATTCCTGCATGCTAAAAACTCTTTTGTTTAGCGAATCTATGTTGTTTTAAATAGTATTTGGCATGATAAGGTGCTGACCAGTGCCTGAGATGCCTAGGTACTACTTTGGAAATTAATATATAAATATTTTTAATTTCCTACAAACAGATGATATGAATTAAATTGAACTGACATTATTACAATGCTCATGACAGTATTTAGTAACCAGGAACGTGTTTTTAAATACTTTTTACAACTTTACATGTGTGATTATACTGTAGTATGTTGCATTTATTTTGTCCTTAGGTGCATTTATTTTTGATACCTTGCCTACAAACCGAACAGGTTTTATTTGCATTTATGGGAGATCTTTGTTTGAAACAAGTTGTATAAGATTTTGTACACAATCTTTCTTCATTATAATTTTATGGATTTTGTCCTTGACTTTGGCAATGTTACTTCCAGGCTTTTCCATGCTGCCAAGTAAGTACAGGTGCACCCACTAATCTGAAACAAGTTTTCTGATTTACGGTACAAGCATGAGCTATCATTTTGATCTCACTGTAGTAAATGGCATGGTTCAAGTGATTTCACCATTTCAAAATCAGTTTAATGAAAGCACAGGCTAGGAAGGCCTGAAAACCTGCACTGGCTATCTGAAGAAATAAGGATTTCACAATCCACAATAGCTTTTGATACCAAGTACTTTTTCTTACGTTAAATTTTTTATAAGCTAGAAATTCTGCACTGTTGAGCTTACAATGAAATTTAATTAAAGAATGCTTCAAAGCAAGCAGGTAATGACAATTGAAATATTACCTGTGGGTCATATCATGAGAATAGATTTTTACTGGGGAGATCGGAAGGTGTGGTTGGAATACTTTATTTGTGGAAGATAATCTTACACATGTATTGTCTCATTACATAACTTAAAGCACTTGAAACATCTTCTAATTATTAAATATTAACAGTGAAGTGGTAGCTCATGCAGGTTAGCATTTGCTGCATACTTACAGCTTGTTGAAATACACCATATCTAACTAAATTGTAAATTTTTCTCTGCAGAGCTTATGAACAAGCTGGCATGATGCTAAAGGTATTTTCATTTACTAGTTCTTAATAAAAAGTACTCTTTTATAGTGAGTAGATAGTTTTATCTCACCCAACCATTTTAAAGATAGATGCAAGCAAATTGCATGTTACAGTGCAAGACTGTTGACTTACAGTCCCCACCAATACTGTCAAGTAGTTAGGGAACATGCATTTTTAATTGGAAACAGTTTTTTGGTTTCCTTTTGTAGAAAGAAAGGTGAGGGCCTCATGTCAAAGGGTGACTGAAGACTGATGCTTCTGCTCTAAACTACCAGAAATTCTTGCCTTAAATGGGGAAGCACCTAATTGCCACTTGGATGAGCAGTAGATTGAAGTAAGAGAAATAAAAGCTCATATTCTAGCGCTGTTACAACTTCTGTACAGTTGACCAAATACTGATTTTACTGATGATATCGGTAAAAGGACAATCCTGAAAAGAGGGGTAGTAGAATCAGGTTATCTCATGGGAACAAGGTGATGTGGATCTCTTTGTTTGAAAGTAATATGTAAGTGTCTGGTAGAATTTGGAAGCTGTGGAATGAGAAGGCAGTCTTGTTTTGCCTGTTTGCTCCATCGTTACTTGTATAATGGGGCAGTGGAATAGCATTTTTGCTTGAAATACATCATTTGTGAAAGAAAAGTATTTCTACTTACTTGGCATAGGGTAATATATATGTCATGTAATTCTTAAATGCATGTTTTCTAAATATATATCTAAATATATTAATTTAAATATAAATATTAAATTATAAAATTATATTAAAAATTAAATATATTAGTTGTTATCCATTACCTCAGCCATACTGCATGCATATGGTCTTTCAGTGAGTTTTGGGTGAGATCTCCAAACATGACAGGTTATGGTAAGCCTTCTAATAATTAGTATTCACTGCTGTAATCTGATTGTTCATGAGAATCCTGCTTGTGACCTTTTGTATGGGTGTGTAGTAGTGAGTCAATAGTTTTATAGATGACTAGGTGATATCATTTGGGCATCACTAAATCAGTGCATATTAAGTTTGGTACCTAGAAGCGAATTTGGGGTTTGTATTCAATCTTCAAATCTATTCAAGACTGTAAATACAAATTAGAATCTTAGTCTGATGCTCAAATCCAATCTGACAGGAAGGTCAGTGTTTGTGTGGACTGCTGCTTAGATGCTCTCTAGCTGCTTGTTGAGTCAGATTTTTAAAATGGAAAGATTGAATTAAAAGATTCAGAGTGAGAAAATTTAGTTTTAAGTTGGACTGAAACCTGCAGAGGGAGCGACTTTTTAGTTTGACTCTACGTGGCTGTGAAAACCCTCCCTGCTATGTGTCCCCCTCTCTATGGTTATTCAGTGAATTTGTTGAACTCTATTAAACTTGTTCTTCACACATATGTGGCAGTGCAGAAGGTGCGTTTCTGTACTGCTGCATATTTTGTCACTTTTTTTTATTAGCTGAAACCTCTAAATATATAATTGTGTTACAGTTTGTTTTGCTTTGTTTCATTTGCTTCATAGGCACAGCTCCTGACGGCAGTCTCCCTCTAACTGTTTCTTTGCAGGAGATGCAGAGACTCCCTGAAGCTGTCCAGCTAATTGAGAAAGCCAGTATGATGTACCTGGAGAATGGGACACCAGATACAGCAGCAATTGCACTGGAACGGGCTGGAAAGTAAGCTTGTGGTATTGGTAGATAGAATACATGTGGGGCACAAGTATCTCTTTGGTTGCTTCCCTTTTTGATGCTTTCATCTGAAGAGAAATTACTTATGTTTGTCGCAGGTTAATAGAAAATGTGAGCCCAGAGAAGGCTGTACAGCTCTATCAGCAAGCAGCATCCGTGTTTGAAGTAAGCTTTACTTTTTTCTTTTTTTTTTTATTTTCACCAGCAAAGAATTTTCCAGTCCCAGAAAGTAAACTGACTTGGATGAATTGCTGTTTAGGATCAGCTGTGAAGCTAAGAAAATGCCTAAGGGTGGCCTCTAAATTATTTTTCCCTCCTTTCACATCAGTGGTTGAGTAATGAAGCTGAAGGGTTTTAGTGCTGTACAGAAAGAGATTATAAAAGTGAGGGGTCATTTCTTTTCTCAGTTTGGGACTTGATGAAATCTGACTGCTGTATGTTGTTGTTTTCTGCCTCTTGTTGGTCTGTCCAGAGCTCAGGGAATAAGGCTTCCTTCCGTTTAGTCCTGGAATCTAAAACAGTTTGAAATTCTTGAAGGCACAGAACGAAGAGTTTGCTTAAAGCTCCACCAATCCCATAAGCCTTTTCATTACCGTCTTTGGCATATTTCTCTATAGGTGGTTGTTATATGACTCTAGATTAGCAAGTCTGCGTTGACATTGCTGTGCTTTCTAGATACATACAGGACCTGGCTGTAGGACTTGGTCACACCAATACTCCTCGTGTTTCACTTGAGTTTGGGAACTGCTGGTATAGCAGATTGGTTGTTTATTGGTTAAAGACAACATATTTAGTTTAAGGTCTTTTAGTCTTAATCCTATGCAATGGAATATGAACGTGTTATTTCTTTTTGGTCTTTTCTAGAATGAAGAACGTTTACGGCAAGCATTAGAAATGTTAGGGAAGGCTTCAAGACTTCTAGTCCGAGGTCGCAGGTATAGATTTATAACTATTTCTCCTTAAATGCAGTTGAATCTTTAACAGTGTTTTTTTTTTTTTTTTTTTTTTTTCTGTTCAAACTTAAATGCAGTTTTTGTGGAATCTAAGACTACCATGTTCATCCAGGAGCCACATGTTCTGGTAGAGGAGAACGTGACTTACAAGGCTTTGTTTCCTTTGTGTTTATTGAGTAGCTATAAAGGACCTACATCAGTTTTCACTAATTGCAGAACTACTTTTGGAAATTTTTTCTTCCAGCACTAATTTGTAGCAAGTGTTTGGAAATATTTTACCTCTGTCTAATATAAAACAGGGAAATTAAGTTATGAAACTGAGGAGAGAAATCTGTTGGCAGTGTTCTGATTCTGGACTTCTGAGAAGTGTGTGTCTTCGTTTCTCAAAGGCAATTTATTTTAAGTGCTTATTACTGGCACCAAACTTGAGCTGCAGTTCGGCTTAGACTTGCTTCACTGAAACGTACGGTTTCTTTGTCTGCATCTGTGTTTCTGGCTACTTTTAAGAAGCTTTATTTTGTTGTGTAATTGTGGTCAGAAAAATAAATTTATAGATTAGTGTCAAAATCTTTCTGTGAAAGAGCAAGTTAGCATAGCTGCAGAACATCTGAAACATGGTTGCTCTGCTACTTTATAGTTAATGTGCTATCATTCATTTGTAGAAATTTAATATAGTAGTTAAAAGGAGTATTCAAACTGGAAACCAGCTACTATGTTTTTTCATCGTTTGTTGGCATCAGATGTACTGATTGCTTATAGTAACATTATGACAGAGAAATCTGATAGAGGAAATCACGAGGCATTCATCTTGTATAATCTTGTGAAAAGTGAGGTTTTGTCTGAATACCAGAGGTGTTCTTGGCTTGCATGCATGCGAAAAGTATTGTTGACTATATGTATTTATATATATGTATATAAATATTTATATTAATATGTATATATACGTTTATATACATATATATATACACACACACACACACATATGTATAGATATATACATACTCTTAATAAGACCTGCTGCTGATTTTAGTTCTTTTGCTTTTTATTGAGGAAAGCTTTGTGGGTGTATTAGTTAAACAGCTCAAAATGAGCCTCGGGTTTATTATGCTTGTTTCCTGGTACTGATACTCATAACTGAGTGGTGGTTTTTTGTTTGTTTGTTTTTAGATTAGATGAGGCTGCATTGTCTCTTCAAAAGGAAAAAAGTATTTATAAGGAAATTGAAAATTATCCAACATGCTATAAGGTAAAAATCTAAATTACAATTTCTGATGGTGCATTTTTTTCTGGGCAACTGACATAAGCTAATGGCTGAATTCTGTCTGACAACATATACCTCTTGATTCAGGGATATCTTTCTTGTTAAAAATAAGAATGTGTGGTTGTTCATTCTTCCCTCACCTTTGTATTTTTCACCACTGTAATGTTTTGAAGATAGGATTCTATTACCTATGGGAGCTATAGTGATTTATGGATGGGCCTTCAAATTGATTTGAACAAGACCAATTTTCTGTTTTGGAAGCTGAATTAATTTATTTTGAAACAGGAAGGGAGAGAAGGAGAATCATGAACATATTCTTACTGTATTTTTAATAGGATTGTCTTCTGGTCTGTGTTTAGCTTGATTTTATTTCTTCAGCATTCTTAGTAGAAATATTTGATTTTGGTTCTAAATAAGAATTTGTGATAGTTTGTTTTGGGTTTGCATTCAGCATGACCTGTATGACGAACCACAAAAAGAAAAACATTATCTCGTTTTGTGCAAGAGTTCATTATAACATTAGAGGAGATAACCTATTTTATACCAGCTGATGGCTTACTACTCTTTCGTGATGTTTTTGTTCCAGTATATTAGAATCATTGAAGACTCAAAGTGATCTTTTCACACTGAATATTAGCAGTCCATTATCTTTTTCATATTTTACTGTTTTTTTATTCTAAAGAAAAATTTGTTTCTTGTTTTTTGTTGTTTAGAAAACTATTGCTCAAGTCCTAGTTCATCTTCACAGGAATGATTATGTTGCTGCAGAAAGATGTGTGAGGGAAAGCTATAGGTAAGTCCGCTTCACGTATTATAATTTTAAGCTGAATATTTCATTGATGGTGATTCTTTCTTATGAAAGAGCAAGGGAAACACTCTCTGTCAATAAGTTTTAAACCTTTAAGTCTACCGGCTTACAGTACAATAACATTCTCTATTAGATAGCCACCTATCAGGAATATTTTTTTGCTCTTAACAGGTTCAGCAGTAATTGCCATTGTGGTATTTGTGTTAGTGAATATACAATAAATACTTATGTACAACAGGTGAAATGAGATTAAAATTTGAAGTTTATTTTCAGTTTTTCCTTGTTAAAAGCTGAGCAGAATACTGTTACGGCCAGACTTCTTGCCTTACTGATAGCCTTTGGCATGTCTCTTTTTCAAACAGAACAAGGATGGATTACCTATTTGTAAATTCATATTCAGGATTAAAAATGTGGATTTCTGAATGTCCTTAACAGATTTTTTTTTTTCAGAATCTTTTTGCCATGTCATGTGTTGAGGCCCTTAAAAAGTTGAAATTGTAATTTTTCATTACCACATTTTGTTATTTTGAGGATGAAAATGTTTAACAAAGCCTCAAAATGCTCAGTAGCAGCATCCATGTACAATCAATAAACCTGTCTAGTATGGTGATTAGACTGAGGGAAAGATTCATCTAAAGGTTTTTGTTGAAGAAAGACTTGTAGCATGTGCGTTACTACATTTCTGGTTCTATTGCTGCAGAATATCTTGCCCTTGTCATGCCTTAAAAGAAGAAAAGCAAGATTTCTCCTTTTCACATTTTTTTTAATAATTGATTGAACTGAAAGATAAATTAGAAAGTAGGAACTAGTCCAGTTCCAGAATACAATGAAATGAAGCAAGTATTCTTTATATACCCAGGAGAAAATTGTGATGTCAAAATTTGGATTAGTGTTTTACCATAAACCTCAGAGGCTTTCCTACAGCTCTCCATTTCAGCCTTCATTTGGACTTCAGTAATAAAATACTGAAAAAACGTGGTTTTACTTAACTATATGTTTCAAGTGAAATGACGTGAACATATATGTAAGTTGAATAGTTATTGTATTTTTAGAAATAAGCTGTTAAGATCCGTCTTTAAACATCTTGGCCATATTTTCTGTCTTCAATTTGTATGTTATGAAGAAACTTGTTACAATTTTTTTCTGTACGTAAAATGGAAGAAGACTTAATTGACTAGTCATGAAAAATGAAAAAATTCTAATCTCTTTTTGACTTGGCTGTGATTGCAGTCTAATTCTCAGCAAACTAATACTGCTGAAAGTTGAAGTTTATGGATATGATCCATGTACATAGAGAAGTCAACATTAGACGGTTTGATGGAGTAAGTAGTGCATCAGATTCTCATTCAGTTCCCAGCTCGTCTGCGTATTTATCAGCAGTATTTAAAGATAGAATAGGTGAGCATCAAATAGATTGCTGGAATGTCCTAAATATGAACTCTTAATTTCCTTCAGTATACCAGGATTTAATGGAAGCGAAGACTGTGCAGCACTAGAGCAGCTTTTAGAAGGGTATGACCAGCAAGATCAGGATCAAGTTTCAGAAGTCTGTAACTTGCCACTCTTCAAATACATGGACAATGATGTAAGTGGGTATAGGTCTTAAATTTTGTTTGTTTGTTTTTATAATCCTTTTTGCATATTTAGTTTGAGAGAAATTTTCGTCTAATAGAGGAAAATAAGGTAAGCAAGGTCCATAAATTTATTGTGACTTGCTCTGTCATCCTACCTTGCGCCTGCAAAATTATTTTTTTTTACTTTTTTTTTTGACTTCGCTGCCTGCCCCTGTGAGTTCCCACACTGCTCTGTGCTGAATGGTGGGAAGACTTAGATGAAAGAGCAATTTATTATCAATATGCGGAGTCTGTTTAAAGAGTTGTCCAAAATGCAGTTCGCTTTTCATTAATTTATTTTCATTAGTTATGGGGCTAGAACACTTTGCTAAAGGTTTATCTCAGAAGTATCATGTTGCTGCCTGCATAACCATTACAGAATGAATGTGATGTCTACAGGATGGCCTTGTTGGATGCTTTTTCAGCCCTTATTCTATAGAGAATTGGTAATTTGGGAAATATTTTTTTTCACTTTAAGAAAGTAGTCCATACTGTGTTTTTTTTTTTTTTTCTTCTTTTAAATTGTAATTTGTAGGCAGAAGGTATAAAGATAGGAAAGCCGTAACATACCAAACTTTGTAACAGTATCAACTAATATTACTTTATTACTATGCTGCATAGTAAAAACCAAGGTACTAATTATACGGAAAAACACTTGTGAGACTTAAATGAACCATAACTGGATAATGTGTGCGGAGGTGCACACTGAAATTGTTTATGGTGTTTCTGTTTTTTTTTTTTTTTTTTTTTTTTTTTTTTTTTTCCTCCTGAAAAGCTTGAACAGCTGAAGCTGTAGAATCCAAGGTCAGGTAGGATGGGGCTTTGAGCAAACTTGTGTAGCAGAAGGTGTCCCTGCCCATGGCCTGTGGCAGGGAGGTTGGAACTAGATGATCTTAAGGTCCCTTCCCAACCCAAACCATTCTATGATGATTATATAATCATTGGCAAAATTATTGTAGAATACACATTATTGATACAGTCAATTCTGCACAGTGTAATTTAACAAGACTATTTTGTGATAGTAAAGAAAGTAAACTTACCTTTTTCTTATCAGTATGCCAAGCTTGGTCTTACCTTGGTGGTTCCAGGAGGTGGGATCAAGAAGAAATCTCCAAACACTGCACAAGACAAAACAAGAGGACCAGCCACGGTGGGCTCTCATGCTGATGAGGAAGAGGATGAATATTCTGGTGGACTGTGCTAGCTGCAGATATACGTTGTCTTAAATATATAACTTGTTTGTGATGTTGAGCATATCCAAAGGTACCAGATTTACCAGAGCTTCATTGCAATTGTGATACAGGAATGCTAATATTAGCTTGGCAGCTTTTGGGTACAAAAAAAAAAGGAGAAAGAGCTTGATTGTACCTTTCATCTTGAAACACCTTTGGATTTCATTTCTTACCTCGTAGGAACTTCTTCAGGGCCCTGCCTGCAGTTTATGGGGAAAAAAAACGAGGGAATTTTTTACTAAAAGCACAGCTTAAAAGGAAACCAAAACTCTGAAGAGATGCACTGGGGTTAGGGAGAGTGGCACAAAATTTGAAATGCTGGATTTCAGTACCTGACACTTTTTTGTCCCCAATAATATGTTTGTGATTGTTACTGAGTTAAATGTTAAGGTCATTAAATGAACATCGTCTGGATGTTCATCTCCTGTTTAACATTGTTTAAGGAACACCATGGCACGGAGGGATTTTCCACTAGAGTAATCACAAGGGGGAACATTCAGTTTATTTTAACATGTTTTTAACCTCACTGTGGAATATTATTTTGGTATCTTATTCTTTGCAAGGAATATCCATGTGGTTGTAGAAAACACTAAGCCAGCTACTGTGGAGAAGTTTTGCAAGGTTAAAGACATAGATATGCACATCTTTAATCTTATATTGACCTGAAATCTTTTGAAATATGTGAGTGCATAGTGTTTGTATGCATACAATTGAATGCATACCTTGGGAAGGGAAGGAGTGGACAACCTTTCTAGCACTGTTTCCATTTGCCATAATGGAAATATGCTACTGTTTCCATGCATGCCATAATTAAAAACTAAAATGAAGGTAGCAGTTAATGTGTGTTAAATATAAAGCTCAGGAGACAGTGTTTAGCAAAACTTAGGTGGAATGTTTCAGTGATAAGATTGAGCTTCGGAGTTTTTCAGATGTTCACTTCCTAATCAATACTCTAGTCTGCAAAGACGTTTCATTTCTTTTGTATTTTCAAAGCATAGAACAGCTATCTCTTACAAATGGCATTTTTCAAACTAGCTCAAATCCAAAATAACCAAATTTTAAAGCATCTTCTTCACTTCTATTTGATTACAAGTTGTCATGTCTTTCACAAGCTTCTTTAGTGTCTAAATTAATGTGACCATTCTATGCTTAAAAGTTGACAACCCTAGAAGACGAATCTGTGGTCTGTTTTTTCAGACCCTAATCAAGATCTGCACTAAAGTGATGTCCAAAGTTCAATAAGCAGTAGACCAAAAGCATAGTGTTAAGTGTCAATACAGTTTCTGCCACATTAAGGAATTGAATGGCTTCAAGAATACCAAGTGTGTCAGATGTAATTGTGATTAAGGTAGACTTTGAGGGCTAATGTTCACTATTCTTGGGGTGGATAGCACTGCGTAGCATAGCAATGGATGCACAAACTACACCACAATTGTAGGCAGGACTGCTGTAAAAGTGATGTTATTCAATTTAATAGATGTTCAGAAAAAGTTTTTTTCTTTTTATTATGTAATAATCTCTGATTTCAAAGCTGTTTGAGAGCTTTTTAAAGCTGTTTAAACCTGTTGTTCTGTACTGTCTGATAAATAATTTCCCTCTATTATTAAGGATGTACGTAAAAGTTTTTGTACTTCTAAAAAAAATAGCCTAAATGAAATTTTAGGAAGTGAGTTGCTTTTCTCTCAGAATGATTACTAATATACATGAAAGATGTTTCTTGAAGACTTTCCTGTAACTCTTCTTTCTTCACCACTGAGGAAACTGAGGTGAGGTGTTCGACCTTCTGCCTTCTGGATTTGTTCATGAAGGTCACCATGCACTTTTTTACGGGGAGTTTTTATTATTATTTTTCAAGCACATTAAGAAGCACTGGGAACACTAAGTAATTATCCCTGCTTTTCCCTGCTTCCATTTCTGAAATTACTTTTGGTGAATGGTCCCAGGGAGTGTACTACTTTGTGTGTGCAAACAGTATATACTGAGAAGAAGACATGCAAGCAGAAAAGAACTTGATAAAATTGGTTCATTAGGATGCTTTTTGTGTTGGAAAAAAAAAAAAAAAAGCAAGGCTGTCTCTTACCCACTCCTTCAGCTTTTTTTCTTTTTACCTTGTGCCAAGTATGGAAAATCTGGGGGCAAAAGTAACTCATGCTAAACACATTAAGCTGCCATTGAATTTAAAGGGGTTTCTCTGAATCTTAGGAACAGAATCTTAATCTTTGATTGCAATGTTGCTGTAAAGACCAAATCTGCAGAAATCGAAGTGTCTGAAAATAAGATGGTCTATTTTATATAACTTATTCTCCTATTTTAGGCAATGAAAGTGTGATAGGAATGTTATCTGCCTTTTAGCAAATGTTTAACTATAGAATATGCTGTCTGTATGTTATGTATAAGTGTTTGTTTCTATCTTTCAAAGCAATTTGCACACTTCTGTAAATATCATTTAAGTGATTTAAAGTGAAAAATACACCATTTTCAGCAAGGAAGTTTCCAAAACTAATGCTGGCTGTAAGAAAATTAAAATTAAACTTGCATGAAGACTGAGCAATGATCAGTGTAATGTATATGAAATTAGATGATTTCTAAATTATCTGTAACTTAAGACTGAGTATGCCCAAGTGCAGTGTGAAATCTGTGCTTTATTTGTTCCTTTCCCAAATCTGTGATGTATTAGATTATGAAGTGTGTTTGTAACAGCTCTACAGATGCTGCCTCTGAGAAGAGGCTGTGTTTCACCAACATGAAAAATAAAACCTGAAACTAACGCACTTGTGCTAGCTTTCCCTGTTGTTGATCAGGTCCTACTTAGCACTGCCATTTGAGAATGAATGTTGTTTTTTTTTTTTTTTTTTTAATCTCAAACAGATTTCATGTGACCATTTGTCTGTGATTCTGTTTGCCAGGCGTTGGGGGTATATTATGTGATCAAGGACCTGAGTCTGGGGAACTTGCTGGCTTGGCTTTGGGTATTGCAAGTCAGTGGTGTCCAGTCTTTGCAGTTTGTTCATTTGGCATTTCCTTACCACCCATTTAATTTTATACGTTCCTCTATTTTATTTTATTGTAAAATTTTATTTGTTTCTCTAACTGACCTTTTGGTAACTTTCTGCTGGCTTTCATTATCAAGGAAATGACATTTATTAGGCATTTCTGTCCACTCAGAATAAAAATTATGTATGTGTTTCGCCTCTGTGCTGATATGTAGCATCTTGGTTGATGGCACTTCACTTCTTAAAGGTTTGTATTCAGAAAACATTGTTATGGTGGGCGATTGTCAGACTGGAATTTGTCATCTTTAACAAAGAGAAAGAGAGAAGTAATTCTCCCAAGTTCTCAGACTTTTAGCTAGGCATAGTAATTAATGGTTTAGCAAAATGATTGTCTTTGTAGTGA
Source organism: Aythya marila (assembly GCF_965140915.1). Classification (NCBI taxonomy): domain Eukaryota; kingdom Metazoa; phylum Chordata; class Aves; order Anseriformes; family Anatidae; genus Aythya; species Aythya marila. The sequence continues at coordinate 103,247,294 of NC_139043.1, read as the reverse complement.
TGGAGGAGGACATGGAGATCATTAGATCTTCAAAGATAAAGCGCTTGTCTCCACATTTGGGCTGGTTGAATGTATAGCAAACTCTTGAAGTCTTCTGGAAGAATACATCAATGTGCTCCAAGATTTACCTGAGTATTCTGAAATCCAGAACGGATGGGGAACATTGATGGAAGCAGCACAGACATGAAAAAGTCCCTGCATCAAACTGTGCTTGAGTATTGATATTGACTGTAACTGAGGTATTATGTGTGCCTCAGGACTCTGAGAGGCTAAAAGAGGTGCCTGGACCAAAATGACAGGGTCAATTAAATGTGGAGGATATCCTGGCCACAATAACTTGAACGTTAATTTTCAACAAAGAACTGTTTTGGAAAGGTGTAAGAAGAGCACATAGAAGTGACATAAATGGCTATTTAAGTTACAGATTTTTGCTGGTTTAAAACCAAGACTTGGAAGTGTGGTAAATGGGAAGGTAAGGTTAGTTTGGTTTTAGAATGATTCATTCTTTACCTATGGCATTTTAGTTGTACGTTGAAGTGTCGCTGTTGGATATTTAAGCAATTCTATGGATACTTGGAGTTTTTTCTTCTCAAGTGTAGTTTGTAATTTTTTCCTGTTTATGGTAGTTAGGTAGTATTTAGATTACTGTCAATGCAGTTTGTGCATCTTGGTCTGTGTTAGTGTTTGAGCTATTGTTAGCTCTGTGCAGGAAATAAATAGCGGAGGGAAAGTGAAACAGTTCCAATCAGTGGTGTGTCAGTTAACGTTAGCTACATCAGTGCGCTCATAAATAATTCATGTAAGCTGGATGCATGAGTGTCTGTGACAAAAATAAAAAAAAATTCTGTGTAGGTAAGCTGTTTCCATTGAGGTTTTTGGAAAATGGGAATTTGTTGGTGGGATTCCTTTGCCACAGCAGTTATTGCAAAGTGGCAGACCCTGAAACCTGGATGAGTAAGTGACCATTATCACTGTAGCAAGTGGGTAAGGCATATATTTTTCAACAAAATGTTGTGGTATGTTCTTGTGAAGAATGGGTAGTACTGCATCTATGCAATGTGAAGATGTGTTTCTTGTACAAATAAATGAAGAAGGTAGCACAGTACTTCCAGAAGCATGAGGTTAACCTGAAAATTGTGTGGGAGAATGTCTTCCTGAGCCCTTTTTAATATGGAATGACAACAAAGCACGGATCTTTACACAGTTTAACGATGTGGGCTCTGTAACTCTTAGGAGACTTCATCATTACTGACAAATCACCTTTTCTACTGCATCCAAGTCAAAGCTGCTGGAATACTTGAAGGCTGAAGAATCTCTGGCACTGAAGTTCTCCAGCATGATGTGAGTCATTCCTTGGGTGCTGTGAATAAAGAGCTGTAAAGATAGTAAGAACTAAGCCTTTCTTGGGGAGAAAAAGAAAAAAGAAAAAAACCACCACCACACATGAAAACCACAAAAAAAAAAAAAAAAAAAAAAAAAGATTAAACCATTTAATCATCTAATTTTGTAATGATCAGAAAAGTTTCCTGAAAGTAGGAAATAGAAGGGACTCCTGCCCCCTCAGAAAAGCCAACTAGTGCTGGTAACAAAATTGGAGCAAGTAGATAAAGCTTTCCAGAGCAGAAGGGAACCACATAGGATCTGTGGTTATTTTAGTAGAGGCTGAGCAGGAATATCAAGCTGTAAGCTAATGGTCTTCAGAGGCCAGCCTCATCAGGTGTTGGGCTCGTTTTTCCTGTCTCTGTCACCCCGTACCTGTCAGAGACCTTCCAAAAAACACCCAGGTCTTTTTTTCAGATGTCAGCCTTGATTTCCAGTGGTGCAGCGGTGTGGCTGCCAGCTTGGGACAGCAGTGCGAAGCAGCTGTAAGTCTACATGGACATTGGAAGAAAAGATGGCTGTTGGTGCTCATCTGCTGAGACTAATGAGGATAGCAGTAATGAGCATGGCTGGGCTGTCATGAACATTGAAAGGGATACTGATGGGTACAGTATGACGTTGCAACCCCTTAGGGATACTCGACAGAAACGTTTGGATACTGGGGCGAAAAAAGTAGATCCTAGCATCTGTAAAATATAAATGGGTTACCATGACTTCCCTTGAATGTTTTGGATATGTACATGCATTTATGCACTTGTATTTTGCTTTATTGCTAAACTAGGCATAACCCGGAATGGGCTATTTTTCCCCAAAGCGTTATTACTTTGTTAGCGCTAGATGGTGCTGCAGAGCAGGCAAAGAGGTCTCTTTTGCAGCTAGAAATCGTCTAGGATAGTTTTAACATTAAAATACTTGCGGGTGGAGTATTGATTTGGTTAGAAACCACCGCCACACAGTGCAGCTTCTCAGCCCTTGCAACGCCTGCCTGGACGTCTGAGGATGCACAGTTGGTGCCACGCTTCTCTGCCCTCAGGCTGGGGGTAAAAATCCTTCGTGATATGATGGTTGCTGATGTACACGGGACAAGCACCATGTACAGCCTTGCTCTCATGCTGCTTTTGCCTCGTTGAAGCTTAGATAAATGCATTTATTTTTGTCTGTGATTTATACCATGATAAATGGGCCCTTCATGAGGTTCAAATCACAGGTGTGATGGATGTGTCCTTTCTCTCCCTTTCTCTGAGCATGGCTCTGGGAAATCAGGTCACAGAGAGCAGGGGGGAGAAGAGTACATAAAACAGGAGCCACTGCATGTTATGACTTGTTAATAGAGATTTTGAGCTCTCCTTGCAGCTGCAAATTTATACAAAGTTCAGTGTTAGGGACAGCAAGCAACAAGTTGAGGTGAGAAAAGCTGACTGAAAATAGGCAAAGGGAAGGACGTCAGTCATAATGCAGCAGCACGTTGGCTGATGGGAGAGAGGGATCCTGCTGTAATTTGCCAAAAGGACTAAGCTTCAAAAAAATGCCACTTTCTGATTTACTTGCAGGGGTGGGGAGGAAGGGATGGGACTGGTGTGACTGCTCTGTTCACACTGGGAAGAAGTTCTGCTGCCATGTGTGGTGTGAGGAAGCAGGGAAACAGACACGTTCTGGGATTTGTGTCCTTTTCCTGTCACTCACTCACTGAAGTTCAAGAATTAAAGGTAAAAACCTTACAGCAGGAGACGGGGATATTTTTGAATTTTTTACTTTTTTATGTGTGTGCAACTGACAAGTTTCTAGCCAGTGCTTTCTCTGCTGCACTGCTCAACAACTGTCCTGGAGTAATTGTGTTAGTAATAATATAGGAGAGAATTCATGAAGTGTAAAGACCTATGGTACCCCGTGTGTCTTACTGGTGCCAAATGTTTTATTTAACTGACCACCATCCAGTAATTTTCTGGCACCCGTCTTGTGTAAATGTATGAGTTTCCAAGCTGAATAGCTGGAGGAGGAACGAGGAGCTGCTCAGCTGTGCAGGAGCCCTGAGTACAGGCTGGTGTGTAAGGAGCGAGTGGTTAGAGCTGGGTAAGGCAGCTGTGTAGCAATGAGTTCCAAGCAAAGTATTTTCAAGCTTTGATAACAGAGATGCAGAAATACTGGTATAGTTAAAACTTCACCTTAAAGTGGGATATTCTTCTGGTATTTCAGTAGTCTTAATGTTTATCCCTTCAAACTTACCAGATGTTGCGTATTGTGGGAATTCCTGAGTGCTGCTTTTCTTTGAAACACCAGTGAAGAGTTCCCCACTTTGAATTACATCAGAGTATTCCTGATGCAAGACACGAGTTTGGTGACAAACCCTGCTATTAAAGAAAACTGGAAAGGAAAAGAAAGCACCTTTTTCTTCTATTGATTCAGACAGATGCATTGTATGTAGAAAGCTTAGATCCCCTGAGACCTTAACCTTCCCCAATATAGGGTTTCACTTCCCTCACTGATCATGCATGTTAGTATGCTATCTGAAATTGAGAAATTGAGCTGTTTTTCTGTATCTGTTATTCTGCAGCAATTAGGAAGAAAAAAAAAAATAAAAAAATCTTGTGGTTGAGATGGTGGCAGGAGGGAACTCAAGAAAGTAAGTGTGCACATGCCTGTGCATGCTTATCGCTTGTTTGTCTTGGGGTATGTTATCCATCCTTTGATGGATAGGCTGTCAAATGGCTCCATGTTTGTGTGATTTTGTCACCCATACTTGCCTGGAGATGCTATGATGATGTTGGACCAGGTGTGGATGCCTCATGGTTGGCTTAGTGCAGCCAAACAGAACCTGATATTAATGACGTGCAGCCAAGCTAGCAAATGCACAAAGTAGCCTGAATGCATACGTATGCATATACATATCTCCACCTACATTTATGGCATGATAATTTTTTGTATTAGATGATCAGGGATATCTAACGGGAAACTAATGTTTTTGAAGTAGTGTTTACTCACAAGACTGGAGACTGAAATGCAGTAATGATACAACTGGAAGCTTCAGAAGTTGGGGTATGCATTAATTACTTCAACCCTGTCAAAAAGGTATTTCTGCTTCAAGGATAAGTTTGTCTATCACTTCTGTATGAGAGAGGTGTGGAGAAACATCTGTGATCACTCTACTGAACTTAAAACAGCGGGTTTGTTGTAAATTGGAGAGGAAAGACAAATTCATTTTTTTTTTTTTTTTTTCAGGGCCTTTCAGGACTACTTTAAAAATGAACAAAAGAACAAGAGGAATTTTTAAATGTGAAGAAGGCAGGTTGATTGCATGATTTTTTTTTTTTTTTCTTTGCACCCTTGTTCCACTTCCTCGATTATAACGTGTTGCTCACAGCTTTTTGTATTACCTTTTTGGATGGTCAGTAAAGCAGAATATAATAGTTTCTTAATTGGTACATCATCCATTGGGAGAAAAGCCTATGCCTATTGAGTTTTCCTTATAGCAGATTACATCATGAATAATTCTGAGTACTGTATGTAGTCTTGTATCACTTTAACAAAAATACCATCTGCTTTTACACACAGCTATTGTTCTGTGCTCTGATCTTTACTGATTAGAGGATGGAAAATGCTAATTAATACATTCAATCTGACTGAAGCATAGAAAGAGACAAGGAGGCAGTGTGTGATCTGGAAAGGAGTGGACGCGAAAAGAAGGCACCAAGAAGGTTTCCAGCCCAGTGCTAGGAGTACTCTTGCTCTCTTATGATAAGTATGAAGAAAAGCAGAGGAACAACTGGAGACATAATGTGCAGTTTGACAAATAAGAGAGTTGCTGGAGGGAACCATAATGTGAATTGCGCATTTGATGGCTTGGATAAATCCCTCAAGCTGCTGTTTTTGTTAGAGATTTAAAGGCATTTCATTATTCACTGACAATTCTTCTGCAATGCATTAGGGGAAATTACTTCTTTATGGTGTCCCTTCAGTTACTGTCAAATTTATACCAGTTTGATCTAATACGTTTCTTCATACAGTATGAAGTGGGTTATCCAGAAGTACAGCAAACCAATGGAGAATGTAATAAAGGGTGATTCTGCTTGCTGTCTGCTTGTGGTTTCCCTTCTCCATTCTATAGGTGTATGCATTTTGTCTTTGTTGCTGTAGCACGAATATTTTTTGAAGTCTTTGATGTTTTCCATTTTTTCTGTTTACCTTGAGGCAAAAATAAGCCATTCCTTTGGTGAGATATTCCAGAAAAACTTCACCCTTTTAAGTACTTTTTTTTCTTGTTTCTTGGCTTGACTTGTGCTCATTGGAGAAAAACAAGTAATAAAATGAATATACTGTTATAGAGCTGGAGCTGACAGAAAGCAACTGGTCTCTGTCAGCCCTCCAGGATGTACTGCATTTTGGTGACAACTAGGCTGGCATTTTGTTCCTGTTTTTGTTTTTTGCTCTTGACCAAACACAAATAGTAGGTGAATGATATATATAATCATTAGATTTAAACCACGTCCATCTTGGGAGTTGTGGTAGATTAAATGAAGGTTTGAACTTAAAATATACAAACTGTTCTGCAGTAACTTTCCATGCTGAGGCAGAATTTTAAGGGCTCTCATACCTCATTGAACTCTTTTTCTTTGACTGAGGAATTCATAATCCTTTGAATTAACTGTGATATGGTTCACTAATATAGCACATGCTGTAAGTATAGCATTTTGAGACGGTAGGGATAAATGTGAATTAATTGCTTAAAATACAAATGCTACATTTATTGCTAGTCTTCTAAGTTATTTCAGTGTAGTTATTTGTGCCTTTGGCTCTCTTCCCAATTTTCCTAAACATCATGTCTAACTAGTATTTAAAGATGATGATGTTCCTGATGTCTAAGTAAATTGTTGAAAATCCCTGGCAGCCACTTACTCCTCAGATGAAGATTTGAGTTACTCCAAGGCAGCTGGGGTGTATTTTTTTTGTTCAGCCCATCAATCTCTAAATTGCATTCACTCCTATGCTTCATTTTGTTTTAGGGATGCCACATTACATATCAACTCTTTGAGCCAGACTGTGATACTTCATGTCTCTCAAAGCCTTCCAAACTTTCTTGGATGAACCACTGGCAGCCTGTGGGCCTTTGGCAACCTCTCACAACCAGGCTGTGATCAAATTCTTCCCCGCAGAAGTCTAGGATGATACATACTTGATTAGGATCTTGTTTCTGCTCACTGAGTTCTTTCGTACAAAGGTCTTGGTGGCAGGCAGGAGAGGTTGGCTGAAAGGTCTGGAAGCTGCACGTCCCAACTGTGCTGAGGTTAGAAGCATCAAATGATCAAAGGTTGGGACTTTTTTTTTTTTTTTTTTTTTTTTTTACTGTCAGGAGTGAATGAAATTCTGTGGTAGTGTGTGCACAGATCTGCCACATCCATGACTGCACATAACTCAAAAAATCACTTTCAGAAAAAGGACAGAGAATAGCTAATATAAGGAAAACTGCAATTTTGTATTTTATCAATGATGCAATTTTTGCATTTTGTAATTATGGATGTTCCTGTAGCCAAATTAATGTTGAGATCACAGAGCTGGGAGCAAATCCTGAAGTCTGGTTCTGGGTCAGGAATTGAAAGCCCCTGGGGTTCAAAGTGGGAGATAAGTTGGAATCTGCAGTTCTCCAAGCGTGCGTCAAGCTAAAGCAGTAAACTCTCCCTCTCTCCCTGCTTCATGTACTTGCCTACAGACATTATGCAGCTGATCCTCAGCTGTGTGCAAGGTGCACTGCCTCAAGGCAGCCAACTGTACCCACAGGCCAAAATTCCTGCAGTGAGAGGATTTCAAGGTTCTGGCTTTCACCCCTTTCTCCCAGACAGGCTTCCATGGCAGGCAAGGGCCTGACTGAGACTCCTCTATGTATTTACCAGGCACAGACCCCACTCCTGGGGGAAAGATTTCTGCTTTCTTCTTCTGTCAGGGTATTAAGTGCTGGATCCTGCTGCTGGGTGTTACAGAGAAGAGAAAAGTGGACTGGGAGGTTGTGTGGCCAAGGATGGGTTGGAGGTCAAAGCAACATCTACTGTTTGTCAAGGCCTTTTCATTTCAGGCAAATGGTCTTCAAGCTTCTTAAATGACACTTGGGGGTGTTTGAGTTGTTACTGAAATGCAGCCATTTCCAGAGTTAGAGGCACAGACAACATAATAGCATGCAGAAACCCCACAGTGCCAGAAAGTGGAAAATAGTGGTCTCCAAGTGGTACTACAGGAGGGATTTCAAATAGAGATTTGATGCTACTTAGACTAATTGCTGGGCTGATTAGCCTGCAGTCTTTGCTTCTGGTTCTGTTCTTTGCCTTGGCTTAAAAGCTTCTTGTCTGCTGTCCTCTTCCATCAAGAGCATTTATAGTCAGTTATTGCAGTCGTGGCCCTGCTACACCCAGAAGCCCTACCTTGGCTTGCTGTTTATGTGCTTGTTACACACAAATTGCCATGTTTCACTCTGCTGGTTTAACTGTCTGTTAATTAGGCATTTTCTAAGCAGTAGTGCCAGGTAGGAATAAATCTGCTAGAAAGCAATATTGCTCGAGTTTTCCAGTTTTTGTGCATGGGTAATATCAGGTCAACAGTTATTTGTCTTCTGCATTTAGTGAAACTGGGGCTGAATGAGGTGTCCTGGAAAGGTATAAATGTATCTGAAGTATTAGCATTCAGAAATAGTAAAACAAACAAACGAAAAAAAAAAACACAACTCAGAACATTATGCATTGGAAGCTTTAGCACAATCTGATATACTATCTATTACAGTTAGTTTTTAGGTAATTGATGGCATTAAAATACTCTCAAGGCCTGGTGTCTCACTTCTCTGGCTTCCTTCCCCTTCTTCGCCTTTTCTTGCCTCACCACACCCCACCACCCCTATTCTCTCTCCAGATCCTCCCCCCCACCCACAAAAAAAAAGAAAAAAGGAAAAAAGAAATCTGTAGTTCTATAATTTATGAGACAGTCTCGTAAATTACCATGGTGGAGTTAGTTGTCCAACTGCCTGTGACCTGCTGGGTATTTGTTGGAAAAAAATAATGAATTCTAAGAGTTTCATGAATCTTAATGTGAATGATTCTCCATCTGAAAGTTTGGACTGGATTGATTATTCCCCAGTTTGAAATATTTCCCTCTTCTATTCCAAGAGTAGTAACATTAACCTATTCTTAGGGAACCTGTCACCCAAAATGCAGATAGCAAAGAGTTGGAGAGAAGAGCTGGCAATTCACCCATAATTTCAAAATGTTATTGGTCTTAGGTTACCACGTTAAAAGGAAGCCAGGATCATTTAACGCATGACTTACTAACCAAGAAAGGAGCTAAATTTAACAGAGGACATTCAAAAAATTGTTCAACCAATGCTAGTGTTGATGTTTGTATCCTGAACTGTATGTAACTGGAGTTGTTTCGTGAACTGGAGCTGGGAGTCTGAAAACCATCTTGTTTCTCTGGCTTGTAAATGAAGAACATGCTCTGCAAAAGTGTGCTGAGATAATTGTGTCCTTTGTAATGAGTTTCAGTACTCACTCAGGCCTCCCATCAACAGTACCAAGCTGGATATGCAAGGTATCACTGAGAAAGGACAATATTGTCTTGTCCCTTTGGGAGGGGCAAGTACGTTCAAGGAAGAGGATGCATATGGATGGGATAAAGCAGCATAATAAATGCTCTGCATACTCCTAATTCTAAACTATGAGATTTCTGCCTTAGTGCAATGTTTGTGATACAAAAATCCGTAAGAGGGAGAGGGCAGGGCCATTCAGTTGTCATCTGCTTGTGTCCACAGACATCTTGCAGACTCTTAGGGTTTCTTTAAGCCAACTTTAAGGATAGAGATGGTGCCTGTGTTCCTGAAGTTGGGAGACACCCTTAGGCTCTCTTAGGACTGTGTGGGAGTTGCCATGTGTATAAGGATGAGATTGTGATCTGTGAGAGATGTTATGTTCCGGCTGCTGCTTTGAGTTTGTGTTTGAGAGTCTCTGGTTAATGTAAGCCATCTGAATCCTGCATTTTCAGTATGTTTTTTTGTTAAGAGTTAAAAAGATCCACACACACCCTGTTCCAAGGTCAGAATTAACTCCAAGCCTGCAGCCAAAATCTGTATAGCCTGGGAGATCCAACTTACAGCTGATAACCCACATACTCGGAAGGATGTTTATCAGCAAGAATCCCTTTCTTCTATCTTTACTTTTCATCTTAGTTCACTTATTTTCAGGTGGTGAGAGGTGTACCTTTATAATGCTTTAAAAGTTTTAAAATGGGACTAACTGCTGAGAAGCAATGCAAACAAAATGAAGGCAGTACAGCTGGGGACACAATGCCTGCTCCAGACTTGCTCCCCTGAGGTGAGGAAACTCCCATTCATCTTAATGCATCTGCTTCCTCAGGTAAAGCTGCCTTGTACAAATAATGGCAGGAGGTCAGCATCTTCTCTTTGAGCTGAATGTCTAACAGAAAAGGTCCGATAATGCTCTGGTGGCTTTTTTTACTTAAAAGATAAATAAATAAATAAACAAGATTATCTTGTGGGGCTGAGTGGTTGCTTGATCTGAAAAAAAAATAATAAAATTATTTTCCTTACCTGCTTTACCTTGTCTCTCCTCAGCCCCTGGAAAGAGATACAGAACTGAAATCAAGACAGGGTATTGTGAGAAACTGTGCTCCTCACATATGGGGCAGCTGAAGAAGTCTAGCATCTGATAGTAATTGATTAGTAAATTAAATTTTAACAACCTAGAGGCTGCACACGGTCCAGCCCTGCTCCCCTAATATAAATCATTCAGATTTGCAAATACGAAACACATGTTTTTCTGTCTGACCTTCTCTTTTATGGAGCAGTGGAGATTGCAAACGCAGATGCTCAGGTTTGTCTGCTTTCCTGGCCGCCAAGGCCGCAAATGGCAGCTTTGCTCTCGGAGCACACGTTACGTTGACGTTGCTTTGCGACCTGGAGAAGAGATACGGCAGCAGGCAATAAAGCTGGGCTGGAAGCTGCTCAGACAGCCTCGCTCCCTTTAGGCCTTGTTCACCCAGAGCGGAGCTGTGACCTCCTGCCCTGAAGCCCGGCTCCTCTTCCCTTCCCTTCCACGGGCGGGAGGAGGACACAGCTGCCTCCATAACCTGGCTGACAGCAGAAGGCAGGCAGTCACCTGCTGTCTCCACCAGCAGTAAAGTGCACGTTTTGCCTGTTTCCTAGCTGGTTTGGCTTAAACCCAGCAGTCTTGAAGCACTCAGTCTCCGGCGGCTGAGGCAGGTCCTTTCCCCACGCTCCTTATTTTAGCTGCGAGCTCCAACGTGGACCTGGGCACCACCACAGCTAATGCTGCTCACCCTTTTCCTGGAGGTGTTTAATGACTAGTTTAATGAGCAATTAAAGATAGTTTTCCCCTTGAGAGCTGAAGCCAGCCTGTCTTTATACCCCTGGAGGAAGGTAGGGCTCTCCATGTGTACCGTTTCTTCCCTTTCTCATCGGAAGGGCATGTCCCAGTCTGACACCTAATTTCTAGCACTCTTATTCTGGAGCAGAAGTGGAGACAGCATGTTTAAAGCCTCAGATCTACTCTGACTGCAGTCAGTGGGAATTTTCCTATGTAGGTGCTAAGTATTATTCAGTGTAAGCAAAACTTGGCCTGTTACTTTTAACTTATTTTCCATTATAAATCAAATCCCTTCTCTAATTTTTGCCTGAAATCTTTCCTCCTACAGAGGAATTTGTTGTAGCTCTAAAGTTGCCATGAGGTATTCCAGCCATGAAAGCTTGAAAATAATTTTCTTCCCTTTTAGAAGTCATGTTTCTCAGGGAATCTAACTTGCCCTAAAACTTCTGAATGTGATTTATTGATGTATTGCAACCCAGAGAGTAGTTCTGCTGGTTGTTGGGACAGCAAATGGATTGAGTTCTGAGGCCAACAGCTTTGTAGGCTGAGGTGTTAGCAAAGCATTTAAAGCTCTCTCTGTGTTACTGATGAAGGAACGTATTTTAACACCCACGTATCTCTGCTCTCCAGAGTTTAATAAGACAGCAAGAAAGATTTAGGTCCTGAGCTTGAACTCACACCAAAATAAAGCAAGCCTAGACTTAAGTGGAAGCTGGGGAGTGCTTTCCCTTGGGAGCATACAGCACTATGAAGGGGCACCATGGGACTCTCCTTCAGGGACAGCAAGCTGTACCTCCATATCTTCCATTGCACTCTCCCATCAGGGTGTTGGTGATCTGTAACACCCCGTGCAGGAATCCAGGAGAGAAAATAGGTGCAGTGAGGATGAAAGCAGCAAGAAGCCAAAAACTGAAGATGTGCAGAGGTTGAAGGGTGGAGCTGGACCATCATTTCAACCTCTAAGAAGACAATGCTTTTAAATAGTGGCTGAAGACTTCCAGTGCTGCCTGTCCACACCTGTGGATGGGATGGGGCAGTAAGGACACATCAGTGGGACAAAGGAGTCAGTACAGAGGATCTATCGTAGACATTGTGTGTGGTCTTGGAGTCCTACACTACCTAGTTGTAGGCTGGTCCTGAGGATCTTCTGTACTTCTCCATACTTGGCCATGTCACACCTCCTCCCCAGATGGAAAAGGGCTGAAGGCAAAAGAAATCTGGTCACACGGACTGAATGCCTTTAAGTGGTTATAACACATTAAATGTACACCTGCAGTGCACTCACTGCATTAATTTCATACAAAATAGGTTTAGTTCATGTGCTACAGAACCTCTCCATGATGCTAATCAGTTTAATAAGACAGTCTAGACCACTAGTATGGTCTAGACTGGACCCAGAGCTGGGAGGTTAGAATTAGGTGCTCTTTAAGGTCTCTTCCAACCTAAATCTTTCTGCGATTCTATGAAAGTCCTTGTGAAATTGTCCTCAGTCCCACACTCCAAATCCAGATGACAATGCTAATGCTGTAGACACACCAGTGACAGGAAAAATACATATTTAAACGTTACTGCAAAGGGGAATCCCAAGAGAGCTGTGTGATGCCTTTGCACTTAGCAACACTCAGAAAAATTTTGATCTAGAAGTATTTCATGGCCATATAATGTCTGGAGAATTGCTTTGAGGTGGGAGGGAATCCTTTCAAAAACTTTGAAGATTCAGTTGCATGACAGTTTATTCATGCAACTGGTGCTACAGGTTGCAGTTAAGCATTGATGTGGATGTTCACAAATCATCTTAAATCTTAGTCACATTAGGGATTACACGAGGTATGTGAAGCTGCCTCTATTCAGACTGCTGTCAGCAGTATTTCATTTACTTCTTTCTTGTTCAGGATGCTCAGCATCTTTTATGCATGGGGCTATGGCATTATGATGATGATGATGATGATTTATTTTAAAAGATAGAGCGCTCATTCCCAAGCTGCTGGAGTCCTTACCAAAGTTAAATAAGACTATGGAGTAGATGAGTACAGGATGAAGGTGGAAATTAATTTTTCACCTACTGAATGTTTTTAATGTTAATGCCATCTTTTTTAACACAAGATTCCTGTACCACCCTATTAATAATAGCAGAATGTGCTAATATTAATGTATCTTGAAATGGAAGAAGACCTTTCCACTCATTGCAGCAATGTCTTCAGGACTATGCAGTCATCTCTCCTAGAGTGCAACAGTGCACAGAGATATTAATTTTATGTAGGAAGACAGATTGATGTACTTTTTTTTTTTCCTCCAAAGTAACTGGATTATGTTATTTGAGACTTTTTTTTTTTTTTTAATTGCTCGTTTTAGGCTTTTAAACCTGATGATATTGGTCATAAATGCCCTTTAGTGTAGAAATTAAAAGCTAAGGTTCCTGTATGAATTGATGTTGGATGACAAATTCCTGCATTTCAGTATCATTTCGATTTGCACGTTGTTACTGTCTGGATGTGGTTAGTAGTTCTGCATTCATTTAAAGCAATAACACTGGTTTTTATTGTATTTTTTTTTTTTTTTACCTCTGAGGGAAGAAGTGTTAACAGCAGTCTTGCTTATGAAGTAATGCAAGAGAATGATAGCACTCTCAAGTTCTCATTTGCAGTGATGCTTGCAACCAAGCCATCTCTCATCTTAGGCTGAGCACAGCCAGACTCACAGCCCATCAGTTGTGAGCTGTTCCCCAGTCTCTCCCTGCTGCACAGGCTGGCTTTGTTGCCCTGCTGCCGAAGACTTTCTAAAATCTAAGTGGCATGTTGCTTTATTCAGCAACCAAACCCTTTCTTGTAGCTGTAGTGCCTCCTGTCAAGCACAAGGCCATCTAAAAAGCCAGCCATAGTGTTTGTCCTTGTTATTTTGTTGTGGCCATTATAGCTGCGGGGCTGGGGCCGCAGGTAGGGATGGGTCTATGCAGGCTCATGTAGTTGGCTCTGGAGACCAAACCTCTCATGTGAAGAATGAGCAATGTGTGTGTCTCTGTGAGATCTGACACTTTTGGAAAACGTGAGAAAGATGGGCATCTATCAGTCTTTACCTGGATCACTTTCCTGGTCTGGGTAGGACTGAGTGCTTGCTAAATTCTTGAACTGTCAGCATGAGCCACTAAGGGTACTGCTCCAAAATACTTGTGTTTGGGGTTCTCCTAGGAGAAGAGACCAGCTACGATGTAAACTCATCCCATCTGCTATATTTCTAAATAGTCCCTAAGCAGTCTTCCTGGAGGAAACATCAGAGATTGCTTTTTGAAATCACAAAATAATTAAAGCTTGGCATCTGCTGAAAGAAGCCGTACTATAAACCTGCCAATGTAACAAATATGTACACAATATATAAGCAATTCATATGAACATATGTAATATATACAAATATAAGCACTATATTACCATATACAGCATTTCTTTGTGCAGTGTCACACAGACATGATGCAGGATGCCAGTGTGCATCTCTGTATTCTTGCCTGGTGGCTACATGCAATATCTAACAGGAGAGACTACATGGTTTCAAGCATAGCTACAAACAAGACTGTTTGGACGGGGGTTTCACTGCTGAAGGCTAACATATTATTGCCTCTCTTCCTAATTAAGTCCATTCTTAACACTTTTTCCCTCAGAAATGAGACTTAGGTGTACAGTGCGAGCCCACCCCCAGTTTCTCTAAGAGAACAAAGTTTCTACCACAAATTTATTGTGCTTTACCTCTCTAAGGGCCTTATCTTCACATACTTACATATAGAGCTTCCAGTTTTTTATTCCCTTTGGTTTAGTTTATTCTTTTCCTAGAATTGTCTAGGAGGTGCAGACAAACCTTCATTGTGACAAGATCACCCTCTTTTCCCACAGTCATCTCTTTCACCCCTTAAATTTTCCTCCCATACTTACTTACCAAGCTAGCTGTACCTGTTATGCCCTGCACACTGGGTGCAGGCATTGGTCTGGCTTGAGCATCTAGGCCAGCAAGCAGATGACAGCACAGAGCCAGACCTGCCACTACACTAGTGGATTTTTTCCCTCTTGTGTGCAGCCAAGAGTAGTGAGTGTGGTTTGGACCCTCTTGTTGGGGATGAGAAGCTGAATGGGACATCTTAAAGCTTATGGGCACAGCTGAGCTGTGATCTGCTACCCTGCCCTGGCAGCTGCAAATTCCACTTGTCACCCAAAGCTTTTCTTTCTATGTTGTATGATTATTCATATACCTAAAACTATATGTATTCTTCCCCCTTTTCATTCCAGCCCCTGAGGAATCGGGAAGATAAATTGTATTTAATGTCAGCCCAATTGTCTGAGATTTTGAGTGTGAAGTGGGGAGTCCCTTGGAGAGGGCTGGAAATCCTCCAAGCTCATAAGACCTGCAGACTTTAGGGAGCTGTTGCATACAGTTTTTCAATGTGGATTTCTTGCCAGATCAGCTCTGAAAGAGATTAGAGGTCGTTGTGATGAAAGCTGAAGAAGGCTGAATGCTAAAGAAAATATAACAGCTGCTGGAATGTGCAAACCTGAGGTCACAGCTATACAGGATTGAGGAGAGGGATCCAAGAAGTAGGAGTTCATGGTCTGATACTGAAATTATATTTTACAGGGCTGTACAATGTGACTTCTTCTGATGAGCTTGTAAAGAGCTTGTCAAAAGCCAAATCTCTAAATCTACATGCCTTTCAAATACTGGCTTGTGCCATTGCTATCTGATCCTAGCTGATACCAGGCCTCCAACCTTTCTTTGCCTTCCACTTACATTTTCCCAGTGCTCCCACTGATCTGTGCATTTCAGAGAAGGGTCTGGCTGGTGCTTCAATCACTTTCCTTCTGTTTTCATTAAAAAATGCTGCCAGCCGCCTCATATAGGCAATGGGGTGACCTGTTCAGTTGGCTTCAGATAGGAATAGCTCTAATATTTCACATCCACGTAAGTCTTACTGAACTGGTTTATCTTACTTTGAGCATGGCAGCTGCAAATTAGTGAAGTGTTGGCTAGTGGTGAGCAGAGAGAGACCCAACTGTACAAATTGGCTGGCTCTGGAAGTAAGTCAGAGTTAAATAAGCCAGGAGAATGGGCAACTCCCTGGAAAAATGCTTGGCTGAAAAGGAGATCGGGTCTTCTGCCTCTCAATTGCAACCTTTTTTTTTTTTTTTAATTATTATTATTATTTTTTTTAATTTTAAAAATTTTTAAGCACCTAGAAATCCCAGGGGGCTCCAGCTCACCTGGATGATCTCTATGTAATCTCTGTGATCTAATTAAACATTAAGACATCTCCCAGCAATATGTCCTTTTCCTGCTGCTTGCTTGTTCCTCTTTTAGGGCAATGCCTATCTCCAGGATTTTTTTTTTTCTGCTTGTTGAAATCCACTCATAAATAACACGTTTCTCTCTCTAAATGAGATATAATTCTTCTATCTACATTATTTCAAAAGAGTTAGCAAGCATAAATACAATCCACACCCCCTATTTTCCATCTGCTTTCCTACAAGGTCTCTTGCAAGTTCCATTACAAAGGCTGTTCTCTGGGAACCTGGAGAGGCTATGTTGGTCTCCAAGACAGAGCCAGGCAGATTCACCTATCCAGGATCTGCTTGTAATTTTACCTTGTTGCTCTACTTATAGTTCAGCAGCTTGGAGATCACTTCTGCCTTATGTTACTGAAGAAAGAAAGCAAAAAGCTTGTGATTTGCATGACTCACATAACCCACATTTTCTGTAAACTAATTATTTTCTGTACAGCACTTGCCTTATGCAATGAAATCACCACTTTCCTGGTGCAATTTCTTTGTCCCAGTGGTGCAAAGCTGTAAAGACAACATAACCATTGATGACTGGTGATCAACTGCTGCTGGGACACATCGTATTTATAATCCTAACACTTGATTAGG
Organism: Aythya marila; assembly: GCF_965140915.1. Classification (NCBI taxonomy): domain Eukaryota; kingdom Metazoa; phylum Chordata; class Aves; order Anseriformes; family Anatidae; genus Aythya; species Aythya marila. Next base: position 103,230,640 of record NC_139043.1, on the reverse strand, counting down.
TGCTGGATGGCGTCTGGTAAGGCCTCTGTGATCATTTGGTGAACTTGAGTAGCTCTATTGTTTTTTTTTTTTTTTAATAAATATAAAAGTAAAAATAAAAAAGCTTAAAGAATTATGTCATAGACCTGTTTCCTAAAACCCAATTCTCTTCTAGGGCATGCGCCTTTGTTATATACTTTAAGTCAGTAGATGTCGAGCTTTTAGATGTCTCCAAAGAGTTTAAATCTTGCTATTGACAGGCACTGCTGATGCTAAAGATGCTTAGAGGTAGGCAGTTCTTTATGAACTATGCAATTGTGCTGGCCAGACAATTATACTTCCTCCATAATACTTAGGGTCTGTTCTGAAGGGCTCCCTGTGTTTTCTGCAGCAATGCTGTGTCTAATGCCTCACTGAAACATTTGGACAAGGATTATCCCGGCTCTAGAAGGGCTGATGGCTTTATGGTGACATGGCCCTACATGGTCAACCTGTTGCTGAGGGATGACCAGAGAGCACGGGGGTCTGAAGACATTTCATTTGACCCAGGGTGAAACATGCAACTACGAAGAATTTTATGGGACAGGAATGCCACAAAAAATGGAATGCCAAAGATATTTTTTTCCCCTCCATCTTTTCACCTCCTACCCTCCCAGCCAATATTCACTCAGGGCATGGAGAAGCATGCTTAGACAGTCAGAAGGAACAACATCTGTAAAACCTCAGGGGAGCAGGCTGCAGCATATGGTTTGGTTGAGGACTTCTGAAGAATTTCATCAGCAATAAAGTCTCACCCAAATGTTGGTTTTGACAGCACTGTAAGTCCTGTTGAAAACCACTCTCAGCCATTTTATCAGCTGTAATCAGCACCTGGACAGATTTAAGAAGTAATAGCTACACCAAAAATGCAATCAGTACTCTCTGCAGGAACAGTTTGAGGAACTAACACTTCCCCAGGAGATGGAGCAAGAAGATAGCATGTTGCAGACATCTTTATGAACAGAGGCTGACACAGCCAGAGAGAGAGAAATTAAGCAAAATAGTTTCAATGCAAAACGCTGGTCTTGAGGAACCAGCAGAGTATAAAGTGAGTCCCAGAGGTGAGGATCACAGAATCAGGGGGTTTGGGAGGGACCTCTGGAGGTCCCAGAGTAGCTCCTGCTCAAGACAAGACCAGGTTTACAGCTGCACCACCTTGCTTGGGGTAATTTGTCTGAGCCTTGAATGCCTTGAATGATGAAGTCACCATGGGTGTTTGACCTCCCTCATGGTAGAAAACAAACCAACAAAAAGGGAATTCTCAAATCTAGGGGAATTTCCAGTGTTGCAACTTGTCTCTGTTGTTTCCTTTCCCACCATGGTGGGACTTGGAGAGAAGTGTGGCTCCATCTTCTCTATAGCCACCTACCAGGTGTTTGAAGACAGTAGTTAGCTTTCCCTTTAACCTCCCTATGTCTCTCTGTCTCTCCATTCTTGTTCCCCGGCACTCCTTAATGTTTTATATTGCTTTCAGAGGCTAGACTTGAGGTCAGGAAATGTAGGCTTGTCCCATGAGCTGGATCCCGGTGAGCAGCGTGCGGAGTGCCAGCAGCGGAAGGGGAGTGTGCGGATGGAGGGGTGTTGCAGGAAGAGGGGGGACTTCTATTTTAAATGATTGTGTTGATCAGCACTCAACCTTTCCTATGGCCAGGAACTTGAATAGCACTAAATCTTGATAGCAACCGTCTGGAAACTTGTGTTAGTGATTACTGCTGGAAGGGGTCAGCTTCATGCTTTATAACGTTCTCAGTAGAGGCAGCACAGTCAGGTTTCATACACACCCTCTCTGTAAAGGGAATTTTCTTTTTACTGGTGTTGGTGTTTCCCAGGAAGTGTGCATGATGCAGGACCAGGTGCAATAGTGTACCAGTAGAAGTGTACCAGTAGAAGTGTACCAGCCCACTGATTAACTCAATGTGGCTTTTGATCTTTTTTTGTTTGTTTGTTTGTTTGTTTTTGACTCATTTCTTTGTAAATGTGACCATTGCAGGAGGTGACCAAGTGGAGAGTGGATGGGCTTGTGCAACATGTACTGGGTGTGAAGCCGCATTATTTTTGCTGGTTGGTAACAGCTTGGGAGAGAGAGGGGAGGCCTAGGGGTGCCTTCCAGGAACAGAAATAATCAGATGCTTGTGCTGCAGCTCAGAGTTCAATTTGTATTCCACTGGCTTTTTTTCTAAAAAAAAATCAAATAAATAAATAAATAAAAATAAAAATACTGCACTTGACATCTGAACCAGTTCTCTTCTGGTTTTATATGGAACTGGGATATACATTACAGTTCCTTTGGGAATCCATACTTCAGACTTTTTGACTTCTGTGAGTCTAATTTCTCAATCTGACTGTTCCATTAAACATAAATTGAATGAGGCTATAAACACCTGTAAGTAAATGTCTTAATTGTTATGTCAACAACGTAAGCATATATGGCTTTTTAAATGGCACAAAAGACCAAATCTTCCACAAAATGGCTTGGAATCTAACTATACAAATGAAAAACTTCTTGCCAAGTCTTGCTTAAATGTAGCACACATTTTTATTACCAAAAAAAAAAAAAAAAAAGTGAATTGCCAAGGTTTATTTTTTCTCCTGTAGGTGACGTCATTAAAATATACTGACAGAGGTGGTAGGAGAAGAGGAACCCATGTCCCTGCTCTGAAGCCCGTCTCCATTAGCTGCTGCTTGTCTGAAATTCGAGTGCACCTGGACCGAGATTTATTCTCCGTCAGTCTCAGTGCCTTTGTGACAAGTGATGCTGGGTGCCACAGCAAAGCTACACACATTATTTTCATGCATAGTGTCTGCAGGGTTAGAGCAAGTCAGGTGCAATGCAGAGTCCTCGTGAGTTGTGTTGTGTGTGGCTGCCTTTGTCACCCCCAAGCGTCATCCCCCATCTCACCCTCCTCAATGATTTCCCCCCAGTTTCCTCTTTACTGCTGCCTCTTTTTTTTTTTTTTTTTATTTGTAGAGCTTATATGAGGTAGGGGTTAAGCAAATAAAAATATGTCAGTTTTCATCTGTTGATTGAATTCAACTATAGCCTTGGGAAACAGGCTTTTGAAAGTCATAAAGTAGAGTGTTGGCTCAGGCTGACTCACAGTGTCTGAATCTTGGTGAAGCGCAGCCAAATCATGATGTTGATTAGGTAAAACAGTCCTTGGTCTATTTTGATCCATCATGAAAGGTTTCATAAACATAGGTTGGGAAAACTGATGAAGAAAAAACAAAAAAGCTTCGGTTCATAGTAAGCAGTGTATTGAGAACTGGCAAATCTCTCTGCTTTGTGGACCTTCCAGATGAATTTGTAATAGCAGAGAAGGAATATTTTTGGAGATAGGTGTTGCCAGCTGAAACAGAAAACACATTACTGTAAACAGCAGTGGTTACATTTGATTTTTTCACAGAATTAAAAATGATGTTTTTCCTTTAACAAACCCTCATGTTTCTTCCTGGTCACCCTTGCATCATTTTTCCATATTACCTGTTGCCATAGTATCCAAGTAATGATGCCAACATGATTCAAGACGAGTGAAACTGCATGCTGCCGTGTGTTTACCTTTAACTTGGACAATGAAAGTATAATGCAAAGCTACACCAGATGTCTACAGCTAGCAGGGCTGAGAACTGTATTAGGGTGTGAGGGTATAAATCAGCCCTCTTCAGGTCTGTCATTCAGACCCCTTGTTTAGCACTTGGTCTCCATGCATAGTCAGTGGAGAGAGGTGCCCCAGTTCTGGGCACACCTGGTCTAGCATTTGCCCTTGGCCATGTAGGTAGCATGAACACAAGTGTTAATTTATCAGTCTTTCCTCAGCATATCTTAATTTTTTTTTGACTTGTTCTCATAGCCTTACTGGAACTTTTTGTGTTAAAAAAAAAAATAATAATAATAATGATAATAAAGTGGCATTATGCAGAAATATTTTCATAACTTATTTTTTTTTTTTTTATTTTTTGAATGCTTTATCTTACTGTTCTTGTATATAATTCTGCCTTGGAGATGACCTATGTGCTTTAAAATACCTGAGCCTCAGAGCAAGCAAACAGCCTGCAGGCAATTTGATAGAGAGAGGTTTGTCTTCATGATCCCTGTGGACTCAGAGTGGATACAAATGCTCCCTCCCGTGTTGTCTTCAGAGCAGTGTGTTCCCTCATGTCAGAGATGTAGGCTGTCAATGATGAGCTTTCTCTCCTGTTAAAACTGGTAGTTACGGTCTGTGCTGCTGAGAAAAGTGTCTTTCAACACGTGACCAGCTGAGTATACATGTGCGTGTGTGTGGTTCTTTCTTCTCCTAGATACTGTTGAAATGTGCCCTCAGATATGAGGAAAATAACTGTCCTTTCTTGCTCATGTGACCTATGCAAATGTTAGAAGTTGTTTTGGGACTTTCTTAGAAGATGAAGTGCTGTAGTAAATGAAAGACTTATAGCCGTTTAGATGATAATAATAATAATAATAATAATAATAATAATAATAATAATAATAATAATAATAATAATAATAATAATAAAAGTGCTTTAGGAGAATTTTAATCCCTTTCTTGTTGGTTGCGTTGGAGTGCTTGAGTCAGTCTGTTCCCTCCAGTCCCTTCATCCATTTCTCAATAGTTCGTGCTTTTGTATCTGGGAATGAAGAAAACCTCGGGGTGCTGTGCTGAGCTTCAAGGAAACCCTCCAGCATATTGCTCAGAGGCAGCTGGCTAGAAAGATGCCATCTCCGCCACTCTGCATGACTTGCTCTTTATTTCATACCCAGGAGATCCAGCTCAGTGCATGGGTGTCAGTGAGACTGGCCACAGGGAAAGGATAGGGCTTGTCTCTGCCTTAAATTGCAGGCATAGAAATTGGCTGTGTCCAGGACAGCTGGTTCAGAGGGGTTCCTGCAAAGCTCAGCAGAAGGGAGCACCCTCTCTCTAGGTGACCTTTCTTGGTGCCTCCAGACTCTGCCTAGGATGCTCTGAGATAGCATGCGTCATAGGGACCAGTTCCTTGCATGCCTTTGGAAGAGAGCTGGGGCCATGTGAACCCACGCTCAACTGAGATGAAGCATGGGAAGGGGTGGACAGATCAGGGAAAAAGACAAATGCAAGGGCCGCTTTCTGAGTATCCACTTTCCTTGAGCTGTAGCACAGCAGACTCAGTGTCTGTCAGAAACCCTGGTGGAGACCAGCGCCCTTCCTGTCATTTGGACCCTGACCAAGACCACCAACATTTTTTCTTTTTTAAAAAGCTGTAAGTTGTTGAAGTAGCTACATAAATCTAACGGCCCTGGAGGAATGGCTGCGGAGTCTGTCTAGGCAAAACAAGCAACAGAAATATTACTTCATCAACAGAGTACTAAGGATGTGTTTTGAATCCACACATCATGAGCTAATTACCAGATGGGCTGAGCAGAGCAAAAGAAATAGCTTGGATGATAAATATCAAAAAGGATGATTCAAAAAGCCATCTGAAATGCATTCTGTCTCCTTGCTCACACAGACAACCTTCAGCCATTTCACTTTACATGGCTGTGCCTTTTGCTTTGTTAGATTTGCCTGGTGCTTTACTGGGATGAGAGCATGAAGGTGCATTTCCAACGTGAACCCTTGCTAGTTCTCTGCTGGTGTCTCATGCACAGTGTGGGAGCAGGACCTTGCCTGTCTGGGAAGTCTCTTTGGGGTGGATATGGGGCTGAAACCACCAGTGAGGAGGCTGGGCTCACTGCCTTTTGTTGCTTTGCAGTAGGGCCCTGGCAGCTGTGAATCTGTGGAGATGTTTAGGAGGCAGGGAAGGGGATCTGACAGCTGGTGCACATGAGACTTGATGACAAGCAACAGGGAGCCCAGCAATGAACGTCACCCTGTTCTCATTAGGTGCAAAGAAGAGAGGGAGCAGCATCAAGCCATCCAAAAGTGATCATTTTTGTCCTGTAAGTACCCTTTGAAGCAGACTTAAGTAATATACTTTGTTTATGTGGGCCTGTTTATTTTATTTATTTTTATTTTTCTTTTTTTTTTTTTTTTTTTGCAGCAAAACAATTAGTAGTTAGAAACATTCATTGAGTTTTTTCATATTTAACTGTTTGTTCCTCAATCTGTTTTCCTTTCTTTTTTTTCCTATCCATTTGAACAAGAAGTCAAAAAGCAATTCCATCTGTATTTCTGCTCATCTTCAAAGTCATCAGCAGTGAGCACTGTGTTTGTGCTCAGCTGATGACGAACTATACACTCAGAATAAAAACAAGTGAAAACAATGCATATCTAATTTGTATTTTATTTATTTATTTATTTATTTATTTTTTAGGCCAGGTAGCACGGTGCTGTACCTGGAGCTCATCCTTAATACTGTGACACCATATGGAGGAGAGTGTTATTTTGGAGCTTTAACAGTGACCCTGGACTTCCTGGCTCACTGGAGAGGCAGTCATCGATCCTTCTGAGCAATCAGGTATCATGGGATGTTGTGTGGAATGAGATTTTTGGGGAACGTACTTCACTGAATGTACTTCACTTTAGTGATGCTTTCTTTTCAAAATGATAGTCATCTAAAATTTTTTGAAACTTGCTTAGAGAAGACCTTTATAACCAAAATATGTACTTAAAAAGATTCCCAATTTTAATTCTTTTTTTTTTTTTTTTTTTTTTTTTAATTTCCATTTCTAAGCTACATGTATTATCTGCATCAGAGTCCAACCATCTCAAAAGGCGTGCTGCTGTGTCACTATGTCAGTGCAGTTGGTATTTTTTCCAAATCCATCTGAACCAACACTACCCTTTACAAAACAGAACTTGACCTGAGTAATGGGAGCATCCATAAGGATGTTTGCCATCAGTTTTAGATGAGTAGAAGGAAGAAGGTACCATTCACTTTTGTACTAACATGCCATGCGCTTTCTCTTGAAACATCACAAGGTTTATAGCTAGCTTTCCCTTTTCCCTCTGTCCTCCTCCCCATTAATATTTGTTAGAGGAGGGGAAGAACTTTATAGGTAGTTTCATTAATATGAAACTAATACACTGTCTTCACCTCCAAAGTTTAGCCTCTGCAATGTATTTAGACCTGTCACCTGAAGCAGTTCATTAATATTTTACTGCATTACCTCACTCTTGCTGCCACAGTGTTAAAAATGCACTTTTCCCAAATGTTTGCTACAGGATGATCACATTGTCATGAACCGTCTGTGTCTGCTGGCAGCTGCCTCTTTTGCCCTAGCATGGGCTGTGGGAGGCAGTGGCTTGAAAAACTAATGACCAAAAATTAATTAAAAATTAATCCTTTCCCTTCCTCCCCACCCCCCTGCCAAGGCACATGCTGGATGGTGCTTGCCACTACCACATGGTTGCTGTAAGAGATGCCACACCAAAATGTGACTATAGTGGAAAACAAGATCTTACTGCCTGTAGTGAGTCAGAGCAGCTAAACCTGCAACTACAGCCAACTGGATTGTCTTCAGTGTAGTGCTAGATGCTGCAGGAATCACCAGGGTTTGCTAAGAGAGGCGCAACATGGGAACATGTTTCCTGTTAATGTTGTGTTGATAACTTTGATAGACTTTTACCCTTCTGGCTACTGATTGTTGTTCTTGCTTCTCCCAGATAAATGCAAAATATCACCTTTTACCTCACTTGAAAATGGGTTAAAAAAAAAAAAAAAAAAAAAAGGAAGAAAAGAAAGAAAAAAGAAGAAGGAGAAGAAAAGAGCAATTGCTACAGCTTGAAGCATAAAGAAGAATCAAAAATGGTGCATGAAGAGAGCAGCCACTAATGCACAACACATGACAAGGATGCATAGAAGTTGCAAGTGCTCACGAGGAGCAGACCCCAGGGACAAACCCACCTTCTGGCACCTGATTTCTTGTGAGCAGTCTGATTTGCTCAGAAGCAATGTGGCTGGGTTCTTGTGGTGTCTCTGAGACATTTGCTGAAATGAGCCATGGGGTGCTTTCCAGGCAGCAGCTCCTCTGGGAGCTTGAGCCTTTTGGAGAGAGCACCATGTGGCAGTCTCCCAGCTCTCATCTAAAGTGAAGCTCCTACACAGAGGAGATGGCCAAGCACTTAGGAAAAGCTCCAAACACCCCTTGGACTGAGCATCCACCAAACCTGTGAGGAACTCAAAGTAAGGGTGCCAACCCTTTAGATCTCATTAGATTTCATCAGTCTTGGCCTCCTTCCTTCATGCATGCTTCTGCATCTTCAAGGTCTGGGACTTGAAGCAGGCCATGCCATCATTTCCTGAAGAGTCACAGAATCAGAATATGCTGTGGGGCAGCACCTGGAAAGCAACCTTCATGCCAGCTAAATAGGAGTTGGTAAATGTGCACACGATGCTGATTGTATCAATCACAATGCCGTGAATATGTGGCAACCATAATATGACTGGTGTTTTGCAAATTTCTCCATTAGTTTCTCCTCAGAGCAGTGGTTATCTGCTACGATGGTCCTTGCCTGTCATATCCTCCAGCCCTCTCCCAGATTCACACCACTAAGTCAGTGTCTTTCTTTCACTGGGGTCCCCAAGCCTGGGTGCAGTTCTTCAGGTGTGGTCTTGCAAGTGCTGAGTAGAAGGGACTAATAAGCCCCCTTGACTTGAAGCAGTGCTTTTGTAAATATTCCCAGTATAGAGCTAGCTTTCTTTGCTTTATGGGTACACTGCTGATATACACATAACAACCCCCCTTGCCCTCCTCCCTGCTGGGTCCTTTTATTTCAAAGCTATTTTCTACCCACTACCCAGTCTGAAATGCTGCACTGGGTAAGTCTACCTCAGATGCAGGTCTTTATGACTTCACTGGACTTCATGAAGCACACAGCAGCCCATTTCTCGAGCAACTTTAGGTCCCTTTGAAAGGCAGCCCTGCCCTCCACTGTATCAACCACTCTCCCCAGAAAGGCTGTTGACACATATACATTATTATAAACCTCACCAGCCCCAGGTTTGGTGTGGGCCACAAACTTGTTGAGACTGTGCTCTAAGTCATCCTGAGGGTTGTTAATCAAGTTAGCCATTAAATGGTACTGGCCCCGATACTGATTCCCTAGAGGATATTACTAGGAAGTGGCTGCCAGTTCAACTTTAGCTGGTTGGTTGGGCTTAAAGGGTGGAGATTAGCAGTACACTTTCCGTCTATTGCAGTCACTTATCCAGTCCATACGTCACCAATTTTACTATAGGTTGTTTCAGAAAAGAAAAAAAAAAAAAGAAAAAGAAAAAAGAAAAAAAAAAAAAACAACAGAAGAACTCTTTTATTTTCAAAGTTTGATCAATCCATGAAAGAAAGAGCAGCACATTTCTGCAAAGCTCAAATAACTGTACAGCTCATACCGCAGACAGAGTTTTCTCACCAGAAAGTAAGTGCTTGTTAAAGAGAGGGAGACAAAAAGTGAGTCGAGGCCAACTATGGCCAGCATGGTTCTGCTGCTGGTACTTTAAGAACCACATTACACCCTTCACTCTTCTCCTTCCAGTGTTGCCTAATTAAAATTACTGAACACAGATAAGGATCCATCTAACCACAAAGGACATTTTAGCATCCCTGTTGGATCCTATGTCAGGGCTGCCTTGTATATTTTGATTTTCATTCACAGGTTGAATGGAAGAAATGAGGCAAAACCCTCCACCAGGGAATGCTGCCTGGCTATATGAGGAGCCACCTTTCCATTACACTTAGAGGAAATCAGGTTGTCTTCCAGTGAGTTCCAGTCACCAAGTGATTTTATTGTTTCAATATGATGAAGCAACTTTTATTTTATGCACTTCATTGTGCTCAAAATGTTGTTTTTCACAGTATAGAATGGATGTGACAGCATTTGTCATGGAAGCACTGAGCAGAGTATGTTGCAACTTCATTCAGTTGTGTTGTTTTATGAAGTTCTGCAGTAAAATGTGCCAGCAAATTATGTTGTATTATTTTCCTTCTGGTGATTAACTAATTATTCATATAATAAATAGCAGCTAACTACAAGAAAGAGACCTATTTGTCACAGAGTTAGAAGAATGTCAAACTTTTCCCATTTCACGTAAAAAGGCAGAGGAAAAAAATACTTCTAAAATGACTTTGCAACATGTGCTTTATTTTAAGTCATTACTGAATCAAAACTACATAGTATACCCTTTTAACATACCCTACCCACTCAATGATCATTCTTTCTCAATATTTTTTTTAACATGGAATGAAACCTACATTGCAAATGTAAATTTTCATGCTACAATGAACTTTAATGAGCCATTTGTGTCACTAATAATAGTAATTTAAGAAAAAAGGCCATTTTTCAAGCTCATATGTATGTCTACATTTGGGAACTTAAAAAAAACCCGTCTCAGATGTAAAAATGTGACTTGGAATATGTAAACATTTTTGTATACCTGAAACACTGGAAGAAGAATATTGGCTAAGAGCAAAACAATGGTTGCCTTAAATCATTGAAATGGGAAAAAGCATGTCATGGGGAGCAGAGAGAAGCACACACTATTCAGTTTTCAAAGGGTTATAAGAAATGAAGTAGCTCCTTATGTCATTGAATTCACTTTCTTTTCTCATCTAATGGAAAGCGGTAACTTTGAAGAAAATGGCCCAGCAGAACATCCCAATATTTCACCATAATTATTCTAGCCATTAGTTACCCTTGACAAAGTGTCAAGTTTCTGTTGCTTTTTTTTTTTTTTTCCTGAGAAAAGTCATTGATGTTTGGTGGAAATGTTTTCTGCGACTGTACAAATAAAATAAGGCATTTAAAGAGATTGTTACTTGTATTCTTTTTGCTAACAGAGGTTTGTCCACAGTGTCCTTTGTACATCAAAACCTCTGCTTTTCTACAAATGGGTATGGCTAGAATGTCTTCAGTTCCCACTGGGGCCCTGGGTCTTGGGTGTCCTGAAGGCTAGTCAGCGTCCCATTACTGTAGCTTGAATGTCAGTGATGTACAACAGCATATTGCACAATCCAATCTATATGGCTCCAGAAAAGGTTGGGAAGTTACACTGGAGTCATCTGCGGGTTCACTCCTTTCTTTTCTCTTTGAGGGTAATAATTATCGTCTGGAAAATTAAATTACCAGACGCAGATGCAAACATTTTTTTTGCTGATTAAATTACAAAGCAGTCCCCAGATTGTAGAGGAGTGGCACATTAAAAACAGCAAATCATCCAACTTTCTTCACTGTCGATCCTTAATTTGAAAGGCAGCATGGATTCCTAAGGCCGTAGCTTCCAGGACTCCTTCAGTGAAAAATCATCGCTACCTAACTATAAAAGGCTTAGCTCTTAAGAGAATATTGTGCTTTTTTTTTCTTTCTTTAAAATTCAGATGAAATCAACTTGATTCGCAGTGTGACACCAAAGAGATCAATTAGTTTTTTCCCTAGTCCACTTGATCATTGTCTCTGGTGAGCGATACAGGAATATTAGTTTGGCATACAGGTCTTCTTCTAGTTCCAGTTCTCCAGTCTCTCGTACTAAGAAAATGTCAGTACATAACTTCAAGATTCGGTCTACATTGGGTAGCTCCTCAAACATGATAGAGTGAGAGATGCCACTGAAAAATTCACGGACGAACTTCCCTATCACCAGGACAACCGATGCGTATAGTCCCATGATGCTGAAAAGTAAGAATGGAAAGAGTTCAAACCACACCTTGAAAAAGGGTCAGTCAAGTGAGAGGGAGCTCATCTACACAGCTAATTGCAGTCTATCAGCAGAATGAATATTAATTTATAATTAGGATTCTGTTTCTGTTTTGTTGTAGGATGAAGGAAAATAAGGTCTCTTCAAACACTACAGGAATTTGTGAACATACACAGCTGAGCCTGCTGCCTTAAATGATTTAGCCTCAGTCATTGATGATGATGGTCTCATGTCCTGTCTGCTACAGCTTGGGAGCCACAGAAAGAAATACCACAACTACTAAATGTGATCGGTCAGATTTCATATCTAATATTTTTTATTAAAGCATGTGTCAGTCATGACAGACTAATGCTTACCTGACCTCCCATGATAAATCTCCAATGAGGAGTTCTCCAGAATGATGCTAGCAAGGCATGACTCAGTTTCATGACAAGTTTCATGACTCCCTCTGTCTATGAAGCTGTATTTCATAACTGCTTTACAGCCAGAGTCCTGGCCACATGCATGGGATTGGGAAGGTTGCTAAAACTGGTCAGAACTTCGGCAGAACTTGACCTGTAGTTAAACTAATATCATTTGAATGATTTTACTTGAATAGGAAATTGGTGCGAAGGGTGCTTCTTCTGTTTTTTTTTTTTTTTTTTTTTTCTTCTCCCCACTGGAGAGTAGATATCGAGGAGCACATCGTTTCTTTAAAAATATGAAGCCTTTTATAGGTAACAGTAATAGATTTGTAACTCCCACAGAAGCCCATTTCTGGAAGTTCAAACATTACAGCAACACAGAAAAAGAAATAACACACACTCCCAAAAACAAATGAAGTAATCTCTACTTCTATCATATCTACATTATTTTAATTTTATGTAAAGATTCATTCTTACCCATAGCCAGCTAAGAATCCAAGGCTTGGTGGACTGACTTTATCACTGAATATGAAGAGTTCAAGACTCTCTTCAGATGTTTTATATCTTTTCCCAAGCTGATTCAAAACCCACCACTCACGAACTCCCTCATCAGATACATTTTTGACCAGGGAAACTGTAATATTTTCCCATCTGCAGTCTATTGGAAAAAAAAAAAAAAAAAAAAAAAAAAAAAAGTTAATATATTACCAAAACCTACAAAAGTTAAAAGGATTCCAATCAGATGCTTTGACCAATAAAATTATAAAATGACCGAGCAATGTAGGAGTAAATGTTTGTTATAACTCTCTTAAAACCCATTTTACAGAATTTCTGTACAAAAGTACTGTATCTATCTAGACTGTTATGGTTTTCCTTCCCTAAATTAAATAAATAAAATAAAATAAAATAAAATAAATAAAACGTTTCACATCACCTACATTTTCTTCTGTAGAAATGACAGATCATTCAAGTATTTTCAAGCTGTAGAGTCAATGACAGACAGCATGTTTACATTTCAGGCCTAAAGAAACACATCTGACTTGGAGGTACAGTGGTCAGCTTCTGCATGTCCAAGTGATACTACCACTGCAAATCATTACTTTTTGGTATAAAAGATATTATAAAAGATATCATTCTTTTATATCAAGAAAAGCATACTGTACTATTATGCATAATGATCACACAGACAGGAGCTGAACCCTGGCCCTGGGGACTCTATATTGGCAATGTACACATTAAAGTCTTGTAGAAGAATCCCAAATTAAGAGGTTTTTTTTTAGGACAGAAATTGACTAATGACAGTGAAGCACTGGTAACACATAAAACTAGATTCACTCTCAAGAATTATTTTTTCTACTTAATATAAACATGCTCACTCAACCTTCAACTGTAATGGACTACACAATGATCAAGAAAAGGCCTGAGTGCCAAATTTAACCTCTGCTGAACAAAGTATTCTTAGGTACAGAATTGTTCTTACTCTTCCACCCCAACAGGTTTTCATATGTACGTATGTACATGTGTATGCACTATGTATATCTATGAGTATTTATACATATTCTGATTGGGAACTTTGAAATTCCCTATTTATCTAAATTGGATTCTTTGGAGCCAAAAAGGAAGGAATAGAATAAAAATATCATTATTCAAGTAGAGAAGCTACATTTGCAAACACACAGCACTACTATTTGTGGTAAAGTATTAAAGAGATGCAGAGAAGTGAAACTTGTCATCAGTTTCTCAGGAAACAAGGGAAAGCAATTTCTGAAAGCAGACTTGAAGAGCCGGACTTTTAATCTGTAGAGTCCTTACTGTTAAATACAAAGCTAAAGTACATCCAGATGCATTTTCTGCCTTGCACTCTATTACCTCATGTCTCCCCAACCTTGTAGGAACCAGGTAGAAATGACTGTAAGAGTATTTCAGCTTGCGGTGCCCCAGAGCAGTTCAGCAAATGTGCAAGTTTGAGCACTGTGTTGCACTTCTTTCAACTGTGCTCTGTTTTCCATGGCCTGGATACATACCTGTCAATAGCTGCTTTATGGGTTTTGCCAGAGAATCACTAGGAGCCTTGATGTAGTATGGATACACTGTCTCTAATGTTCTGGAAAAAATGAGAAAGCAAATATTTCATATTTTTATACCTCTAAAATAATTTAGAAATAGCTAACAGAGCTATACACAGTTCCCAGTAATTCTTGGCTTAAACTATGATTTTATAGTGTTCAGATGTCACATCTGAAAGTTAGCTGGATTTATTAACTATGTTCTGTCAGTACTTCAGCAGGGAGCTCCATCCATAATGTACCCTTTCGCATGCCATGAATCCCACACACCTGGGGCACGTGTGTTTGCAAGGAATGTAGGATTTATATTTTGTTCATGTTTTTAACAAAGCTGCTTTTGTAGTCAGCTACATAAGCAGCACAAAGAATGGCAACACATCACCAGTAGTAAACAGTCTTGAAAAATATGTAGCAAGAACATTTATTAGTTCAGAATTAAAAGATGTTTAAATAATAACACATTGAAATGAGTGAAAATTCTTCCCAGAATCTTTTACTGTGAAATATTTTCACAGTTTGTATTATCTGGAGGATTTCAAATTTAAAAAGAAAGATGTTTGTGGAAGATCTTCCATTGGACTCAAAGTACCTTATGTAGGATGAATTACCAGCATCCTGAGAGCGAGAAATGTAATTAAAAGCAGAGATGCTGTCCTAACTTTTCCCTCACGTGAGTGAAAAATTCTAGGAAAGGGGAGCTCTCAGGGAAGTCCTCTGATACTGCTACATTGCATATGCTAGGCTGTGGAAGAATGGAGGTGGTCAATTTAAAGTCCTTCATGACTGTTCAAGCAGGACCAGCGAATAGGTAAAAGCTCAGCAGCTAAGTTGTCCCAGCAGAGGTGGTGGCAGAAAGCTCCTGCTGAGGTTGTCAAATGCCTACTAGCTGCCACAACCATTTTTCCTTTATGACAAAGTTAAAAATGCTTAAATCAACAAAATTATTGCATAATACAGCTCTATCTTTTACGCTGTTGTTTGCCTCCTGCAAGGAGAGAATTATGAATGGATTACATCCTCCCAGTGGGTGCAGAAAAATAGCTGTGCTACAGAAAAGACATCTGATTTCCACCTACTAAGAGATATGAACCAGTCAGGGTTTTCATTCTCCCAGTTGACCTCAGCTTTAACTTTTCAACTCTTGCGGCCACAAAACAGATCAGGTGGCCTTCAGGGATGATGTGTTGGCCTAGCAATATTTAGAGACTACTGCTGTAAAGTAATTCCCAGTGACCAGGATGAAGAGGAAGAGCCAGATTCCTTTCAAACTTGAAAGGAGCGTCACTGCTGTTAATGCTGTAAGGCTACATCTATACAATAATGTTCAATATTCAGATGAAGAGAATGTTCTTACTGCCTTGCGAATTTCCATTACAGGAAAAGATCTGATGTCAGAGATGACTGCAGATGTTACCCTTTTACCAGAGTGATTTAACACTTCCTTGCCAATCTACTACCATTCAAGAATGACAAGGAGAGATACATTGGATGGTTATTTAGAATGAAAAATTAATCAATACAACTTCCTCAAATGAAGTTGAACTCAAGTAACTGAGAGGAGGGTTTAACTATGAATATTCTGCAATGAACTGTGCTTATCTAATAAATCAAAGAAAATCAACTAATAGCTTCACCATGCTTGGTGGTGGTGTTCCAGTATTCACAGTCTTCTCTGTCTAAATTTATCACACACACAAAAAAACCAAACCAAACCAACCAAAACAAAACAGACATCTTTTTACCTTTAAAGCAATGTTATTATTCTGTGACTTCAATGCTTTTGGGCTCTGTGAACAAGGCTTCAAAGTATTTAGAGGTGAATAGATGGGCAGACAAATGGTATGTTTACACAAGCCTCACCTCCTTAAGATAGTAGGATTAAAACAGAAGGTTTGCATATAAATAGGCAAAGAAAATAACTTACACCTTTTTCAATTGCTTTCCAGACATCATTGTAGCAATATCTGTTCTGGTTTTCTCTGGTAGGCCAAAGGTAAGTTTATCTGATGCTATTTCTGCTTTGGCACCAAGAGTGAGATTTCTGTTTAAGTAAAAGGAAGACACACAGTCATCTTACAATGAAAGCAGAACCTAAATTTGTGTTTGCTGAACTCTAGAGCTGGTTGTCTAACTAGTCTAACCACGTTGATCCTTTCCATCCCAGTCTTTGCTAAATTGCAGCAAGCATCATGCTACCTATACCCAAGACGGTGTGTACGTGTCCCAGAGGACACCTAACAGTCTTAAAGGTTTTTTGTTTTTCTGACTATTCTTTTGCATGCATTAATGGTGACGGTCTGATGTCATTTTGCTCATTATGTCAGTCAAATCAGAACTGGGGAGGAAGGATGCCCACTCAGACTTTGGGTGACAGTACTGCCAGACAGGATTCAGCAGTCAGCTACAGGTTCCTGAAACCCCACCTTGGACTAGCAGAAGTGTGTGTCTAACAGGCTGACAGGACCCCCATGCCAGCTATAGAACACAGCTTTTTTTTTTTTTTTTTTTTAATAGAGGATCAGCTTTTGCACCTTGTCTTTTGTTGTGCCCTGGGGTTGGGATGCAGCAACTGGGTGAGACAACTCCTGGGCTGCTGGGGCCTGCAGCAAAGTTCTTCCAGCAAATTATGTGCAAGGGCAGATAGCATGTATGCTGCCTGAGTGGTACATGAGGTTCGTCTTACAGCTGCTTGTGGTCTGCTGGCCTAGGTGAAAGACAGCAGTTTCCCTTTACAGAGAAAAAGTGGAAGGTCTCCGTGGGTAAGCCTTTACCGCCTTCAGTCATTCATGGTTGCAATATAATCCACAGGGTATAATTTGAGGGTGAAAAAGGTTTTTTTGAAATCCAGCGTATGAATGTTCGTAGTTAGGTAAGTATACTGGCAAATTGAGTAGAGGCATTAAAAATTAATTTAAAGTTCAGAAATGAATGAGGGATGTAATTCACTGGCTTAATATTGTATACTTCCAGGAAAATGAGGGGGGTCAAATAAAGTTGAATAAAGAGTGCAGATTCATCACAAGCCTATTTTCAACTGTGTAAGGACTGACCCAGCATGTTCAGAGCTCCTACAGTGATTCAGCTGACCTGCTTCTTGTGCGTGGTCTCTTCCTGGGGATTGCTATAACAACCAAGTATTTACTTCAAAAAAAAACACGTAGATATAGGGGCTGCAGTGGCAGTTCATTTCTAATTTAGCCCAGTCCCAAGTGGCAGGCAGTAGCCAAGAAGCCATCCTGATGACTCAGTGTGCTCCAGCACGTATTCAGTTAAGTACATTCTAGGCTGGCTCTTGCAAAAACTTAATTGTAAAGCAGTGTTTTACTGAGGCCAAGTCACCACTAAGTAAATGGGCAAAAGTCTCAAAAAGTTGATCTGTGCTGAGTGGCAGAACAATGGCTTCAAGTATATGCGTATGTAAAACATAGCTGTGTCAATTTGAGATTTCCTTAAAAAGATAGTGTTTCTATTTCCTTTTGGTTTTCTGCCTTAACTATGTCCCCCAAACATTAACAATGTTCTTTGAAGCAAAGTTTATTTGAACATCTTCATCTAAAACTGACTTAAGTTTTCTTACTTTTCCCTCCTCCTCCTCAAGTCCCATTGAAAACTCCACCCTCTCTTTTTAAATCATCTACTTGGAAGTAGCTCCATTTCTTTATTTATTTCTTGAGAAAAAAAGACAACAAAACTTCCTGTGTAACAAAAGTCACCACTCTCTACCTCTCTTTTTCCCGCATTATTTTATTTTATTTTATTTTATTATTTTTTGGTTTGTAGTACAATAGAATGTGCTGAAAAACTAAACCAAAAAATGCACTGGGGAAGTGTTCAACTGTTCTGCTCAACAAAAGCTTAGCAAATGATCCATCAACTTTATAGCTGTCATATTAATTACCTTTGAATGCTCCATGAAAGAACTACAGTGAACTCTGCTGAAAAATCAAGCAGTCTTTGTATCATTTTCTCTCTGCTGGGAGGGCTGATGGTCCATAAAGAGTTTGAATTCCCTTCTAGATCTGCGAGAGTTATATCTTCTATTCCATAGCCCTCTAGAAACTGTAAAGCAGCCTGTAGTTGCAGTAGAGGAAAATAATCTTTCAGTGCTTTGATGTTCACAAGATTCACAACCACATTTCTTGATCAGGCAGAATTGCAAATGTTCAATTAATCAGAAATGCATTGCTTTACACTGAATGCTTTGTCAGGTCTCAGCTGGGTCTTTAGATGGAGGCAGGAATAGACAAAGTGTAACCAACCCAAGAAGGCAAAACAAAAATGGCCCAGCTGTTCAAAGAATAAGTATGATGGTCAACTTGGCCCAAACGGGTTTGAAAGTTCATCACGTAAACTCTGTAGAGTATATTTAATCTTATTTCCTTTAGTTTCTAATGACCCCATTTAAATTCCTGGATCCAATAGGCCATGCGGCTTTCAGTCCATGCCAGTTTTGGCTGGTACCTCTGACAGCTTCACTGAAACTCCAAACTGTATCAGTGGTCACAACAAAATATAATATAATATATTATAATATATTATAATATAAAATATAATATAATACTGTGTGAATGATATACCAAGCCTGGCCACTGTGAGATGGCAGACACTTTCAGAAATTCTGGTAATACCCAGGGGGCACAAGTCACCTGCAACCTCTTATTAGTTATCATATTTTTATTAAAATTGTAATCTGTCTTTTGTCAAGCATCTTTTAGCATAGAAAAATGTGTACAAGTGTTAAGGCAACTTTAAACCCTTATCTTTCAAAGTATATCAAGACTGCAATATTACTGTGATAATACCCAGGCTATTGGGTAGCATCTAATATTAAAAGGTGTTAATTCTTGAATGGGCTAGAAGGAAGTACTTCTTTAAAGTGGTGTCTGATCAAAATTTAATTATTTTAGTAATGCAACAGTTTCTGCTAAATACTAGTCTTTTTCTTTTGTTATATAAAATAATGATAACTTTGTGTATAGTGCACCATGAAATATCGAGAGTATGTTTAAACTAAGGCATTTTAATGTCAAAACTTTTCCAAGCCATACACATTTTCTTTTGACAGCACCATGTCTCCTCAATGGGAGGTGAAAGCCACATGCACTATAGAAAGGAGCATGGAGCTTAGAAGTGCTAACAGTGTTGTATCCCCACAACATACTTGTTTTGGCACTACACCAACAGCACCACATCTCCTGAAGGTTTGTGTCCTTTAGAGGGAAGGACACAATCTATTCGGATGACAGGACAGCTGCAGTTTCTGTCTGTCTTCCGTGATTTTGTGCAAAGATGCTTAATCAACAGTAACTTTTCACTCTATAACCCAGCCCTGTCTTGACAAATGATCTGTTCAAACCTTTACTAGTACAAACTCCCTTTATGGACACATCTTCCAAATGATGGCCGTGCTGCTGACCACTTGACTACATAAACAAAACTCACAAATGACCTCCAAGGAAACATGCATACATTTTAAAGTAATGAGGTAGTCTACATTTCACTTACAGTGTTACCCCTATAGCTTCCCAGAAACGCATTGAAATCAGTCTGATTCAAATTCTTGAGCTGCTTCTGTTGAGCACTCATTGTAAAAATAGGCTGGGAAACAAAAGAACACACACTTGTCACATTTACTTCAAATCTTTTGCTATGTACACAGTACAGCATCCTGTGCTTCACAGTCCAAGACAATTATGGCACTCATTTCAACAGGAGAAGACTATGAAATTATTCCACTAAGAAGCAAACTACTTCCAATTAATTATCTCACATTTACCATGGGGACCTGTAATCAATTACCTGAGTTTTCCTGATGTAGGATGATTTATTCAGATTAAACTGCCAGCAGGTTCTGTTTTTAACTGGCAAGTGAAGGTAATATTTTACATCAGCGATGAACAAACATGTTTTTAACCCAAAGGGGATCACTCATGTGAGTTTATCTGATTTTTGCATAAGCCAGGAGATTTTCAGTCAGAAAATTTAATGCAGGGAATAAGGCACAGCACAAGGAAATACAGTGCAAAATCAGATATTTCTTTTAGTTTGTCTTCTTTTTTTACCTGATAACCTCCTAGAGTTATTGTGATTGATACATCTAGAGGCTTGTTCGTGATGCCTGCAACAGATTTGATTAAAGACATGAAGAGCAGTGGGAACCAGACAATAAAAATCAGCAAGACGATAATCATGCCACCCATTCCATACTTCACAACTTTCTTTTTCTTCTGGCCTCTTGGTTGGGGATATCTCTGCAAAAGCAAACAGCAACATAGTAATGTCTCTTCTATCAGTGGAACACTCGGTATGATTTGATGAGTAAAGGAATACTGATCTTAAGGACTCCAATCTTCTGTTGTCATCTGTTACCCATTATCAGGTCAGTTGCATTGAGATTTTTAGCCAAACCTGCACAAGCACTGAATTTCTGGCAACTACAGGGAAGAGTGCCAGAATAACCCATGTCAAGTGTGTGTCTGGTGTGAAAAATATTGTAAACCTCTGGTTTTTATTCCTTATGGCCATAAAGAAAGGAAAAAATGGGTAATTGCCGCACCAACTACATTTAAACAATGCCTCAAGCTTTGCTGCTGTTCCTACAATCTTGACAGTGTGGATGTGACATCCTTCCATTTCTTAGCTTCTGAGAGCAAAAACAGGTCTTGCTTTTATCCTTCTCTTTACAAAGCAAGTCATACAACACACCTGTTCCCCCTTGACCACAATTCACTCTGTTACTGACCTCACGACTGAATACTTTAATAGAGTCCCCATTCTCTAAAATGTCTTACCATCACTGTAATGTTTTCTTATAGGATTTAATACTACACAGTGCTTTAGGATCCTGCCTTTCACACACTGCGTACTGCATGTGCAAAATCAAGATGCAGCGAATTGCACTGCACCTCAGATGCATGCCAGGAATCTGGCTTTCAGGAAATTGTTCTTGCTTTACAACACGAATCCATAAAGCCCTAGGAGAATATTAAATTTGTAATACAATGCTATATTTAAAACAAATTAGCTACTTTTCAAAAGCATTGTATCAAATCATTTGTCTTGCACTACAAAATACTGTTTTCATTAAAATATCATATCAAGATCACCAGGGGCATATTATCCGTCTATATGAGATTAGTTCAGGCACCTTTAATGCTGTTACACAACAGTTCAGAGACTCTAAGAGCCAAAGTACTCAGGCATACCACTCAATGTGAGTGAGAGACAGAGAGAACTAAAGTACCTTGAACAACTCCCATAAAGTTATCAGTAGTGATTTTGCTACATGGCATTAGCACACACATGCAAGCTTAGACTTGGAAGTCTTCCTAAATTAGACCTATGCTACATATGCAGAATGATCCTGTTGGAAGGTGAAAAAATTCAGTACGATGGACAGTCAAAGCAGAACTGGGTTATTGTTTCTCTGACTCCTCTGATGACACTCCATTCAGGGCAGAAATAAAAGTCATAACAAAAAAAAGCCTACATACAAGATCTATGTGCACTTCAACCCTCAGTTAACTCGGAAAGCAAGTGCCATTAAGAGACAGGATTATAATAAAAGTAGTAATACGTCAGTAACACTTGAAAATACAGCCGTTTCATTGCAGATGTACAATTTCTGACTGGTTGGGTCACTCCTAAAAGAATGCTTAATTTCTTTTTCAAATTGGCAAATAAGCAAGCATATGGTTGCAATCTTTATAGTGCTTATAAGGAATCCAGAATTTGCAAGTTTAATTTGAGCTGAAGCTTAAATGAATTAAAGAGGCTGAAACTTCAGTCAAACAAATTGTGGTTTTATCTTTTTTTTTTTTTTTTTTTTTTTTAGTCTTTTTGGATATGCGGATCCTCTCTCAAGATAAAGGAACCAGTTGAGTTCCCTCTGCACTTATATGAAACAAGAATCCCTGGTACCTACATGATGAAGGCATGAGCTCTGCCTTGTCCTGACCCTTCTTTAGAGCCACAGTTTCCCTGCTACTGCAAGTTACTCATTTAGTTGTTATGCACAATGTGAGTCTGTGAATATGAGGCCTTTCAATCCCTGTCTTGAAATTCAGGCATGCAATTAAACTAGCAGCCACATCTTGTGGAATTCATGTTAATGGTGGAAAAATCAGGTGTAAAGGAGAAGCCATTTGAAATTTCACTTGTGGTGACTGCCAACTAACTTAAAGTACCCAATAGTCTGAATATTTCTGAACATGAACACCAGCTGTATCTTCTAACAAACTGTCTTTATGGTGGATTTCCCAGTTATTTAGGGACTCATGATTACTTTTCTTCATTTCTGCACAGGGAAGAGAAGGCCTGGATCACTCATATGGGGCTTCCTTACTTTTTCTGATTCTCGCCAGCACTTCAGGATGAATATATGAGCATAGATATCTTCAACACAGATCCAGCTGGAAAGACTGAGAGTGGTGTCAGTCCAAACCCAGTCCATTACTGCTCTCAGCTCAGTCAAAAATGGAACCAGGCGGAATCTGAAGGGAGATCACAACTAGTGATTAGTCAGAAGCAGAGGGATCACATTAAATGAGCACAATAACTGTATATATCACAAAAGGGAGAAATAAACCAGTATTAAAAGACAGTTTAACTGGATTTTTTACAAATACAATGCAATCATATCCTGAGACTGTATGACTAATACTGATGTTTTGAGGGTGATACCTTTTGCCACAGCTCATGTTCCTCTAGGGTCCCCTGTGAGACCATAAACATGCTTTTGCATCATTATGCCTAGCAATTGTACATGAACCACTGATGGAATGGTACAAGACAGAGTTCCCTGTACACCCAAATTCCTCTGATCTGGAGGCATAGAGGAACATAGCCTGGCCTATCCGCAGAATGGTGGGACTTAATTTTATGCCTCCTTACACCCAGTGGTGCATTGCCTCTTTACAATAAGTGGGCAGTCCTCAACTGCATACGGGATTGGGCTTTATGACTCAGGATTAAGCAGTAGAAGAAGGTGGGCTAACAAGAAAGCAACATGCACAGAGCAGCTTTTCAAAGTGTGCCATTCCCTTTATTAGTTCCACACTTCTCTGCTTGGCCAGGTCACAAAGAATACTTCATGTGAAGAAAGCTTTCTTCTATAGCTCTTTCTACTGGAATGACACAACCCATGCTGAAAATATTGGGAAAAGGCTGAGATTATTCCATTTTTTTCTGTGAAATATGTATATGCTTTGAACTAGCTTAATCTCAACATCATGGTAACATCATAATCAGAACATCATGGTAACAGCACAACCCTAATGCCACCTTTCACTCTGAGGTGAGGCTGTGTTTGTTATTGCACCAGCATTCCTAACCCTGAAGAACTTCAAATGTGCAGCATTTTCCAAAAGGTACACAAAGGAAACATTTTTTTGGTGCACAGATTTTATTTCACATATGTACTCTCTCTCAGCTTATTCTCCTTTCCACTTACAGCCTGTAAGCCTGCTCCAATGACTTCTTCAGGATTTGTTGCCTTGCTACTCTTTAGTACTATAGAACAAATAACATTACATAATGTTGTAGTCCCTATCTCTTTCACAGAAGTGATTTCTTACAGGTGTTAAAAAAGGGCCCTGAGTGTCAGACTGGTAAGTCAGGCTTCCATATTCACGACAGGAGACTGATTTTTCTGAAATTTACATTCCTGGAATTGTTTTTTCTTTCTGGACTACAGGGGACATGTGGCACAGACAGAGCAGTATGGTGTGAAAGATTTACTGTCTCATTTCCAGCAGCTTTGAAGAGAATTCATGAATAACCCCAGCATCTCATGATAACAGGTCCTTATTTCATGGAAGAATGGACTAAGGCAGTAGTTCTAGACTTACCCTTGAAATAAGAACAGGTTCACATAGTTATAACTTTTAGTGAGGAAGTTGCCTAGAACACGAGTTGGATATCCACAGCGTATCTGATATGCTGATAAGCCAAAATAAACACATTTCACAAAATACCAGAGCTGGGCAACAGTGTTCTGGCTAAATTTCCTGTAATGGAAAAGACAGATAAAGGAAAATGATGAGCATTGTACCTGTGTACGACAGAATTAGCTTGAAATGTTTTGTGCTCCTGGCAGCTTCCCTTTCCTGAGAACTGGTGAAAAACCCTTGGTCTCTGACCCCACTGCATTGGTGACACACTATTTGAAAGAATCTGGATGAGGAAATCTAAAAACAGCATCTGTAATCACCTCAGGGTCATGGCGAGAGACTGGGAACAGGCTCCCTGTGAGTGATGGCTCTGGGGCAGCATTCTGTCCCTCCAGACACTAGAGATGCCTAGCTACACCACAGGGGCCCCTACAATGACACGTGCCCTGGTAGTCCTGGGTAGACACTGTTTCTCTTCGCTGTTCAGGTGGTTGACATCTACACTGACTTTAAGCAGCTTTAATGCTAATTTGTATTCATGGAGGTACCTCCAACATCTTGGACTCATATAAGGAATTAGGTTGGAGCGACCTCTGAAAACCTTCTTTTGCATTATCCCCTGCTTGAATCATGTCTAATCACACCAAATTGTTCAGGGACCTGTCCAGATGAGTTTTGAATATTTCCGAAGATAAAGATCCCACAGCCTGTCTGTGCAAATTGCTCTAGTCATGGAGCAATTGCCAAATGCCATGGAGCACTACTGTCATGGTGAAAAGATTTGTCATCATATCTAGCATAAATTCCCCTTTTCTAACTTGTGGCTTCTTGCACCTCTGAAAGCAGCTTAATTTCACCTTAACGCTCTCTTAACAGGTCAGTGAAGACAAGTCATCATGTTCTGCAGGCTAAACTAGCGCTATTCACTCAACCTCTTCACACATATCATATGCTCTAACCACCCTAACCATCTTGGTGAACATTTCCCCTTCTGACAGCAGCCTAATAACATGCTGGAACTGCGTGATGGACAGGGTTTGTGAACCAGACATGATCCACTGTTTGCAATTATATCTCACTAAATTATTGCAATTAAGAAATATGCATGTGCTTCTAAGAGTCAGCCTAACTTATAAGGGCCACAGGAGTTTCAGATGCAGGTTTGAGATTAATAACATGAGATAAATATTTCACGAAGGCACCAAAAATATCAAAAGGATTTTCTTGCCCTTTAAGTTCACAAGTCAATATAAAAATTTAATCTCAATTTTCAATTCTCAGTAGATAAGAGATACACTTGAAAAATGCACTTATTAAAATAGGGGCACAATTATTACTGCACTGAGAAAAAATAAAACAATTTTTAAGAGGAAATCAGACTTTTTCTTTCTACATTATGCTCCTATTTTGTTTTTCCCTTACAATAACTTAACTGTTTATGAAACGAAATGTGCCCAAGTGACAGGCCGAAATTCTCAATGGAGTAAAGCAAAGTTTAAAGTCATAAGTAGAAGGGGAGTCAGCCAAACACTAGAGAAGACACATTAACCCCTCTACAGAGCAGACTGCTTTGAGCCAAGCAATAAGAAATGTTAGATTTTCAGGTCCATTGGACCAGGCAACTCATACAAGACTTCATACAGCAGGTATGAAGTCCACACTACATCCACAGCACCTCCAAAGCCATGTGACAGAAGCAGGGGAGGAGAAATTTTGCTCTTCAGAAGAGACAAAGGTTTTAGACCTTCTTCATTCTAAGGAGTTTCAAATTCATAGTTAGTTCACAGAGTCCAGGAGAGTGACAAGTTATAGATTACTCTGAGAGAGACATTTTCTACCAAGTCTTCTAAATCAGCGTGAAGCCAGAAAAGCAAGGTTTCTGATAAGAAAGAAGGGTGTAAAGGCAGGAAGGCATGGCATAGGTGGAAGGGGAGAGGAACAAAATTCTGATCAATGCACCCTGAGTTACTTCTGTTTGTATCCAGCAGCTATCTCATAAAAGATGTAAACCAGTCTTGGAGGTGGGAAATCAAAACAGAGGCCAACATTGTCTCAGCTGAGTGCTCAGCTACAGGCAAACTTTCTCTCACCTGCTATTCTTTGACCCAAAATGAGAATATTTAATTACATACTTGTATATTCTATTTCTTACATCCTCAAACCTACATTGGCCACAGTTACTGCTGTAGAAAGACATTCTGCTTAGGAATGAGACTATGAAGATATTTGTTTATGATTCGAAAGCTTAGCTATAACCCTCTCAAATTTACACTCAAATAACTTATTAGAGCATCACTTTTCAACCCATATTGTCCAATTGTAAGGTTTATACCTTTCTGTCACTCCAGGCAAGATAAAGAACATCCAGAAATGAATTCCAAAAACAAGGATGACCTGGAAGATGACCTTTCCCATGACAGTCTTTTTGAGGTACAGCGCTCGGTCTACCACCATGGTACCAAACTGAATGAGTACCATCACCAAAAACGCCTCTGGGACCTGGTCCTCTGATAACGAAGAGGTGATGTCTGCTGCTGCAGAGTGTTTCTGAAAAAGAAAATGTAACAGAGTAGTTGAGGAAGGAGGACATTCACACGGAACCTAGCATCAACAACAAGGGTCCCAATTGACAATTTACATGCAGATGCCCTCTATGACATACCCCAAAAGCCCAAAATCCAAACACAATGATGATGAAGTCCACTGTATCTGCGAGGAACATCAGCACATACACATCAGTCACAGCACTGTAGTCTGGATGAATAAGATTGTAGAAAAACTGTCTGATGGGCACATACACCTGGAGAGTCCTAAAACAACAATAACCACAATGTGATTTAAAAACACTGTAACTGGCACTGAAGAAAAGAGTGTCTGGAGGCGATATGAGTAATGTTTGTAAAGATACACTTCTCTGACAGCCTCTTCATAGGTCAAGAGAGACACCAGTTCCTTGCACTGATTGCTGCTAAAGCATGGCATTAGCATTTGTTTGGTAGAAATACACATAAGATCCCAAATCAGTTCACACAGGATATTTAGCTTCATATCAGACAGATGAACACCCCTGCAGTGCTGTTTGAACCTCTGTTAATTTGTCTGAAGTTCAGCTGATGGGACGTAGGAACTTAGGGTGAAAGCATACTGATATAATGAATAGCATACGTATCCATTCTTCCATTTGAATTAACAGAATCAGTAACCTGCTCTCTTTAAAACATTTCACTGTATTAGTCAGCTCTTCACAACCTCCCACCCAAGCCCACACAACTCCTCACTTCGCTCACTTTTTAATTGTAAAGGCCTTGGCTTTGATCATTTGTTCTCGAAACTTTTCCATAAGAAGCTCTTTCTTAGATTTTTGCTTGATGCTTAGCACACTGCTTCCTTTCTGACTGCTGTTTCTTGTACTGGTACTTCCTGAGAAAAAGGAGAGGGAAAGAGAAGAGAAAGAAGCTAATTCAAAATTGAAGTTTAAATACAAAAACTATAAAGTAATATATCTGGAAAATTCTACCGCATATCTGAGTCCCACATTTGAAAGACACTTCAAAATAAATCTGTATAGTAATTTTTTTTCCTGATATGATAAAATCTTGACAATATCCAGTATAGGTTTAACAACTAGCAGATCTAGATTAATAACTAAAAGGAGAAGAATAGTGCCAAAGGCAAATACTTGATTGTTCTGACTCAGTCATCTCAATTGGTAATATACATTCAGGCTGTAGTAAGCCCTTCTTTTTCAGAAGAGGTAATCCATTTCAATATTCCTAAACATTTTTTTTTTTCACTTCAAGTTCCATTGAATGTAGATATGAGAAATACATGTGCTTTGAATTCCCTCTAGCTGGGGATTATACTGAACCAGAAATTCTGGATTTGGGCCACGCTGAATGTTCCTTTCCCAGCTTTTGGGTAATGTCATTTTAAAAACATACTGAATCATAAAGTACAGCTCTCCATTTGAACTTTAGGAAGGTTTGGAGCGTGTTCAAATGCAAAAGATATTTTGGTTCATATCCTATTTCCTCACAGAGGAGCAACAGCATTCAGTAGTCTCTGCGTTCTCCACAGCAACCGCACAATGTTTCAGCAGGATGATCCTATGGGAAATGGTCATTTGCTCTTCAAATCCCAGAAATGCCATGACATTTACCTCTCTTAGATCTGTGTGAGGAGAAGCTGGATCTGTGAGAAAGCTGTGATGCACTGCTAGAGCTCTTCCTCCTGATTGCAGTCTGCTGCTCGGGGAAGTGGACATGGATAGATTCCACTGATGCTGCAAGATTGACAGACTTCAGAGAGCCTGAAGAATCTCTCCGGCCTCCTGTCAGAGAGAGCTCGTCATCAGTATCCTCTTTATTAGTGGAGCTGTCCACTTTCTCATCTTCATCCCACAATCCATGGCACTAATGGAAAAAGAAAAGGAGAGCATTTCAAACTCGTATTTATGTTATGGTATTTATCGTAGATGTTTACCACAGTGCTCACCAGGGGGACAACAAATGTGTTGTGTTGGAATATAACATGAATGACTGAATAATTAAAACTAAAACATTAAATATAAAATAAATTAAAAAAATCACATGCAGTCATTTTACCTTTAAAATGGATCTGTGGAAGAATAAAGCAAGGAGCTGAACAAGATCATAGTGCACATAGCCCTCTTTCTTTTCAATGCCAATGATATTGGGTGGATGGTAAGGTTTATCTTTTGTGTAATCCACATACTTATTCCAAGGAAAGAAGCCAAACTGGAAGAAGTACTTGATGACGATGGCCACCTGTTCAGAAACACAACACACTTCGGGTGTTTTCTAAGCATGGCAGCCTCATAACATTAAGAGGAGAGAAATATGACTATTTTGTCAGCTTTATAAGAAGATTAGCAAACATTCATTGCTACAGAGGAACAACAGTTTATGTTTCCTGAGTGATAAGGTCATCAATGACTAAAACCAGCATTTTCCAACAGATGGTGCTCAGTGGTACCTGAGATACCACCGGCAGTGTATACTGTCGCTTGATTACCAATTACACAATCACTAATTATAAATGGTCTGTTTTTGTAATAACTGCTTTACATGCCAGGAAGGATGTTGCCCATCTCAGTGAAGAAAAACACAAACAAAACCTTCTTATACCATAGAAATTCCCAAGGATGTTAGCAGATATTTATATTAATATGAAAGGCCACAGGCCCCTAGATGCTAGAGATTAAAACCAGAAAAGAGACCATGCAAAGCTTACAACTTCACTTTTCTATGTTTGACATACAGGGTTGCAAAAACAGCAGCATACCTCAGTGTAGACAATGGCTGTCATCCAGAAACGTTTGCTTGGCCGAGGAACAGACAGCATGGCCCAAAGGAATATAAGGATGGGAAGCACCAGGGTTATCATGGAGGCAGAGATCATGTGGTTAAGAATGATCACAAAATAGCACACCATTTCTGACCGGGCCACCAAGGTATTGTATAGGGCATAAATAAGAAGCAAGACTCGAGGCTGACCAACGTAGAATTTCTCTGATTCTTCTAGCTCTTCATCGTGAAACATCCTGTTAGGAGCACAGTACAATAAATTAAATAAAAATTAAATTCACAAGAGCTGCTTTGTTAATTGCTACTATTTTTCCTTTTGAAAAACTGTAAGATTTTGTCGGCGAGTATAATGAAGGAAAAAAAAAGGGGGGATTCGGTATTATAATCAAATAACCTGAATCTAAGCTCACAAAACTTCAAGCAAAATAATTAGAAGCATTGTTCTTTTTTTTTTTTTTTTTTTTTTTAATTTACCCAGAGAATTGACTTGGTAGCTTTCCTACAGTTGCCCAGCCAACACACTTCATATAAATCACACGATGCTGGTGTGACACTGTCTGGATTCATATCTGATTTATTAACACAGGCAGGAATTAGAAGACCCAGACATTCATCAGGACATGCATGGTATGAATAGCACCACGACATAAGTTTAGAACATAATAAATGCTCTTGAGTATTATATTTGTCCAATATTTGTGTCCCACTTACCTAACTCAAATAATAGAAAAGGCAGCAAGAAACTATTACATATATTCCACATATTTGGTTCTCTTTGCTTTTCCTAAGGAGTGCCCTCATCTGAGATCTAGGTGGAAAGTCAGAACAACTATGGACAGCCAGAAGAAAGGACACTACGTTTACAATGTCAGATCTATACAGCCTCTAGATGTAGTCAGTTTGAAAGGTGGTTTAGTATTTTTTTATTACACTCATGGAAGCTCTCCCTCAGTTGAGTCAGGCCAGAAAGCAGAGGAAGAAGAGCAGTGGCACCATTTGAGCCCTCTGGCACTACTGAGCATGCTGTCTGAAGGGCAAAGAGGGAGCATCCTATCTCCTGTGAAAGCACTTAGCAAGGTGGTCTCTCTACATAGCCTTCAGCTACTACTGGCTTAAACAAATACTCTGCCAAAGGTCAGAGTTTCCCTTATAGTAATCCAAAATAATAAAAAGAGAAACATTTTCCCAGATAGCTCTGGAAGCAGATTATTTGAAATCACAGCTGTCTGGAGAAGTCCTGTACACATGGAATGTTTAGAAAAGCCCTTGACCCCATGGCTATTGGAGTACAGAAATCTGATGATAATTGGAACAATTAGCTATGGTATCTGGGGAGAAAGCAGAGATTCTTTCCAGCATGAATTTGAATCATTTTAGAAATCTGTAATTAGAACAACTGCACAGGAAATGAGCTTCTTCCCTTAAATCAAACTTAGCACAAGGTCTGTATCAAAAAACATAGACTAGTTCTGAGAGAAAACAAAACAAAACAAACGAACAAAAAAACGCAATGGCAAAACTTCACAGACTGGGACCAAAGATTTTCGCCACTCAAAGGTCCTTACTTGTTCAGAAGCAGCTCACTAGCCGTTAGCTCATGCGTCAACGGAGGGAGAATCGTATCATTAAGTCTGTCCGTCCGACTGTCATCTGGGCTCACCATCATGAGACTCTTACCAGCTGAGTCATCTGGGGAGCCAAAAGGAAGGTGTTCAAAGCTGACAGCTTTGCTATAGGAAGGTGGAGCTTCTGCATTGCTATCCACGGTGGAGTACAATGGCACATCAGTATCAGGAGTAAGCACAGCTCCTTCTGAACCCAGGCTATAATCTTCCACCTCCTCTTCATCCTGCCTCGAAGCAGAATGAGCTCCTTCCTCTTCGTGCTCCCCTTCTACCTCCTCAATGGTTTCTGTCGTCCCCTGACGAGAATAGAGCATGGTGACCTGTGTAGGTTCACTGTGAGGGTAGGATGAAGAGAGAGAGTTGAGCCTTGTGAGGCGTATCACAAAATGAAATTTGTTCATTCTACCTTCATGTAGACAGCTGAGCAACCCCACTGCACTCTGAGACCCTCAAAGTTCACATCGTTTGGTAGAAAACATTATGACATGATCTCTTCTTACACAGAGGGACCATCTGGGTCTGTTTGCTCCTGAATGGCATGCCAGTGTACTCATAGTGGTTCATTATCTTTTTACACCAGGAAAGGACAAATGAATACCAAGAGAAACTACGTTTGCTTTCTGAAAGCAGTTTAAACACTTTCTTACCAGAACCAGAACTTGCTGTTAGATTTATTTAAAACATGCTCCGTGGTGAATGACAGACAGTTGTTGGGTTCCTTCTAAACATGGTGCTTCTAAAAAACACCCTAAAGGTACTGTATACAGCTGGAAAACCAGCTGAAAACACACGTCAGATTGGATTCCAAGTAAAAGAACAAGAAAATTGCAAAAATAGAGAAATGCAATCCAGATTATAAAACTGTTCCAGTAACAGGGTATCTTGCTTACCTTCAGATTGCCCTATGTTCTTCATTACAGTCTTCATATCTTTTTAACCTTACCTGCCTGCTTTTCTTCCATATGAACCTACTTTCTTTTTCAACTATTCTTATTCACTCTGTTCTGTTCTCTGCTTATTCACCTTGCTTACTGTCAGCTTTGCATGTCCATAATCACTTTCTCTCCTAATGCTCTGTGCTCTGCAACAGTTTTAGCTGATGTAAATTCATGCAGTTTGATGACTCCAGATGGGAATCTGCACACCATCATTTTTCACAAATTTTCTTGGCCTTGCTTTCACCCTTTTCTTCCCTCACAAGTATTTTTTTTAATCTTTCCCCTAGAACACTACTCTTTCTTTAATTCACTCTCTGTTTCAGCCTCTTTCCAAGGTTAGACAAAAGGCATCAACTAAGTGTCTTTTGTTGGCTGGGTGTACATGTATGTCAATAGAGACAAAATGAGGTTTCACATAGCTCCAGAGAAATGAATGAGGCCACGATTTCACATAAAATATACCCTTTTCAAGAAAACCTCACTGCCAAAGCCAGCTGGCACTACCATTTCTTGCCAAGTTATATCTCTTTCCTTTTACACTGTTTCCAAACTTGTCATGACTATGTTAGATAACTTTATTTCTAGTAGACTTTTAATCAGAATTTGGAACAGTATTATTGGGATGCATGTTTTGATATCTCCTGTTAGCAATCATTCTGGTTAAAATGCACAAAAACCGTAAAATCACATCACTTCAAAACCAATCAACACTAAAAATTTGTAAAACACTTCAAATTTTGGAAAAGAATGATCTAATATGCTTTGAAATGTCATATTTATATTACTAGCTGAAACATTGTTTTTATTTCACAATGTCATATAAATCCCTGAGCTTTACCTTCTAAAAATGAGTGAATGGCTCTGAACTGTTCTTTTGCACAGGATATTAATAATATTTGCTATCTTTTCATAGCAATTTTCCTTTTCTTAATTCCAACACCTCACAGACTGTAAATCAATGGTAAAGAAATCAAAACATATTTAACAATCTTTCCTATGAGAAGGAAAACTAAAAATTGAAAGAACAGGGCCAATGCTTGCCTATCTTAGTTTCTAAAATTAGATATCCAAGTCCATATTTAGGATAAGGCATTAACTGAGAAACTTCACTTCCAGCTTCCAGTTTCAATAAGAACAATTATCAGCTTAGTAACTCTGAAAAATCAGACTCTTCTTTAACTGAATAAATACAGACTTAAGAGCCTGTTTTTTATACAGACATTTTGATGAAATGTAATGGACAGACTTTTAAAAATAAATGAATAAAGGATAAAAAACAAAAACACAGAAAAAGAAAAGTGAAACAACAAAGGGGTCCTAGCTTATGACCCTGACTTTGAACCTCAGAGTCGTGCCATGACACACAAGGCAGTAAAGCTTCCATTAACCATGCAAACCACTCTGTACACCACAGATCTGCAAACTCAAGTTTATATACACTGCATTAAGTATAATGGTATGGGTAAATGAGTGAACAAAGCATGCATGAGTTAAGCACCTTGACACTATACTGCCACTGTCAGCTGATGAGGAGGACATATCCATGCTCTGCATTTTACGAAGCCTAGGTCGAGCGCGCTCACTTGTTTTAGGAACAGTGTCTGGTCCATCTAAATCATCAAGGGTTGACTGCCTTGAGAACAGCATGGTTGCTTCAGTGTAGCAGCTAGCAGCGCAAACAGTTACAAAGACAATGTTAAATACAAATGATATTACTCTACATGGTTCAGTACACCAATGTGCTTGCCATGCAGCAAAACACAGACACAGAGACAAAAGGTTCAGAGAGAAGATAAGGATTTGTTTAGGGTCACTATGTAAACACATCTCTATTGTTCATAGTCATATTCACACAGGGGCTATAGAAAGCCAACAACTCACTTTTCAACAAAAATTCACTATTCAAGGAGATATGTGAACATCACAATATTCTACATACTTTCCAGGGGCACCAACGTACATAGGCTAGGACATTTTATTTTCTCAGTTTCACCCCAGAATTTCCAAATTCCTCCCAAAATGCTTTGGGAAGTGACCTCCTCTGTACAAATTCTATTTTGTTAATGATATGCTGTGTTGAACCTTTTGCATAGGTACAAGCCAATTTCCTAAAAGAGCCCTGAAACTGAATATGTTCATATTCCACAAATAGAAAAATATCTGTCAGACATTGGCTAATCCTCTTTCCGAACCAAAGAGCCAAATCGGATATGTTACTTAGCCAGTAGATGCATGCCAAATATAACCTGCTCTGCATGGGATGGCTTTTATTTTGATATTTAGTAGGAAGCCCTGATGATTCTTTCCAGAATATTTCATTTATTTCAATCGCAGCTTAAAAATGATTTCAAAATCAGAAACATGCACTTGAAAGAAAGAACAGGTATGATAAACCCTTATCTCCTTTCATTTATCAAATACAACAGGACACAAGAGACATACACCATACATTGAGCATTTATGTGTTACTGGAGAAAAGAAGAACTGGATGAGTTATGAGAAAGAAAGTACATATTTAAATACAAGCATATAACATAGCAACAGGAAAGAAGCAAATACATTAATGACATATGGTAGGTAAAAGAATTATTCCTCCTGTAAAAATCTTTGAAAAATGTGGATGTCTATGACATGTGTTGACGGGCCTGGTGTTTTAACACATGCAGTTACCTGCCTGAGTCTCAAATATAGTGAGAGAAGAAAAGACCCCAAAATGCAGGATTTACAAACTATTTTTCTTCCTTCTTTTGATTCCATTTGCGCACATGAGCAACAGCAGCTGTCATTTTGCTTCCTTGGCAAGCATTAAATGTGTCCAGGGCACAGAGAATAGGGAAAGAGATAAGAAAGGAAGTGCAATGGCATTTTCTGTGTACCTTTGGTCTTGCTAGCTTGAAGGGAAAACTGTCGGCATGAAGTGCCCATTTGCAATTGTTGTGTTAAGGCAAATGGAGAACAAAACAACAAAATACGTGCAGCAAAGAAGCATTTTTTTAGGCTTACACTCACTGATGACCTTTGATAGAGTGGCTGGGGTAAAAGAACATTTTGTTCTTATTTTAGACAAAAAAACCAACACCAAGATACCAAAGGTATTGCATTTTTTTTTTTTTTCCTTAAAAACAGTATTAATGACAGGGGCAGCTCTGTCCTGTCAGTTCACTCATCCAAGACCCTTTCCAAGCCACTTTATTATTTCAGTGTGTGCACAAAGGCACACATGTGTCCTCCAGGTTTTGTCTGTCCTCATGACACAGGGTTTTAAGGGGGCCCAGAAAGCTGCTTCCTACAGGAAGAGGAGATCCACCTTGGAGGCCTGATTCAGCAGCGTGGAAGTCAGTGGGAGCTTTGTAATATTGACCACCAAGGGCTCGTGATGCAAGAGGCTTCCCATTACACATCCACCCATGTGTCACAGCTGGGTTGTACTATCAGTGAGGTTTTGGTGCTAAAATATGGGAGATGGCAGCAGGTAGGGAATCTACTTTTGTAGGTTACCTTTATGTCTCTGTGCTACAGTATTATCCATGTTATTTTACATTTCAAAGGCTGAATTTATTATTTTAAAAAGCAACACCTCTTACTAAGGTGTTGAAGTATTTTAAAAGTGGGCATAGTCCAGCTGGAACTTTCCAAACACCTTCAGCAGAACAGCTATTGAAATTCAAGTGTCATGCAGCTGGTCATATATTTTCAATGAAAGAAACATATTCCAACTGCCCTCTAGAACAGGTAAGTTTTGACCTGGCTCCCAGAAAAATCAAGGGAAAAATATTCATTAATCCCAATAAATGAAAACACTGTCCCAGATTTAGTCCTTGCAATAATATGGATCATGTAGATGTTTTAAGTGAAGGATGAATAATCTGATAAAATATCTAATGAGCAGCTGCTCTAGATCCTTTAAGGTCTGGAGATGTGTATGAGATGACAGCTGTACCACGGTGTGTATATTCTGTATGTACTTCTTCAGGAACATGCTGCCGAAAATGGAGGAAATAAGAACTCCAATAAAGTGAAGAGATTTACATTTGGCAAAGCTGATGTTGACTCAGTGATTGACTGTCATATAAATGTAATCCAAGCATATCTTCCTGAGTGACTTTTCAAATTCATGTCCTTAGAGACCTTGAAAACCATTAGCTTCTTGAAATCATTCAAGGAATAGGTATTTTAAATTGAAGGTTCATTAAAAGCCCTGAGTTCAAGCATTTTATATAAAGTTGATTGGGTATCCATTTCAAATGGGGATATATATAGCAGAGATGTTTTTATCCTGTGCGAGTGGGAAATTTCTTACTTTATCACTTCCCTTTGGTTAAACAAATTTATCCTTCCCAGCAAGTTTATTAGTTAAGGGGTGACTTACAATTTTTTTTTCTTCTTTCTTGTTTCTTTTTTCTTTCCATATGCTGGTTACTGACTGACATTACCTTTATGAACTAGTACATTTCCTACACCTGCAAGCAAAAACCCCAAACATTTATTATCACACATGTTCCTAACTCAGACCTAGATCCAGCCCCAAAGTGGGACTCTCCTCTCATCCCTTCTCCTGCCTCCCAGTGCAAACTTTACTTCCCCAGTACTCCCTGTCCCAGGCCCTACACTTCATCCAGTGAGGGAAACACAGACAAAAACTGGGGTCTGATGACTCCTGTCCATGCAGTCTTACAGGAGGGCTAGGGATTCACACCTGCAGGTCCTATAAAAGCTTACACACAGTCAGAGCTGATAAACAAAGAAGTTATTTGTGAAGGTATAAAAATGAATACAAATGGATCCAAGTACAAAACCCTGGATATCCCGAAATCTGACTGGGTCTGCATCTAGCTGCTTTTTCATAACTGTAGGTTATGAACCCACAAGCTCTTTAACGTAAGCAGCAGTTCATCAGCCAAATGGAAACACAAGCAGGAAATGCTCTACCATGCTAGCTCCCTATCACTTCTGGTGGTGCACATCAAAGAGCTTGTTAAGAAATATCACCAGTCTCTTCTTTTCCTGGCCCATTCAAACTTTGCACTATGTCTTTAGGACACATGAGTATTTACACACAAAGAAAAACCAAATGATCACATTATGAATATCTCATTGTGCCTCTAGCTTCTGTACAGTAAAAAGACAGCAAATAAATGTGAGCTAAGCACCCTCTAGTTTAAGAGAAAATCCCACAAAAGATACTCTGCAGATTCCTTTTAGAGCTCTATGCAAAGTAAGAACAACATGCCTGGATAAGAATTAGAGACGTCAGCCTTCAACTTCATGAGAAATTTACTGTTCCTGCAATTGATCAGGTGGGTTGCTCTCCCTGGGAATTCCCCTATGCAAAAAAAGTGTTTAGAGCACTGAGGTCATGCTTTAGGCAATTACTGCCCTGAGTCCTGAGGAATATGTATTATTATAATGGAATAGCTTCTCTGCTTCTGAAGTTGAGTTTTATTTCCAGACATGCCCATCTTACTCATGGAACTAATATCCACTACAGAATCTTGTGCAGGGCAAACAAAGGATAACCTGAGTGCTCATCAAAAACTGTCTACCTCTTCCCAGAAGTTTTCCACAGTAATCCTTGATTCATGATCACAGGGATGCTTTAGATTTAATTAGTTGCTTTTACTGATACTAGAAACCATCGTTTTGAAATGCAAAATATTCTTTTCTATTATTTGGGCGATTAAAAAAAATCATGTACTTGATAAACTCATATGAAGTTGAAAACACTACACATTTCTAAAAAAGGTTCATAAACTCTTTTGTAATCCCAGGAAGAGATATGCAAGTGTGCCCCAGTAACAGATGCCATTATCATTCAATCAACAGACACATTTTTGCTTCCTCTCATTACAAGTCATTATTATTACAGCAGATGTGTACAAATTGCAAATACTGCCAGTGCAAGAATATTTACTTTTCTATTACCAGAAAGAGAATTCAAGATTAGAGAAATCAGTCACAATACTGCTTTTGCTACTCCTCTGTTAATAGGTCCTGTAACATCTGGGGAAACAGATGACAGTAACGCATTTGAAACATTTGCTATATTCAATATAACTTTTTCTGTTGCAAAGGAGCTCCACAGAATTAATGAATTCTCTGAGTTTGAAAGAGATTTTAAATTTGTAAACGCTCAAAGCATTGTGACAAATAGGTGCTTATTCTGAAAGACGATGTAATTGAATCTTAACACTGGATGCCATTTAACTGAAGAGAAAATTTACACAGGAAAATTGCAAAATTTGTCTTTCTTGTTTATAATTCATTATGGAATTGGCTTCCCTTTGCTTCTATTTAAAGTTTTTGCTAACATTGTTAGATAATAATGTTAACTTCTATCTGTAGTAAACAGCATGACAAAAAAAATATTTAATGAAAGCAGGGCTGATATTAGTATTTCATTTTTAAGTGGGACTGAACTTTGTGTTAAATTCTGCCCTCCAGATATCCAACTGACTCCAACTGAGCTGGCAACAGAATTTGGCTTTACATTTTTCTCATGTAATCTGACTCCCATAAAACTTTGAGACAAAACACAAAGGTGTTGCTTGGTTGGGTAGCTAGCCACCAAAAAAGATTTGCTAGGATTTAGTGTTTTTACTGGAGTGAACCTCTCAAAGACCAGTGCTTGCCCTGGGGAGCAATTTGTGAATATTTTGTTGAAGCACAGTACTCACAGACACTTTCTGACACTTGCTTTTCAATAACATCAGAAAGGAATGCAAACACTCATTATTTTCAGTTCACTAACATCTACACATATGTCATTAGTAAAAGGTAAGCATACTTTACTGTACACAGAAGCTATTGAGTTTGTAGGGAGTATCAAACACAATAAGATACTGCCACACTTCAGAGAAGGACAGGACACAGCAGAATGCAACGGATTATGAAAAGGCTTTATTTCCAAAGCCCTCCCTTCTCCTCCTCATGATGCTGTTGGACAGTTTTTGCAGTCTTTTAAAAGTCAAGAACACCAGGGACACGGTGGAAACAGGCTGCCTCTGTAAGGGAAGGAAATGAATGTATGTGCCTCTGTGTGCATGGAGCAGCAGGAGCATGCAGTAGTTTTGGAAAGGGACTTGACAGCATTCATCTTCAGAAAAGAATGAAGAAGATGTTTTTTTTTTTTTTTCTAGAAAAATACAGATATTTCATGCATAGTGTTACTCTGCTGGACTGTAATAGCAGTTATGAAATCAGGCTCTTCAGATGATCTGTGTGCATAAGAGTTTTTTTCTTTCAGTGTAGAGCCTTTTTTTCTTTGTGTGTAACAGACAAGAATTTATTTTCCAAAGGCAAAATATTCACAATGAATGATGGCTCCCCAAACTCCAGGCCTGAATTCCTAACACAGTATTCCATAATCATCCTCAACAGGTTCTTATTTTCCATTATTTTTGACAAGATCAGAAGCCCTGTCAATAACTCCTAATTCTATAGAAGTGGTGAGTATAAAATCCACAGAAAGCAGTGGTATAGTCATGCAGTGGAAAAGGAGTTATATCATCTGCTGGCAATTGAGTACACCACTGTAAAAGAATAGGAATAAATAGCAGACCTTTCATTATCAAAATAGCATGGATATATCAAAAGGACTGCTCAGCGTTGATTAGAAAGTTCATGAATATCTAGACATTGTCTAAAATTATGTCTACTGTACAATCTTTCTATTCTTCACAAAATAAAATTAGATGAATACCTGGAGATACTGTCACGAGAAGCTGCTGAATCTAAACTATCCATTCTTTCAGAAGCTTGCAAACCAGAAGCTTGACCGGGATTTTTATCAATTGAGTCCAGTCCTGACTCCTTGGAAAGTTTCATCATATGGT
This sequence comes from Aythya marila, assembly GCF_965140915.1. NCBI lineage: Eukaryota > Metazoa > Chordata > Aves > Anseriformes > Anatidae > Aythya > Aythya marila. Next base: position 103,190,939 of record NC_139043.1, on the reverse strand, counting down.
TCTGGTAATACATATGGATGCTCTCCCGGGTAGGAACGTTTCCCTGTAAAAGAGATAAGGAAAGGTACGCGGCAGGGAGAGTTATATTCTTCAAATAACTGCTTTGCCTTTTTTTATTATTACTTTTTATTCTTTTTTCCCCAGTCATTTGGCAATATATAGTCTGTCCAAACATCTTCCTAGTAAACAATAACTTCTCACCACAGTGCAAGTCAGATTCTGACTTAAACGTACTATGGCACAAAGTGTTGGGTTTTGGAGCAATAAAAGTGGCTTCAGACTATGCATAGTCCACAAAACTCAGCTAGGTGCAATGCAGATCATTCAGTGTGAACATGAGCTATGGCCTGCAACCATGACTCAACCTATACATAGGGCTCCAGCAAATTTTCAGACAGCTCTTTTAGATAGCTCCACTCAATCCAAGAAAAATTATAGATCTTATTAGCAGCCAGTAGCAAATATTATTATTATTTTTAACAGAAACAAAAGAAACAGGTCATGTACAAACTGATCTAGATTTTCATTAGTGTCCAAAATAAGATTTTTTTCATGAAGTATGGATACATATTGGAAAACTGAGAAAATAACATTTAAGAGCTTCCCTATTTACTCTTTCTCTCTGACTTCGAATCTATGAAAGGGTGGTTTTATTAACTGTCAGCCCAGGTCTGGGCACAGAATCAAGTCTTTCTGGTTATACTGCCAACAGAATGCTTAAGGCTTGTAACAAGAATAAAACTGACAACTTGATAGCCTTTTTTTTTATGCAGAAACACATCAAACTCATTCCACTAGTTGTTGCATTGACTTCAGAAGATGCATTGAGATTGCTACTCTTGAACAGTCATTCATAATGAAGCCTTATGCAAGAACTTTTCCAGTTGAAATAACCAAGCTACTCTAAAATACTTCCCATATTTCCTTTACTAATACTATTAGTATTTCATCTCTGGACCTCAGCACTGTCCTATACTGAGTATGTTCATAATCTGAAGGTTCATCAGAAAAAAAATAATCTTAAAACAAACAATCAAACAAACAAAACAACAGCAACAAAAACACAATATCCAAACCTTAAGTTTTAGTAAGGTTTGCTTGTGTACATACTGTGCTGCTTCTGCAATAACAAATGTCTGTGTGTCTGTGACAACCTGACTTTGAAATTATGGCACCCACTATCTTGATTGCAGGCCTGTGATAAAGGACAAGAGCTATGACAGCAAAAGTACCCTACAACTGATGGAGCAAGGACTCAAGCTCCTCTGTAGTTAGAATAGAAACAAAAAGAACTTCACAACTTCACACATGTCCCTGACTCCATGCTGGACAAAACAACAACAACATGTCACCATGATGGTTACAGCACAAGCCTTTCTTGGGCAGCAATGATAGGTATGGAGCTGATGCGGAGCCTTGCGAATGCTATGGAATAATCTGTGATTATGAACCCATTATTCCATAGAAGAGGAGAGAAAGATCCTTGTAATAAAATACCGAAGGTGAGAGTTTTAAAGCTAACGACTGGAGAAAATTCTCTGACAGGTGCCCACTACCAGAACATTTAAGACTGAAGCAACCTACACAGGCATACACAAGGCCTACATATGGGCTCTACTGTAATCAAAATAGCATTGGGCTGCTAGCAACATGAAAAAAAATCTATTGTGAACAAAGGATAAGAAAGACTCATTAAAGCAAAGAACAATCAAAATAAGGTCCAAAAAAGTAATGGCATAAAAAATTAAAAAAAAAAAAAAGTAATGGCATAAAAATGGCAGTTAGCCTGATTTCTACTTAAATGTTAAAACTATAAAAAATAAGGGATAATGAGTAAGAAACGTAATTTTAAGCGAGGGTGCTGAAATAACATGAAATTCTAAGCCTTGGGACAAAAAAAGAGCATTACTGTAGTGTTGTACTATCAGAGTTTTGTAGGAAGGATGGAATGAAAGATAGCTTGGTAAGGTCAAAAAGTAAATAAAGTTAAATAAAGTTCACAGGTTAAATAAATTCACTGTGCCAAGATTGCCACAGAGTGCCTGTGAAATATTAAGAAAGATTTGAAAGAAAAATAATGTTCAGTAGCTTATATTACTTTTCATATGCTTATGTAGAATAGGTAAATGACATGAAAGTGCCTGCATACACACATACAAGTCACCAGAATGGAAAAGACCAGGAGGACGAAGCAAGAAGACATCCTTCAAAAAAGTGACATTCGTGAGGAAAAACAGAAACAACAACAAACTTGGTAGAAGTAGATGTAAAACTTCAGCATATCAGACCAAAAAAGATATTGAGGAGTAACTTCCTAAAATGAACAATAATTGATAACAAAAACATTTTCAAGAACATCATAAGAATCATCTCTCAGAAAGTTAGGGTATCAACAGGTGATCAAGACACACAGAAATGTAGCTCTTTAGGGAATTAGGGCAACAGAACAGAACAAAACAAACAACAACAACAACAACAAAACTGATCTTTTTTTGCATCCCTGTTCACTGCAGAAAAAGTCACTGACATCACCAGTAGAATATTTTGAATCCCATGAAATGACTGGATTAGTAATTATTTTATACATGACAAAGCTGAGAACAAAATACTGACTGGATGGTGATCACCAAAGAGCTCTGCAGGAACCAACAGGTGAAATAGTCTAAGTTCCAGAGAAAAAGAAAATTGTTGGCTTCAGGAGTAATCCTGAGTGACCTTTATAAGAAATAAAGCGTCCATGAAATAAAGACAAGTATATTTCTTGTCCTTCAGAGACACGGGGCACAAACAACATGTTTTTTTCTGTACAAGGGAAGAAGGTTATTGACTGGTTGCCCCAAGGAATTTTACCATCCAGGATATTCAGATATAATCTGTATAAAGAGGAAAACATTGAGATGATAAAGTTCACAGAAGGAAAAAAGAAAATATTTGGGATAGTCAATTGTAGTTAGCTGATGCAATACTGATGAAACTGATAAAGCCAAGTGCCTTGGTAAAAAAGGGCAAATGAAATTTTTGTGCTCACAAGTGCAAAGAAATGCAATGGGAAAAATAGCCTACAAAATGACAGGCTTTATGTCACATTGTTTCAGTCTTAAAATCTAACTGTATAGTCCCCCTAAAAAGTTTAGTTAATGTAAAAAAAAATAATAAAAAATCAAGGAGCTTAACTGTTAGATCTTACTAGGAAAGCAAAAGAAAAGAAACTATACTCCTGTATAAATCTGTGGCTCACCCATACCTTAAAACAATATATAGTTCTGGTCGCTCAGTCTTAATAAGGCCATAGTAAAACTGGAAGTGGTATGAAGGACAATGAAGATGATATGAGGCATGGGATAGGTTCCATGTGAAGAGAGGCTAAAGAGAACAGGAATTTATAACTTTTATCTATCTGTGCAATAACTCTGGGAAGAATAACAGTAACTGAACATTAATATTGAATCAGCCCTCTCTTTTTGGCTCTGTGCCTTGTGGCCAGACAGGGTATGGATTGTCTCCTGACCAGGAAAGCCTGCATCTTGGACCTCCTGGGGTTATGGACAGCCTGCTTTTTGTGACAGCTGACAGTGACTGTGAGTGGGCAGCATGGGGCTTTATTAAGGCCAAGGGTACTAATGTCCCATTGACCTTTTTGACCTATTTATGTCTGAGACAGTCTGCAGCTTCTAATAAGAGTTGAACTAAAAATGAGGCTCCTATGCTAAGTTTCCAGGAATAGTTGGGTAGCTAGTGACATATGTAAAAATACCTATGCTTGAGATCTTTATAGTACTGCAAGGTATACTACTTGCATTTTTAAGATCCAAATACATGTCTAGCTACACTGATAATGTTAATCTTATAAAATAGTGAGTTTTACTAATATATCACTGTTTCTTGAGGAACCAGGTAGCTTCAGTGTCAATGAAGAAAATTATGCCTGCATGTTGTCAGTCTTTTCCAGGGCAAACTGGTCTACAAAAAGGCTGAAATATGCAGGCTGAGGTAGTTTCTGAGCTGTTCAAAATGCCATGCCTACTCCTCTCTACTTGAATCTATCACATCCCTCAAAACCAAAGGAGTCTTTCAGTCTTTCAGCCAAATCCTTATATCAATCTCTAAAATAATTATTTTTCCAAACATTTGCTTTGCATCCAGATAATAAATCAAGCATTTCATTATTTAAGTATAAAAAAAAAAATAGCAAGCAGTCGAAGAGTCCGGATATATTTTTTAAATGTGCATGTAAGTTGGGTTTCTATAATTTTTCTCCTTAATACAGTGACTTCAGCTGATCTGAAAAGGCAACCTTTAATATTTCACTGGGCTTGAAATGGCATTAACAGAAGAAAAAGACCAAAGGCGTTACCTTCTTAATCTCCCTGGTGAGCATACAACGCTCAATTCTCAGCACAGTAGAGATATCGATGTGTTCTCTTGAGATGGAATTAAGCCAAGCTGTAAAACTGTCTAGTGTTGCCAGGAAAAGGACCCAAGTGAACTTCAAAATATTAAATATCCTCTTTATGATGTTATCTAAGGGGGAGGAAAAGCAACAGAGAGTTAATGGATGCAAATGTCTTTCTCTGTATCTCTGCTTGGAGTTAGTTTCAATTTTCCTTTATTGTCTAATAATAATCCAGGCTGTGAGACCCTGTCATAGTAAAGAATCTCTGAAGATGGCTGGAGGCCTTTTGGCTGTCTGGGTCATTTTCCTGCCTGTATGTCTAAGCTTATCATCTGGAATCCCTTTTCCACCCCATAACTCCTGCAATTGCTAGTCATATGAACAGTTCCTGATCTTAGACACTGTATGTACAGGTCTGCAAAAATGAAAGCCAAAGATTTGGGCATCTCTTGAGAACTCGACATCCCCTGCTCCAGTGATCTCAACAGCTGCTCTTCCAGCCCTTACCTGTCTATTTACTCATGTGCTTTTCTCTGCACATAGAGTTTGCCTTTTGTGACTGAACTTTGCTCAGTTTGAAAGTCTAACCTGCTAAAATGGTCTTTGACTCTCCCCCAGTTTTCCAGCCACCTGAACACACCTCTTCATATTTACTGTTTCCAAAGCTTCTCTTTATTTAAATGGACTGGACTGTGTCATCGGCAATCTCAGATCAACTAGCTCAACTAACAGTAATCATATAAATCATTTATAAAACATTACTCTTGCCCCATTTTGCCAAAGCATTACACTTTCCCATGAGTAGGGCTTATGGTTTTATACCAACAATTGTAGCTTTCTTTAGCTCAACACAGCAGCTTCAAGTGAATTTCTTATTTCAGTAGTTCCTTTAGCATTCGTGACTGCATGTAAAGAGCAGCAGTTTCAGTTTATTTTTCTTTCACTCCCAAGTGTACACATCACACTTCAATTCTTAAATAGTCTTACATAAATAAGAAAAAAATTCTTTCCAATTCTTTCTTTTCCAGTTCCAGAGCTAGTTGTCCCTGCTACATATCTAATCCCAGAGCACTAGATATTAAGATCAATTTTACAGTAACGTAAGGGATAATGGAAAACTGCAAATAATCTGCCATGCAGAACCAAAATGCTTGAAGTAGTTACTAAGAAGCCAACATAAGCACTAAAGCGTGATGATTTTAACCACCTCAATTCTTAACTGTACCACAAGATGGCAAGCAAAACTTTGTGGAGTGCACTCTTTACAAAGCATGCAAAGGTGAAATGAATAAAGCAAAATATATCTTATAGAAGAACATGCATATGTCTCCAGGTGTGCAGGCATGGTTGTATGCACATATGTGTGGAGAGAAATTAAGGGAAAAAAACAATAGTGGTACATTCCTGTAAAGTGGATGCTGAAATGGTAGTATGTACCATTTACCTGAGTAATGTCATGTAACAAGTTCAGTATCTCTGAATACAGAAGTTTTTATGGCCTTCATTTGACCATACCATTATCTCAATATTTTTTTATTTTTTTTTTATTTTTTTATTTTCAGGCCTTTTCTGTATCATTTAGAATTGGGAAGATTTTATGATTTATTTACTCAGATTGTATTCACACTTTAGCACATATATCTTGAAGCTAAAAAAATATTTTCAGTGGAAATTAAAGATAAAGCTGTTTATGCTTCTAGAGGCATTCATATCCTTTGAATTCCACATGTAATGTTATAAATAAATTCAATAAGATGTAGCATTCATAAAGAGAAATATACAATATATAAATAGTCTTTTTTAACCCACACTCTTCCTCTCTAGTATATCATTTTTGCTACTGACTTCAGGGGGATTTCAGCTCTCAGGTTAAAATTATCTCTATTACTGACCACCACTGGTATCACAGTGCTTTGCCAAGCACTTGCAGTCTAATCTGGAAGGTCGTTTTTCTCTCTGGGATGAAGGTGATTTAGTATACATTTTTAATGAGGCTGTAGCTGCTCTGACAGCTTTGCTGTTCTCTGAAACTTTTTAAAAATAATCTTTTGGGGATCGATCACATCTAAATAACTTCATAAAGGGAAACAAATATTTATTTTTTGCAGAGATTGTTACTGTAACTTCAAGGGTCAAACGCAGAGATGGCATCTCTCTCCCTGAGAGCATGAGAAAGGATTTGATCCGAGGTTAATAATGAAACTAATGCTTCATAGCAATTACTCTTTTTTTTTCTTTTTCTTTTTTTTTTTTTTTTTTTCCCAATTATCTTCTTTAATACATATTACTTAGGATAGGTTAAAGCACCTTAAATTGACTATTTCCAATATAAATCAATTATTAACCTCATTTCCTTTCTCTAAGTCCTGTCTAGAACCAACTTTATTTCCCTTGAGATTTGTCTGAGTGATTCAGTTTCATGTTTAACACAGGTGACTGCACCACAAGAAAGGAACAGATAAAAAAGCTCACAAAACACCACCAGAATATTATATGAGAAAGAAATATTCCATATTCTTGTAACCTCCTCCACCCTGTGGCTCACACAAAGGTACAATTCTAACTGGGACTGTGGGAAGCAATTCCAAACAGAGAATAAAAATAGCTTTTGAAGACAAAGGAGAGAATAGTGTAATTTCTTCTTTTACTCCAGTTAGGAAAAAAAGACCCAAGCTTAGAGTTATGATCCATTACACTTCTTTGTAGGAAGACTTTCAATATGGGCAAGATCCTGCAAGCTACTGCCATTTCTTCTGCTGTGCAGAGCATCTTCAGATCTGACTATGAGTGAGAAAGGGTAAAACTGGGAAAATCCCATTCTTTTAGAGTAGCTATGTGTACCTCTCTAAACAGATAAGTACTGGACAAAAGCAGAATCTTAACATAGCTAAAACACATTGAAAAACTGCAAGGTCTTTGCGCTAATAGTAAAATATCAGACCATCAAAATCAATGGAGATGATGAGACACACCTAAATGGAATCGGGATTGAAAGCTAAGCTTAGGTATAAGATGTTTTATAATCAAAGTATACAACAAGTGAACAAGTCTGAGCCTGAAGGTACATTTATTAAAGTGTAGGGGAGATAAGTGCAGTAGCTTATATTCCAGAGTGGAAGCTGCTATGCTCAGTACTTGTAAATCTGGCAATAGAACTCTGAAAGTTATTAGATAGTGCTTACTACACAGTTCGTAGTGGATTTTGCTAGCTTTATGCTTGCCTGGATCTCTGCACTGATATTTTTGTGACATGCTGCTTACCCCACCCATCACAACTACACCGTAACAGCAGAGAAAACTTCTGTGTTCATACCCGGTCCATCAGATTTCTTCTTGACATGTTCCTCTTCGCTGTCTTCATAGTCTGCATCAGTACCACCTGTTGAAAGCAATGAGTGAAACAATGAATGTTAGGCCTACAGAAGAGCAGATTCAAATCCCATTCAAGCTAGAAAATGCTACTGTTACTAAGCAGAAGTGACTGGTTTCTCACCTACTGGTTTAAGAGAAAGCAGATTTCCATTTTTAAAACACTGAAGTGAGGGGACTAGCCTGTCAGCGAAGGTGTTTTTGGATGACCACCACCCCTCCCTTGTAATTTCCAATGGTATTTTCTTACTATGTCGTCTGCTGAGCAAGAACATCTGCTGTAATAAACCCATGCAATTCAGAGTTGCAGTTTTTCCAGCTGCAAAGGCCTCTCCTTCCAGTAACACACTCAAGCTCATTTCAACTTCTTCAAGAGGTGACCTGAACATTGTTATGATTTCCTCCTGACCCTGACCCATTAAGCCCAAATGAATTGAGTGGGACTTGCAGGCTGAAATGAAGCAGCAGAACTGGTTTGAGACTACCATGTGCTTTTCTTTTGGCCTCTAGCAGATCAGGGATGCAGAGAGTCACAGGCAGAACTGAAGGACAGATTAGTCTCCTTCTATCTAGTACCCCAAAACTGCAGCCACAGCTTCATTGGCAGCTCTCAAATTATAAAACTCCCTATTTTTGATAGGTAGAGATGATAGATGGAAGGAAAGTCCAATTGATTCAGCCTGAATGAGCCCTATATGAATATATGAAACGTGTCAAAAAGAAATAGTATGTGGATACTTGCTCTACTCTGTGCTGGTGCGGCCTCACCTCGAGTACTATGTGCAGGTCTGGGCACCACAGTACAAAAAGGACATTAAACTGTCAGAGAATGTCCAGAGGAGGGTGACAAAGATGGTGAAGGGCCTAGAGGGGAAGACATGTGAGGAGCGGCTGAGGTCACTTGGCCTGTTCAGCCTGGAGAAGAGGAGGCTGAGGGGGGACCTCATCACAGTCTACAGCTCCCTTGTGAGGGGGAGTGGAGAGGCAGGCGACCTATTCTATGTAAACACCAGTGATAGGACCCATGGGAATGGTGTTAGGCTGAGGCGGGGAGGTTGAGGCTGGACAACAGAAAGAGGTTCTTCACCGAGAGGTGGTTGCACACTGGAACAGGTTCCCCAGTGAAGTAGTCACTGCACCAAGCCTGCCTGAATTTAAAAAGCGATTGGACTGTGCACTTAGTCACATGGTCTAAAATTTTGGGTAGACCTGTGTGGTGCCAGGAGTTGGACTTGATGATCCTCACAGGTCCCTTCCAACTAGGGATATTCTATGATTTTATGATATTTAATTTCACTCAATTTTTCTTACAGGTCTATTTCAACTACAGCACTTCAGGAACTTCCTTGTGAAAGACTCCTTCAAAAGGAAATGTTAAGTCTGTTAAATTCAAAACTTTCCCCAGGAATACACATGAATTTATCATCAAGATAAGAGACTTTGAGCAACCCAAGAAAAATCTAGAGAATAAGATAAATGTGTTTATGAGGTGAGGGAGTGAAAGGCAAATGTCCTTGTTCTCTCTGATACTAGCCAAACACCTGACATTTATGCTCCTTTATTCTGGTGAAATGCCAATAACTGCTAGGATATTGGTTTACAGGGCTATGCCTTTATGGAGTTTTGGCTTCCTTTTGCAAGTGTTTTACTCTCACAAATATTTTGATACAGCTGATGGTTTCAACCATCTGTTGAGTCTTCCTACTTGGCAAAAGTTCTGGGCATGTGTCTTGCAACTCCATGGAAATCACATGCATCTCCTCTTCTGCTTTATCTCACCTAATGCATATTGTGTAGAATGAGAGGACACAGCTTGACCAACCTTGTCATGTTAATTTTTCAAAATACAGAAGCATACATACCATCCCCAGATCCTTTTCGTCTTCGCTTCTCCTCTTTCTGAAAACTTTTCTTCTCTTTGCGCCTCTGTCGTAATGCAGTTTTAGGATCAGTGATCCAGGCCTGATAAACAAACTGGAAGGAACAAACTCATTTATTTCAAGGTTCTTCATGTTTTGAGAGTAAGCCACAGAATAAGCCATAAGTAGGCCTATATAGTTTGAGTAAACACATTCAGATCGGCAGGGATAAGTAAATATTTTGAATCCCAAATCAAACACCTCCCCTGCGGATCTTACGAGTTTTCATGTGCTATTTTTGCTAGCTTAAAACCAAATGCAAAAACACTTGTGGGTGAACCAAGTTTCATCAGAACCCACAAAAATTCATGATCTGAACTTTGGGAATTAATACCCTGTTGTATATATGGGCTACTTCACCTGAGTCTTTCCATTCAATTATATATGTGTACATCTTGTACAGGCAAGATGAAGAGTAACAGAAATTTTAAGAGAAAGTTTTGCAATCAACTAACTAAAGCATCAAAACTGAGGGAACGTTTAGTAAAGGTATTAGTGTTTGTACATTTTTTATACTCTAGATGATTTTTTTTCTTTTCACTGTGGAGCACAGGTAGCTTTACTATTTGTGCACAGTCCCAAAACCAGCACTCGGGAATTCCTCAGGTTTCATCCTAATTTTTACAATGGCTCTCTGTGGTACTTCAGGTAAGTCACTTATGAACCCTTCTGCCACTATTTTTCCAGTTGTAAACCAGGGACATTGATGCATGTATCAAGGGGATTTAATGAGGCCAAATCCTGCTCACAGTACTCACTCAGATCAACAGTCTGTTGACCTACATGACTACATTGAGCATGAAATTGGCACAAAATATTTATAAATGCTATAACAGTGAAAAAAAAAAATAAAAAAAATAAATAAAAGAAGTTACCAAGATGTAACTTATTGAATAGCTCTGCTCAAGCTGTGAGGTAAGGTTAGAGAAAAAAGAAGTAACACTTTCATATCTTTTTTTTTTTTTCTTTTTCCATTTGAAACAAAACGTGAATAACACAGACTAACCCTTCTCCACAGCTATTTCAGTAAAAAAAAAATAAAATAAAATAAAAAAAGTTGTTCCTTTTGTGGTTTTTATTCAAAAACTAAAATCATCTTTGATTGGCACTACACTTTTTTTTTCTATTTCTAACCAACACAGACTGGTAACAGACACAGGGAAACCCAGAGATACATGCATAAGTCTGAAAATAAAGCACAGTGATAAACTCGCTCTATTAATTCACAAGACAAACATGCACGTAATGACAGAAACACATGCATATCTCAGTGAAGCTGGAGCTGCCCCTTGCAGGACGCAACAGTAAATTACTATTTGGTTTATTTATATTTTTAAAATTTGCATACACAAATTGGTTTGGGACATTAAAAGCAATTAAAAAAAATGTCAATATGAGTTCTACTGAATTTAAAAAGGAAAAAAAAACTTTGTTCTGTTTTGTTCATGTATACAGTAATGGAGAGGAAATTATTTTTATGCTGCTGATCACAATGTTCTCTTCAAATCTTTCAAGGTCTGTACATTTATTTTTATATGTACAATGTCCCAAACAAGCAACATGTGAAAAACTATGTAGGATCAGAGGTGATGTTTTCTCTTTCCTTTGTAATAAGCACTTGCCAGTGAAGGTAATTTGAAGGAATGGTGACACTTAAGTGAAACAGTAACATTTACTGACTGGAAGTTAGAAACTGCCAATATCTACTACTAAAAAATTAGCTTAGAAGCTGTATGCTAGCCACAGCCATAGTGTGAATAAAGAATTCAGAGATAAAAGGCATACTTGGAAGAAGGCAGTGGATTAGAATGAAGAAAATACATTAATAAATGTATTAAACTACTTATGTTAAGCAGTGGATATTTTAAGAGCTGACTGGGTACATACATGTATATTACTTCTGATTTTTGTAGGAAAGTAGGTTGTAGGTAGGAAATGCTACACGTATCCAAGGAGGATGAGAAAATGTTGAAGATGTACAAATATTAAGATAGTGAAGACAAGAAAAATAGTGAGATTAAAAAAAAAAAAGAAAAAGATGGGTGGGTGTGTTGCAGCAGAATGTGTCTTCTAAAAATATTTAACCAGCTTTCTGAGATCAATTACCACATTGCCCATAAGATGCATGCAAGTCGATGTGACCATCTTGTACAGCAGTAACAGAAGAAATCAAGAATTTGTGTCTGCATTTTCTCTCCAGGGTTGCACTTAAGGTAAGCCAGAGTGCTCTTCTTGTGGCTTGACCACTCCAAAAGTAAGAAATATATTGCATTTACTAGGAATGAAGCTTTGGCTGTTGTTATTTTTCATATTATTCATATAAGAGGAAAAATGCAGACAAGGACAGAAATATATGTTACACCAGGATCTATGGGATAGGTCACATACTGAGCAGTCACAAAATGTTAAGTACCTTTGCTGCTTTGATTAAATATTGAAGAATAGTTTTGGGTAGTTTAATAATAGACTTTGGCAAGGCTAAAATGGCTGAAGCAAATTTTCCGATAGCTCTCTATAAAGAAGGACAAAGCAAGAGCAATTAGTAGAAAACAAGAAAATGTTAATAGAAAGTACCTACTGCATGATTATATCTAGATTATTGAGAGTTTACATTCATTGGTTCCAATGTGGAAAAAAGATCATGTGTGATGTTCACAATAAAATTTCAGTGAGATCATTTTTAAGTGCCTGAATTATCTAACAAAATCTTTAAGTTAACCCTTGAGGTGACTTTTGCAGACAATTTACACTAAAAATAATAATAATAAAAAAATTCTTTAGCAGGTTCTGCCACAAAACAAGTTCACTTTTCCAGTGTTTTTATTAAGACCACTTGCACGTGTGATGGAAGGCATATGAAGCATGATGACCTAATGATAAACAACCTTTTCATAAACAAATGTAGTTTTCTGTTCCAGACAATTCTTCTCCTACATGAAGCTTCCTAACATCTTCATGTAGCACATATTGAAGAACTGGTCACTTATACAGAATATCTAGCTGGAGTTCTGAAATAAACACCAGATCTTCCAATCTCAGATTAATGGTTTCTGTACTGTGTTTTAAAAAATAAGACAACAACAACAGCAGCAGAACAACAGTAACAAAAAGCAAATTCATAACCAACCATATTAAAAGAAAGAATTGTATTAACTTCAGACTTCAATTTAAAACACTTCAAAATCTCAGTGCTTGGCATCAACACATCTTAACAAAATGTTGTCAACATTTTTTCTTAAAAACAGCAGGAACAAGAATGCAAACATTTCTACAGCTGCATGAAAAGAAAGATGATCTAGAAATTTACGAGCTACTACTATGGATCAAGGTGAGTTAATGCCATATATACAAAAAAAAGTGTAAATGGTAGAAAATAAACTTTACATCATACTTCATCCAGATTTGGTTTTGTCTTTTTTTAATGTCAGGAAAAAATCTTTCCACATTATAACCACTCAGGCATTTTAGTAAATTTAGTTAAATGCTAATGTAATTTCAGTATATAAAATAAAGGCACATCAAATTAATTAATTAAACAAAAACATTTATTCTTACAATTCAGTAATATGGCCTGGGAAGCTTTGCTTGAAAGCTACTGACATAAGGAATATGAGCAGCATGGAGGCAGTTATTTACTCTTGCTTGAGCTGGGCTTTCAGTTGCATCGGTTATGGAGTGATGTGAGCTTTCATGGTTGGGAAGAGTCATCTGCAAAAATTTACCTGTTTGCTTAAGATTTTAGAGTTGAGGACCTAAAAACATTCTGCAGTATTTCTGAAAATTCTTAAACAACTAAAACTTAAATTTTATAAAGATTAAAGCTATCCTACATGCATTAGTGTTTCACTAACTTTTTCATCCAAGTCCTTAATTTAAACCAGTACCCATACCTGGTACTACCTAACATTACAATATGAACATATTAATTATTAATTAATAGATTAATTAACAACACATTATATTAATTAATATATTAATTAACAACATATTAATTAACATAATCCTTTAAAAGAAAGGAGATAAAGTGATGGTGATGAAAAAAAAATAATAAAAATGCTTTTTTAAAGTATGGATTCTTTTCCATGAAAAGTTGCTTATTCTTGGGATAATTTCTTCCCAGAATGATAACATCTACAGAATACCACGGAAGCATTCTACAAGAGTGCCAGAGGTAAGACAGCTTCCTCACTCGTCTATATTGCAATGAAGTAAAGTAAAGCTCAGATTCTGAAGCTTTGTTTTTGATTTTTGTTTTCCTCAGGCGTAAGCGAATGAAGATATGATTTCAGTATAGTTCTTGTAGAAATTTGGCAATGTGTAAAACAGGCAAAATTGCATTTTAAATTGGCAAGAAATTTCATTTCCAATACTTTTCAGATGTACTTTAGATGTACTAGCTGCTTTAACATATAAAGCCTGTGTTTAGAGAAGCCTATATTTTTTCAGCTGTCAACTACCAAGCAAATTACTATAAAGTACCTGAAATGCAGACTTTTTTCGAGGCTCTTCCTCTTCTTTTTTCTCCTCTTCCTCTTCCTCTTCACTATCCGTCTCAAACAAATAATAATTTCCACTTCTGACCACTATGTGAAACAAAATTTTTTTCTTATTTTTTTTTTGAAAAGTGCTATTCCGAACTGCCTGAATATCTCTAAACAATCAGACAGTGATTTATATGTTCATAATCAGGAGAGGTGAAAACAGAGAGATGAATAGGTCTCAGGCAACTTATCTGATGTTAGTCTGTGATACTTTTGGGCATGAATGAGAACTGTACAAGAACGAAGGAAACACCACCATGAGAAGAAAATGTAATGAAAAAGCTTCAAGTACATCAGGTTACTAGGTTAAAATTTTTAGAAAAAAAAAGGCAATTTAGTTTAAATGAATTGAGAAGTAATGATTATCTGAGGGAGTTAAAAGAGCCCAATAGGTAAATAAAAGAATTTACACAAACAGTACCACTGGACAAAAAATACAGAACTGCTCTTTAAAATGCCCAGGCATCCTTCAAACTATGGGATGAGATGGTATAAGTTAATGCTTTCTTCAAACTTTTAAGTTTTGATGAGGTAATGGAAAACCTTGGTTTGTTTAAAACAAATCACTTGGATTCTATTAATGTGATCAGAAATGAGTTTCAATTTTTTGCCCATGGATTCAGAAACAATCTGAAACCTTGATACAATAAAGATGCACAGTGAATAAGCTAGGCCTTATATCCTTGAACAGAAGCAAAGTTTTTATTTCTCGGATGGTAAAAGGCCTATGTGAATAAACAAGGGAAACAAAAGAAAGAAAAAATAAGATAATGAGCAAGAGAAAAATCAAAATCACAGCATTACATTCAGCAGTGAAGACTGGTAAATAATTTCTGCATTTAAGCTGAAATTTTTAAAAGAAGAGTTACTTAGATGAAATGTTACCCAATCTGGATACACATATTTATATAGAAAGGTGTATTTAACCCTCATTATATATTTCTGGAAAACTAACAATAGCTTTAATTCTATTCAATCATACCTTGAATTTTACACAGATCCTCTGTACATAGGTGGTCACACATAACTAGAGTAGAAACCTCAGTGTATGCACACTGTGAAATTTGTCAGAACTCCATTAGGTCATAACTTCAGCATCTAAAATTCCCCCACAGAGAAAATCATGTGCCTAATTATGACTTCGTAACATCAATGAAAGCCCTGCAGAGGGACAAAGTCCACTTCAGCAGTTCTAGTCGTTGAACAGAGGTTAAAAGAAAGTCTGGAAATTTCTTGGATCAAGCAAATTAATTGTTTGGTAGAGGGCCTTCTGAGAAAGCCCATTTAAAATGCACTGAAGAGATAAATGTATTTTAAGAGCCAGTAGTCTGCAGTTCTGTTTCATAAAAAAGTGCCTCATAAGCAGCAAAGGAAATTGTCCACACAAAAGATCAGCAGGATAAAGTCTGGCATCTAGAGGAAACCTACACCATGGTGCAGCTCCTTACAGTCTCAGAACAACACCTGGTCAGATTTGGAAGGCCTGAGCTGGCAGAAAACAACTCAAAAATGATCTCGCTCCAAAATTTTTAAGTTAAAATATATCTAAGGGGACACCATAATGTAGCAATTACATCCCTTTTACAACTAAAGAGGGAGGTATGATTGAATAGCAATAATGCATTCTTGCACACATCAAAACGGAGTAAGAAGTGTGTTAGTCACCTACAGGCATTATTAAATAGACCAAATGTTACTAGTTAAATAATTCATGGCTAGACTGGACTCAGCCACACTCTCCTCTCACCCACCCTTCCTAATGCAAAATTTCTCCACTGAGAAAAGGGACTTGCAGGCTTTCCATGTGGGATGACAGGGAGGAGACAGAAAGGCAGTCTTGCAGGAGAAGCCAGCATAACCTGCTTGTACCCAGATGGAAAGAGCTCCCCAGGACAGCTGCAAACTCCATCTTTCCCACTGTATAAGACACAACTCTGTGATCCAGGAGAAGCTGGGGACCTCTGAGCATGTGGCCCTAACTCCTGCTGATCTTTGTGGGGCTCCATATCTAATCTGCAAGCACAAAGGAATAATACCTCCCTGAAAGGGAGACAATGAGTATCAACGAGGAAACCCTCACAGATATTTTCACCTTTTCTACTTAGACACAAATTCTTAACTGAGTTTTAATCCCTATGGATATAAAATTAGGTATCATTCTGTAGAATAAATAAAAACAAGTGATATAATAACAATGACAATCTAAATCAAACATCAGAACTGGGATAAAATTTTCAGCTTCAACAACTTAAATACTATATATACAGCCACAGCCACAACCCCATTTATTGAGAACAGCCACATGCTGCAGGGTTACGGCTCAATGTTTCAAAATGATAGATGGGGAATGATACATGGGGAATATCACCCTATCTCCAGTTTGTAAGCCTGCGAACACCTACTGTAAGTGCCAAGTTTCACTGACTGGGGAAAGTAAGCCACATGGCAGGCAATCACTGTATGCAGGATCAGGGTCTATGATGTTTCCCACAAGGTTTTGCATTATTGCAGTAGATAATTTCAAGAATGCTCACTGTTTAAATATCAAAACTTAAGTTGCCACCTGAGAACATCAAATAATGAGGGTGAAATAAGTAAAAGCCAAAGTCAATGTCTCTCTTTGAGCAGTTCTTCTCACTACAAAACCATTGGTGAATAAACAGGAGACAATATCCCATTCCTTCAAAATCACTGTAGCTTGAAATTAGATAGTAAAAACTCACAAATTACAGTTTTGATCTGTTTTGTCATTATTGTTCTCAATGAAACTATGGGACAATAAGTTTGTTTTCACAAGACTTTTGAAAAGGGATAGGTCTCTCTAAAGTGGCAGTGTGCCCTTTAGAAAAATAAAAATAGAGACACAGTTTACTTGTGACTTGATAGAAATAAGCATTCGACATTTTGTTAAAACGCTATTGGCAAATATATAGGTTGGAGTTATAAACAAATACGCATACATAAATGAAGGAGAATGTAGATGTGCAAAATTATTCCTTGGAATACCTCTTGTTAAACTAAATGACCAGGTACAATGTAGATATTCATATTTAACTCTGGTCAGTGCTATACACTTGAATATTTTTAAAATCTTCAGAATTAAGTTATTAAATTGTTAAATATGTCTGTTTTCCATAAAGATCCAATAGAAGGACATTAGATTTGAATCTGCAGTCTACTCAGTTTTATTCTGTTTCACCCAATCCTTAATGAAGGGAAGAACTGTTGTATACATGGACTGGCTGGACCGGGTTAGAAATAAATTAGAATGTCATTAAGCAACAATGATATGAGGATCACTCACTATTAATTTCTTGTGAACAAGGCTGAACATATTTTTACGCTTAGATAAAGAGAAAATAGAGAAATAACAAAACAACTGGCATCAACAGCATGTTAAAATATGATATTCAGCTGTACACTGTGCAGCCTAGTCCTGGGAACAGTCTAGCTGCTTTACTGTGGTACTCATATTTCTATAGCTGTCAGTAGACTGACTGATGAACCGTAAAAAAGATATATGATGTGTGTATATGAAAAAGAAATTATGACTAATCTTAGAATGCATTGGCAAACTTTTACCTTCACATGTTTAAATATATTGTGCTTTGTAGTAGAGGAAAGTTGAGACTTTTGAAGTCAAAACAGATTCTTTTTGGAACATGTTTTTTATCTGATTTGGTATCTTTCTAAAAATGTCCAAAGCATCATAAGCTGTGCTTCCAACAAAAAGAAATTCAAAATATGGTTAAGTTCATTATTTGAAGATAGTAGTAGAAATCACTTGATAAAATAAACAAGACTTCTATCAAGTCACAATCATAAAATCAGGCATAAAACAAACAGGTCATGGGAATGCCTTCATTCTGGTCAAGGATATAAGGGTTAAATCCACATATTTGTAAGATGATTGAGAAAACCTACTGGAAGCATGATCAACCCAAGGCCGCCACCACTGCTTTTTTTTGCCCTTGGCTTTCTCTTTGTCTGCTTCTCCTAAAATAAAATATGTCCAAACATTAATTTTACAAAATGAGAAACATGTTTCTTACACTGATTAATCATTTTTCATTTCTCTCAACAGAACTAAATTTCATGAGCATATCAGATGTTAGATCTACTGAATATAATCAATATAAAAAACATTTAGAAGCATGACCACCCAGCACAAATACTCTAGTTTATGCAACAGTTAGAAGAGCGTTCTACTCTAAAACAGCTTGAAGTTCTTTTTTTTTTTTTTTTTTTTTTTTAAACATACAGTCACACTTCTCTGTAATATCAAGAAGAAAATATTTTCCCTCCTCTCAAATCCCCCTACATTTCAAGCTCGATAATTTTATATCCAGTAAATGTTGATCCTAAGTCAGTGCTGGAAATGTGGCATTAAATAGGTATCATTTATCTGTTCCCACATTTTAAACAACATTAAAAAATATACAAATATTTCAGTAACTGAAAAAGGCCTCACAGCATCCAAAAACCCTTGCTGGAAACATGTGATTTCTACCTATTTGTTACACTGTGGTTTATAAACAATATGTTTATTCAAAACAAACCTCTGCTGCTATTTGGCTCTTTGCCAACAATTTGAAGTTAGCCAAAAGTAATCTCAAGGCAAATTGTTTTCTCTAAATCTACTTGCAGTACAAAATCCCAGGTGAATTTTATTTATTTATTTATTTATTTATTTAGGCTGAATCAAGCTCCAAAATGTTACTGAGTAAACAACCTTGTTCCTTGATGACAGTCTTGAAGAACAATTTCTCAATTGGCCAACTATCAGATCTATCAGGTCCTTAGCGCTCAACTGCAATTATGGCACAACAATAGCTAACAGTACCTTCATCATCTTCTTCAGAAACCTTCCGAATCTCAGGCCCCTCTGAAGACTCCTGTGTCATGCTTAGCATCCTCTCTTTACCCTTTTTGTATTTTTGCTGCCTGGCCTTGATGCGATCCATTCTAGCAAAAGGAAGAAACTTATTATATTCTGTTCTTCACCCCTTTTGACCCCCTCTGAAAAACAGCTGTTAAACACATCCATCCACACACACACACTAACATTTCTACAGAAAATATCCATTCCATACTGTCACTAATCTTGCCTTTAAAAATAAAGAGTTAAATGGCTCTGAAGAGGCTGTCTGGACCGGTCACGAACATGAAACAGGCCACTCAATCCTGCACTAGTTGTGCTGTATCTTCAACTGATTCACTTTAACTGGTTTAATTTTCATTTCAGATGCAGGAAAACCTTCATTTCTCCTTCTTGCAACCCTGTAAACAGTTAACATGATCTAGCCTTTTAACCTTTTTAAGTTTTTCACATTTTGACAGGCAACAGTAAAAAAAAAAAAAAAACAAACAACACACAAAACACAAACACAACAGTTATAAGTGATTTCAACACAACTACTTGACTAGAAGTGAAAGAAAGAGAAAGAGAGAAAAAGACAAAGACACGAGAGAGAGAGAGAGAGAGATGAGAGAGATGAGAGGGAGAGAGAGAAAGAGAGAGGGGAAAGAAGGGGGAGGAAGAGGGGAGAGAGAAAGAGAAAGAAGGAGAGAAAACAGAAGAGAAAGAAGGAGAGGGGAAGGAAGGAAGGAAGGCAGGAAGGAAGGCAGGAAGGAAGGCAGGAAGGAAGGAAGGAAGGAAAAGAAAGAGGAAAGAAAGAAAAAGAGGAAAGAAAAAGAAGGAAAAAGAAGGAAAGAAAGAAAGATTACTTGTTTTTCACGTTTCCTCACATTGCATGCATTCATGCCGCACAAAATAGGATAACCAAAACCACAAAGTGAACTGGACCTCTACCAGAAAATAAAAAATATAGCATGTAATATCATAAACCATCTCATAAAGAGAAGACTATATGGTCACATTGCTATGATACTCAAGTGTGGAACACTTAAATGCTGATCTTGTTAACTTGTCATCATTAGATTTCTAAGGTTTAGAAGAGCCTTCAGAATGAGCAGTGATGTTCATATCTTCTCTCTTTATATAAAACATCTGTTTCCATTATAATTCCAGGCTCACTGAGGAGTAGATGCATCAATACATTTCAGACTGATTTTTTTATGTCAACCTTGCAACCTTTGGTCCTGGAAATGTGATTCTGCTTTTAAATGAATGTTTAGATTATGCAGTACATGTCTTTCTAGAAAAGATGACTCTAAAACTGTGTGATACTGAAATACCTAAGACCTCCAAGTGCATAGAGCACCATTTCTGTAGTTGCAAAAACATACATCAAAAACCTAATCAACGTTTCTATAAAATAAAGTGCTAGATAAATGCCAAGAATCCATGAAAAATGTATACAAAATGTGTATGCGTGTGTATATATAAATACATACTGTCTTTTCAGTTGATCCATTGATTTTTTTTCCTCTTCAATTCTTGCCTTTACAGCCTTGACAATCGTAGCCTGGAAAAGCTCAGCACCCCTGCAGCAGAAACATAGGTGGAAGAAAGGAAAGAAGGAGAGCAACATGTATGTGTTTCCAAATTTTCCTGTATGCCAGCTAATCGGAGAACTCTGTTCTCTCTGTATAGTGTTTAATCAAACAAAGTCAATCCAAGGCTGGAAAGAACTAATCAATGAATACAGAATACTGATCTGCTTAGAGTTAATTATTTCAAGAGCTGTGTCAAACACTGTGATCCCTACTCAGCGTAAAAGTTCCTCTAGCCACTGATGAGAGATTTAAGTTTCCAGTCTGAAGAATGTAGAACATGGATGGATTCAAGACTGAATTAGAAATTCTTGCACAATTCCAGGATTTGGTCTTTATACTTATTTCAGCATTGTAATCATCTTGCCCCTTTACCTCAGTCCCCAGGAAGCTTTGAGCGAAGGCCACCTCAAGACTTTTGCCTTTATCCAGGACCATTTCAGCTTCACTTTTACCCTCTGAACATTACTTTGCTTTCAATTTGATGGCACAAATCCTTCAGCAGGTTTCTGGTGTGCCAAAAGAATGACTTATAACTCCATTTCATTAGAAATATGCAGTTGACTCAATAATTTGTATATACAGACTGTGTGTCTAAACCATTCTTCACTATTCATTCAGGAGCTCTCAAAGAGTTTCAAAGACTCACTCAGAGAAATAGAATAGATTCAAATCCATCTTCTTTTTATTATTATTTTTTTTTGGGGGGGGTGGGGAGGGAGGATTCAATAAGATCATCAGAAGTCTAGTCCTACATAATTTTTCACCACCTTTTCCGTGAGATTTTTGGTCCTTCCATGTAATATGCAAGATAACCACAATAACATTTTTTTTTTTTTTTCCCTCAGAGGAATACAATCAACACTGGCAATCATTTTTATCCAAAAGTATGGTAAAGTACCACAAGGGATGACATGTTCTCCTTAGCAGCTCGATCACCCCTGAATTCTTATAGACTGTTGAAAACTGAAACCAGAGCCTTGTCACTACTGTTTGAATCACAATTTAATATTATTAGGGTAAGGACTTTGTATTTCCAATATTAACTTCAACTGGATTACAGGCTCAAACTATATTGTCTGAATCCAAATATGACCTTCTCCATAGTCCAAATAAATTCTCAGCTTGGATTTTAGCAAGGCATGCAGTCAGCTAAAAAAATTAATAACATCTCTGTGTTTATATGACCCTCCTTCCTGTAATGTCTCAGTACTTCCTGGTCATTAATACATTTATCTTTACAAAGCTTCTGACATAGGCCAGTATGTCTCCACTTTTGCTTCTGGAGAACTGAAAGCTGGGTATGTTCAGTGCGACACCAAAAGACACAAAGTTCAAAGTAGAAACCAAACATGTTTCTTTCAACCCAGTGCACTGTCATTTAAATTAGTCTGCTCTTTCCTTCTGGAAGAAACTTTCCAATTTAGGAGGCATTTTGACACTCATGACTTCGCTTTGTGTTATATTCACTGAGAACATAAAATCATAGAATCATAGAATATCTGAGTTGGACCCACAAGGATCATTGAGTCCAACTCGACATCACACACAACACACACACAAAAAGCTACAAAATGGCAGTATCCCATAGTCTTTGGCATTAGCACTGAAATTCATCCCAAAGCAAAAATCTGAGAGAGGCAACATAGGACTAAGGCATAGATCTTTAGGTAGCTCTGTTCACAGCAATGAATTTTGGTCAGTATGGGTATTTCAACATGTCTCTTTTTTAAATGAATCACTCGAGAGGGAATAAGAGGAAGATAAAAAAAGACAGCTTTTAAGGACATGCAAGTCAAATTTGCCCTCAAACATGGATGGAAATTGATGTGCATATATATATATTTTTTTTTTTCTGGGGGGTAGTGCCAAAAAAAGTATTATTGCCATAATACTTTTAATCCAATTGTAAACAAAGTAATTCCTTAGAAATCTTACTGGAATCAGTAGTAATTTCATTCCAGACCTGCCTTTTTATTAAACAAACAAACAAAGAATGGTTGTTCTTGTGATAGCTGTGAGTGGATGCTTGCAGAAAAGTCTAACAGGCTCAGAGTAACAATTCTTGCTACACCAGGTTGGAGTTCAGTGATTGACACTTGGAGTCTTCATGAACCAGATGTCATAATTTTTCTGTATTTTTCCTGATGTGACATTTTTTGGAGATGCAGTTTTCAAAGTACGTTGTGTCATACTCTGATCTCAAAATATTTTTTTTTTTCCAAGGCTTAGAAACTCTGGCATTTGCTCTCATACATACTGATGCTGAGAGACTGCTGCAACACACATCAACTTTCCCAGCTTTTAATGAAGGCTATGGGAGCAGCAGATGGTGTTTGGTAGGTTTAATTTCTATCGGATTCTCCGTTAATTTGTTTTCTTGTGTGTGCTGTGTCAGAGTTGGATTTGCAATTATTAATTTAGCATGGATTGTTTAAATTAATGTTATTTAACAGGACTTTATTGGTAATACATATCATAAACAAACAAGTACAGTAGTAATGGGAGTACTAATAATCTGTTTAATTTATTTTTTTTTAACTTTATGTTACCTTGATGCTAGGATCTGAGAAGCTTTTATATCTGCAACCACGTGAAGGAAGTAGTAACTCATGAAGACTCTTCTTTGCAACAGCAGGAAAGCAAAACATATACTGTCCCAGATGATTCCTGCTTCTCCACTAGGCAGTTTACAATCTACATTGCTGGTTGCTGGAAGAAGAAACCATCAGCATAAGAACTACTGAAATAAGTATTTTTTGCAATGCTTAATCACTTAAATAATGCCTTTAAAATGACTTTAAATAAAGCCTTTAAATTGACTTGAATTGAGGAACTTTAATTTCATTTTTCTTAAGAAAACTGACATATACTTCCATCTGAAGTATATTTTCTTGTACAGCTAATTGGAAAGCTTCCAACAATTTGATATCCTATGAAAACTGAGAATTCATCATAACTGAAGAATTTTCAAGCAAATTCACCCTGTTCTAATAAGCTCTTGGTTAAAAAAAAAAAAAAAAAAAAGAAAAAAGTTTAAGGAAAGAAGTATTTTTGGTTAACTTGAAATATTTGATTTCAGCACATTTTAGAACGAAATTTATTATTATTTTTTTTAATCTCAAAATGACTGTCTCTTTTTTCTACTAAGAACAATATCAACATGAAAAGGAAGTGTGTTATTTTTGTCAAAATAATTTTTTAATTGACTACTACCACCTAATATTTTTCTTTTCCCCCTCCACATCTCAGTTCACAGGAATCCTTGGTGTTTCCATTGCAGAAGAGAAAAAAAATACTTGAAACCACAAAACTGCTTCCTTTGGGATAGGAGGAAAAAGACAGAGAGGAAATCCCATTCCTCCTGCATATAAATTTTGGCGTTGGCTATTTCTTCCTTTCTTTCTTTCTTTCTTTATTCTCTAAAGACAGTTCTTTTGGGAATACTCAAAAATTAAAACTGGGTTTTGTGGAGCTAGACTATAAACTAAATGGTCTACACTGCCCTACAGAATGGAGAGGACTCAAGGGAGAAACTCCGACTCAAAGCTGGCTTTACAGTTAAGCAAGCCAGCATACCAGACCTGGAAGTTTGAGCTCCAACTGTTTCTAAGCGTGCTATGCCCATCCCCTGGGGAATCAGAAAGCCATGTCTAAGTTTCTGATCCTGCTCCAAAAGTTTTGGATAATACAAGAACCACTGGGCACCATTTAACTTGTGAATTTGATTCTTGGTATTTCCTTTACCTCTATTGTCCACTTATCTATTAGGATCAGACGTGAGGATTTTTGAAATAGGAATTCAGAACTCTACTGCAGCTTCAATGAAATCAAACAGTAGTTCTGTTTTAAATTCCACCAAAAAAAAAAAAAAAAAGTATTTTTAAATTGTCAGCACAGGGTGCCAGGACAAAGTGGAGCCAAATTTATAGCCCACTGAGAGGTAAAGGGTCTCACTCCCCATACGTCCTTCCTACCTCCCTCCCTTCTGTTGCCTCCATTGACTCATGCTACCCACTCCAACCCTGTTATCACTACCAACTTGAGAATAATCATAAAAAATTACCTGAGGTCATTGTGCCTGCAAAAAAATTACAACTTTTACGCTGGATTAGCCTCCTGCAATTTCAGTGAGTTGAAGTGGTTTTGAGGAGCTGAACACAAGACCTGCTGCACAGCAAGGAGTGGGACTTTACAGCTAAGAAAAGGTGCCGTCTCTGTGCAGTGGTGGTGAGCTAGTAACTGACCTCAATTTGTATGGCAAAACCATAAACCCAATTATCACATGAACTGCAGATACCATGAAACTGTGTTAAGCTCCCATGTCACCATATTGTACATTTACAGCAAACACAGTTTGTGTGTATGTGAGTGGGGGTGTTAATAGTTCTCTGTGTATCTCCCTTTTTTCTAGGAAATATTTTCAATACCTTGTCTTGCTAGTCCATATATGACCAAACTCTATTAACTGAACTCATGTAAGATATTTGCACAAGGTATTATGTATTATGTCAAGAGAGGGCACATTTTAAATATGGTAGGAGATTTTGAAGGTGTTCCTTAAGCTTTAGGAAATTACAAAGAAAAACAGGCTATACTTACGGATACGGTAGCCTTTAACTGTACAAGCCAAGCTAAATGCCTGAATCAACCAGCAACTATTCTTAACTAATGACTCAATGTAGCCACAGGCTCCTATCTGTAAAGTAAAAGAACAGTTTCATATAACAAGACGTAGAAGAAATAAAGATAAGAAAAGTATTGCATCTCCTTAAATTACTTGAGAATATTATTACTGTCATTGGCTGAATTGCATCCCATTAGTAAAACAGATTAGATGTAAGTGTCTTTAGCAGTAACACATATCACATAGCAAGAATTAGTTCTTTTGATTATCCAGGAGATAGCAGGTATATAGGTTTTGCTTGTGTTTTTGCAGAGAAAGTGATATGTCTGGCATGTGATGCAGTGTGACGGCTAAGCAACTTTTATAAATCACTGAGTTAAACTTGCAAACATACACGGACAAGCTTAACTTAACATACACATGGCCCCACTGAATTCCCAAGCATAAAATGAAGCACATATGTGAGCATTTAGAACGTTTGCAAATTCAAACCACCCATAAATCAATTTTATTTCAGTACAGTGACTTATATAAATGTAAAAAGAAAAATGTCTGCTCTTTTCAGTCCAGCACTTAAATGTTCAAAGCTAAAAGGCAATTGCCAGGAATAAATCTAAATTTATCTTTCATAAAGTTTTAAGTACTGCCTTGTCTCAATCACCTATTAGTGCCACTGCAAGAATCTGTTCTAAATGGTTAATTAATGTAAGAAAACCTTTAATACTTCACAGAAGTGTTTAACATTCTATTATAAAATGTGTCTGTTTTCCCCTGAAGCTCACAATAGTTCTAAAGGAAAACAGAATGCAGCTTGTAATTTTGTAGTCACACAACTACATCTAGTACTAGGCTTGAAAATTCTAGTTTAAAATAAAAGGTTTAATTGAATGTGCACTATTTATTGATGGTGTAACTGATCTTGCACTTTTAACTCATTTCTCACCCCACCGAAACTTTCACAGACTTCTAAGGAACAACTTAAAAAGACAAAGTATTCAGAATCTGATCCTTTGAAAATAGCTTGTGAGCTTTCTCAGAGCCAGACTGAAACAAGTATGCACATTTTCCTATAATGTATATGCATTAGCATTCTCTGGATATACACTTGCAGTTTCTGCTTTAAAATGGAGCCTGCTTTGCACTAGCAAAAGGCTGTGGTCCTGAAAAGGATTTCTAATGACCATTCAGTGCACTGTGCATAATTCCAATGAAGCCACAAAAGTGCTCAGGGCAGCAGAAATGCAGCAGCTACTTACTGAGAGGATGTTCTTCATGGTGATCACAAAAACATTGTATGCAATCAGCCAGTCCCAGTAACGCAGAATACTCCTGATGGGTTTCAGCAGCAAATCTCCACCAAAGAGAAGGAAATAAAAGCAGGCTACCAAGTAGCCCATACAGAATATGCTGATCCTTGTGGTTCCCGTTATGAAGATTATAGTAAGCACAAACCAGAAGAGGTAACTAAATATTATCACCTTATACATGTCTAAGTAGGACCTGGAAGTAAAAGAAGGAGAAAAAATTACCATTTCTTGAGGACAATGATAAATTTCCACTATTTATGCGACTGGTCGCTACTTGTAGCTACAAACAGACAGCAGAGCATTCGCACCCCACGTCAGCATTTGGGCATATGCATAGAATTAATGCCAAGGTCAGTGGATCTGGCTGGCTCATATACTCAATTGTAGCTCATTCATGTGCATAAGCACCTTGCTGCATGCACCCAGTCAGGGCACCTTGCACCACACAGGATCAAGCCTTGTATCATAAAAGGGGGAAAAATATATTCTCACCAAACTTAATGATAGAGTGATATTACCTGTCAATGCCACTTCTGCAATTTAAAAGCTATCTAAAATAATCCTTTAAGAAGTGTGGGTAGTACTAAAGCAAATCTATCTTCAAAAGCCAGCTACAGTACTTCACTGCAAACAGTTCTGTATTTATAAATTCTAGGGAATTCAGCCTGGTTAAAGCCTACCTTTCAAAGACAGCTGCTAAAAATACCTTTCTCCAGTGGAGATCAACTGAAAAAGTTTTGAGGAGTAAAAAAGCTCCTACAGAATATAAATGTGCTAGAATTTACTGAGATGTTTGCCAGGAAGCTGCAAGACAGAACTATCTGAAATCAGCCTGGCCCACAATGGGAAAGAGTGAGAAACAATTTAGTATTTTTTTTCAGATTCATCAAAATCTTGACTTAATATTGACTCAGTGAGCTTTCAAATAAGAATATCTGCCAAAGGCAATACCAAATACTACATATAGTTAAACACTGCAAACCCAACAAATTCTTGTTTTCCACCCATTTAGTGTTTTGATTCCAGATGTACTATGTTTTCAGGGTCTGTTCACCAAGGCTGTGAAACTGGATTTGTCAGGAAACCAGGCAGGGAGACAGCACGATGGGAGTACACATATACCTAAGCCAAACCATGTAAGGAGTAAATGAGCTAAATGCAGTAGATGAAGCCACATAAAAAGGCCCATGCTGCTTAATGTTCTCAGGCTTAGAAGTTTCTGGGTGTGTGTATTTATAGTCCTACATTTATATGTATGTATTATACATTTAGCTTGCCGAAGCTAACTGGAGAGGCATTTAATGAAAGGTAATGAGAAAGCTCCTCTGTGTTTATTTCCCACAAACGTTAAAGAAATTTATCAACTAATGCCTGTGAAGGCTAAAAATTTCATGGCTTCAGAAATGCTGCTGGGTTTGGGGTGATAAAACATTATCAAATAATCTATACACACTAGGAAAATAAAGACACAGAAGATAACAGTTGAACAGATCTTCAGGAACTCAAACTTCACTCAAAATGGTGCTCTCACTGTTTTTCTCTAGGAAAAAACAACAACAACAACAACAACAGAATCTTAATATTTGGTGTTTCGTTAATAATACTTATGTGATGGATGGCTAGGAAGAAATCACCTTCCTGAAACCATTTTAACAATTGCAGTATTTCAGAAATCTTCTCCTTTGCTACCAAAGAAGTACATCAACATCTGTTGAAAAATGTCCCAGACAAAACTGAATTGATCAAATATGCAAGAATATTTTAATGCTCTTCAACAAATATGAATTCTGATTCTGAAAAGACAACATGAATTTGTCTGGATCCAAATATTCCAACATTCACACGTCATTTGGTTGAATCACAGTGCAACAGTGAATACCACTCTCAGATTAAAACATACAGAAATTAGAGAGAATATAAAAAGGAATGCAATAATTTAGTGTTTTTTTTTGTTTGTTTGTTTTTTCACTATAATGTTGATAGTCCATTACATTCTTAGCAGTCATCTAAAATACTAAATACAACTGCTCTTCTCGTTTTCAAAATATACATTAAACGTAATAGCGTTAGACATCAGTACACCAAAACAAAACAGGATGAAAAGGAAAGATTCTCACAAGGCAGGAAACAATACAACTGTATGATGTATTTCTTAGAGATGTAAATCTTTCTCATTTTAAGCAATACACAATTACAAGCAAGACCAACCACATGAAAGATTCCACGTTCAGGTTGTCTTCTTACAAAAATGGTGTTTGAAAAAGTCATTCAGGGTATACCTACATTATGGACATAACTGACTATCTCAGATACATCTGTGCTGGCCCAAGAACAATGCCAACTGATGCTGCACAGAGAGCAGTGGGCAGAACCTCAAATACCTGAACTCATGTACCTGAATAATCTCACATACATGAAAATATTCCCCAAATTATATTTCTTTCTATTGTAATACCCCCAGATGCCTGTATTTTTCTGTTATAGTGCGGAGTCATTTTCCAAACATCGTTTTAATTTTCCTTAAATATTTACAATAACATAGGTAGATCAAATGCTTTAAGAGAAGGAATAAAGATATGTTTTGGGTATGGGGGGCAGAAGAGAAGTAATAAAGATATGTTTTGGAGATGGGAGGCGGTTCTCAGTATATTGCCTCTCAAGCTGTATGATGCATTCTTAGATGCAAATCTTCCAAAATCAGAAAGTTAGGAAATGAAGAGTTTCAGTTCCTTGCTCTGGAGATTATAATGCAACAGTGAGAGACTGAAGTACAAGATTACCCCAACAGCTAAGAAGACCCTGCACAAACACAGAGTCAGTCAGGAGCCTTAACTTTTTTTTTTTTTTTAAACTTTTTCACATCAGAAAATTTTTAATCTTGGATAGCATATACTGTAATTTTACGCATTCACCGTAGACCGCAAAGATAATTACTTTAATGCTGTGTAAATCTTCCAAACCTCATTTTCTAAGCAGTTTTTAAATACACTTCCAGTGTCATAGAGGAGAAGCCACCCTCAGGATGTGGCATTTGAACACACCTAGAAAATCTGTGAGACAGCTGAATCCTAAGGGAACAGTCCCACTCCCCTTCATCCCCTCAGCTGTGTACTGCTGTCTTTGGCTCTAGCTCTTTAAATTTATTTAAAGAAGCAAGTGTATTTAAACTCATTTTGTGGGAGACAGAAGGAAGGACTAATTAATGACTATACAGCCTATGAAACAACTCATTGCTGGTGTGATGAATTCAAGGGTGAAACAACAGTAAAAGCAGGAGTGTGCAGATGGAAGCCAGGAATACATTTACACTTCAGGGGGAGATTAGCCACTATACCAGAGTACCAAGAACATCAGAGCATGGCTTTTGATAGCACAATAACTTCTGAATTAGAAAATATGCAGAAGAATCTTGAAAGACAAACAAAATATGAGAAATACTAATTGGCCAACAGTGTCATTAGCAGAATTCACTTATATTCTAGATGACTCTGTCACTCTAGTGACTGCATCAGTTAACAAAGGAAGACCAACTGATGTCATCTACCTGGACTTCTCTAAGGCCTTTGGCACAGTCCCACATGACGTCCTGGTCTCCAAACAGGGGAGATATGGTTTTGATGGGTGGACCATTCAGTGGATGTGAAGGTCACACCCAGAGAGTGGTGATTGATGGCTTTATGTCCAAGTGGAGGCTTGGTGACGAGTGGTGTCCCTCAGGAGTTTGTCCTGGGACCAGTGCTATTTAATATCTTTATAAATGACACTGACAGTGGGATCAAGTGCACCCTCAGCACGTTTGTAGATGACACCAAGCTGAGGGGTGCAGTTGATACAACAGATGGAATGGATGCCATCCAAAGGGACCTGGATTGGCTGGAGAAGTGGGCCCACATGAACCTAATGAGGTTCAACAAGTCCAAGTGCCAGGTGCTGCACCTGGGTTGCGGCAATCCCAGAAATGAGCAGAGACTGAGAGAAGAACTCACCGAGACCAGCTCTGCAGAGAAGGACTTGGGGGTTCTGGTGGACGAAAAGCACAACATGAGCCAGCAGTGTGCCAGAAGGCCAACTGCATCCTCATCTGCATCAACAGAAGAGTGGCCAACAGGGCAAGGAAAGTGATTGTGCCCCTCTGCTCTGACCTCATGAGGCCTCATCTTGAGTCCTGTGTCCAGGTCTGGAGCCCCCAGCACAAGATGGATGTGGGGCTGTTAGACGGCGTCCAGAGGGCCACAAGGATGATAAAGGGGCTGAAGCACCTCTCCTATGAAGAAAGGATGAGAGAGCTGGGACTGTTCAGCCTGAAGAAGAGAAGGCTCTGGGGCAACCTCATTGCAGCTTTTCAGTACTTTAAGTGGTCTTATAAAAAAGATGGAGAACAACTCTTTGCTAGATCAGATAACAAGAGGACAAAGGAGAAGGTTTTAAACTAAAAGAGGGGAGATTTAGATTAGAGGTTAGGAGGAAATTCTTTACTCTGGAGTGGTGAGGCACTACAATAGGTTGCCCAGAGAGGTTGTGGATGTCCCATCCTTGGAGGTGTTAAAGATCAGGTTAGACAAGGCCCTGGGCAACCTGATCAAGTGGGAGATATGCCCGCCCATGGCAGGGGAGTTGGAACTAAGTGATCTTCAAGGTCCCTTCCACTCCAAGGCATTCTATGATTCTATGATCTTGTTCAAAAACAAGGAAGAGAAAATCCGAAGTTCATTCTATCCATCCACCAAAACTTTTTTAAAAGTTGGCTGTCTGTACCAACTTTTTTTTGGCTGTCTGTACCAACTTTTTTGTCATCCACCAAAACTTTTTTAAAAGATGGCTGTCTGTACCAAATTATCTGCTTTTATTTACTAAAGCTTTATTAGTCTTATGATCACTTCAGTATTTTATTTCCACAGGAATTACTTGTTAACTGTAATGCAATCCAGCCTGTTGCAAAAAAAGATTGCTCTAGGTGTAGTTGTGTTCCCAGCAGGCTCAATAATGTGTTTGGCTGTGGCCAGTCCAGTGTAGTAGTGGATCACTACCTTTGCCTGCAGGCCCCCCAAGGCACTGATGCTGCAGCTGATAATCATAGAATCACAGAATTGTATAATCACAGAATCATAGAATGGCCTGGGCTGGAAGGGACCTCAAAGATCATCTAGTTCCAACCCCTCTGCCACAGGCAGTGATGCCACCCATTAGACCAGGTTGCCCTCAAGTCAGCACTTTGAAGTTTAGGGAAAGAACGCACTTTTCTGTTTACACACTGATGAGACAATACTGTCCTGTTACATTGACATAGGTCAATGTTTCTTCATTCTGGAGGAGCTCTTGTTGGGTCATTTCATTGTGGTCCCTTAACAGCTACCTGTTTTGCTTTGAGTGTGGATCACTACCTCTATATAACCCCAGGGCTCTTCCCACAGCCCTCTTCTGATGACTAGCCTCTCCCTCTCCTTCAGGCATGTTACTCCTATGTGTTTACATAGCTGTCTCTTTACCTCTGTTCTTCCAATTTCTTCTCTCTCTCCCCTCTTCCTTATCTCCTATTCCTTACATTCTTTGCACCTGGATCCTACATCACAGTGTTTCCCCTTCTGATCTCAACACTGCTAATTTATCACCAAGCAGCTATTCCCACAGCCTTTCTCTGTAGCTCCATTTCAATCTCCAGAAGTCAGGTTCACTGATTTTCCCTTTTCCAATAGCTACATCAAAACTTCTGAAAATTAGCTCTATTATTTTAATGGACTTCTTTGGATTTAGTGTTGTGGATAGATCCTGTAAGACTTAGGACTGTTATTTTCTTACTCCCATTCTCTTATCAATGAAGTCCTTCCTTCATGATTCTATTTTCTTTAAAAATCCACAAATCCAAAGCTGTGTTATTTAAGGCCATTTTATTAGCAATGAAATGTTTATTTGCTTTATACAAATACGATGGGAAGCCTAAAATGATGTTTTGCAGATCCTTTTTCACTAACCTGAGTTAGAACTGTAGTTCCAAAAAAGGTATTACAGCTGCCTTTGAGAGAATTTCTCTGACTCACCTGATGATGGTTCCCAGGAGGGACTGTTCAATGACTGACTGTTAATATTCTTTCTGCTCTCAGGAGGCAAAAAGTAGATTGCAATCCCAAATTATTTTCCTGTCAATGTCTAGGAGAACATTGGAAAACTGCTTGAGAACTGAAATGAGGATTTTCTGGCATTAGAGACTGTGGGAAAGGATTATCCTCCATGAAGTCACTTCAAATTCTGTTTCATTTTAAAAGCTCCTACTTCTATTATTCGCTTTTATTTCTGTTTCAAAGCCTTTCAGTTTTGCTCTCCCTTGGGTTTATGCACATATCCCCTGAGAAATCTGGGGGTGGAAAAACAAGAAAATTTCAGGAAATCTCTTCCTTAGACTGTATTTATCATTTTTGAGCTCAAGTATTTCTCCGGAAAGAAGAAAATTAAGCATTTGGAAACATTATTTTTTCCTGCCACTGTTTATATTGCAGTTAGAAGCTTTTTAGCCATGTCTATTAGAACAAACTGGCACCTTCTCAAGGAATCAGACACATCAGAAGAGTGCTTCAGTCTTCAAGTGCCACTTCTTTTCCTTAGCAGTAAATACACATTGGGCTTCTCAGAAAACACATGAATACTAAGCACTATGTTTCTGATGCTTTGTAACTTATTCATAACCAGGTTGTCTTCACTTATCTGTCTGGATCTTTCTGACTGACTTTTGGATGAATGCCATTTTTCATTTAACATGCTTGGATAAGCTTTAAAACAAGGTTGCTGTCCCTGATAAAAAATATTTAGATCATTCTGAAATGTCTCCATCAACGTGAAAGAAACATTTTTAGATAAAGCCCTTTTAGTTCCAAATTGTCTTGAATATAGGCCAGATACATGCATCTTCTTCTGAGGTATATCTTCAGTCCATTCTCCAGAGCTTGAGAGTCCTTCTTTTAAAAGATTTATAATCTCTAATAAAAGATTCAAAGTCATCTTAAGAGACTGTCCAGCCATTCTCTGTCACTTCTTTGAGGCAAATTAGGCATTGGACAGTGCGATCACTTGAAAATAACACCATTTAAAGCCTGGGAAAAATCCGCATTGTAATGAAGGCATTGAATGGGACACTAAAGGAAAGATCCCATCAGGCAGAGAAGATCTATTATGCAGATCATACTAAAGGAAGGTCTGTTTATACCTGTCTACACATTCTACAAGTATGTTCCCATTACAGTTCCAGGAAGCTTACACTTCAAATTCAGAAGAAAAAACTTTATAACATACCTACCCCGGCATCTACAAAAAGGATATCATAAACAGGAATTTCCTCTGTTCCTGAAATGTGTTCTCTATTCATTTGATGGAATTTTCAACAAAAATGTCCCTGTTCTGTTTCTTTCCCCACCTTGTTCTTTTCATTCTATTCACACAACATAAAGCTATCGCAGGAAACAGTCACACAGATTTCTGTATTTGTCTGAAACAAGCATAGAGTGATCATGGGTTATCTGTACAGCTCACCACTATGAATTCTTTGTTGTTGTTGTTGTTGATTTGGTTATTTTCCACCAACAATATCACTTCTAGACACAAGGTGCAAATTCCCAATTAAATGGCTGCATAATACATATGTGTATCATGTATACACAGTCTATTTTCTCAACACATGCTAATTAGTGTGTTTCAATACATATAAAGCCACCAATGGCTTCAAGCTGAGGCATGCCATGCAAATGAATCAAAAGACAGAACTTAACCTAAAGGATTGTGGAGAGGCAGCAGGCCAATTCACCTTGGACTTTGCCTTCCATTATAAATCTAACTCTGATTCCCATCCAAAATCTTCAAAGAACATCCTTTGTGCTTCAAACTTTTCATGCTTGGCCATTTGGGAATATCTTCTACAGATGACTAGAAATACCTATCAGATGCCAGGGAACTTTGAAAAGATGCCAAACTACACTGTTTAAAAAACAGTCATTTTCTTGACCCCCTTTCCCTTCTGAAGATAGCCTCCAGATATGGTGTCACTGATAATGATTCTTTTTTTCACAACTTTTTTTTTTTTTCCTAGATTAAGATGGGAAAAAAAGATCTATCTCTTCTTTCTTTGAGAAATCACATTATCAGCAAGGGTCTTTGCCAGTGACCAAGGGACCAAGGAGACCAAGCATATCAGAGTGTCTGATGCAACTGCTGAAATAGCTTTTGTTTTGTGGACACCACCACAGTGGCAATAAGAATAACTCAGCCAATCCCCCTACTCATTCCTCTTGAGCAAACCCTATTTGGCAGATGTCTCTTGGAAAGCATCCCATCTTGATGGAGTATTTTGAAGAGATCTTATGACCAAGCTCTATTTGGCAGATGTCTCTTGGAAAACATCTCCACTTGATGGCGTATTTTGAAAAGAGGTTATGACTTCTCTCACTCCGTTTATGTTAGTGGGTCTAGAGCATGGGGTCCACTGTGGAGGCTGGAAATACTCAAGAGGGAGAACTTTTTACCCTACACCCAGAAGTGACTATAAATCTCTGGATAAGTTGAGTCAACTGAAAGTACTTCCATTGTCTCCTCTTTAAAGTTATTTCAAAACACATTTGGCCATCATTTCTAAGAGAAACAGCAGTATCATCTTAAGATCTTGAGAAGGGATTTTGGTGATAGCACTTCTCTGGTAACAGAAATACAAATTTATAAGCGTAAGGGAGACTTCACTAGACATTATTTCAAATTTTGTTATTCCTTTCACACTCACACATCTGTTAACATACATTTCAAAACAAACACCTAGTCTAAACAAAGCAGTAGCTAACAGATCTTATTCCTCCCATTTATTCCTGTAACACTGCATCAACCTGTCAGAGAGACCTTCAATTAATATTATGCCCAGCACAACTCAGAAGCGCTGAGCTAATCTGTGAAGTGATCACATCGGAATGCCTCCACTGTTTGAAGCCTGGGGATAAGAGACTCTCTCAGGCTCTTCACCCCCCCACACTCCCTTCATATTATTCACCTTTTTAAATAACATTACATACAATGCTGAGGAACAGAAAGTCAAGCCACTTGCCTTTTTAAAGTCACTTTTAATTTTTTTTACTACTTAGATGAAATAGCACAAAGGACATTTTCCTATTTTAGTGTATCATTTTGCTCGTAGACATCTCCGCAAGACATGAGTGATGACTTAGTGTAATTAAGCACATACATGGGCAAGTTCAGACAACAATTGGTTCTTGCTAATATGTATGTGTTTTTTGGGGAAGCCACAGGAGTGCTGAAATTGACCACAAACACTGTCTCACAGGGCATTCATGGAGGGAATATGCGCTTTCAGGCAAATTTATCACTGAACATCTCTTTGGGGAGCACTTAGACCAATCAGCAGTGTTAGGAAGGCTCTTGAGACTGTTTCCACCTGCCTTTTTCTAAAGCAGAAGCTGATTACTCAGAAGCTGTCTTACATCTCATAAAGCAGTAAAAGGCATGTTATGAGTTGGGAACACATATGTGTATAAATTTCAAGTAAAATTGGTAGCTGTGAGAGTTACTTTCACACTAGAGAACTTCACAAAAATGAAGCACTGTATTTTCCAAGTGTTTAAGATTCAGTTTTTACCGGCAGTAAATGAAGTCAGGAACAGGATTATGCTGGCTGAAAGATGCTGCCTCAAGATTCATACAAATTTCCACATTGTCTCCAGCCATGATTCGTACAGCAGCTTTATTTTCATCCTCAAACGTTTGCCTTTGTAAAGATGCACACAGCAGCAACATGAAATCATCTAGGAGAAAGCAGTGGTTGCAAGGAAAAATTCCGTCATTAACTGAGGTGTAGGGAGTGGTGGTGATATGCTATAATACAATTACCATGCTATAATGTAGTTTTCCCATGCTTTGATTATCCAAGACTGATTTTCAATGCATTTAACAGTGATTTGACATTTATTAATGTATTTGATTTTTTACCTGTCATCTTCTATGATTTTTCTGAAAAAAGAAATTAGAACTTTTTGATACTTCTTTATTAAAAATAGGATATTGAAAAACAGATGAAGAAATAACTAATTTGTTGAATTTTTCTGCTACACACAAAGCCACACTTTGTATTCAATTTCCCACAGAATATGTCAGCTTGCTGCTGGAGAGTAAATAAAAGCCTGGCTTCAAATTACACTGTGCAGATGTTTTAAGCAAAAGACACGTAAACACTTCTCAGCTATGTGCTAAAATACTTACAGACAAGGAAGACAGGGTTTGGTCTCACAATGAAGTCTGGAAAGTATAACCACTTTATGATGTTTGAGTTGAAGTTGGCATTACCACTTCTCCATGGATAGTCTATATGACAAAAGCACGTAGAAATGCAATCAGTACTTTACAACAATTACTTCACCCTTTTCTTCTGAATAGTTGTGAATACTTATCAATTTCCCAGCACTTTTCTGTAAAAGCAAGCAACAGTAATTGTCCATAAAAGGTAAGCGTACTTACCTTTACAAGGAGCAGGTGGAATGCCAATACAAAGGAAGTACTGGAATGTAATGATGCATGCCAGAAAACAGCAATACTTTGGCCAGATTTCTGCAATGGCTTTTCTTCTACGTCGATACAATACAGCAATCAACCAGAAGGCATGAATCATTGCATAAAAATCCATTCGTTGACCAATTACATTAACCGATAGAAGAAAACAGGTCTGTGAAGGAAGAAAAGAAAAATAAGGAACATTTGCAACCTGATGGCTAATCAATTTAGCAATTCAATTTAGCAGATAAACTATTCTGGGGATTTTGACAGAATGCTTGGACACATGCTGGGGCTGACTGCAGGTATCCTTTGCCAACCAACATGCTAAAAGAGTTTGTATCTGTCCACCAACAACTTATCCCACCACACCCCAACTGCCCAGATTTTCAATACTCTTCTATGAGTGTCAGCTACAAGAATACAGCACTAAAGTGGGTTTCCATTGTGTGATATCTAGAGATATGAAATGCAAAGAGCATTCTCACAGTAGCCTATAAGTGAAATGTTTAATTGTTGCCAAGCAAAGCACATATTACACAACCATATATTTTGATAGCACTTACAGATGTGAGAAAGAAAAGGAACCATTAAGAATAACAACAACTAAAGTGTATCCTCATGTGGGAACCAGACGAAAAGAAAAGGGATTTAGACAATATAACTTCTGTTGGCTATAGACAAATCCAGTCAATTGCTGTAAGGCAACTTTAGTTCTCCATTCCTTTTAAGGCTCTTTATCCCAGACCATTTCTGTTCTCTGGCTCCACTTAAAGTACATCCTTCACTCAGTGCCATGAAGCATGTTTTC
This sequence comes from Aythya marila, assembly GCF_965140915.1. Taxonomy (NCBI): domain Eukaryota; kingdom Metazoa; phylum Chordata; class Aves; order Anseriformes; family Anatidae; genus Aythya; species Aythya marila. Next base: position 103,152,989 of record NC_139043.1, on the reverse strand, counting down.
AGACATGGTGAATAATTCATATTGAATCACTTATCCAATGTACTTCACTATTTTGATCTCCTCTTTCCTCAGATTAAGATGAGGTCAAATTTATTTCCTGAAGGAAACAACTTGCTGATTAATTTTAACTTTCTTTCATTCTTAACTCTCAGGCTGGCCATAAGCAGTTTATTCTGTTTATCAAGACCAAAGGGCAGTAGTCTTTAATGCATAGGTCAAGAACATCCTTCTAACTAGATTTGGGGTGCATTAGTTTAGCAGTTACTTTTTGTAGATAGCCATTAAACATTTTGAAAAACAAAACAAAACAAACAACAACAAAAAAAAACAAACAACAGTTTATTTGTTCTACAAACAATTTTGACAGTACATTTTGTGTGTCTATAGACAAGCAGAGGAGCTGGGAAAACTGAATTAGAGCAATTCTAATTTTTATTTTTTTGTTTTTGAGGTGCCTGTTCAGCACAGTTTGCCTTCAAGGTAGTTTCAGTTCTGGGATTTTGGTGCCAGATATAAGGAATACATTAGTTGAACTTAAGCCCCATCTGGGCTATTGCTGCTGGCAAAGCAGACAAGCAGATCTTCTACAAAATAAGACGACAACCAGATATTTAGGATTTGTCATGGATCTTCAGAAAAAATCACTTCACTAAATTTGTACCTGCCTCTCCTTACATTTTGTGCATTTCTTGTCTACTGTAAAGATATTTGGAGAAAGAAATTTGTCTTAAACATGTTGCATAAAATGGCAATAACCTTTGCTGGAGCTCTTGCTCCTGTAGACTTTTAGCAGTTATAGCAACAAGCATAAAAAAGAAGGATGTGTTTGTGCAGCCAGAGGTAAAAGAAGTCCAGAAATTATTAAATGTAGACAATGGCCTGCCAGCTCCTTCTTCCTTCTGTTCCTGCAGTTCCTGGTTCCCTGTGTGTTCATTCATATGAGGGTATTCTTCATTTCTGTCCCTTGCCCCACCTGTCATACCTTTTCGTGAGTTAAGACATGACCAGTTAAGGCTAGGTCAATGAAAAACAAGTAGAAAGAGAAAACAAATACGACATAAAAATAAAATCAAACTGAAAACCACTACTAGCAGAGAGTAACTGTTGATGTGACATAAGTTATTACTAAGAAGCATCCTACTGTCAAACATAATTCAAGCTAGTATCCAAAAATAACACAACCAAAACATTTGGAATAACAGTCTAAAGAAAATTAATATATTACAATTTACCTCCAAACCAAACTTGTAGAAGAAGTAGTTTATGAAATACTTGACACAGTTTACCAGTCCATCATCCAGATGTGCTCTTGTAATATCGTGGAAAATGGTTTTAGTCACAGGTACAGTAAGGTTATTTCGACATCTGTAGTACTCTTGATGACGGTAAATTGTAACTTCAAAAGCCAGAATAGCCAGCATCAGTAAGTTGTTCTACAGGAGATACAATCAGAAGAATACTAAATAAAAACAAAACCACAAAAAGCTATAAAACTTTCTGATAAACATCAACCAATGAATGCTAAAATGGATATTAACTTTGAGAGCTCCCACACTCCAGGATGTAGTGGAACTTATTCTTAGCTACTAACATTGAAATAAAGTGAGGTTCCTACCACTTACTGGACTTTGTACTGAGATTTGGAAGATAAGACATTTCTTTAAGAATACTGTAATGAACACTAGTTGTAGAAAGGAATTGAAAATGCATTGACCCAACTATTTTCCCTCTCACGTTTCATGGCTTCCCTTAAGATATCATGCTTGCTTTGGAGGAGATAGAGGATACAACCATCTACAAAGTCAGCTGCAGGGGTTCAGCTGGCAAGTACTAACTTCCTAAAACCACAAGGACCCTCAGTACTGCAAATATACCCTGGATACTCTTTCAAATGAACAATGATAAGTCTATCTGTCAGTCTTCATTCAGGCAAGGCTCTTTCTGTCCCAGTGCCAGCCTGACTGAAATAAAGTCATTAGCTTCTCTGAGATCAGTTTTCTCTCTCAGGAGGGAGACCTGTTTTCAGCTCAATTAAAGAGAAATATTAACCAACTCCAAAAGTTGGTTAAAACCTGAAGAAAGTTCCTCAAGGAAACCACAAATGAAGACGAAGAGGCAATCTCTGGATTTCTATTCACAAGAAATATTTGGGACAGTAATGTTTTTAATTAGTTTATTTATTTTTACAATAAGTTATTTCTGTTTGTTGTCCCTGGGCTGCTCACTGCTGTTGGGAGAGTTGCCACTTGGCAACTTCACCCTCCATGCAGAACTCACGTCAGCCATTGCACCTCCCCACATATATTCTTAACTGACAGAGATGCATGTCTAAGGGAGTGAGAGGCAGTGGCACATTTGGTGAAGGCAGAGGCACCTAACAAATTGACTGCACAAACAAAGTACAGAGAGGCAAACTCTCAGGGGAAAAAAAAAAAAAAAAAAAAGAGGAATAAATCAGCTGTTAGATCAAAGACTGCTATTAATTAGTTAATAGATTTCTGACTGCTTTAAATTTTGTGTATACAAAATTTGGAGATTCCTTAAATTACATAGAAGTGTGCAAGGTTTTCCCTGGGAATTGATAAATTTATTGTAAGTAGGGTTTTTTAATCAAGATAGGAATAATACAATATTGTTCACAGGCATCAATCGAAAACAAGAAGAAAAACAAAAGATATCAATTTACTAGTGTCTGAATGAATTATTAACTTAGCTTATTTCATTTTCTAAACTGAGACTAAGGAATAAGCACTTATAAAAATTAACTGCTTACATGTATAGCATATACTGTCATGCAAGGCAATTACTCCAAGTAGACCCATCAGTCCTGTGATACCTGAAAGCCATATACCTTTTCATTACTTAGAGCTCTTAAATACCACATTTCTTAGAGTGTTGTTAACAGACAGTAGAGTCAGAAAGTGATCCTTCTGCATGCAGATTGTCTTAATTGGTACTGAACCCCATCTGGAAATGACCTACGTAACAGATATGGCCTTCTGCTGTTTCTTTCCCTCTGTACTTCTGTACTTCCCTATTTTAAACAGCTTCCATTATTTTTTGTGTGCTATATATTTCAAAGACATTACTGAATTCATCACAAATAAGAAAATATTTCAATACAGATAGTTAAAGAAGTTACCCTTAAGTACACAAGCAGGGGATAAGACTTCCTCAATCCAACCCACTCTGCAGGATCAACTGGACCACTGTAGAGGATTGAGGTTTTGAGTTCTTCTATATCAACCTTTGTTTCATTCTCTCCAGGCTAAAAAGAAAATGCAATGATTTATATAAAAACAATAATTATTTAAGGCTGTTTGGGGTTGGAATGATAATTGACAATAATACATCAGGTGAATTGTAATTTTCAATACTTAGTATGCTTCTTTTTGCTCTTCATTTACGAAAGCAGCAGCCAAACCCTTTTAATGTACATCTATACTCACCAATGTACAGTTACTGGAAAAAGTGCTGGGATCAATAGATGTGAGCTGGTACAACATTTTGCAGACAATAATCACACATGTCCAAACAGTGCAGATACTTGATGCCAGTGGGCGAAACTGAGCATATGGCAAAGCAAGAGCCCAGGCAATTAAAAACACAAAGTTAAACAGAGACACCTGAAAACACAAAAACAGGATGGAGAGAAATTACATGTAGTAACAAGAGAACAGAGAAAGTTTGACCTGTTCCATAATAATTTAAAAATAAAAATCACTCAAAACAAAGGGACACAGAAAAACAGAAAAATACTTAAAAAATACATGTACAGCACTATTCACAATAGCACACACAAAGTGGTAAGTGAGGAATGGAAAACTTAATATTTTCGCAAGAATGTTATCTCCTACATAGTGTGAATACTCTTAGACCCTCAACACTGCATATCCACCCTAGAAACAACAGATGCCAAATACAACAAATCAAATGTTGATTCTGTTGCTTAAGTACACATGAAACAAAGAAAAGATGATACAGAGTCATGCGTATGTGGAACTTGCTTTCATCTTCTTGAGCTCTTTTTTGCTGATAGTTGTGAGAAAAGGGATTTTTATTTTGCTGTTTAAGGACTCTGGTCCTACAACACTGTTCAAGGAATGGCTATGTCAGGTGGAGAACTTACACTGCCCACAGCAAAGGCACAGCTAATGGTGGTCCTCACCTTTTTTAAAAATGCAGTTCCATATTCCTGTTTCTTCAGGTCCAGTTTAAGTAATTTTCCTATGTGTTTCTTCCTAGTCCTCTTCTACACTCTCCATCCTTACACTACTAGTGTGTAGGGAAGGAGATGTTTCTCATGAGTCCAGATTACTAGACTAACTGAACCTTAATATTTAGGAAAAAAAGGGGAAGGAATAAGAATATCTGAGCGGGAACAATATCATTGTGAGAGACAATTTCAAGGCAGGTCCCCAGCAGCTGACAAGCCCAGCTGAATGCCACAGCTTCAGTGAGGTCTGACATAAGGAAGGTATCTCCCTACAACCAGGTGTACCACTGTGCAGCTCCCAAGCCTCCACCAAGGTTAAGATTTTGACAGCAAGCGTTTACTTGCCTCTTTCACTGTGACCCAGATGATGTAAGAGGAGACAATTTTGATGATGTGCAACTCCAAAAGCCACCACACAAAGACTTGCATCTTATGAAAATACTCCAGGAATTTCAAAAACAGCACTGTAAGGCGATCAATCACCAGATGCCACTTGTTCCTTAGGTCTGCAGAGATGTCCAAGCAGAACCATTGGGAGGAGAAAAACAGAAGGTCTTTATGAAAAGGAATGCTTCATCAGGGAACAACGAGCTTTCTACTTCTGCTCTTCTAGGCCTTAGAGTAAGACATGAAGGGGGTAAAAGGTATGGTTCATTTGTTAGCTAAGATAAAACATGGTTGAGGTCCATTCAGCTATGGTGTTTTCCCTTCTGACCCACATTCACTGAAAGCCTTCCCCACTACCAAGTGCTGGTGGTGGCTTCCCTTGCCAATTCTGCTTTTATTTCTCTGTAGCAAAGCCCTGCTTGGGCCCCATTTTCTGCCAGTGTCTTTGGACATAAGCTTAGGGATTACCACAAAGTGACTAGCTCTAGGACTCTCCAGACCTGGCCCTTATCCAGGTCAGAAAGAATAGGATTTTATCTAACATTTGGAAGATACAGACACAGCCTGTTTTCAGAAAGCACAGAATATTATTCAGAAAGCTTTTCAGCCAGCCTGGGAGAAATTCAGGCACACTATGGCAAGTGTTCTTGTCACATGGCTTTAGACAACTATATTATAGCTGCTGTATGTCAGTCAACTAAACTGCCTTGAGAAAGCACACCTTCCCAGTGTGTGATTTGTGGCATCCCAAGATAGATATCTAAAACAGGTAAGGTAAATTGCAGTCTAGTTGAATATTTCTCTCAGTTGAAAAGGGAGCTCTAGCAAGTTGAGATCCTGAAACTGGGTGAATGTATCCCTTCACAGACAATGTTTTACTACAAAAGCCATCCTCCCAAATAATACCCCCATGACCAAACATGTGGAAACAAGAAATGTCTATTACATATGAATATGTAGTAATACATATACTGAACAGTGTTCTCTTTGCTTATGGACTGGCTAGAAAACTGTTCCATCAGTCTCCTACATATAACGACTTCACACTGTACTAGAGGTTTCAGAAGCATTTTGGAGATTAGGAAGGATTTTGCATACTGTAAGAACACTTTTACAGCTAATAACAGAGATGGAAACATTTCAAAATGGGGCCAAAACATGTCACTGTTTAATCTGGTAAAAACATTAAAGAGTTACCAGCTTGTGTATGCAAATATTTCAAGTCATCCAATTATTTTGCTTATAAAGCAAACCAAGATGGTTACTCTGCACATATTTATGTGAGAAAACACATGCACACTTGTGGAAAAAAAGCTGATTTTAAAAATACCTGACATGCAAATTCCAAATTATACTTTTTTTTTCCTGTCCTTTTCCCCAAGCACAACTTAGAAAATCCTAATAAAAACACCGAGTGATGTACGTGCATGATTATGTAATTAAACTTGACAAATTAAGCTAGCAAGAGAACTCTAATCCTACATGTGTGATTTTATGAGCATGATGAGTGCATTTAAGTATTTAGAGAATTAGAATTATAGATGTCCTCTCTCATTTTTTCATTGCATTTATTTCAATTTGTAGCATTACCACCATGCAAGGTATCTCCAGACAGTGCCAGTGAAGTGGAGCAGGGCAGAGGAGGTCTTTTAATGAGCGCTGTCTAGCATGTCAAAACACCACATGCACAGAGGATAAGATACAGTCTGATTCCACCATTGAAAAATTGTACATCACTGTACAACAAAGTCTGCACACATGAACATATTAAAATAATGATAAAAATCAGACATATGGCCATGGTCATCTAACAGTGATGTAACTCTCTGGTAGAAATAAATGCATGTGCAGATTAAGGATGGATCACACACTGGCAAGTAGCATCTCATGCTATTGCCAAGCCCCACTGACTACAGTGCGGGGGGGGGGGGGGGGGGGGCGGGGCTAGGGAGAATGCTGAAGCTCCCCACTTCCCTGTTTGCATGTTTACACAGGGTAACCTTCAACAGATGACCCCCATCCTCAGCCCTTCTGGTATGTGGGGATGGCCAGCACACAACAAACAAACTTATCACTCCTTGGAGACCACATGAGAGCTGTCCAAGAAAGGTTTCCATGTCCTATGAACATCTTTGTGAGGGAAGATGTCCCAGCCAGGAAAGAGAAATAGTTGCTGCTGAGCTCCCATGGGGCAGCTAAGCTAAACACACTGCCATTCTTCCTTGACAAAGACCCTGTCTCTATTTATGTGTCACAGTCCTATAAGTATTGACACAAACAACAAAATCTGTGGTAAGGCTATTTCTGGACGGTAAAGTTTCCTTGGGTGTTTGAAATGCCTCTCCCTGGTTTTCACTCATGGCTCATATTCCTAACAGAGTTTTGGAAATAATTCAAGCTAGGAGTTCATACTAGCAACATCAAGAATGACAACATCAGCACTACCCATGTCTGCCCTTAAGCATTTTTATGTTCATCTGGCATCAATTACACATTCCATATTCAGAAGTGAAAAATATGACACTAATGTGCACATGAATAATGAAGTAAAGCCATTTCGAACTTCTGAATTCAAATGCCTTGAAAGCATAAAGTATCAGAGATTAAAAATGTATGTGTATTTTTTTTATCTTAAAGAGATTTCACTCTAAAGGTGTTTGCAAGGTTTGGGGTATTAACCCAACCCAGAATACCGAGAAAAAATCACTCTTTAAAAAAAGGTTTTGGTTGCTGTTGTTGTTTTCATTCTCCTAGCATCCTACAGAAATAGTATGATTTTCCTTAGAAAAACCTGCAGCCTGTTGAATAATTGACAAGTAGCCATCTGCTCAGTTCAGGCTGCTTTGGCAAAGACCCTATGTAAAATTAGAAGAAAAATGTGATAATTGAAGTGAGCAGAGATGGCCAAGAATGAGCCATCTGCTACCACTGTTACCTAAGGCTGAGGAAAGCAAAATTCTTAATCTGCAGAGCTTACCTGTAGTTTCTTCTTCCTCTGACTCACTGTCTTCATCATCATCATCTTCCTTGTCATCATCCTTCTCTTCTTCTTCTTTTCCTTTTTCTGCCCTCCCTTTCCCTCCCTCCCCATCTGGCTCTTCCATTCTTTTCTCACCAGCCTCTTTCAGCATTTTATCCTCTTCCTTTTCACTGCTGGCAGTTAAATTCATCATAGTTATGTCAGGCAGGCTTCCATCTTGGTGCACCAGTCTGTTGGTAAATAGTGATATGTCAGCAAACTTAACGGTAATGACATTGCAATCTTTTTCAAGATGTATAACTAGAAAAAAAAAATATATTTTTTTTTTTCATGGAAAATGCCTTAGAAGTGGAAAAGCTAATGATTCTGGTACTTTCTCCAAACACACACTGCAAATTGAGTTGGAATGTATTAGTAACTACTTCTCACTCAGATACTAATGGTTAGTTAGTAATGAGTGGTATTGACACTTAAACTTGACATTTTCCCCACTGGAGAAAATGGTCAGAGTTTAAGATGTAGAAGCATGAAATGACATTGTTTAAGAGCAAACATTTCATGACTTCACAGGGGACTTACTCATTTTGTTGGTTTGGTAATTTTTTCTTGAGGCTGCTCAAAGTAATTGGAACAGAAAGAAAAAGGGAGATGAGAACAGAGGGGTTACAGAAGAAGGTCATTGACGAATATGTCATGCTACATCACAAGTAATAAAGCATTCTCCTACTCCATCTGCAGAAGCTTTCTGATGCCAAGAGCATGCCATCATGATATTCACAGGGTGCTTCTATAAAGAAACAGGGAACTGCAGCACAGCAGTTAATTTATAACTATCTCATACTTAGTCTCTTAGTAATTTTCAGACTACAAAAATGGAGATGCAACTCATTTAACACAAAAAATTATATTTCTGTATTGCCATGGTGCCAATTATTCTGAGGCTTATCCAGCATTTCTTTTGCTTTTTCAAAAAAAAAAAAAGAAAAATTTCAGATGAAACTTTTTGATTTCGATTTTTTTCCCCTCAGTTGTGCTGCTGGGACTCAACTCCCATATTAGCATAAAACCCACCTTTAGAGTTTAGTGCCATAAATAGTCCCTCTGAATAGGACTTCTTGCAATAAAATCTCCTTGGCAAGTGACTATCTTTATGATCAGGTAACTTAATGTTAGCTATGCTATTGAAATTACTATACTCAGTATATTTTTAAACATCTGTTAGACTGTTCCTGAAGAACTACAAGTAAATTTAATATGCTATCCTACTGTCTTGGGGCTTCATTTTTCATGATGTGAAAATCAGGCATATGACCATTTAGACAGTAAATTCTGCCAATTTTAACAAGGATTTTTATGGTTCAAGAAACTAAAATCTAGATTTAAACACCTGATAATTAAAAAAAATAAGAGTATAGGCTAAGCAGTTAATGAGAAAGTCAAACAAGCAGATGTATTTTTCTAATATTTGGTTTTCTTTAATTTGGAAATTTTGGTGGTTCAAATGAGGGAACAGATACAGAAATTTGACTAAACAATGCTTAAAAAGTAACATCATACTAATTGCCAAAAAATACAGAAAAGATAGCTGATGGATAGAAGCTTAACAAAACAGTCAAGGTCCCAAAAATTTCACTGAATAAATCCAACCATGAAAATGTTTACTAAAACCACTCATCATTAGGCTATGAATCTCAGAATCTCGTATTTTAAACAATATATTCAGTAGTTTCATCTGCTGAAAATAAGGCCAACATATTTCATTTTCATAGATAACCCACTGTATATACTGAAAGGATATTCAAATCTCAATAAAATGATTAAAAATAATATTCCTTAACATGATATAATCTAACTTTGCATATTTATCTAAAACTGTAATAATGCACCATCAGGAGGGTAATATAAATATAAAGAAGAGAGAATGAATTTTTGGTTCAGTTTGAATGCTATGGAGATCCTCAACTAATATAAATCATCAAAGCCCATTTTAAAGGCAATGCCCAATGAAATGAAAGTATCTCTATAACTAGACGGGTTTTGTACAGGTGCAATTGCATTGATTTTAAAGAGATAATATCATAACTGTCTTTTGTGATGAAAAAAAAATCTACATTCACAGTGGTGTAAATTAAGAACTTACTGACTTACCTCAGTGTAAACTGGAAACAAAACAAAAACAGGAATCCTACAGAATTTAGTGTGGGAGGACTAATCTTTCTCTTCGCCATATAACTCCCATTCATATCCAGGAGGTGATGGGGTTATAAAGGAGGGTACATACAATAAAAAGCATAAAGCTTCAGTATGAGTTTAATTTCCAGTACGTCAGTATCTAGTCCTATTGACATCAGTAGGCACAGGCACAGGACTGTGTGCTCAGGAGATCAAAGGCTAGATAAAAAGCCCAGTCCACTATTTAAAGAGTTAGTCTAGTTGGAACCTTTCTTCCCAGACCTTCTCATTTATTCCTAGAGTTGTTGCTCCTCTTTTATTTATTTTTTAATTATAAGATCACATGACATCACATAATAGATGACACTGAGAAATCAGTGTAAAAAAACTGCAGAAGTTTAGAACATCTCCAATAAGCTATCTGTACAGGCATCACAGCTAGTCAGGTGTTCCAACTAAGCTGGAAAGTATATACTGGTGGGAAATTATCCAAAATAACACAAAGGTATTGTGCTTGATACTTAGGAAGACACATAACTAAATAATAAGACAATCTTGAAGGTACAACCACTAATGCTTTCAACTGTGAACATTTTTTACCCTCAAGTTCACTAAACAGGGTATCAATAAAGAAAGGTATACTAGTACATCTAATTTTAGGCATCAAAGCAATTTCAATGGCATTAAAATCAGGCATGTGCCCCAGGTCCTTGCTGAAGTCCTAATATTCATCTGTTTATTAATTTGCTAAAGCAGGAGAGAAATTGATAACAAATTATTGGACGCATTATGAAGTATCTTTTACCTTTGATTATTTTCTTGTAATCGGTTTATGAATTGCTTGAGATTTACTTGCTGAAAATCATCTCTAGGGTTATCTGTCATGCACAGCCTTCACAACAGAAAGCTTCCTGCTCCACAGAACATCAGCATGCCATCTCTTGAATATGTCATGCATGGTTCAAACTGAGTACACAGTGCCATCCATAACTTTAATGGTACAGCAGGACCCCAAGTGCTTTCTTCCCCCTTGCCGGGGTTTTGTCTGCATGCTCCCAGGGCTGGATGGCTGATAATGTGCTGAGCTGATACATGCTGGGGGATGTGCAAGAAAGCCTCAGCACAGGGATTCCCCTCTCCTTCCTTGGAAAGCTGCCTTCATGCTGGGGGTCCTGCCATTGTAGATGTGTCAGTGCCCACTCTGGTACTTCCCTGACCATAAGCCTGCCACACAGACTGACCCCCCACCTTCACCTCACATTTGCCTCATTGCTGTGGACTTGCTGGGAGCTCACTGGACTGTGGCTGACCTTTATGACCATCTTCAGACCTGACCTTCACCCTTGCATTGCTAAATCCCCCCAGGTGAGAGCCCAGCCTTGACTTCTGGCCGTGCCCCTCAGTTCTCGGCTTGCTGGCCCTTGCCAAGCCACCTGCCCTCACCATTCCCAACCCTTCTTGTCAAATGGGTTTCCTTCAGGCCAGTGACAAGTCCTTCTATTCTCAGAGCTGATTATACAAAAGTCCATGCTTATTCCAGCTAAATATTTTGGAAGAAATCTCCTTTATGGAACTGTTTTCAAGATGCCATATATAAAGAGATGGCTATGAAGACAACATGGAATTTCACAGTTTGGATCCTGTAGCACCCAACTTTGTCTACAAATTAACAGCTGTAGTGTGCAATGGTTTTAGTGAATGGGATGTATATGAGTACAAACTCATATTTTTCTTGAAAATAAATACACATTGTACATTTAAATGACTCGACCCCAAAAAAATCACTTTCTTAAGAGCTTGTGAGGTAGTCAGGGATGTGTTCATGCAAGCAAATGTGTGTGCATGCAGGCATGCATCATTCCATGCACAGACAAAGGGTAGGTAAACGAGCCTCCTCAACCAAGTCTATTGTCTGCAGCCAATTACAAATAGCATCAATTATTCCTGTATTGAGACATGGGCAAAATTTAAGAGAAGAATCCCAACTGGGAGATGAACTCACAACATAGAAATATGCAGGAGAGATGTATTAACTGCTTCACCAACTTTACAAGACTACAATACCTGAACAACATTTTCTCCCTATTTATTTTACAGTACAGTGCAGCAAGAACATATTTTGCTGTAACACAATTAAGAAGTAACAAACAAGTTACGGCATATCTTTTTAAAGGAAAGGAAAGTTTGAGGTACCCACCTATTTATTATTAGATAAACACGGCCATTGACTTTGGCATGGCTATGAGGTGGGAGATGAAAGTATAAGAATGCATGAAATGACAGTGGAAAATGAATTAGAGAGAGAGAAAAGGAAACTGTTAAATAGGAATGAATGCACTTTCCTGTCTACCAAGAGACATATTGTCATAACAAAACACACCCTGAAAGCTTAATGCACACCATGCAGTGAAAAGTCTAGAAAGCTTGTAAATCCAATAATACTTAGACATTTAGATTGTATGTAACTTCAGTTAGAACTGCAGGTACTTTACATAGACCACAAAATGAGAGTGCAGCTTCAAGTAACATTATTGTGGACATTTTTTAAAAATAGATATATTCCTTCCTTATCTTAATGCATGAACAGTCTCAGCAACCTTAACATGAGTCTTCAGTTAGACACAAACATAATACCATAACCCTACATTTCAGCTCAGGGATAGATGGAGGAGCTGAAGCTGCTTTCTCTATTAGTCTCATGACTAGCTCATACTTGTTGTGGTTGGTTTATTATGTTTGCTGTTAAAAGGACTGAGTTCTGTCTTCTTACTGAAAATTAAAGATCATTTTCTTTATTTTTTTCTGTTGTAACAGAAGCAGCATAAAAGTAATCTTGAAAGGTAAACTAGCAGTTGAGTGAAAGCTAGTGTTTTCAAAGCAAAAGGGACAACTGAAATTTTAGACATATGAGTCTTTAGTCTGTTTTAGTTTTGCCTGCAACTTTTTTTCTATTTGACTGTTGAACTGTAGCTTGTTGTGCTCAATCTTATCCAGCTTTATGCATCATCAGTACAAATGTCAGTGCAGTTCCTACCCTGTCCTATCCTGGAGGTTTGAATTTTAAAGTCTGCTGATCCTCAGTATATATTCTGCAGAACAGAAATGATATACATGGTAACTGTGACTTTGAAATACTGCAAAATGGCAAATGTAGCACATTAGCTGCATTTAAGAGTTAAAAATATCTAGCTATTTATCTGAAAGTTCCATACAATCTTGTATTACATTTAGACTTAACAAAAAACAAACAAACAAACAAACAAAAAAAAAAAAAAAAAAAAAAAACATTATATTAGCCAGACAAAAAAGCTTATATTATCACAGAATCCTTTTCACTTGCCACTTTGCTTAAGAAATGTCCTAAAAGACCTGTTGCAACAGCAGATGTCTGCTTTCAGCTGTCTCAAGGATACTTACTCCTGGCAAAAATGTCACTGATTACAGAAAAAAATCCACATCCTACAACCTTATTTTCTGATACTAATCTTTTTTTTTTTTGTGTGTGTGTGTGTGTGTGTGTGCGCACTCTCGGCAAGACGTTGAAAACATTGTGTCTTTAGTATTAGTGTTCCATCCTCCCAGAATGATGTGATTTTAATTACAGTGATTTTCTTCACACCAGCATTTGGAGAGTAGTAGCTAATATTTTACTATCTTCCATGTATAATAGATTTTCAAATAGTGGTTTCAAAGGCAAGGAGCGTTGTACCATGAGACCAAAGTCACTGGGATTGTCTCAGGGATTTTTTTTCCATTTTATGCCTACTGGATCACACTAGTTGGGAGCTGGCATCTGTTTCTATGTTAGTCAGCGTAGTGCAAAGTGTTTAGGCTACAAAAGAGCTTGTGCAGTTACCTCAAACTGTAGTATATTTCCCCAAATGCCACAACCCAGGAACAACCACTGTTTCTGCTCAGACATCTATGTGGGTTCAGGTATTAGGGCTTGGCTGCCCAGTTCAGAGATGTTAATTTGCATCTGCTGCTGCACACAAAGTCTTCTGTGGGCAAAGAAAGTGCTCACAGAATTTCTGAAAGGACCCTTGAATTTACCATGGGATGTAGCAATTCAAGTAAAACAAAAAGAAAAAAGTATTATACAAACAGGCATTTTAAAAGTTAAGCCACAACATTGTTAGGAAATTTTGTCAAATTTAATTTGTTTTGTTTTTAGCAAATATTTGGCTTTGTTTTTATCAGCTTATGTAAATACAGAAACAGGACAGATTTGTTTTTATGTAGGAGAACGTTTAAGAGCTGAACACAGTAAAAGCGTGAAGAAGGTGAGGTCCCAAAATCATGAAAAAATTACAGTGAAGTTCTTGATGAGATATGCTGAATGTCTCAAAGAGCAAGCATAGCCAAGGACCAGAACCCTAAAGAGTGACCACAGGTTTGAGATATTTCCATTTATGAAGTTCAACTTTACAAAAGGGCCTAACTATCCAATGTGTATGTGGTACTTGCCAAAGATCTCTCGATCTCCATTTGGCCTTCAAAATAGACATTGAAAAACAGAAGTTACGCAAATTAAGTTTCATTATTTGTTACTGACAGGACTTACAAAATGGCACACAGAAATTAGGAATCTACCCCACAGTAAAAGTGAAAATGACTAGCGAGATAAATACCTAAATATCATCAGTACCTTTGAAAATGTAGCACCAAATGAAGGAAAGCAAGCAAACAAACAAACAAAAAAACACCACCTTCTACAAGTATTGGAAAGTAGTGGAAGAACGATACTTTGGTTGTGGCTTGTTTAGCATGGTTCTGGATGTTAAGGGATACTGATTGTTTTTTCTCCTTTGTTTTTAAACCAGGTCATTATAACAGAAGTAAATAACATCATTTGAAAAGTGAGCACTACAAGACAGTCAGAAACAGCATTTTCATACAGATAGCTCCATTTACTTATTTCTTTACCTGTAAATAGTGTTGTCTTGTTTGCTGGTTACAGCTTTTAAATCAGTGAGCTGGAGGAAACGGTCATGGAAATAGTGAAGATGTAAGATACACGCCAGTAAGAAGGAGGTGGGGATAAAGATGCGTGTGAATAGCTCAGCCACAGAAAACCTTTTTAAACCAAGGTCTTCTAGTCTGGAAAAAAAAAAAAAAAAAAAAAAAAAAAGACAAAAAAAACCACTAAGTCATCTTTTCACACCAAAATCTTTTCCTTGTCATGAGACATTATTACATATCATTAGCAAAGGGAAACAAGGGTTGGTACTTGTTCTGTGTTTTTACATCTTTAAATTCTTCTAAACCAGAAAGTTTTACAATGTATATGTCTTGTATTTGGCCTTAGTAATGTAGAAAGATACTTTAAATGTACAGAGCCAAATGTACCAGCCCTGCCACAACTCTCTTTTCAGGAACCAGATGGGTTGTCTCTGGCTGAAAGTACTGCACTGAAGATCGACTCATATTGCATTTAATTTCTCATGTAAACTCCTGTTGAGGAACGCCCTATACATCATGAGGAGGAAGAAACACAGCCCTCCTCATTAGCAGGAATGCTAGTCCATCTTCATCAGCACCAGACATCCTGTAAATCTACCCTTAGGCTATCCCCAGATCTTGCTCCTATGGTCAAAGAAGGAAAAGTATAGGTGCTGTACTGCTAATACTGGGAAGGACTTGACAGCAGATAGGGAAAAATATGACCCTCTGAGCCCTTGTCATGCCCTTTCTCATCTCTGTTGCTACACCAGTAAACCTACAGCTTCAGAGCTGAGTGCTTAGTCAACTATGTCTGGGAATGGTCTCATGAAGTTTTTCCACTACAAGAAGGAAGAGTGCTCTCAGAGCACATCAAACTCAAAAGTCCAATGGAAAAATAAATAAATAAATAAAACCACTTACTTGCTTTCATCCAGGCCTGTCATGTTCTTCCACAACCCAGGGAAAGACTCAAACTGGTATGTATAGATGAAGATAAGTACCAACATCGTGTAAACAACCACTGACATCCAAAAGTACTTTAAAATCTTTCTCCACCATTCATAGTGCACCTGAAAATCACACACTAAGGAATTTAAAAGAAGCTCAAGGCAAAGACACTGATAAAAGTATTGACAAAGCTGTACTGGAAAACAAAGGCTAAGAATATTACTCTTCCTAGCTGGCCTGAAGTAAACTGCAGACACAAATCCTTGTGATAAAGTTTTTACTCCTGGTACGTATGCACCCAAGCACAGACTTCCATGCAAAAGTGTCTTTTGGGACATGGCCGCAAACATAAAAGCCAAGGGCAGCTTCAGTCACTCAGTTTCATCAACATTAGGTGAAGAAAGTGCAGGAGGAGAGGGACTGCATGCTCCATGGCTGTGGAAGCTGTGTGGACAGTCACTAAAACCAGTGGTTGTGTAGGATGTGCAAGGTCCAAATCTTTCCCATACAGTTTCCACAGTTTTCAGTCATGTGGGGTGGAGTCCCACAGGCAAAGTGTATCATATATATTATCTAATAGCATCTAATTTTTGTGCGCTTTGCCTGTCATTATGACCAAAATCAAATGAGAATGTCTTAATCAACCCATTCAAATGATCTTATTACTATTATGTTGTATCTAACTAAAAACCAAATACACTGTTTACAAATTCCAACCAAGCTACTTTACCACCAAGTTAAAGGTATGAAACACTGTATTCAAGGACAAAATTCAGTTAAAACAGTCCTCACTTACCTGGTAGAGGGCCACACAGAACAGGAACAGTACCATATAGATGATTTTGTACATGACAATTCTACCCTCAAAGCTGACAAAGAAGAACATGCCCCCACAGACGTAAATCCAGTACTTGATGAACATAGCCATCACCAGCTTCCCCAGAACTTTCATAATATCCTGTTCATCCTCATCATCATCTTCCTCCTCCTCCTCCTCCTCTTCTTCTTCTGCCACTTCTCCCTCTTGCAACTCCTCTTCTGCAAGTACAGAGTTACATTTGACCTCTATTTTGGGGACTTTAGTAAGAATCAAAATAGATGGAAAGTAGAATCTCTGCACACAAAACAGAAACTTAAAGACACTATTAACAACAAAAGACTGTATTTGTGAATCACTGTCATGCTTCCAGAGCAAAGAATTTTAACTTTATATGAGCCTCAACTTGCTCCTAGAGCTATACGGTATATTGCTCTATGGCCAAACGCCACTCTTCACTTTGTGATACACAGGTAGCTGTAGTGGAAAATTGGAGCCCAAGGACTGTATAACAGATAACAGACAAAATACTATCCATGGGACTAACCTTACTCCCAGGCAAGAATCTTTTAAACTGGAAAACAAAGAAACCACTAGCACCACCAGAAAATCTCTCTTTTTGAGTTTAAAGGGATGAATGTCCTTAAGAGAATACTGTGGTTTCCTCCAAAAAACCACAAGCGAGAGAAAACTTTAACACAAAATCAAACAAGCTTAAAAAATATAAATGCTCCGCTAACATTTTTTCAAAGAAACTACCACTTTTCCAGCTTCTTCTCCTGTACCTAAATGACTGCAGAAAAGACCAACTGCTTTTGCCTTACGTGGAGGTCAGGATTCCCCAGTTATTCACCTTGAGAGGCTTGTGGATGGCAGGGTAGGTGTTCCCCTGAGAACAGGTACACATGTACCAGGTACACATACCCAGGTAACAGAGCTTGTCAAGTTCACAGCATGCAGCTGTAATGTTTTTCTTCACATTGAGAACAATATTGAGACTTCACCAGTATTGCCCACTCCTTTTCTTCCACTCACAGTCCTTTCCTCAGACTCCTTCTTTGTTCTTGCCTTTCAAATCCTTGCAGTGTCCAGCTCTGACACTGACCAGATGCTTTACTGAGCCAAACACTGTAGTTAATCAAACAGGAAACTAGATTACAGTCTGGCTTTCTACCATTTCAGTGAATTGAGCTGATTCAGATCAGAATCCAGAGAGACAGAAAAGGGCAACAAATATTTGGGAGAAGATGTGCCCAGTAGCAAAAGAGGGAACAGGTCACTGAGCTGTTGGATTAGCCAAAAATGCAGCTGTCAGCTTGGCTCTCAGGTATGCTTTTGGTTGCATGAGCCCCCACACTGAAAATATACATGCTTATTCTCCCACTGAAATCAGTAGTTTAACTTCTTAACTTCTGTTTTTTTTTTTTTTTTTTTTTTTTTTTTTTTTTTTTGTACAAATCTTTATGGACAAGCACAACAACTTGCAAGGAAATTAATAACTGATTTTTCCTCTGGAAACTTTTCTCCTCTTGTGGTTAAACTCCCACAGCAACTCATCTGCTAGTTTGAGTTTGGGACATGGGAATAAACTGATTCTTAAAAAAGTTCCATGGCATTTTTCAAACAAGTCATTTCATGTATCTTTCATAATTTGCAGTTCAACAGTAAAGAGAATTTTCATTTGTTTGGATTTTCTAAAGTTCAAAGCTGTTTTGTTTTTATAACCACTGAGAGACAGTCGCACATAGTTTTGTAATGTCTTCCTTAGTACATATCTTGCTAATTAATTTCTGCATTAGGAAACACAATAACTGAAACTTCTATTGTGACTGAAGGACTCTAATAAATTGGACATGGCTTTACCTTTTTCTTCATCTTCTTCACTTCTGACTTTGACCTCAGATAAAGTAGCTTCTTTCAGCTGAAGTGCTTTTTGCTCAGTGAGGTGTTGCCTAAGCAGTAGCCAGAAAGTAATCGTGAAAAGGATCTGCAAACAAAAATCAAAATGAAAACAACAAACTAATTGTAAAACCTATATCCTGCTACTGCAAACATGTCTTCATAAATTTTGCATGCTTTTGTTTTTTCCGTCTACTGGAAAATAGAAATAATGTCATAAATGTCAAAGTGCACCTTTGTGGAAATTGTCATTAGGAAACACTGTTATTTAGGAAACACCCTGCATTAAACACAAATTCATTTCATCCAACCTGGATGGTGTTATGGTTTTATGATTTGCACTTTTCTATTAACTTTTCACTCTGCATCTTTTCTTATACAGTTCTATTCTACTCTACCTTATACAGTTCTATTCTACCTTATTCTATTCAGTTTTTAATTCCCGTCTTTAAGTTTAAGGACCTTCTCTTTATATATTGCCTGACATAATCTCCATCTGCCCATTTTTGTTCATTTCCTCTTTCTGAAGAAGCACTGGCAGGTAAGTGTATTGTCAATAGGTTTGGTAAAGCAAGAGATTTAGGAGTTTTGGTACTTTCAGTGCTTAAGAGTAATTAATTTAAAAATTAAAAAAAATTCTTTGTGTGTCTTGAAGTTACAAAAGACATAGCCAACTGAAAGTGCCTTGCATATGAGATGGCTTTTAATTCTTGGAAGAGATTGAAGTTGATAACTCCACAAAAGAAGGATACCTTAGAAATAAATACATCTCTTTAATGAAGAGTGCATTTTTTTTTGTTTTGAAAAAAAGCTGAATTCAACAACTTTCAATACTTAGATACAGCCAAAATTCAGGAAATGGCACATTACCTATCAAATTCTTGATTTTATATTTACATTTCGCAAAGTTTCTATAGTGGTGCAGAACAAGGGCTTATTTCACTACCTTATAAGATATAAGAATAAAATCTCAGGCAGGAAACATGTAAAAGCCAACTAGTTTGTATGCAACAAAATGACAAGGTCAGTAGCATAAAGTAGAGCTCTCCTGTTTTTCATCTAATATGCAAGTACTTCATGGGAGACAGGTAAAGTCCCACGCTAGCAATAGCTGCTTTCTCTGGCACTGTGGCTAACACTGAGCTGAAGCAGGTCCTCAGCCTGTGTGAATTGTCACTGTTCTTCCTCCAGATAAACTGCTGGAGCTCTGATTTTTGAGACACAAATGTTTGATGTTGTAAAGTACAGATTACTCTGCCATGACTTGCTCCACCTCACTGCTTCATTTACAAGGTCCCTTATAGAGGTCCCTTCCAACCTCAAACATTCTGTGGTTTTGTGAGATTTGCTGAGTGCATTATATTCAGCCTAAAAAAAAAGCAGTAGGCATTTTCTATTATTTTTTGGGGTGTGGCCAAATCATCATACATGCACAATGGTTTCCTTTCCTGACACTAGCTAGTTTTATGTAAGATACTTGATTATATAGCTAATAAGAAACTATGTCAAAGGGGCTGACATACTAAGATCATTAAAACTCCTTGAGAGATTCACAAAGTCATTGAATCTATAGAATTCATTGAGCTTTTAGCTCTCTTACTTAACTATTTCTACCTTTACAGGTGAAATCATACAGTTTTTGCTAATTTTCAAATGCATTAAAGACCAACAAATGGTTGTCCAAAGGCACTGCCAACAAGGGAATTCACTTGCAGAATCACTGTGAATGGTAACTAGGAGGCATAAGGGAAGTAATTCACTTATCTCAAGGGAAGCAGTGCCAACTATCTGTACTCTCTGAGATGCCCCTCTTGGGTATTCTATGAAAAAACTTCCTAATTATGCCCATTCCCTCCCCCAGTAGCACTTCTGCCAAACACGTTGCATTTTGTAGTGCTTTCAAGATATCTTTGAAAAAAATCTATCATGCAGTGAGGTCAACAAACTCTTGTTACTGACATGAAATGGATTCCAACTTCAGTGGCAGACGTACTGCTACTTGTGACAAATCCTAAAGGTGTGAGTAATACTGGTAACTGCAATGATACCACAATTCCAGTTGCCATCACGTTCAAAGACAGACCTGACATAGCATGGGTGACCGAATACAACAAAATGCCATGGTAAATAAAGGCACTAGAACTATGAGTGTCAATTTAACCACCCACAAGTACTGAGTTTACTTCTTTTTCAGATCTTCATATAGCCCTTGCTTTGTTTCCCACTACAAACAGTGGGTGTGCCAGTGACTACATAGGTCTGGGTTTATGTTTTTGAAAGCCAGAAACATCCATGTGCAATACTTATGCTGAAGGGTTCTGAAGTAGGTGAGACAAAGGTACAAGAGGCAAGACTTAAGAGGATAAACATTTATCTAACAAATCTAATCACATCTATTTTCGACCCATTTTATAAAGCCAACATTTCTATCTACTATGTGTTCTCTACAGAATTGTCAAGAGAACCTATAAATATGTCTGAAACATTTGTTTTGGTATTAGCTTTATGAGTAAGAAGCAAATTTCTCAAAAGCATTTTTAAACTACTTATCCTTTATTGTATAACTGCTACCAAACATGGTTATATCAAATACTGAGGATTCTTAAATGTAAAGTGATTCACATTTTCTGTCACAACATATTCATTCTGTGTTTTCATAAAAAAAATCTCAGTGGTTTGTAACACTTACCTTTGATGCCAACTCCCCAGGTTCCTTTCTTTCTAAAAAACCCGATACTTGAGGAAGCTCATCATTCTTGAGCTCAATACTCCATATATACTGCAATGTTAGCAGTAGATTTGCATAGAAAACCATGAATGGTGAAGTGATCATGGCATATTTCCTTCGGTCACGAATCATCCACAGTGTACAAGACCAGATCAATAGCACAAAAGTCAACCAGCTGTGATATGTGATACTCCATGCCTTATGAAAAGAAAAAAGAGGGAAAAAATGTCCAAGGATTCATTCAGGAACAATGTTGTGGCATACAGCCAGTTACACTTAACTTATGCTTCTCTGCTTAGCGCACGTTTTCATTGTCATGAGGCTTGCATCCATATTAATCAGCTATTGGGCTAGCTACTGTAAAACCCCTTCAAAAACATGCTGAAAATGGATTCTTAAGAAGTCCACAGCTGGGGGGCAAATCCTTCTTTGTACATTAACTGCACACTGGTAAGGTTTGTGACCAGGCTCACTGCTTTTCATTACACCAAATAAACAGAGATGGAAAATCCAGGTTAACTTTAGGGCACAGAGGACCTTCTTGCAAAACTAGCAACAAAGAAATCAGCATAGCAATAGCAAAACATATTTGATACCTGCTTACATTCAAAGCCCTTGACAGACATAAAATTATGCTGGCTCCATACTGTTCTAGCTTTTATAGAAACAATTTAAGATGGAAAGCTAAGGTATTTACACAGCTAGACTGA
Organism: Aythya marila; assembly: GCF_965140915.1. Lineage (NCBI taxonomy): Eukaryota > Metazoa > Chordata > Aves > Anseriformes > Anatidae > Aythya > Aythya marila. The sequence goes on along the minus strand of NC_139043.1, from coordinate 103,131,188 downwards.
AAAATAGCTAGTCTACACTAACCATGTTGGATTGCCTCCTATACTTACAACTAGATAATGTTTTAAATAGTTTGCAGAAATCAGTTACTGAAAACTACTCTAGTAAAGAACTGGGGGAAAGGATTTTTTTAAGTGCTTTTGTTTTTTTTTTTTGCTAACACTGTTATTGATTTAGGACTAAATTCAGCTATATGCTGGTATAACTGGGGAATAACTGTCAACATATTTTAATTTCCCTTTCAATTTAAATTAAAAAATATTAAACATTAAGAATACATCAGTCAGACTAATCCATCCGCCTTGGAAATAATGTTTTGTAAGAGTATGTGAAAAACACTAATATGCTACTTCTTTCTTCACATAACAGAATGTAACTTACACTGAGGAATCCTTGGCTATGGAGTAAGTGGAACTTTCATCAGATTATACCATAACGGAATTCATAAATGAATTTGGGTCGAATCATAGGAAATAGAGTTATATCACAAATAGAAAAAGCTAGTACTGCTAAACTACTAGGGAAGGGGAAGGGGAAGGGGAAGGGGAAGGGGAAGGGGAAGGGGAAGGGGAAGGGGAAGGGGAAGGGGAAGGGGACATTGTGGCAATATGAAAACAACTACTTGTTAATGTTTTAGAATACATGAAGCCAGATCCAGATTCTGCACAAGGAGTCTGCTTTTCCTGTCAAAGGACAGTAAATAAGGTGTGAAACTATATGCAAACAAAAAGTATCCAAACTAATTTATTTTATCATTTTTAACACAAAATTCAGCCAAGAAACTTTATGGTTAATTTCATCAGAGTGGAAACATTTCCAAAACAGTAAAACCAAAGCTTGCATTGGTAATATAGACAGAGAGCTAATTACTAAGAAAATTTGCTACAGTTCAAGATACTTGCATCAATTGGGCTTAAAAGCAAACAACAACATTGAAAGAAGAAATAAGGGTGGTAAGTAAAACAATAGCAAAATCATGTTTGTCAAAAAGTTGTATTTTCCTTGAGACCATTCTGTATCCATAAAGGAAACCAGGCTTTCCAGATCTTTTATCTCAGAGAGTACCAGATGCACACTTCAATCTGAGTGGAGCAACAGCATGACGATACTGCTTATAGAGAACCTTTGGAATCACAAAAAAAAACCTCAGCCCCAATTGCTTTCTTTCTCAGTCCTGGAAATGTGATGTTTTATCCAGAACCCTTCATGTTGCCCTATTGATAGATCTATAACTAGTCTGGGAATTATTCATCAATAACCTAAACTGCAGACACTATATCAACATATTCTAGGCATGATGCAAACACTTACTGAAAACCAACAGATGAAATTACTCTCAGGAAAACACTGAGAAGACACATCTATTTGTAAAATCAACAGCATTATTCTTTTGTTGCCAATACTTACCATCATAGCTATCAGAGCACATATGTAACTTTGTTTCATGATAAATTGGAACACAGAGACAAGGGCATGCAATTTAACATCTTCTTTTTCCTCCTGGGTAACTTCTTCTTCTTCTTCTTCTCCTTCCTCCTCTTCCTTTTCTAAGTAGAAAAAGAAATTCTTATTTGCAGTTCATACTGGCCCTAAGACTACTGTATGCACTTTCTCCAGGTGAGTAACCCTGGAGTGATTTCACTTGTAATCACTCTAATAGCTACTTCTATATCCTTAGCAAGCTCAAGATGGGAGCCAAACAAACTAACAAACCCAAAACCAAAAACCAACCAGCCAACCAAACAAACAAAAAAACATTTGAGCACAGTAAAGCAACACAAAACCTGCAGTCACTGTGTTGGTTTGCAAAGAGGGAAAGTATTTTAGTTAGTATATGTCTACAGCCTTGTTCATGAAACTGCCAAGTGGTAAGCCATCATTGTAAGGTGATAGCAATTGTTTAAACTTCAACAAGCCAGGGAGCTTACTAAAACAAAAAATAAATGCAAGAGGCAGTAAACTGAGATACAGAAAAAGAAAATATAGAACTAAGGGTAATTCCCACGTAATGCTTTTCACTACCTGACATGTCATCCGAAGGCTCCCATTTGTACTGTGGTGTTGAGTACAGGTCTGCTTTGGCTGGACCATTTTCTAATGGCAGTGTGGGGTGGATGGTGTGATAGTCAGAAGGGTTCCCATTCACTGTTACCAGCAGAACCTACCAGAAGATGGGAGAGAGGCACTGCTTTTAGGGCAGCTTTTACAAGTGTGAGACTCCTATTTCTGTGCTTTGCTTTACCATGGATTGCCAATGGTAAAGGAGCTGAACGAGTAACTGTAGTTGGCTCTTTCCAAATAAACTGATAGTTATAGTCGTGTTGCATGCAAAACTAGTACATAACAGCTTTCAAAATAATTTTTGGGTAACTTTTCATGCAATATCAGGAGATTTACAAACTGATTTCAGTGAAGTTTTTAACAAACTATAAAATAATTCTGCATCTTAGAACAGTAAGTATCTCCTTAAAAAAAGTGTGGTTTTGTTTTTGTTTTTTTCAAATTCCATAAATTTCACGTTGCATTAGACATTTCAGTGTACATACAAGCAGTCTGAAAATGCACAGAAGTGTGGACACACAAGCAAAAGTGATCATGTTATTCCAGTCAGCCGAGCTATGGTAAATGACTATTTGCATGCTCTTGGCCTCTCCTACTTATAAAATTATGGAAAGAAAAAACAATGTGAAAGTGGATTATATTAACACATGCACAGCTGGGGAAGACTGAGGCCAACTACATGGCTTAGTGCACAAACAATAACTCTTGAGTTCATGTTCTGACACCCTGACTTTCCCAGGTCAAGCTAGCTTTTTACAGACAGCCTGGGAAAGCATCACGATCCCCTGGCTTTAGGTTAAAGCTATAACCACAAAGTCACCCTCCTTCTTAGGCAAGCAAATACATTGATATTTTCAGACTTAAATTTAAATTTTCAGACTTTAATTTTTCAGACTTACATTTTCAGACTTAAAATTAAGAATACCTATCTGATTATTTATAGTGGTTATGACAATAGTGTTTATAAATGGCTTTCAATTTTAAATTATTTCTGGAGAGAAATACATTAACTGCAGTTAATAAAAACAGTTATGTTAATTATTGTTATTGATTCAGCATTTAGCCTACTTCTTAGTACTAATTCAACACTCTCACATGGTTTTCTTTTTGTGAACTAAATTTCAGCACTTGTGCTTGTTTGGATTGGTGTTCCAGCAACCACAATCATAAATATCTCTTGTATTGGCAGGAATTCACATGCAATGGGTTACTGAGAGCAGTATGTGCTAAAGACTGACATGTGTTTAGGCTGAGAGATAGAACTGTTATTTTGCCTGCAGAAACTATGCACAGGAATGTTGTGGACTGATTCAGTCTCTCTCTTTCAGAACAGTATCTGGGTTAGGTATATGAAGCAGCACATTAAGATTTGGTTATAACTGCTCTCAGAGTTCATCTGCATCCCCATTCTTCTGAGTATGCTGAATGGCGGGGATGTTTCTGCATTCAGGTTTGTTACAGGATCTATAGCAGTCAAAATAAATCAATCATTTGCTGTCAGCTCAAGCAGGGATTCTATTTTTCTGTAATCTGTAAATTAAACTCATGTGTTGTCAGTCACTCTTTAAAAGCCTCAGCATTTCAACATGAATGAAGGAAAAAAAAATAGAGCAAAGAAGCTAAATCAAGTTTAAAGATGGTTTGCATTAGAAAGCATATTTTGAGATCTTATTTAAACCCAATGAAATAACAAAGATCGTTTGCCAGTTGGTACTACTACAAGTAGTGTAATTTCAAGTGAATTTCAAGTAATTTCAATTGTAAGGCTAATTAGCAGTTTCTCAGCGTAATTGTTAAGGAAGAGAAAGATAATTATATTTAAGACAATCAAGGTTACATGGCAAAAAACAGACTAAACAAAACACAGAAGTTTTTAAAATGTCAGCTAAGCTTGTATTGCCTATATCAGTGAGATCTGTATTTACATGTTAAAAAGAATGACAAAATTACAAAGACTAGTAGTATACTAACATCCGATGGCTTGTATTCATCTTGGGTCATTGACAGAAGCTGCAAAAAGCAATGCAAGACAAATTATTAAAGAAGCATGGCTCAAGCATTAATAAGAATTTTTTTGTTGTTGTTGTTGAATACAGGCATGCATATTTGCTGACTTTTGCATATTTGCATTAAGAAATTCAGAAAGAATTCTTAAAAAGCCAGCAGAATTGTACACGATGCTTCATAAAATTATATTTAGTGTACCGTAAGCATTGACGTAATGTTACTGTATGTTCCTGTGAATTCTGAACCAAAACTGAGACTGTTGCCTTAAATTTTAGGTATTAGCTCAAAGAATTAATCAGTATGACATTATACTGATTAACTGCTTTCTAATGTCTTTCTAATGATCCAGTGCTTAAAAACTAAGTTTTAAAAGATCATTAGAATTACTGTAATTATAAAACTACTTCTGATGAAATGTTTATACTAATATAAAATGTGATACTTATAACTGCTAGCAATATTCTTTTCATTAAGTAGAAATATTTTTCACTGAACAAAAAATATTGGCTTTAACCAAGGCTGAATGATTAAATGCTGAGTGAACACCAGAATATGAAGTAACACCTGCAATGTGCTATGTCAAGAAAGCGCACTAAAGCATCAAAAGCTATATCCACCAGTTTTGTCTTTCCAAAATATTTTCCACTCAAGTCAGTGAGAAATGTTTCTAGAGATATGTGATTCATAGGGGAAACAAAACTGTGCTTTTAAAATTCTGTTAGAAGTCCCAAACTCCTATTTCTGTACCATTTTATTGCTTACTTTGTGTTTGTCCACAAAGATTTTTAGGAAGTATTTTCAATGCATGACTTCTCTAGCTTTTCTGTAATAGCTGTTGAAGATACTATGTTGAAAAATGAAAATTTCCACGGAAAAATTGAGATTGCTAAATGTAAGAACCTACAGTAGTAACTGATTGTTATTGTTGTTGTTTGATAGAGTAGGTTCAGTCCATTTGTTTGCTAGCTCATTTACCATTGTTACTATTATAATGGAGTTTGGAGGAGCTTAAGTATATGTGGCTCAATGGAGTATTTATAAATCACAAATTCGACTGCAACTCGTTAAATGAAATTTTACATTGTAGCTGGTGAGGACTGATGACAGAAAGCTGATCCTTTCCTGGAGATTTCCCAGCAACTGTCTTCCCTACAGACATCCAGCAAGGGCACCAGTACACCTGAAGGAAGATAAACTGGTGGTTCCTCTTTACTGACTGTGGTAATTAGCAACAAGGTAACAAGGCAGATCAGAACTTTACATCAGGATTTAGTTCCCTGGCAGACTTTTTAGCTGTTTTGAATAAAGATAGTGACCTGATGCCAAAAGATTTGCTCTAAATTTCTAAAATGCAGAAGCCAAAAGCAAGGAGCATGTTCTTTTATGTCCTTACGCTGGCTCCTGTTTTAGCTTTATTATTTTTTTCAAAATAAATTTCCTACTCTGCCACACAGACTTGGTATTGTATCTTAGTTCTATAAACACACATTCAGTTCTTCCTACTATTTAATACTGCTTCCATTAATTTCAAAGTAACTGTCATAAAATTGAGTGATGGTTTTAAAGACATTTAATGCAGAGACCCTTCCCACTTCAGCCTTACTTTTCTCTCATCAGTTGTATAGTGGCTTGCATACCACAGACTGCGTCTTCTCTCCGCTGTCATTGGAATTGGGCTGCAGGCTATTTCTTTGTCATCCTCTCTGCTATCAAATTTCTCTTCTTCGTCAGGTATCTGCTAAGCAACACAAATGACAGCACTAGTTACTAGTCTAGATAAAAATCTCATAAGAGGAATTTAAATTTTCCCCTAATTGATGCTCCCTCTCTGAAATATGTCCTTGAAATACCTTTTAGTGTTTAAAGCACTCTATCGTATTAAACGTATCGTATTATTGTATCGATTATCATATCGACTTTGACTGAGATAACATTTTCATAAATGTTGACAGGGCTTTTCTATAACTGCTAGTCCATCAATGCCATGATGCTTCCTGTTAGTTACAAGACACCAGAATCACACTGATTTCCAATTTTTATTACTTTAGTATACAGTCATACCATAGACACAAAAGTTTGATTTTATGAGCAGTGAATTGAAAGAAAATTAAATCTTCCCAACTGCATATATATGTGAAAAGACAATTCTGCTTCATTAAACAGCTGAAGAATTGAAAAGAAAGGTCAAAACCCTATCAGCATAAGTAACAATATTTGAAGTCTAACCTTACATAAAAATCCATGCCTCAATACATAACAAGGTAGTCAGTAACGGTCATCCATTGAGGTTTGTCTAGTCTTTCTTCTGTGTTGAACTAGAAATATTTGTGTGTGTACTCATGTTCACATGAAGGACAAAAAAATAACTGGAAAAAGCCAACGTGGATTTACCAAGAGTAAAGCATGCTTGACGAACCTGACTGTTTTTTAAGCTGAAACAACTTGCTCAGTGGATGAAGGGAGAGCAGCTGATGTCAGCTATCTTGATTTTATCAAGTTGTTTAACACAGTGTACCACAGCATCCTTGCTGACAAGCTGGTAAAATACTGATTGGACAAGGTGTATAGAGAACGGGTAGAGAACTGGCTAGACTGTCGTGCTTGAGGTGGGGTGATTAACAGATCAAAAACAAAATGGTAGTCAATCATAAGTGCAGTTCCTCAGGGACTGATGTTAGGCCTGGTACTATATGCTATCTTCAAAACTACCTGGATTATATCATGGGGTTGAATGCACCCAAACAAAGTTTATGACACTGAACTGAGGGATGAGGCAAATGGGCAACCACACAGACAGGCTAAAAGAATGTCCCAACCAAAAATGCACAGGCTTAACAAAGATAAAGTCCTTCATCTGGGACAGAATGCAGCAGTAAAGGCTATGAGCAGAGTTGGTGGGGAGCTGCTCAGGTGAATACGTCCAGAGGGTTCTAGTGCACAGCAAGCTGAACGTGAGCCAGCAGTGAATGACAGCAGCAATGATGGCCATGTCCTAGGCTGCTCAGTCCAATCTACTTGTCAAGTGTCAAACCATACCTGCAATACCGTGCCCAGTTCTAGTTCTCCCCAGTTTAAGACAGACAAAATCTAGGGAGGGTACAGCAGAGAGTTGTCAGAATGATCATAGGGCTGGAGAAGCTGAAGGATGCAGGAGTTGTTCCTTGTTTATTTATGTATTTATTTATTGCTGCCTTCCAATACATACAAGGCAGTTTTAGAGAAGACAGAGGTACTGTCCTCACAAGCAGGCATGATTATAGGACAAGAAGCTATGGGCACAGTTAGTTTCAGTAAAATGTTTTTTTGGATAAGAAAAAAAATCACTGTGAGAATAGCTAATCACTGGCACAGGATGTCTTTGCTGGAAAAATCCAAGATTTAGCTTGATAGGCCCTTGGACAACTTAATCTGAGGCCCTGCTCTCACATGCCATAGGACCAGATGATCTCCTGAGGTCCCTTCCAACCTAGTTTGTTTGGTAATTCTATGATTCTCTACGATGCACATGCTCTATTTCTTCACCTTTGACAGGATCTATTACCACCAGAAGTAGGATTGCTAATGCGCCAGCCTTAACTCCATTTTAATTTCATGACCCAGCAGGAGTATGGGGGCATCTCAAATAGAGTGAACATGGTTGTGTTTATAGAACAGCATCAAACAGGAGACAGAGGTGAGCGTACAAAAACTGTGCTGGGTTACAGCTCCTCTCCAGGCTCTTACAGATGCACTATCCCTGCACTATCCCTCTTCTCCTTGCAATCCTGAACTTCACAGCTGAGCCCTCACCAAGTAGCAGGATCATCTGCTGTTCATACTAGTAAGAAGATGAAGCTCAAATGTGCTGCTAAAGGGAGAAAGGGGGTGCTCTAGAGCCAGTAGGCTACATGTGAAAACTGAGCATCTCCATCAAGGTGTTGCTCAGCAGGACTCACCGGCCCCTGGGATACCATCAGGGAGAAGCTGCCACAACCGAAGCTACTCTGCTTTCTGCCTTTGCCTGGTTTCTAATCTGGAACCTTTAGACTTCAATCTGACTTTTTAGTTCATTAATATTTGACATCTTTACTTCCTTAGTTTTCTGGTCTCTTGTCTCATTCCAAGACTTGATGTGTTCTTTAGGTTTTTGGCTCTGATGGAAATAATAAGCATTCAGAACATCAGAAAAAGGTATGCAAGGCCATAGAATGAATATTATTGAATAATAACAGCTATTTCACTCTGCTGTCCATTAATGCCTGGATGTTTATTTCAAAACTAGTAGGAATGGTAAGGATTAAAGGTAAACTACCTATACTTTAAACACTGCTTCAAAGAACTTACTTTCTTGTGGGCAAAATTTCTGTAACATCAAGTATGGAGACTTGATTCTAACAAGAAATGAAAAATGCTCTAGTGGGGTTCAACATTCCTATTTAACAAATTTTGAACTACAAAATTCAAAGAATTACCACATTCTGCTGTCTTTCTTCTCAGCCTCCACCACTATTAGTTAATTTATTGTGCAAAATTCTCAACCATACAGCTATAAAGCCCTGCTGCATGAAATCACCCCTATTCAGCTTCATAAAACCACTCCTGCTGAGTACACCAGTGCTTGCATAACCTGGAACCCAAGGCAAGGTCTTATTGACTTCAACAGGACTTAAGTGACGGTTCAGAAGCTGTGCTGAGCTGCAGCCAAGATACAGACACACTAACTTTAATTTTGAAATTGCCCTGTTATTAACTATAAAATTACCAGCCAAGACAACTAATTGTCACATTTTATTTCAACCTGAACAAATGGTTTGTAAGGACTAGGCATGAAGAAAGTGCTCATTTTGTACTTTCTACTTAGCAGACACTTTTATTTCCATTTCAAATGAAACATAAAAAAATCAACCTTTAGTTTTCAACAGGACTATCCACCTGCTCTCATACTTTACTTAAATCCTGTCTACTGCCAACAAAGAGATATTTTGTAGTATAAAAGCTAGTTTTCAGCTGCAGTTTGTGTCTCAAAGGCAAGGCATCAAATTAAGCTTTATGGGAACTAGCTGTTGGAAAGGGTTCTCATTGCTTCTGCAAAGTCAGTTGATGCATTAGAATAAGAATAAATCAGGATGTTGGGCAGAGGTCTGCAAAGTTACCCATGGGAACAGGACATCCAAACATCCTCCATTCCAATCCTAACACTAAGGCCCTATTTTTTAAACCTTGACTTGGATAAACAATGGTTATTAATTTGGTTTTACTTCTGAGACAGTAAATGGCAGCACATTTCAGATATGATTGTATATTTACATTTGATTGCAAAAGGGCATTCCTAGCCCAAGTGTAACATGAAATAAACTGATCTTGTGCTTAAAATACTTCTTATTGCCATTTAAAACTTTAACATAACTGCACACCATAAAGAACTGTTTATCAATAGCATTCAGTTTGCACCAGGATGACCAAAAAAGTACCAGAAGACCTAAGATGTAGACAGTGATTTCAGTAACACATTTGTAGCCTAAGAGACTATAAGGGACAGTGGGTGGTTTTGTTTTATCTTTCTCAGAAGAGGAAAAAAAAAAAAAAGAAAACACAGTAGTAGTCATTCATATGATTACAACTTGCAGGAGTCCTTTGACTTGAATAACTCTTCCAGTTCTTCCCCTACCTGACCAGCTCTCAAACTCCTCTTAATTCAAACGATCTTAAGAAGTTTTTAAAGAGCAAAACCATAAACTAAATTGCTGTAACTCAGTTGAGTTCTGTACTATTCTTTACCATTCAACAGACAGTATGAATGGGCCCTATTCATATATTCAGTCCTATTAGTTACAACTATGAACTGAAATCTCCAGAGGCAGATTGTCTCCTCTAATTTGCAGAGGTAGAATTTCACAAGACTCAATTTTAGAACAAATCAGATCCAAAATATTAGGCAGAAGAAAAGCAAAACTTCCACTGACCTCCAAAAGTGTTTTGCAGGAGTAAGGTTCATACAGAATCCCACATAGACCAACCATACTCTTTGAAATCTCATACTTGCTGTACTTTGATAGACTGTGGTGCACACACAAAAAGCTTTCCGCTTGAAACTCAAGATTTGAAGTGGGCATTGTTTTTGTAAAATTGTTGACCAGCTGTGGGATTCAGAGACAATCTCAAGAGTATCTGTCTCAGAGAGCACTCCTACTAAAATTCAGCAGGAATTTTATCCGCAGGAGGACTCCAAGATGCTATTCACATGAGAAGGAATAAATGCCAGAGCCTACATGTCTTAAAATCTGCTTTCAGAATTTGCTGCTCAAGTATTACATGTACTTTATGTACATCTTTTTAAACTGAGTATGTATGCCTCTACACATAATTTAGTATACATGGTTTGTTCAAAACAGGTTCTGTTCACAAGATTCTTTTGAACAAAATTTCAAAGGTGAGACTTTTTACTGTACTTTAACAGCAATATTTAGAGAACTACCTTACATTAAGCAACACAGTATATCAACATTGCCATCTATCCATCTATCGGTAAGTTAGTGGTGAGTTCCTAAATGCAGAGTAACTTTGAAATCACTGGGAACTGCAAAGGCAGGTTATGTCCTTAGTCTGTAATGAATCAAATGTACCAGAAATTCACAAGCGAAAAATTGTTCCAATGAAACCTGAAATAAAACTATTTCTGGGTTTAAATAATACACAATAGATTCTACCAAAAGAAACCTAATAAGAGAAAGATGAATGCTGGATCTGTGGATCCAGTCAAGGATAAACAAAATGCATATAGCTGAAAAAGGGCATAAGAAAAAGTTTGTAAAAATGGTAAATATTGCAAATCCCAGCATCTCTTTTTAATGAAATGAACTTGCAGCACTATATTACGTGCCTCAAAAATAAACATCAATTTAGGGTTATTATTTTATTTACAGCGCTCTCCTTTTTAAGAATCCATTTCTCTTCAGAGGGAAGCATTGTTCCCTTGACATAAGAAGTCCCCATGGGGGTGCCAATACTTTCTATTGCCTTTCAAGTAGCCATGGGTTTGAGAGACCTCTTCTGTTCTTCAATTAATCTGTTCTAATATTTGCTCACTCTAACCTAATTGCTTGGAAAACACCTCTAATTCAACTCGTTTCCAATTCTCAGAGACTGATTTTAGCGTCTTATGGGAATATCCATTTTAGTACACACAAGTAGTCTAAAAGAAAGAAGTGCAGGCAAGTACAATCTAGTGTGGACTCTGGTCCACAAAGGAACTTTCAGGATTCATACTGTCTCAAGACAAACAGGTCCATTTCTCTCCACAGAAAAAACACAGTAATCAACTTATACCTGTCACCAAACTTTAAGATTGTATGAAAGTTGAAAGTTGAAACTGAAAGTTGGATGAAAGCAACCCAGGTTCTGGAAATGAATTCCCTAAGATGCTAAGATCACACAGCTCCCACTAACTGCATTTCACATGTGGTTACTCCTCTGTGAATGGTTCTCATGGTTTTCTTACTAAGTTTGTGAGACATGAAGTATTAGTTACAGCTTCAGTGCTAAAATCATATTATTATCTGGAAATCTCAGTTTTCATTTAAGAAAAAAAAAAAGAAAAAAAGAAAAAAAAGAAAGAAAGCACAGCTGCTGCAGCTGCAGAAAAATAAAAAATTAAACAACCCAATGCCAGAGGGCACTGGATCACAATCTTTTAAAACCTTGTGACTTCAAAAAACCTAGTCTTAAGATTTCTGGAAACTCAAGGCATGATTTTTTAATAACTCAAGCTTACAGTTCTGGAGTCATTCACCTTTAATTACTAGGCTCAACATATGTAAAACCCAAATATCAGATATCTAACTTCAGAGGTGATATATTTTGTGTGTCTTTTTAAGCATTAAACTGCTTCATTATACATTATATGAGGAAACACCCTTAAAATAACAAAATCTTAAACATTTTTACTCGTTACTACAAACTCCACTAACTCACAGTTCAGTATTTTCATTGTGGTTTACAGCACAGCTGAACCTAAACTCCAGAACTCATGTCAAACCTCAGAGGATTAAAATAAACAATGCTTAGGATCACCCTACCTTTGGGTTTATATTCCCTCTTTTCCTGGAACAGGAAGAGGTGAAAATCTACCTTTTGTCTCCTTTTTCTCTTGCTTTTAAACATAAGTGGGGATTTTCATTCAGGGTCACAGATTCAGGAGCAAAGGTTTTCAGAAATTTTTTCTCTCTCTGCGATAAAATTTCAAATCTCTGTCTTGTCTCACGGTATCCTGTGCCAGCCTGTATCCCACTGCAGTTCTGCTAGACAACAAGCCCTATGTGTTTGCTTTCCATTTGATAGCCTACATTGCACTATACTGATACTGGCTTTCTAAATCACAGTAAACATTAATGATCTGCCATTGCATTCATTATTTAAGAAGAATATCCATGTAAAAGCTTCTATCAGACTCTTGAAGACACCTATCAAAAAGCCTGAACTCAAGCTTGCACTTGTCTCTTTCCCTGAATTTTCTTGAATGTTTGCTTGTCTGTGAGGAATTACCTGCACTGGTCAGTCTCACAATCATTAGCACTAAAGAGAGAAGGAAATCACACTTACAATGGGCTCTTGTAGCCAAAGGCGGATTAGAGTTGCGAGGGTGTAGTACATCACCAGCAGTAAGATTGGATTAGCATGGTGATACCAATGCAACTCTTGATTTTTGATGATCATCCAAGTGCTTGAGCAGTTTGTCTGAGTAAGAGAAGTTACACCAAACAACCTGTGGATATGAAAAAAAACACCAATGAAGTTAGAGAACAAATATCAAAACTTATATTGCTTAAGAATATTTTTGCTTACTTACAATACTGATTGTCCTGTTTAGATCTTATCTAAAACACAGTGAATATTTTCATTCCACAATATTTAGTGAAAAGGAATGGTCTTTTGCACTTAGTTTTCAACATAAAACATGGGAGTATAATATTATTGCACCTATCATGTCCAATGTAAAAACTTTAAATGACCCGAGCCCTTTTAGCTCAGAGCTACAGAAAATGGGGAGAGAGAATCTAGATGCATGACCATTTGGCAAATCACAGTAACATGGCATTTCAAAGTGATTTAGTAAACTGACATACAATGCCATTCCACACGCTCTGCCAGCACAGAGCTGTAAAGCACATGTCCTTAGCACATTGAACAGTTTACTGAAAATTAAAAAAGAAAAAAAAAAAACTATTAAAAATTGCTGTCTAATTATAGAAAAAACTTATAGACATATAGAGCTCCACTGAATTAATGGCTTTTGTGAACAATGGAAAACATTTGGCAAAGCAATTGCTCTGAATGATCATATCATTGAGGAAAAAAAAAAGATGAAAAATTAATTCCATAATTAATGTAGTTGCAGAATTAATGATATATTTGACTATTTCTTGAAAAACTAGGATTTCACCAAGTAAGAAACTCATGCCAAAAAAAACACACTTAATTAAAAACAAACAAACAACAACAAAAACAAAATCAACAGACAAACCACAACATTTTTAATTTAAGACAAGATATTAGATGCTTTATACCTGAAACAAAACCAGTAGGAAGTCATCGTTAAATTTTTTTTTGGTCTTAAATATTTTGCAGAAATCCAGAGCTAGTTCATAACATTACCACAGCACATATCAGTATTCATTATATCAGTTTGTTTGTTTGTTTGTTTTATTGATAAGCTTCTTCTACAATGTGTATGAGAGTTAGAGTTTTTGATTTTTAGAAGAAATAGATTTCATCTAAATGATGGTTAAGGAGAATCATTTATTGAAAGAACAAAAACCCCAAACTCTGCTAATTCTAAAAGAGTAAAACAAATATATTAAAAAAAATACATATATTTATTTCATTTGTTTGTTTACTTGTTTTCTTGCTAGGGGATTTAATCATGAATAGTATACGTCTAAAAGATTACTTCTTTTACTTACTAGAATCCAACACAAAAGGGTGAATGAATACAATTAGTATGATATTCAACAGAGATCTACTGCCTGAAATCTGCCTTTTCAATGCTGTAAAGTGAAAATCAAGTGAAAATGAATGGGTTATGCCTGTTCATTCACTGGGGATTAGTGGCAAGGGTATAATACCATTAACTGCCAGAACTAGTGTTTTATTAAACAATTTATCAGAACTCACTTCTCACTCTGATTGTCAACATGAGCCAAAGACTATAAATTGAGTAATTCTCAGAGTTTTTGGGTGGATCCAAGGTTGGAAAAAAAAAAAAAAAAAAAAAAAAAAAGATTCTGCATACAAAATGAAATGTTGTAATTTAAAGGGGAGCTGTGTAGAATCCAAGCAAATTCAGAGCCAGTGTTACAGTTTGGCTCCATCTGGCCAAAATACATGCTGAACTGTATTCTGTTCATATTTCTAACAGCATAGGGGAACATCTTGTTTTATCTACTTTCCTCTGCAATCTGACTTGAAAGTTTTCCCCATCAGTGATCAGGGTTGTTGAGCTCTATTAGTTTCATCTTCTACCTCTATTTAATAATGCATTCTTTCATCTCTGCTTCATTTTAATATTTTCTGTGTAAGCACAGTATGAATTACCCTACTTCTGTTTCATAAATGTCTCAGAATCAGAGTGCAATTCAATTCTTACTGAAGTGAAAAGTCTTTCCATTGCCAGTAAATGCTGAGTATTTCCTACAGAAATAGGGAAAAACAGATCTGAACCCTTCTGCCAGGCAGACCTGATCTTATTATCACATATTCCATTCTGCTGTATAATGTACTATAAAGTCTCAAAAACTTTTGTTTTCCTTTCATCTCCACTGAAGAAGCATTCCACATGATCTTACCAGTCAGGAAAATTTATTACATTTCAGTTAAATCCTCATTCTCTTAGTTTAATCTGTTTACTTCAAATAATCCATACTTTCTACAATGGGGCTTAATTCTGCTCCAATCTGGTCCTGCATTCACCAAATACCAACAAGTTATAACATACCTCTTCCCTCTTAGCTGTGACCTTATCCACAGTATATCTATTTATCTCATAAATCTTGAACCTAGAAAAACTGCTGCTCGTTTCTGAGGTCTTCTGAGTTTTTGAGAATTGTTAGTCACAAAGGTACTCAACACAACATTTCCCATGAACCAAATTCAATACACTCTGAAGTCTTGGGAATGCTCATTCTGTCTAGGCCTTCAGTAAGGCTACAAGTTGCTACTCATTCAATATTTATGCTTGAAAATTATCGTCAATGAGAATTGCTGGCACAGAACATTAATCAAAGACATACAGTCATCTTCTCTTATTTAAAGCTTTTAAACACACAGGAATAACTGCTGCAAAACTTGTAAGAATTTATAGTATGCAAAACTTATTAGGGCGTTTTCCAGTTCTGCATACTTAATTCCACAAAGATGTCATTATTCTCAGTTGTAATCAGGATCAGCTATATTTGCCTCCAGCTCTGATCTTAGTGTGACTTTGTCTTAGTCAACATATATGAATGCCATTAGTAAACCCAAAATGAGTCCTAGGTGAGAGAAACTGGATTCCAAACAAGACAAGAATGTCTGGATACAGAAGACAAAACAAATACATGAAGACCTTTTGCTAGTGGAAATTGTTTACCCTTCAAAAGTCTGCATTTAACTTCATGAACAAATAGCGTTTTGTCAGATGCAATAAATTCACTTTTCTATTCTTGCAAAGAAGCAAAAATTGTGTTTTTCAAAGTCCTCATCAGTATTCTGAAAAATGCATTTTATTTAAAAACATAGCAGAAATCATTTGGAAATTTTTAGAAACTATAAAGGGCCAAAAGGAACTAAAATGTCTGACTGAGGCATGCTCTGAATTAGCATGTGAAAAGCAGTTCTTAAAAGGGTGATATCTATCTATCTATTCAATTCCTACTCCACTCACTCATTTTCCCAGCAAAGCTTCCTATTGAATCTGTGAATCACCCTTCTGGCAGGCACACTTTGATCATCTGTGACTTTCTGACAAAGCTGTAAACTATGACCATAAAAACAAACAAACAAACAAACAAAAACAAACAAACAAACAAAACACAACCACAACTAACCAAACAACAACAACACACACACAAAAATACAACGCTAAAAAACTTTTGATATCTAACAAAAATCAGAAGAGTAATTCCAATTTTATTTGAAAACAGAAAAAAAATTACTTTTGTACTCAGACAGTTGACCTAAAGGGCTGTCAAAGCACCACATTTTATTATTCTATTATGCAGATTGCTAAAATCTCCCCAGCATGCATTAGTTTAGTATTACATTAATATAGAAAAATTGACAGTAATAGTAAGTTGTTGTGTAAAGTGTGAACATATATGATTATATTAACAAATCAAATTAAATGTATCTCTCATATACAGAATTATCAAACAGAATAAATACAGATCTGTTCAGTCTGTGAATTTTGCCCCCTGTAAAAATGGGGTGGAATATTTTTTTTTTGTAAAAATATATCTGTCAGTTTGGATTCTGGATGAACTGGTATTTTAGGAGTTGACTTCAGACCAGGATTTGTCTTGTAATTTCCAAGGCCAGGATGGGAAGTAATAATTCTGACTTCCTGCATAAAATAGGACACACCATAATTCTTATACTGTACAAATAATTTGTGGTTGGATTAAAGTTTATAGTTAAGAAAGGCATCCAATCTCAGTTTCAAGTGATACCAGATCTTTTATTGCCATACTATTTCCTATAGCATTTAGTCTCTATAATAGTTTTGTCTAGATGAGCTTTCCAGTTGCTACATCTTCCTACAATTCTGTGTACTACTTTACATACTACTTTTCACACTACTTTTAACTACACAACAGGACAGAAGTCATTTTCCTGTATCTTCTCTGAGCTTCCCAGTTTACAGCAACCTCATGCAACAAGTCAGAACATCTACAGTCCACCTCCATCACACTGCACAGCTTTCACCTGTTTGCATGGCCTAGGGGTTGTACTTGGACACCAGCCAGATATCAGAGTTGAAGCCCATATTCGCATATTCACCTAAATACATTCAGGCTTCTTTGGACAGTTTAATGTCAATTAGGAAATAGCTGAAAGCTATTTTATTGCTACAATATTAGACCTGAAGTTTCTGAACTGGTCATTGCAAAACCTTTATGCACTTATACACAAAACAAAACAAGCAAGCAAGCAAAGAAAAATCAAGGACAATTAAGCTTTCTTTATTTCCTCCTAACTAACAGCTGTTACCTCTCGTCTCTTTTGTCTTCACAACATGCTAGCCAATTCTATAAAAATGACACTAAGTTCCTCTGAATTTTCTGAAAATGGCTCACTGGTAAGACAATGTGATGGAGGTGGAGGTGAAGATGGAGGTGGAGATGGAGAGAGAAGAACAGAATCCCAAAATGTGACAGGCTTTGGAGGCAGACAAAGAACTCCCAAATACACGGTTACCAATGTTCACCTCAACTGTTTGGAGATTCAGAAAATATAATTTGAACAAAATGAATGTAATATCTTGGTGATTTCTTTAACTTGTATGAAAGACCTTTGGAATAGACTGTAGTGAAATTCTGACTGAGCTTAGCAGCTGTTTCTTTTAAGGGCTGGGAACAAAAATTACATAAATAATGTCACTTTAGTGACAGAAGCAAGTGCCTTGCATACAATAGTTATGAATATGCATCAAAATATATCAATATAACAAAAACATTCATGTTCTCTGGAGAAAGCCTCTAGGTAATAACTTACAGTGTTTTACAGACTCTACTCTGACTCACTAAGCGGAAGCAAAAGACATACAACAGCTTTTCTCATGAGCCCAACCTAACCCATGACAATGTGCAAAACGCACATTAAAAAAATCATTAAGAGCTTTCAGTCAAAGAAGACAAGTGATTCACGGTGGCAGGAAAATGTCTCTTATCATGTCCTGTTGATTATGCTTCCTCTGAAGGTTCTAAGAGGGCAGTGGATTCTCAATTTCACTAGAGCCTGCTGAACCTCTGTGGAGTAATTGCAAGTACTCATGAGTCTGTACATTGCTTTGGTTTTAGTTCTCATATATTCTAGCTGGACTTGATGTATGTTGACATAAATTGGTCGATTTTGCTCTCAGTTAATTGCCTTCATTGCAAACATAAAAAAGCATAAACCCATATTCAGATTTTTCAAGCATTTTCCTAAACACCACCTATTACAAATCATTCTGGTCAGAAACACAAGGCTATGTCATTAAATTAACTGCATATGTTAATATCATGACAAAGTTTTAAATGCTTCTCATTCATGAAAACTAAGGAAAGGAAACAGGATTTTCTGATATCCTAAAAAATTGTAAAAGACTGGAGATAAGAAAGAAACAAACCAGGTGTTCTCCTAATACACTCAACTTTTTGTTCACATTCTTAAACATTATTTTTTCAAGGTGATAGGGCCAAAAAAAACAGAGTGAAACTGATTGACTGGGAGGGGAAAAGGAAGAAAGGAAATCTGGACAGCTATTGCATGCAATAGGACATCATCTGTTAGATGCCAGAAACCATTGTTTCCGTAGAAGGCAAAGGCAGGATGTCTGAAATCCTGGACCAAATGTGATTCCGCTATCTTTTGTCAAGGGAAGCAATTACAATGTGCATTTTTATTGAGAATTGTGTATTTGTTTTAATTAGCACATAAATGTATCTATTAAAGTAGGAACTATCTGGATGATTTAGGCATGAGTGTCAAGTGTTGTAATGCTCTTTTTAAAGATAACCATGAAAATTTCCTTAAGGTTGCTAAATGTAATGTAGTTTTAGTGGGTTGGCTGCTTGCTTGTTTGCTGGTTTTGTTTTTGTTTGTTTAGTTGTTTGGTTGTTTTTTTTTTTTTTTAATTATTATTATTTTTTAGGTGGCATTGATTTGGAAATTCAAGATCTAATATTTTAGCAGCACTACACCATTGATTTTAGTGTGAAGTTACAACATTGAGAATACAAGCACGTTATGATCTCACCTCCATAGTTGCTTTGTCAATGGGGAAGAGAAAGGTACAGAGACCTGAAAAGAATAGAATAGATCTGAATATAAATTCTATTCTAAACTCTCTCATGCAGAGCTGCTACTATGTGTATGTATACTGCACCATGAGTTATGCATACTACAATATAAGATTTAACTTGTACTATAATATAAAATCAAGATGGAATTTGGGAATGGAAAAAATGTATGTTTTTAATATTGTGCTAAGAACAGTAACACACACAGAATTTTGTTTAAAATTATAAAATTACAGATGATAGTTTATCATTTTCAAGACACGTTCATATGTATTTCAAGCCTTCTTCATCCAAATATTCCTGTTATTGTGCTCAACATTTTAACATTTGCTCTTTATCCACAATAAACTGGATGTACATTACAAATACTGACTGATTTAAGCAGGAAAGATTACTTCACAGGACTTGCTTCCTGTTTCAGGAAAAGATTTACCATAGACTAATAAAATAAAACAATGATGCAAGTCTGCAACTCTATTTGACATGGTAGCAGGCTGGAAATTAAATCCAGAACAGGGCAATGAAGATTACAGTTTGAAGAAAATGTCTGCACCAAGCCACTTCAGGAGCTGTATTTCCTGATTTAGTATTTATGATTACAGGAATTTTTGCTATAGCCAGTACTGAATGGTTATTCACAGCAATGGCATCAGAGACTTCTGCTGTGCTGGTCTGGATTTGGGAAATCCATTTTAGTAGAACTTCGGTTGTAGAATTTCTGTTTGGTTTTACGAACTGTCTGAAACTTTATATCATCTGGCTATCTGTTATTTTATACTTACTGCACTCTCCTCATAAGACAAGGGAATGCTGACTGGGGCTGGGGTAGGAGAACAGACTATCAAGACTGATTGCCATTTGAATTACTGAGCCCTAAAATGGATATGCTAAAAGTGGCCAACCAAGAGAAAAAAAGGAGAGATGAAGAAGAAAAGAAGAAGGGGAAAGAGAAGAAGAAAGGGAAGAGAGGAGGGGAGGAAAGAGGAGAGAAAAGAGGAGAGGAGAGGAAAGAGGAGAGGAAAGAGGAGAGGAAAGAGGAGAGGAAAGAGGAGAGGAAAGAGGAGAGGAAAGAGGAGAGGAGAGGAAAGAGGAGAGGAAAGAGGAGAGGAGAGGAGAGGAGAGGAGAGGAGAGGAGAGGAGAGGAGAGGAGAGGAGAGGAGAGGAGAGGAGAGGAGAGGAGAGGAGAGGAGAGGAGAGGAGAGGAGAGGAGAGGAGAGGAGAGGAGAGGAGAGGAGAGGAGAGGAGAGGAGAGGAGAGGAGAGGAGAGGAGAGGAGAGGAGAGGAGAGGAGAGGAGAGGAGAGGAGAGGAGAGGAGAGGAGAGGAGAGGAGAGGAGAGGAGAGGAGAGGAGAGGAGAGGATGAACAACTGCTTTTTTGTTTGTTTGTTTGTTTTAAAAAAGAGAGAAAAATGGAACAACAGTAAATTCCTAGAAATGGTGAAAAAAGTCGCCTTTTGGGGGGTAATGGTATAGAAATTTTCTTTTTCTGGGGGAAAGAAGATGAAGATACAAGGATAAAAGGCAAAACATCATGTTTCACAATCCAGGCTTGACATTAGGGATTAATGAAGAAGAATACTTAAAATACAGAAAGGAATGTATCCTAAATGCTAAGCAATGCTTGAAGAGTGAACTTTTTTTCAAGATTTGACTTAAAGGAGATACATACTCCCATCAAATTTGTAAATACCCTGGGTTGAAGAAGGGGGAGAGTAGTGGAAATAATAATAAATAAATAAATTAGAAAACAACAAAAACAAAATACCAAAACAACAACAATAACAAAGATTTTTTTTTTTAAAAAAAAGGAAAAAAAAAAAAAAAAGAAGAAGAAAATATACCCACCACTCTAACACAGACTTTCTAAATGTCAGCAGATTCCTGTTCTCTCAAGCTGTCCTGTTGAGTTTTTTGTGTTTGGATGGCAAAGCTACACACAAGTTTTGATCAATAAAATTATACCCATAAGGTCTGTTAAGAGAACCCTGTGAGCCATCACCGTCCCCCAGCCAGTACCTCATTTGGCTGTATGCTGAAAGAAATACATGCTGTTGGAAAGGACTGAGCCAGTCCTGTGGTACCTCCAGGTCTATCCTTGCCTTCCAGAAGCTGGTTACTCTCTAGGATACATGCCAGGAATTAAGACTACAGTGGGGCTCATGAACACTGATACAACACTTTTAAAGAAATAACAAAATACAGGGAGGAAAGAGTTGGCAAAGTTGGATGAAGTACATTAAGAATCCCAAAGAATTAGGGTTAAGATGAATGAGAGGCATTTAGCCTCACATGTATTTTTTTAATGGAAAAAAAAGAATGAACAGGAAAACTGGCATTTATCTTTCCACATTGTGTTATACGTAAGAATTCACAGAGATGGAGCTGATCTTCCACTCCTTCTCCTCAGCTTAGTAGGACAACTATGTAGGGAGATACCGCAGACATAGATTTCAGTACACAGCTGTGTGCAACTTATTAAATTTATCCACTTCTGAGTAATACAAGCTTTAAAAAGCATTGCAATATTTTTAGTGCTTAAAAGACCTAGACCCTGCTTTGGTTCAGACTTGGATAATTCAGAACGGGCTAAATGGAACTGTGCCATCTTAACAATAACAAAATAAAATAAAATAAAATCTGATTGTTTGGGTTGAGAAGAATCATGATAAATTTCAGCTTAACAGTTAATAAACTTTTTGGAAATATCTGAAAACATAGACTGACTGGAAGTGCTTTCCTTCAGAGTGTTGCTATCACAACACTATAATACAGGCATATATACAGTGAATATAGGCTTGGTGGGTAAGTAGATCATTCTAACTTTTGTTTTAATGTCATCATATTTCTATAGCTCTTTAGCAGATGTCTATGCATTTATTTTCTACCAAGTCTTGGTTTCCATAGCTTCTATTGGATCAAAGCTTTTCTGGCAATGACAAAACCAGCACTGGTATATCTCCCACCCTCTTCTGAACATCAGTGACTTTTCTTTTAAAGGAAAACTAATTTCAAACACACAGCTATTGCATGAGAAACCTCATAAAAAAAAAAAAAAAAAAGTAATTTAAAACTTGTGTGCTAATATCATGCATATAATGAAGACAGAGAAAAATTATGAGCCATTAATCCAGGAAGCTGCAGAGGAGAAAGGATAGCTTTAAGGGTTGTGAATTATATAAAAGCTTGCAAAAACTCCAAATACAACACAAATCTTTATTCTGAGGAAAAAAAAATAATAAAAAAAAAGAACATATAAACAGCAACAATAAAATCACTTTGCTCTCAAGTGAATTAACAACTTTAAAACAGGATGTTAAATCGTATCTGTTACAAAACCTGTTTTTTAAAGTAACCAGATAATGGAATTTTCTCTGAGACTATGTGACTGGAAGCTGTTAAGGACTGGACATCCATTAAAAATGACTGAACTTCAGACTTTTAAATACTTCATATATCTGAAATAAAGCAGCTGCCCTAAGAGGAATTTAAATCTGAGCATAAGGATTTGTGAAATATACCACATTTCATCCAGTAATTGAGCTTTGTAGTGACCTCTATTCCAAAAGCTCATAGTGTGCTTTCATTGCCTTAGAGGCAATAATTCCCCACTGTTATCACTAATAGTAGATGTGGGTCTACTAATGCCTTGTTACTTAGACAAAGTCTATCTTCAAAAGCCTGGCATGAAGAAGATTTATCAGTGGTTTTCCTCTCTGGATCCTCAGACAGTTTCATTAGCTCTGTTCAGTAGAGCTCTGAATTTCTGGTGAGCGTTAATCTTGATCTTGACCTTTTCAGTACATCAGTAAACTAGAAAAGCAGTGATGTTGCTTTAGTCTTTGGGGACATCTGCTGGGACTTACAGAGGTGAACATCTGCTGAGGAAATACCCTGAAGTAGCATCCCCAGTATCTTTTCCCAGTTCTTTAATCCCAACCTGACAGCTGAGTTGCCATCAGAGGGAGGACAACCACGTAGGATGGCAAGGAAGGAGGACAGCCTGCCCCCAAAACTCAGACAGGTACTGCAGCCCACAGACAGCCTTCTTGTCCTAAGTTCAGATGCTGGAAGAAGGATGCATTTGTGCAGCTAGACCTTTGAGCATAATGTTTCAGCAGGAATCATTTAGGAAAAGCACACCATGCTCCAACAGCCCTGGTGAGCATCAGCATTTAGCAGGGTGGTGCTACCTGGCCAGAGCATGCTAGTGACCTAGTACAACAACCAACTATGCAACCAACTGCCAGCTTAAGAGATTTACTGTCAGCTCTTAGAATAATGTATGCAGAAGAACAGAAAATGTTTCAAAATGTAGCTCCACACATTTCAACTTTGGGGCAATTTGGTCTGTGATCTAGGAACCTAAGGACAGAGACTGCAGCCAACAACTCTGAGTTTGAGTCCAAGCTCTGACTATCTGGGGGGGGTTATGCAATTCATCTAACTTTTCTGTCCAGGAATTTTTCCACCTCTGAAAGGGAAGGATGATACTTTTCAGTCACATTGGGACAGTCTTCTAGGTTCAGTGATGCATGAAGAGGATAAAGAGATTTTCCACTTACTCAGTTGGCAGTGAAACAGATTGGAAAAAAAAAAAAAAAAAAAAAAGTGATTGAGACCCAAATTAAGAGACTCTGCAGTAGAAAATATGAGCAAAGAAGATAGTCTTTTTTTCTTTTCTTTTTTTTTTTTAAGCAAATATCCTAAGGGAGAAATATTAATTGTGATTCCCACTTATTTTTGGAAAGGAAAAAAGGGAAGGGAAGGGAAGGGAAGGGAAGGGAAGGGAAGGGAAGGGAAGGGAAGGGAAGGGAAGGGAAGGGAAGGGAAGGGAAGGGAAGGGAAGGGAAGGGAAGGGAAGGGAAGGGAAGGGAAGGGAAGGGAAGGGAAGGGAAGGGAAGGGAAGGGAAGGGAAGGGAAGGGAAGGGAAGGGAAGGGAAGGGAAGGGGAGGGAAGGGAAGGGAAAAGAGCAAGGTATGGGAAGGAAGATAAAGGGATAATAAGCAATAAGGCATGGAAAAATACCTAATTAACTAATTGTGCAACCAAAACTGTATAACATAGCCATTTTAAAAGCAGTTGTAAACTGTACCTCATCGGTTCAGTTTTTGTCTTTAAGTTACCACCTTCAGCTAAATGAATATAAGCAAGAGATGAATTGCTTCCACTCTGAGTACTCAGTGTACCTGTTGAAAACTGCCTCTTGTGCAGACAAGGACTGAGTCCCCTGTGTGTGTTTGACTGAGATTAGTCAGGACTGCATTTTGTACTACCTCTGAGGAATGTGGGATGATTCCTTTGCAAACGTTTTTAAATTGAGCTGAAAACACAAAGAGCTACTATATAAGTGCTAAATATCTATCATCATAATTCCAGGGCATGCCAGAGCATGAAAATAAAGGCTGGCAGACAGACCTCAGGAAAACAGTAAAGACAGGCTTGTAGTGCCAAGAGAAGCTGACCTGCTAATGCCACAAAGCAGTAACAACCTGAAAACCTGAATCTGGTAGGAGGGGAGTTCTTACATTTCTGTTATCTTTCTGACCTTTTTTTTTTTTTTTTTTTTTTTTTTTTTTTTTTTTTTTTTTTTTTTTTTTTCCCAGGCATTTTATCAGTGTTTATATTAGGCAGACCTGTGCTCTTTCAGAGAAAATAAAATTAAAGGGTCACCTCTTCACAGGCATCTCTTACATGTCCACACAGGGACACGTGGACAGGCAGGGAACATACCCTGTGACAGTCGGAGAACCTGTATCCAAACATAAGAATGAAAATCATAAGATGCATGGTGTGTAAGGTGAAATCCATCTCTTGCTGACTGTGAGCAGGGCTTCTTTTAGTGCAGAGGTGTGTTGGGCCCAAGTTGTCTGAGTGAGTGCAGAAGTGGGAAGGCTCTGTGATGAGTTATTGCATACCCAGTTCATTCAAACAGGTAAATTTATCATGGCACAGTGGCACTTGCAAAGTCGTTCTCACCTCTCTCCATTCCTTTTACCTGAATGTCTCAATGAATCTGAAGAAGTAGGCACCTTCTGCTCTTCTCACATTAAAGCACTGCTATCTGGGGGCAGAAGACAGCAAAGAAGTGGCACCTTGCCAGCATTATGTCATGCAATGGTGACTGATTTTATGTTTGCAGTGTAAGTTCAGTTTCCGGATACAGTACACGTTGTTGGGAATGCCAAGACTCCCCCCCCTGTGCTAACAAGAACCACCTGCAACAAGGGAAAACCAGTCTCTCCTGTGTGCAGAAAGTTGTTTTTAAAAGCACATCACCTGGTTTACATCTCTTGGTGTCTTAGCATGTCTTTTGGTTTGCATCCCTTTCCTAGACAAGGGGAAGATAGAGAGAAGTCAATCACCTGTCGTGCAACACCGGTACCCTGAATAAAATTGTGCCTGCTGAATTTGGCACTTGGTGTGGGGTGAGAGCTATGGTGAATGCCAACAGCTTCATGGTGGGAATGGAGAGCCACACAGACTGCCAGAGAAATTTCTGCAGTCTACTTACTAATTCATCTGTTGCTTTTCCCAGAGAGTTTCAAACATGCCATAAATCCTGGCACAAACAAGAATTTGCTGATTTTAAGGAACTACAGCATGCACTAAAAAGAGATGGGTATTAATAACCAAGTGAAAATCAGCAAGGGCTACAGATTCTCCCTAGTAAAACTGGTAAGTTTACACTGACTTCCCTGTTGTCACCACTGGACTTCCACCAAAACCTGAGTTAATTTTAAATCACTGCTGAGTACAACTCTGCTATAAAGCAAGTACAGCATGCACATTTATTACATGCCTACTAATGAGCAAATCTCCAAGGTTATTCTTCTGAATAAGCAATGAAAGAGGTGAACTCATTTTGGAGTGCTTGTGTGGCAGACACAGAGCTGGAAATCCCACAGGAGTGAGCAGGTTTACAGTACCTCCAAGGCTTTCTTGCTACACCTGACAGGGAACACCCAGTACTGATGGGAGTTGTTCTCCCATTGCATTTGGATTTTCCAGACAGTGCTATCAGGATGGCTACCAGTGAGAAACTCAGAACAGGCAAAAATGAAATTATTATTCAGTGTTGTAAAAAGATCAATTTTAAATGAAATCCTGAGCCAGATTCACTAAATAGGACCATTTCTTGGTCAGTCACTGTTGTGGTTTAACCCGGCTGGCAGCTAACTCTGTTCTAACTGAAACCAGGACAGTCACCTTGAGCAGTCTTTGATATAAATGACACCAGCCTGTTCTAGTGAAGTGAGACACTGAGAAAGAATGAAAGAATATTAAGGTATGTTAGGAACCAGTACTTCTTCCTCTTAGGAATGAGAAATAAATGTAATGGACAAGTTTATAAGACTTCCTATGAATTTTCCAGTATTCCTCAGTTTACTTTTATAACTTGTATTTTCAGCTCTTTAGCTGCGCTGTCATTAATTCAGATAACTATTTACCAGCCCTGGCTATAGGTGTTCTGCAGAGGATAGTATTGCTAATCCATCTATTTCACAGCAGGCTGTTGTTACTAGCTATAAATAAAACTAGACTTTCCTCACTAAGTTTATGCAACTTCACTTGCAATTCTATTCACCTTCCTTGATCGGTGAGGCAGGGGTTAGACAGCCCGTTCAAAGTCTCATGGGGAATTTGCACAATCCATGTGCAAAGGGATGAAAATCTTGCAATTTCTGGTGAGAAGGGACTGAAGACAAGTACTGCTAATTTTATCTGTTGAAGTGAATGGAATCAAGGGAGGCAACACTGTTCATGTTCATAAATTGCATTCAACAAGTAATGAAACAGCATAAATATTATGTTAATTAGATCACTGAATAAAAAATACAGTTTTAAAACCAGTTATTGAACTATGTGAAAATGAAGCTATAGTCCCCAGCCTTTTATCTGAGAATGCTGTTTGCAGTTTTAAAACCAGTCCACCTTTAAACACACTTTGGTCAGACTTTCCTATGGGGATCTCTTCTGAGAGGGGTCTGCATGTACTGGGCTCCTTGGTATCTTCAGGGGAGCAGAGGAGGTCAGCAGCCAAGAGGTAAGTTATATGTTAAGCTTGTTCTGCAGTCACAAAACCAAATGAGTAGAAAAGTAAATCAGACATGCTACAGAACTGTTCCCTTGCTATGGTTTTGCACCCTTCACCTTCTTTAGAAGAAGGAAAATCTGTCATGAAAATTAAATGGGTTTTATGAAACAAAATGAGCTTTGTAGCTCACAGATTTTGTTATGTGTAAAGATGGGTGAACTCTGCTGTAAAATCTCCAAATCGGCAAAATTGCTGTGCCATTGTCAGGGTCCCTTTGCAATTCAATAGCTCAGCCTGCAGCTGAGCCAGGCAGCGATGCAGAGCTGCAGGACAGTGGAAGCTCTGAGTGGGACTGCCTCTAGCTGCAAGAGCACAGAGAGGACCAGGACTGCAGCACCTTTCACTGTGCAGTCAGAATTACTCCTGCATTGCTAATTAACAGAGAACCAGCATTTCTGTACAACTATTTCACTTTTTCCTATTCTGAACTACAATTTGGGTGGTTCATAATGAAAAGTGTTTCTGAAGGTGAATGGCAGAGTGGCAATCAACTTTTTACATGGAGATTTAGACAAACATTGATCTTTTTTTTTTTTTTTTTTTTTTCAATGATTTGTATTTTTACTTGGAGAAGAATAACTCATATTTTCCCAAGGATTTCTCATGGACACATGGTGAAAATTTTCTGTGAGTGGTAGACATCTGAAAGATTATAACAATTAACTTTATGGGAACAAATATAAGTGACTCCTCATAGCTGTCTTTATAAAAGACAGTGTTACTTGTCCCTTCTTTTTTCATGTTAATCAAAGGGGTTTGGGCTTTCATTGGGAGGGAGGGCAGATAAGAGGCAGGGCAGGCATAATGAAGACATAATACTGAGTTCTAGCATTTGGCTTCAAGTGCTTTAAGAGCAGCTGTTTTTTCCTAGTATTCTGCTTCTGCCTCCATCAGCAACTGACTGTTGAAATGGAAATGCTCAAGGTCAGAGAGAACTTTCCCACTTCCCTGGGACTCCCATCAAGTCCACTCATGCCATGTTATGCCTGTCTGTCTGGGTCCACAGGAAGAATGTAAAGCATCTTCACCTTCCAAAACACCCCCAGTTCTTACTTTTCCAGTAAATAAAAGGCTGAATTCAGAAATCCAGGGTAAGACTTGTGGGAAAATTACGTGCTTAATATTTTAAGACAAAGACCCTGGTCACCACACTGACTGAAACTGGGTTATGTGGTCTTCTTTACCAATGAAAAAGAAATTGCATTCACTGAAAACCTAGCTTAAAAAAAATAAATAAAAAATAAGCAACTCCAAAACAATTTCCCTAGACGATGTCTCAGATTTCAGGTCGAACTTACCTAAAAACCCTCTACATTAATTGGTCAACAGCAATATCAACAATTTTTTAGATTTTAAGATAAGATATAGTTTATCTTATGCATGTTTAAGATAGATTTCATTATAAATTGAAGCCATCAAGAACTTGATGTTACAAGATCTGTAACATCAACTGTTACAGATCTCCTCCTCCAAGCTTTCTTGTTCTTGTTCTGAGTTTTTCTTAATCCTGTTGTATTTCTCTGCTTTATTGTAATGAACAGGCTCAGCTGTCCACTCATTGTTATCTGCCATGGTTGCTCATGAGCTTAGAGTTTGGTTTTTGGAAATAAAGTTTGTGCAGCTGCGCTGCCTGTGAACAAGGACTTTTATATATGACCTTTTCCTAATGAAATCTGGTCAGCTTCAATTAGATCTGACAAAAAAGTAACAGTTTTCTCAATCATATGAAATTCTAAGCTCTTTTTCTTTTTGAAAAAAAATAGAGAGGAGACAAATGCTCCTACCAAAAGAAAGGCTAGTGAACATACCCATTCCACATTAAACAAAAGCAAGCACGTGGGATAGATTGTCTCAACTGTGGCAGTCTTTGAATATTTTTGGACACCAGATGTAGATTATTAGGTAGTTAATATGAAATTATATTATAATGAGGACTATAAAGGTTCAGCTAATAGAAAATGGACTGTTTACTGTGTAGTACAGAAGTGTTTTCTAACATGATATTGAGAAACTTGCTTTGTAAGGTGTATAAAAATCTTTGATAAAACATCCTTTGCAGAATCACGCAATTCAGAGCTGCACTTGCCCTGGGCTACCTCATAATTTAGAAAGTGATTACAGTAATAGCAAGGATGATTGCTGTCTTTTGTCAATAGTAATCTAAACTTGCATTTCTAAGCTGTTAACAGAATCATTCACTTCCTTTGCAAGATAATTAAAAAAAAATAAATAAATACAGATAATGAAACTGAAGATAAAGCTCTAAGAAAGCACATAAACTAAAGCCTTCTAAGTGATATTAATAGTCTCCAAAGCTGTGGTGCATTACATAGGTAATATGAAATTCAGCTGCAAAACTCTCAAGAATAACATCGATTAGCTAAGTTTTGCAAGAGAGAAATCCTTGTTCTCAAACCCAAACGAATCAGTGACAAAAGCGGTGGCCAGCATGGCATGGTTTGGAACTCACTGCAAGTACAAAGTGTGCCTTTGCACACAGAGGAAGATGGAAATGGAACAAGGGCAGAACAGTGTCCTTGCACTGCACGTCTCCAGAGGTCTGTGCAATGGCAGTGGGTGTTGTAGTGCCATGATGGTAAGTGACTGAAAAAAATTCAGGCAGAGGGCACAAAAGCTGTACCAGCCAAAGGGCAGCTTAATATAAGATACATAAATGAACTTCAAACACTCTGTCTTACCAAAGCTTGTTACTAATCATCACCACAAATCCTATTTAAAAAGTCTCTCCTTGAAGAGATTTATAGGCACCCTTCAGAAGAAAATTTCCTGTTGAAAAGACGGCCTTAGATTAGACTTTCCCATTCAGATTGCAATGAAACTATCAGCTGTGTAATTCCACATTCCCATCCACTTAAAGAAATTGTGAAGTAATATCCTACTGTCAAGTGTCTGTACTCCCTGTACTTCCAAGTTTGCCTCACTTCATAAGCGTGATGCCTTCCCACAGATGACACCATTTTTACTTAAACTATTTTGAACATTACTTGCCTGAAAACTACAAGCAATGTAAGACAGATCTAAAACTCTAAGAAAGCACATAGGTTTTAACTTGCATCTGGTTCCTGGATCTATAAACAACGCACTCTAAAACAAAGGTTTGGACAGGAATAACTTTACTAGCTCAGGATAAACTTCATACCACTGCACTGATCTTATTTCTTCATGTTGGCAAGGCCTTATCATTGCCCTAATTACATCCTTTTGCCAAAATAAACAACATCAGGAAGAAAGGAGGCAGCAATCTGAAAAATGGCAAACATTATTGCATATTTTTTCAGGCTGTGACACTGTGTACATAATTTCCAAAGTCATTTTAGCTTATTGACATGTTTTTGTTAAATCAGGTGAAAAGAATTTTATGGCAGAAATATGATATTTTCTGAATTTTGTTTTAAATGGATACTTCTTGCTATTGTTTTCCCACCTCTGCAAATCACCAATTTGGCAATAGAGCAGCAAGGCAACACAGAAGGTAAATATTTTAAATGGGGTAAGAGTGTGAACATTTTATTTGTCAGAGGTGGGTTAGCATATAACCAGTATTAACTTAAGCAACTAGGTAACACCTAACTGAGGGGCCAATTTGGCCTTATTGACACCAGACCCCCTGAGCCACTTAGGACCACTCTTTACAAGGCAGTCAGGGCATTTCTTTGAATTACAGCTACTCACTTCTCCACTATGGACTGGTCTGCAGAAGAAAAGCTGTAAGCAGCAGAGGAAGCTTCATACAAGCTCACCAGTAGCGTGCCTATCCCTGACATATCAGCTATCCTTCAAATTTTCAGTACCCTATGTATTCCTAAATCTGTAGACTCCACTGCATGCTGGATGGCATTTAAGTGTGTGTTTGTGCTTATGCCATTTCTGTATGTCCATAGCAGAACCAGAAAGTCACTATAGTAGATTTCAAACCTCGTAGAAGATCAGTGTCTTCGTGTTTGATAACAGCAATATGGCAAATATGCAGGGATGTGTTATCACAATATCCTATTGCAGGGCAGTGGTGGTGGTAGTTTGCTTGCAGAATCCCAAAAGGTTCCAGGGCAAAACATCAAAGTTCACCAGAGGGGATATATTTCCCTAGTTTTATTTCAGACCACCCCCTTTCAAGAAAACTACATTTGTCTGGTGATACTGTTCAGTCACTTCTTACAGTCATGACTGCTGAATTTTGAGTTGAAGTGTTTTTAAAAAGAAGGAGCAGCACAAGCATGATGCAAACCTAAGCTGAAAAATATTAATAATAAAATATTGAGAATTTTCCAGCTTGTTTGGGTATAGTTTAACATCATCTAGCCTGAAATCAATTGATACAGTGGTGAGCTGAATGCACTAGTATTCAGAGACAACACGTTTTTTTGTGGAGCAGAAACAACTTGCACATTTCTTGCAAATTTGAGATCTCAAACCCAGAAATACCAATCTTAGCCTTATGCTCTGCAAAGAGAAAAAATATACACTGATAACCCAACAGCAGTAATTTTCATATCTGCCCTTGCATCTGAGGAGAGTTTAACCTAGGGGACAAGCCGTCAAAACTTCCCGGAGAAATAAAAGCCCTTTTTCTTTATGTTTCCTTTCCCCTTCTTTTACAGATAAAGGTCCACTTATAACAGCCCTAAAACTAAGGCATGCAAATACATGTACCTGTTGTAAAATTTTACATACAGTGAATATTTTTCAACTAAATAAGGAGAGTTCATTCAGGTGAGTAAGTATAAGAACAATCTTCTATTTTCCTTTTGAAAAAAAAAAAAAAAAAAAAAAAAAAAAGACATTGAATAGCATGTTCTGGGTGAGAATAGCAGAGAAAAATAGTGAGAATCAGATTCTTTTCTCAGCATATAATTTACCAATGTAGGCCACCCACTGGTATCAATGGGAACTCTGAAAACTTAGCTTCACTTTAAACCAAGATGGTACATAAAATAGCAAGGTATTAAATTTCTTCTAAGATGAGAAATGCTAAAATATTTTTCTGTACCATTCCAGTATGTCTCTCACTTTTCACTCCTCTAGCCTCTGCTTTACATCCGAGTCCTACTCCAATAACTAAAAACCTTATTAGTAGCTTTTCTTACACTCAGATTTGCACCTCCAAGCATTGATAACACCTGTCATGATGCTCTTCAAACCCATCTCCCTAAAATCAGATCAAAGAAAATTGAACCACGAGTGAAGAAAGAACATAATCACCACACCTCCTGTCGAAGTCACTGTCAGTTTTTGTATGTTCCAATATGATTTCCTGTGTAATTTAGAACATCAGTTCTTCATGTTATATATATAAAAGACAGAGTACACAACCGTACCATTTCAAGAGGAAGTTTACAATAAGATTACATGATTTTTGCTTACAAAGACTAGCAAGATAAATAAAAGTTCCAAAGCCCAACACAAGAATTTTTTTTTTTACCGACACTCTGAAGGTGCTTCAGTGAAGTAATAATTTTCTTGCAATCTTACTTTTCATTTCAAAAAATAGTGATGAAAATTAAGTGGTATATTTGCACTGAAAGAAATTTAATCATAAACTGTAGAATTTACAAAATTAACCTAATATACAAACTAAGCTTGAGACTAAATTAATTGAAAAGTAAAATAAGTTAAAATTTGTAACGAAAATACTAAAAAGAAGGAAAGAGCTTTTACAAATGATGCTTCTGAAGATTTTTATAGCAAAAATGTTGTGAAACATACTTCCTTGCCATGATAAAATTTTACTACTGTCTGGTGATAAAACATTGTAAGATGATAACCTCATATTTGGATTAATAATAATTTCTGTTTCTTTTATTAATACACGGAGAAAGTAACAAAGATTTCAGGGAAGTTGTGAGTTGTTTAGCAACTTGGAACTACTAGAAATTATCCATTCTCCTCCATTGACCTCTAGGTGGCACAAAAGATCCTAAACGAAGTAGACCATTTCTGATTTTCCTGGTAATGCTATGCCCTCCAAAATCAGCCTCCTCCAGTCAGCAATTCCAATATCACAGAACACACATTTATTAATCTGTACAAGATAAAATGTCAAAATAACTGGTGAAGTACCAACTACTGTTGCTAAGCAGCTCATTTTTTGCTGCTTTTAATGAAGTACACCACGATATGAATCATTAATTGATTCACCCCAGTACATCTGATACCTCTTCATTTTCAACTTATAATACTTATAAGGAGCAATAGGCTTACTAGAAATAAAAATAAGTTTTGTATTTAATTTAATCTAAGGAAACACTATACGACTATAAACACATACCATTAAAAAAATTTGCAGTCATAATCCAGCAGCAAAAAAATAAAATAAAATAGTAAGGAATAAAACACATCTATTACTTCATCTTCTTTTAGACACCAGTATAAAAGCACATAAAAAAATTAAAGGGTCAGAAAAGTCACATCCATTTAATATTTACTGCAGCAGTAACTAGAAATTAACTTGCTTTTTGACCCAGAAGTGATGCAGCTTTTGGTATGAACATAAGATCAGCATGTTCTGCATGACCACAGAGAATTTTTATATTAACAGTCTAGTATTATGCACAGCAGATGAAGTACCACAGCAGCCCTCAGTCTCTGCACACAAGGATGGTGCCACACTTTCATTTTGCCTCAGTTAAGACACTACTACATTAGACCTCAGAATATTTCTTTTCCTATAACAAAAACATACATGCATACACTGCCTTTGCATCAATGCTGCCACTGGTTTCCTTTATCTCCTGTCTTAACCAAGTCCTTCTCACTCACATGCGAGCCTCAATAAAATAATAATACAAATAAAAATATACAAATAAAAATTTAAAAAATCACCTTCCCCTTCTAACGTTCCCTCTGTATCCAATTGCCCAGACAGGACTGTCACTGTTCTATCATCCAAAACATTCAGTCTGTTTTACTTCCACTCTTCAAAGACTGAACATGATGATTCCCAAAGTGACACAGAAATTTTGTCAAAGCATTATGTGGAAGACCATCTTCAACAACAGGCAATAACAGAACATTGCATCATTTGTCCACAACTAAACAAGAAAGGAATTTCTCTCACCTGGCATAGAAATCTTTTGGTGGAACAACCTCCTGGAAGAACTGTAGCTGGTACAGGTAAAGTCCAATTATGTGCCCCGCACTGAATATAGCCATTAATACACACAGACAGCTGAATATCAGCGGATCAAATACTTGGCAAAAAGACCACCATGTACACAGGCCCAAAAATACAAGGAAATACACAGCAGAGGTCAAAGATGGCACCATCATACCTGTCAAAACAAAAATTTGAAGGGTTGGAAAAGTGTGGGAAACACCAGCATTTGGTTAATACTTAAGTCTGACAAGTGCATTATACAACTTAATCTAGTTAGTTTTATGCTAATTATTAGAATTAGCTCTTAAGATTGCTAGATTGCTATTAGCTGGGAGACTAAAAGGATCTTTTTTTTTTTTTTTTCTTGATTCACTTAATCCATTCTTGATTCACTTAATCCGTAAACCTTTGGGCTTTGTACACAACGTTGCTTCAGACCTTGCTCCAAGATGAAATCTTCTCTCACATTTGTAAAGATGTTTTGCAAAGCATGGAGAAAACCAGAAATGTGGCTGCAAGGCCAACCAATGGAGACATTGCCTGAGAGCACTGGCATGTTGGATTTCAAAATGAACTGTAAGTATACGATGTTAAAATGGCACGACGAATGAACAGTAAAAAGCCTTGTCATATAAATCTTGAAGTATCTTGAGTTAATAAAAATGAAAAAAAAAGATACATATAGTGAAAATAAAAGCTATCTAGAAAATATTCAGTAGATTTTTTTATTCTTATAACTCATAGAAACTTGAAATTTGCATATGACAAGCAATCTGCTGTCGTACCTATGTATATTGATTTTGCTCTTACCCAAGTAGCAGAGTATTTCATTTGTTAA
This sequence comes from Aythya marila, assembly GCF_965140915.1. Classification (NCBI taxonomy): domain Eukaryota; kingdom Metazoa; phylum Chordata; class Aves; order Anseriformes; family Anatidae; genus Aythya; species Aythya marila. The sequence goes on along the minus strand of NC_139043.1, from coordinate 103,096,062 downwards.
AATGTCTGATTGGTGAAGGAAATCTGATGTTCTGTGTGTATCCCACAAAGAAATGAGGAAGCAGGAAAGATATACACGTCCAGGAGTGGAAACCAAGAGAAAATGACATAGAGACCTTACATGCAGCTTAGCAGCTTAGTGGGGTCACTGCAGTAACAGTACTGAAGCTAAGAGAACTATGTAGGGATGACTGCCCCCACTTGTTTTTAACTTCTTTACTAGTGCATCTGAATGCTGCCTTCCTTCAGGACAGATCTGCAGGCTCCCGGTGCCCCATGGCTCCGGTATGGCCACAGCTGCCTTTGCTGTGCTCCAGGGGGTCTCTCCCCGACAGACTTGTGACATGCCCGAATGGTAGCCCCAAACATTTCTGTCCCCAGCTTTCACAGAGCAGAGTCCTTGCAAGGCAGCAGGGGACAGAAAGGGTTTCAGAAGGCAGAGGGCTTCACTCTGGATTTTAATGGCAGAAATTGTCAAAAGCTGGCCACAAGCATGGGATGCTGGGCAAAATGTGTACCATAAGGATCCTTACTCATGGTAATTTTGTTTGAGTATGATTCTTGCAACCTTCTACATCATGCTTCAGACTACATCTTCAGCCTAGGGTGTTTGTTTCTGCTCTGGCGTATAATCTGCTGACTTTTCCATAGGCTTGCACTTTTAAAAGCATGACAGAACCACAGGGATCATCTATTCTGACTGTCTCCGTAATGAAGGATATAAAATTTTACCCAGTAATTTCTGCCTCAAACCTATAACTCTATATTTGCTTCCTTCAGAAAGATACTTTGTCTTAATTTAAACACTTTAGGAGAAGGAGAATATGCGATATCCATAAATAAGTTGTTTATACGGCAAATTACTTTGTCTGTGAAAAATTCAAAATTTATTTCCGGTTTCAAATTGTTTTAAATATTGAGTCACATTATAACTTCTGCTAGATTAAATGTCTGCCACAAATATGTAGGTTCTTTGTACCCGTGTCAGTACTTGCAGACTGCAATCAAACCATCATTCATATATATATATATATATATATATATATATATATATATATATATATATATATAATTTTTTTTTTCTTGGCACAGTGAATATGGAAGTATTTAACTAATTAAGCTTGAGGTCTCTCTTTGGAATATAGGCTTCCCAGACCTCAAGCCCTTTTTGTAACTTTCCTCTGAATACCTCCCAGTCCTCAGTGTGTTTTGGAATTATGCAGACAAGCTGCCCAATGCCACTCTGAGAAAATGCCTCCTACCACTTATGTGTGATACTTCTGCTTCATCTTCCACTGGTTATGTTTTGTTTATATTCATGCAACTTCAGAAAGACACTGAAATAATTTCCATTTGCGCATACCTGTCAGCCATTCTTTTTCATGGTATCTGTCTTCCCTGATGTCATTCTCCACTGTGATCCACATAGCCTATTTTTTCCCCCTTTTTTTTTTATTACTTAGAATTTGGCTACATCTAGGGCTGTTAGATGAGTTTGCATTAGTGAAACAGCCTACCTCACTGAAAAATCCACATCAGTCCTGTCCTTGTCATCCAAAAAATTTTATACCACCTTTTTTTTTTAATATATATTTTAGCATACTTCTATGTTACTCATACACTTGCACTTATGCTTCATATGTAGGGATCCTGTTTAAACATCACATAGGCAGATAAACGCTAATTTACAACTGCAGGAACATATTTTCAATCAATTTTCTACAACCAACAATAATTTTGTGTACTTCAGTTCTCTCTGTAGCTGATTATGTATTACTAAAGAAAATGTTATATACGCTGTTGATGTATCATATCAAAAAAGCTATTTTAAACAACCAACATTAAAATCACATCAAAAATCATTGTAAATTCTGCTACACACTTTTGTTATACACTGCATGGTTCACCTATTAATCATTTCTTTTCCTTTCCTTTCTTCCTTCCTTCCTTCTTCCTTTCTTTCTCTCTCTCCTTCTCTCTCTTCCTCTCTTTTTTTTTTTTTTTAAAAAAAGGCTATATGAATACGGTTCCTTTTTACACTTGGAACTGGCAGTACCAAATCTATAAATTCATGTTATTGCCATTTATAATATGCAACTATTCACCATTTGGTTATAACAGAAAACGTAAAAGTCACATGCAGAATGATAGGTCCACGTAGCAGTAGCATAAAAAAAAATAAAGCAATTCAGCATACTCCAGTGCCTGCCAAAAAGTTAATTTAAATAAAATCAGCAGCAATTTCTTTTCCCTTAAAAATTTCCATTGTTATTCCCGCAGGTGCCAAAGCGCTGAAAACTCATTTGTTAAATTAATAATCTAATGGGCTCTGGAGGAAATTTTTCAAATGCACCAACCTGCTGAACCAAGTAAAATTGTAACAACAACTTTTCCAGTGGTGGTTATCATGTTGCCAATAAACTCCCTCAGTTTGGATGCAAGGGAAGCGATTCTACGCAGCAATTTTAATTTCATCGTTTCCTCAAATTCTCCTTCAGCACCGTCTTCATCATCCAGATCTTCTTCATACATCAAAGCATCATCTGGCTCCAACTTTTCTCTTACAGCCTAAAAAAGGAGGGGGAAAAAAAAAAAAAAAAAAGAGAGAGAGAGAGAGAGAGAGAGAATGCAAGAGAAAGAGACAGAAAGGGGTTTGACATTAAAAAAAAAAAAAAAAAGAAAAAAGATTAAAAATATTTAAAAATTAAGTCTTCTTATAATCTCTGACTATATGCAAGGAACAAGAGAAATATGAAAGATGTACTAAAGCTAGAGTTGTACATTGATGGCTCCCACTTCAGATCTGTATCAAGAGAAAAGGATGTTAAGAGTTGTCTCAGAAAGACTTCAGTCTTCCGACACACGCACAACTGGCTGCATGTTCATTTTCATATGAAATTTGATCTGGTTTGCTCAGCATTCTTTCCATCTTGCAATGTATAATCTCAAACTCCTCTTTGGATATAAGCTTCAGACACTAAGCCAAAGTGCCTTTCTGGTTGATGCTCCTAAGCTAACCTCACTTTTCAACCCTTTCTCAGACTTCTAACACAAAACCTGAGCATGAATGATCTGAGACAGAACAACAAGGGCTGAGATAAATGGTCAGATAGCTCATGGGTGACAGAAGGGCAGGTTGGGAGAGAAAAACTATGTCCAGCAGAGACCTGGGGAAAGAATGAGAAATGATGAGGTTGGCTGATGTTGGAAAAAAAGAAAAAAAAAAAAAAAAAAGGAGAAAAAGTCAAAAGGAGAGAAGTAGTGAAAGCTTGAGTGATCTGCAACAGCTTAGCATGGGAAATGAGACCAGTGGCTTAGAACTGCACAATGGAAAAAGGAAAAGAAGGAAATGGGAAAAGGTCTCTCATACTTGAGTGGTTTGTTAGGATTTGGCAGTGGCCTTCACCATCAAGTCTCCATCGTATCTTGGAGACCAGAAGACATACAGAGCTCTTGAGTGATGCAGACTAAATCACCAACCTACTGTGAGAATCACCAGGATTAGCAGGAGGCCCACCCAGAGATACCATTTATGGAAATATTAGTCATTCACAGTGGCACAAAGGGGCACATATACATACATACATATGTATACATATATACATACATACATATATATATATACATATATATATATTTATATATATATATAAATGTAATAGTTTCAAGCCAGAATTTCACTCTGTAATACATCATAGCTTCTTTGGCACTAATCTGAATTTATATTAGCTAATGTTCTGGCCAAGCAGTATCTGTGTGTGTGAAAGTGAGAAAGAGAGATTATTGATATTTTTCATTAGAATAGCAATGTTATATTTATTGGTGACTTTTGGCAGCAAAAAATTCCACACTGACAGATAAGATTGCAGTAGGAATAGCTGAACTCTAAGCCTGCTTAACTCAACCAAATTCTTCAGTATCATTTTGTTATGTAGATTCCCAAAGGGAAAAAAATTCTCTCTGGGCTCCTTCATTTCACCTCTAAGCTTGGTGCCAACTATCTCCTCCTACTTTGGAACATTACCAATGTTGTGAATGCCCAGAAAAAGCCCACTCATTCTCAAGAGCATCTATTTCACAGACAATGAAATATGTATTAAATGCAGTAGGGCTGATCTGGGAAATCTACCTTTCTCTTGGACATAACTGGCTATTTCACTAACTATATGTATTTCAGGACATGCAGCACAAAGAAGTTTACAGTCTGTTCATTGTTGCAGCTCCTTTCTGAGCTCCTGTTTAGACAGGAGCTACTTAAATAGTCAGAAACAATGGTGACAGGAGTCTGAACGATAGATGCTGATCTCAATTCTACTACAGCTGTTTCAATGAGAAGGGCAAAAGTAATAATCACTTCTGCTTAGGCTGTAATTACCAGATAAATCTGCTCCTCTCCTAGTCCTCTTATGCTCAGTCACGCTCCTCCTGGACTGGCTCTACTGCTCTGTGCCTTTAGCTTAATATTTTTCCAGTGAACAGTGAAACTTTCAACAGTGTTCACACCACAAACCAAAGAGAATCAGCGGGATTGCTGGGTATTTAGAAGTTATGAGACAACACTCCAGCTATACAAAGGTCTATGTACCTGTGTGAAGGAGACCATTGTTTCCTCAGCTAGAGCTTTCAACATCCTGAAGACAGTAAGCATTAAAACATATAATTACTTAAAATAACGTGAAAGGAATAATTTCAAAATAAGATATTCCAAGGGAGATTTTGAGGACAGGTATCTGTATGAATATCATGAACATGAAGACAAGAGTCTTCTCTATCAAGAGTCTTCTTCTATCACTGAACATGAAGACAAGAGTGATACATTTTCTACAGCTTAGAGTGAATAGGAGTTCTGTCTAAATCGCTAATATAGTACTTTATATATGCAGGAACAAGACATGAAAGTCTGAAGAGTCACAAGAGAAAATAAAAATATATTATCCATATGGAAGTAGAAGTTCTTGAGGGAAAAATGTAACATTTAAAATATTTTCAAGTATAAATTGGAGGAAAAAATGCAATACTTTCAAGAACAAAATAAATACAAGGACAGAGAAGTAAGAAAATCACATAAAAACAGCCCAATGAAAGCTGGGACTTTAATGTTTACTGTCTTTTCCCCCTCATCGCAGGTGCCGAAAGCTGAATTTCACACCTTGCTGTCATCAGATTTTTTTTTTGTTAGATTTTCCTATCATGATGAGAAGGATCATATATATATATATATATATATATTTTTTTTTTTTTTTTACTTGACAAGACTAATCACTCTTGTTTCATTGATCAGAAGAACCTTTAGGCTACATTTTGTCTTAACAGTTCGACATTAATAATCTGGTACTGACACACATGAAACAGCATGGCCAAGGAAAAGCACTAGGAGGGAGACTACTTCACTCAGCTAGGATACTGATGAGAAGGAGATGATGGTCCAAACTTTCCAGGAACTGAGGTATTTTAAGCATAGCTAAAAACTTGAAAGTTGACGAGTTTGGTGAGGCTGGCCTAGAGGCCCCCTGCCCCAGCAGGGCCACCCAGAGCAGGGTACCCAGCACCACTGCCAGGCCCCACAACCTCTCTGAGCAGCCTGTGCCAGTGCTTGGCCACCCGCACAGCACACAAGTGCGGCCTGGGGCTCAGAGCCTGTGCCTGCTTCTTCTTCTACAGTTACTGGGTACCACAAGAGGCAATGGGCACAAATTAGGGGGTTAGTTTCTGCTAACAAACTTGATCAGTTTCTGCATCTCTCTTTGCTATTCAGAAGTGCTTTTAAGGATGTCCTTACCTTTATTCTATCTTGTAGTGGTCTTATTCATGCCCTAGTCAATGACTATTTCAGTGAAAAGTCTTTGAGAGATAAACAACCATAGGTTTCACTTTTTGTATACAAGCATATCCCTTTGCAATTTGGTATCCAAGGTGAAGTGAAGTAGCCGGAAGGCCGTGTTCCTTTTCTGAAGTAGCTGAAAGGCCACGTTCCAGTGTATATCAAAAAGACAAACTTTGGATTCCCCTGGTTTCATATCCACCACCAACCAACTGGATTAGCTGCGACAGTTTTCCAGCTTTTCACATCAAACACTTCAAATTGCCAATGGCAGGCAAACAGTGAACAGCTTTTACATCCAGCATGGTGATAATGTGCCTGTTGTTTTAACACTTTCTGATGATTAAATAGCCATGCAAGTACACGCTCATCATAGAACACCATTACTCCAGTCAGACTGTTTTGCAAAGCTCTTTTTACTACGTGGATTAGTCCAAAGCTACAAACCCATGCTACATAGGCTACAGTTAGAAAAATACTTTTACTTCCATAATAAATTACTTATTATGCAATTACAGGATCCCTGTGGATGCTGATTAAATCAAATAAACTTCTTCATTCACGGAGTATAGAGCATTTGTGAAGTCATAAACATGTGTTTCCATGACCTTTGCTCTGCAGAGCAGGGCCCCAGGACTTTTTATAAACAGTCTAAATGCAGTTTAGGTTTTTCAGCAATCGTGTGCAAGTCCCAGGAGTATTTATTGTAAAACATTTTTTTAAACTGCCAAATTGAGATAGAGCACAGGCAGGGAAACAGTATCGCCTCTGTGGCAGCTACAGCAGCTACTATTGCAGCCAGGGCCAGAATGTCCATTAGCTACTTTGGGGGCTGGTTTATTAACATCAAACTTTTACATGTTTCATCTGGTACAGTATAAACACTGCTGCATAAAGATATCCTCTAGTCCCAGAGATATATTTACTAACAGGAAGCTCTAACTCCAACCAAAAGCCCATTCTTGCTTCAGAACATTCCTTGCTTTGTACCTGTGTTTACTGCTATTGTCTCTGTAAACACAATTTCACAAATTTGCTTTTTTATTGACTTTACAATTCTAGAAAGGAAAGGAATGCAATGATTCAAAAATCCAAATGAGCAACAAAATTTTAACTAACTAAGGATACGTAAGTCTCCCCAAATGAACACAAATTCTATGCCTGTGAATGCATTGCATTAATTATCAGCACCTTTCAAGCGTGTGCTGCTAAGCTCACAAGAGTAAGTTCTCATGAGAGTTCAGGTGCTTCCTCCCTCCAGTTGGCTGATAAATGCTGTACAAATAGCTTCTTTTGCAGTATTTTGACATTTCCTCCCAGCCAGTACCAGGAAATAAACAGAGAGGAGTGTGAAAATGAAAAACAAGCCTGAGAAAAATGTACAGCTAGGTGAACTTTGCCAACTTTTTTTTTTTTTTTTTTAAGATGTTGCTTCCAGAACTTTTAACAAAGGTTAAATGGATTCTGCTGTGTCAGCTCAATTTACGTGTATATTATGTGGGCATCTGAAAAGCTACAGAGAGTTGCAGTGATGAGCCTCATTATCCAAGCCAATGTTGAGATGACACTTTTTTTTTCCAGTGTGTGGATCACAGGCAGTAGAAATACGACCTGCAATTAGATTGTGTAGTAGTGTAGTAGTGTCCTCTTTCAGCTGCAATACAGTTAATTTTCTTCCTAGTAGCTGGTACAGTGCCACGTTTTGGATTTTTCATGAGAACGGTGTTGATAACAGAGGGATGTTTCAGTTGCTGCAGATCAGTGCTCGCACAGAGCCAAGGGCCTTTCTGCTCTTCATGCTGCCCTGCCAGACAGGAGGTTGGCGGTGCACCAGGAGCTGGGGGGGGGGACACAGCCAGGACAGCTGCCCAGTCTGGCCAAGGGGATGTCCCACACTGTGTGTCACCATGCTGAAAAATAAAACCAAGGGTGGATTTGGCCAGGGAAGCTACCATTGCCTGGGGACTGGCTGGGCATCAGTTGTTGAGAGATGAGCAATCATGTTGTCCATCACTTGTCTTTTTTTTTTTTTTTTTTTAATTATTATTATTTTTATTCTTATTATGCTGTCCTTGACATGAGTTCTCACACTTTTACCCCTTTTTGATTCTTTCCCCTATCCCACCGGAGGGGAGTGAGCAAATGGCTGCATGGTGCTGAGCTGCCTGCCAGGTTAAACCAACGCAGGCAGCAGTACCTGAGATGGCAGAAACCACGCATCCCAGCAGCACCCCCAGGGCTGACAACCCCTTGCTCCCAAGGCAACCTGCCCGTCCTGTGGTTGCACTCTGCACAGGGCCTTTATGAGCGAGAGCCTGGAACAACCTCTGGAGGAGCAGGGCTGGAGCTCGCTGATTTAAGCACACTCATGCTGCCTCTGCATTACCATCAGGGCTGCAGAACTCACCCCAGCAAGCAGACGCTTTCTGGAGCCTGTTCCTTCCTGGGCCCCCTCCGCAGCAGCCTTACCTTGTAACTACTTTGTCACCTTTAGCTAGAGATCGTGTTTTTATTCTGTACCTGTGACAGAGCAGCATAGAAACACTTTATTAGACATCTTTTATAAGCCATTCAAGCTGTTACTATGACCAATCTTCTGGATTTCCCCTTCATTTAAAAAAAAAATGTAACACATATTGAACTGCTGGGTTTAGGAATCACCTGAGACAAGCCATATGATTCAACCATGTTAGTGCCAGAAGAGCTATAGGAATAGACTCCCTCTCTACTATCACATGGTTTTAGTTCAATTTCCTTCACAGTGCCTAAGCTGGTGCACTCAGTTGAGATGGACCATATCAAAACATGGCTCAGTTCCTACTTTTAAGCTTGCTCAAAAAGCCTTTTTGTATCCAAAAAGCTCTTAAATATAAATTTTAAGAAATTAGATAGTTACAGGACTAGGAGGAATTCATTACCTAACTAGTAGTAGCAGCAGCAGCTCTAAATATACCCTAAAAATGCATATAGAAAAATTAATCAGAATAACATAATATTCTCTAGACAGATCCAACTATGAGTCTGGAAACAGAGATTTAAGTGCTATTTATTTTACCATCAAAGGAACTGCAAACCCTTATGGAATATAAATGACTGGAGGTTTAACCTGCCATTAATACTAAACCACACTAAGGTAATCATTTATTGAATTTCTAATTTTGCAAGAAAGTGGGGAACTCCACAGTCCTCCTAAAGCATCAACATGTGAGAATAGGAGCCTGCCTGCTTTTTCAACCACAGAATAGATACAAAAACTTTCATACTAATAATTTCCATGTCATTCAACTGGGGAATTGTAGAAATGGGGCTGCCCAGCAAGTGGATCTTCCTTAAGAAGAAGTGTTCATTTAGTGTCCAAAGCAAGCTCAGATGGGTCAACAGAACCTTCCCCTACACATGCATAGAGGAGGGAGGGCTGTGGACCACAAGCCCAGACAGAAGAAGAAAACCACTCTCAGGACTCTGCAGTCTATACTCAATCAGTACTTCACTGAATAACTTCAGGGAAAATAAATAAATCTGCTAAATGAGCAGAACTAATCAAATGTGAGACAACTGCAATAAGCATTTGTTAAGTAATAAGAGAGAGGCATTTTGGAATTTGAATGGTACTCTAAAATTTATATTACACTGAAAAGTCCTAAATTAACTTTAAGTCCTATGATCTTAATTAAGAATTTTATAACTGATCTAAAACATGCTAAATCTTGTGTTTACAGTCTACATAGAACTACATAAAATTGGCAGGGATGTGCCATCAAAAATAGCTGTCAATGTCTTTATAGGACTTAATAGTAATGATTGACATGAATTGCAATAGCAAAATCTCTTTTGGGAAAGAGTCATTCATTACAAAAAAATGATCAGGGTATTTACTGGAAGAGTCATTTAGAGATTCAGAGGAAATGAAAAAAATAAAAAAAATAAAAAAAAAAAAAGAAAAAGAAAGAAAAACGACCATAGTTGTGAAGCAGCATAACAGGAAGACAACTCATTAAATCCTGTATACAATAGATATTGTACTGAGAGGACCAAAGATTATTTCACTTCCCAATGTACCTACCGCACCTGAGCAAACATCAAGTGATTTCAGCACAAGACTCACTTGGCAAATATGGAAATACAGTTTCACATCTCAGCTTCAAAAAGCTGTTAGGTATATAAGCCAAATGCAAAAGAGAAGGGAACTCACAGGCAGAATTTAGTGGTTTGGCCTGAGATGCTTAAACATGGTGTTTTAGTGAAAAGGAAATAGGAAGAGTCGGGTTATGACTACAAGGCACAATTCAGTACAAACTCTAAATGAGCTACTGCAGGTATGTGAAGTTGCATAGCACCCATATGCAGTAATTCCTGGACTAAGAAATATACACATTGTACCATTATCCATCTTGCTGAGAAGCACAATAAAGAGCCCAACTGGAATGCTGTGGTTATTGCAGTATTGCCTCAGCTCTTATAGATGTAGCCTGTGTACTTTTCTAGTACTGCTCTATAGAGCCACAGATTACTGGGATGAACAGGAGAATAGAATATCTAACCTACAACAGGATCCAAAATTGCTTGACTTCTTTCATCTTACAAAACAAGCAACCAAGAAATAAATCTTTTCTCCCAAAATATCAGGGAAATAAATGCTGGACAAGGAAAGAATATATTGAATCAAAAGAGCACACGAACTAGAAGGGTTATAATGCAGTTATGAATACATGTACAACCTAAATTAGAGGTTTTCTAACCACCAGAAAAACAAAATTATAGAACATGACTGTGCCAAGAGCAATGGGATGAAGAAAAACTGCCCTGTGTTCAAGATGGTGCTTCCAGCCTTCCAGAGGGAATTGTATGATACAGCTGCCTGAAACACTAGGAGAGTCAATTCAGATCCCTTCTTGAATTGTGTTATTCATCACTTAGAATGTCCAAAGGAAACAATATCCCAGTATTTTGCTCTCCTGGCTGACAGCATTGTACCTCAACACTCAGAACTGAGGACTGTTAGGAGGGCAAACCAGTAAGCCCAATGAAGAGCTGCCACAGGAATAATTTCATCACACATCTGTCCTCTTTCTAACCAAATCAGGACAGGTGCATGCTAAACAGGACAGGTTTCATGCTGAACAGGCTAACAGCATTTGGTAAAACGTAACATATTGCACTATACAACATTATGTTGCTGAAGCACTGTTGTAGTGTAATTGCATATTTGCGTTAAGACTTATCCAAAGACATGTGCATCAAACAAGAAGCTAATGTAACTTGTAAACTTTTGACCCCTGTTAAGATAAGATGCATTTGAGTCGTTACTGAGGGAGGCAGCTGGGTAAGGTCTGGCAAACTTCACTACTACAAACACTGCAAGCATAGTGATAAGGGAACCTCACCTACTGTCTTTAAACCACAGAAATAAGGTATTAAATCTTACTCACACCACGTTCGAAGCACACTAAGACTAACTGGTTCTGGACCAGTTCTCCAGAGGTCAAAGCTGAAGAAATACTTCTAATGTCTATAATGTTTATAATAATATTTTATTATTATTGTAACATTTATAATTTTTATTAGAAAAGGTGAGCTAATGCTATAGTAAATAGAAATGGCAATGAAAAAGAAAAAAAAAAGACAAGGTAAAGAGGAAAAAAATAAAAAACAAATGAGGTGTCATCAGGAAGCTAAAAGAATCCCAAAAGTTCCTTTCCTATCTGAAAAATTATTTTTCCCTCTTTTCTCACTTGTAGCATTTTCTGCAATAGCTGGAATACTTATTTACTGTCTCTGAAGAAAAGCAAATAGTGAAGGAGCAGATGTATCATACAGGAGATGTCTAGGGAAGTTATGGACATAGGGCTCCATGTCACTGAGAGCTAATCAAGGCAGGTGAATGTTTGATTCTGATAAAATAAAGTTACATTAAGATAAATACAAAGCAATAAATAACCTCAATAAAACTATGCTCATCCCAGAAAAATAGGATGATCATCTAAACAGGGTGATGGGCCCCACTGTAAAAAGTTCAAAGGAGACCTGCAGGCACAAAAAATAGTGAGGCATCAGCAATTACAAGGAATGGGACATAAGATCTTTCTTAAAATTGTGCCCTAGTCTGAACTAGTTCTTCATATTACACAGGATGTTCAGGTAGATGATGCACTAGTAGATTCACCCAATCTAACAGTCTCTGAGTCTAACAAAGAATGAAATAATGCCATCATTCAGATCAACAATAAACCTTGCCTGTAATGCTGAGGCATTGATATTACCTGTAGCTCAAGAGGATATTGCAGAACTACATCTGTTTCAGAGAACAAATAATGAAAATGACCAAAGAAATGTAAAAAAAAAAAAAAAAAAAAAAAAAAAGTACAGGGATTACCTTTTAAAGAAAAAAAATATGTCAGATAATAAATAATTTAATTTTTCTTATACCATCTCACCTTGTTTTACAACATGTAATACAAGGGATGTTCTATAAAATTAAAGGGTGTTAAATTTAAAAGAAAATCAGAGAGGAGTTATTAAATCATTGAAGTCTTTGCTTCATGATGCTACCTAAGCCAAGAAATTAATGAGGTTTTAAAAGGGACTGGATAATTATATGTTTAACAAGATTATCCAGAGTAGCTATAATTAACAATAAAATTTTTGGAAGGGATATGAAACCACATGTTTTAGGATTAAAGCCAGTCTCTTACTAGGAGAGATCAGGATAAATTGCAATGTCAGAGATGGGGAAAACAGGTTATCTCTTATCTGCTTATTGTGGTTACCCACAAGGTATCAGCTATTTCCTGTACAGCAAGGACACTGGTCTAAATGGGCAAGTTTTAGACTTTGAAGTCCTTGTACAAAGCATGGAACATGTGTAGCTCTCAGAGCTTGCCTATACATATCGCAGTACATATCGCAGTTGCACTGTGAGACCTGGATCAAGAGAGCTCTCAACGTACTACGTGCCTGATGTAGGCGTAGGACAAATAGCCCTAGCCTCTCAGTCTACTGCTTAGAAAGACAAAGTTGGAAAACAGCATTATGACTGTCCCTGTTTGCCAAGGGACACAGAAGCTGAGGTGAAGTAATAGGCTCAAGGACACAAAACAAGTTTGTGGCTGAAGTGAGAATCTCCCAATTCCAGCCCAAGCCAAGCTCTCCTCATGTTCTTCCCACAATTTAGTTTATTTTAAAACAATTTCCTCTAGGTATTTTTTTCTTTTTCTTTTTGAGGTCCCAAACAAATTTCTGTCTTCCACAGAAAAGGAGAGGGGCGAAGGCTTTGGGATCATGCTAGCCTCAGATTATGGAATGAAGTCTAGACCCAGCGGTCCCCTTCACTTTCTAGAAGAGCGTGGATGAGAAACAAGCTTGAACAGGCAAGGCAGCAAGTGCCATGGAAGAAGCTGCACTGAAGACTACAACTGTTTATTTCAATTAAGATCAACACCTCTTGTAAAGCTGAAGTTATGCAATCTCACTAGGATTTTTTTTTCCCTGTCACTTATGATATCAGGCAATTCATCCACGGTCTCGAGAAAAAGCTACTTCCTTTCTAATACCTATCAGACTGTATATACTGAATCTGCATTTTGGCATATAAGCCACCATCTGCACCAAATCAAAAATGTCATACTTTCAGCTGCAGCTGGGAGTTGACTGTTCTCTCTCATTTTCTTTCACCTTTTACACCTCGTGACTGGCATTGTGCTTTTCGGCATTTGCAATCCGGGCCTGTCTCCAGCTGAATTCACCTGCTTTAAATTTTCTGAGCCCTAATAAAAAAGGCCTGCAGACACGTTTGCTCCAAGTGTGCAACCATTTAGGGTGGTAATGAGTTGGACTGCAGCCTGGTATCTGGCAGACCTTCCTACTTCATGACTCACTGTTAATTAAAACCACACTCTTTGCTTATTCCTGGGATAGCGTTACTTACAAATAATTGAGAGTCTCTCACTGCCTTCCAACCTCCTCCCCCTAATTCTGTTCTGTAGAATACACTTTTCTGGTGGAGATCTGTTTCCCTTAAAGTTAGATGCAGTATAATGAAGAAGGACATCCATTTTTCAATGAATCCTTGTTGTCCTTAATTTAGATTCTGATACTTTTTCTCATTTTGAGTTGCATCTTAACCTGTGAGCAATCCGATCCATTGTGCTCTGCAGCTGGTTTCTGGAGGCTACTGCCATGATAAAGTACAGCAAAGAGTCAAGTACCACAAACTGCTACTCAACTCCAGGATTTTTTTCTGCATATCCATGTAAAAACTGAGATGTGATGGATTCACACAGAGCTTTGAAAAGGTCACTTTCAGAAATACTAAAGCAATTATTTAAGGTTTTCTTATATGTTAATTTTGGAAGGAGTAGGAACACTACCCATTCTTCTTTTAATTTAGTCTGTTTCCAAAGTATTCCATGCTCCCCCAAACCGCAGAGGTCTGAGAATTGCTCAGGGTAAGAAATATCACACAAAAAGGTAAAGTTGTACAACAAATTCTCTGCTTTTGCTTGTAAGTCAGAGTGCTGATTTCTTAATGTACAGAACTACCCGTGGCGAGGCATCTGGCAACCTGAAAAGCCACCTCTCTTACAGTTCTGTTGAAACTGCCCAAATCAGCCGATGCATTCTTAACAAAATCTCATATCATGAATCTCTGATGAATGGTGGCAGGAACTCTCAGCAAAATCTCTTCAACTCTGGAATTGGCTGTAGCGTTGGTCTAATAAACCCAGGACTATTTCCCTTGGAGGCACAGTACCAAGCTCAACACTCCTCCTGAAGCGTTTGTTTGTAGGGCAGTTATTGCTGTAACTCATTTAGTGTTTGCTAATTCAATGGAGTTACAGCATCAGTACAGAGCCATGGCAATACACAGACACAGCCAGCTAATGCCAAAGTCAAAGAACTGATCAATTACTTTTGCCTTTTCCAGTGGACTTTACTAATGAAGAATTGAAAATTATCAAGTAAAACCCACATGATTTGGGCTCATTTCATACTATGCCAATATTTTCGAAAATTCAGACACTCAGCTGCATGTTCTGCATATGCATTAGGTTCCTTACAGTAAACCCTGCCAATTCCTAGCGGATTCAGCTGCTTCTGCAGCCTTCTCCTAACTGGCAGAAAAGATTCCAGGATGTTATATGCAGACACCTACAAAGAGAAAGCTGAAGTTTGGAAAAATGTGTTTAATGGGTATTTAATTTTCCACTCTCCATTTCACTCTATTTTTAAAAAACAAGCAGTTTGTTCTGATGTAGATCCATCATTTCAGCTGTGAAGATCAGAATTTCTCAAAGCACTGGGGATCACCTCACATGACAGTAACTATTACATTTAAAAAAAAAAAAAAAAAGAAGAATTTTTGGTGCCACTATATCTAAACACAGCTGCTGTGTTCACTAAATAATCTATAATACATACAGATCACAGAATATAAATAATATTTGCTGGGTTTTGATGTGAAGAAGTAAAATATATTTATGCAGATTTCCATCTGCCCAGCATAAGTATTTCTTTGCAGTCAAAGTTTTCTCTTTCTTCTCCCACACACTCTACCTTTGTGGAATATTCTGGCACATTTAATTGCACCAGTGGATTGCCTTGAGGTAGCTGCGAGTCTATGACCATCCAATTTAAAGCTGCCCTCTGTTCTGGGTGATCAGTGCTGGTTAGCTCAGTTTTTTCCTTGCATTCCAGGCAGAGTCTATTGAATGCAGCCTGGCAGCCAGAACCCATCTCCTCCAGAAGACTGAGCTCCCTTCTCCTACCCAGACTCTAGGCTCTGAACTAACCCAAAAGTGAGTATTTAAACATCATTGTCTAGATTCAGAGGAACCTCAGCGTGTCCTTTTGTCTTTCTTTTGAGTTTCTGCTATCAGATTACTCCTGTTTTATGCACATGCAAACATATTTTCTATCCATGAGATCAAGGGCTTCATAAAAGTCTCTCAGAGCCCACTTTGGTAAAAAGTAGCTCTTTTAAGAGAGAAAGACTGAACACAAAACGTGCCAATTAGCCACTCTTCTCAGTTCTTCAGGTGTCTGCTCTTATGGACGCAGCCCCAGATTCTTTTCTGCTGCTAAACCCATTCTGCACCGCTCCAGTGATAAAGCAGATTTAAAGCTGATAAAACTGGCTTCCCGGAGACAGGGCAAAACCTCATGTTTTCTGATCACACCAAAGTCTACGTATTCTCCAGTGTGTAGTTAAAAGGTGCAATCTTCAGGCAATTCTCAGATGTAAGGAGAGCCCATAAGAATTATAAGCAACCGAATGTAAAGCACAGTCTTGACACTGATCTGTCTTGTGCTAGAAACCTGCCTAGCTGCTGGCAATATCACAGTCCAGACAACATAGCAACACACAGAGATTTTTGCCCCTCTCCAGTAGCACCAAAATGATCCCCTAAATGTTTTACCCACTTCAGAGAGCAATTTCTATTGGAAGTGAGCAACTTTTAACTGTCTCCCCTAGAACTTGAGTTTTGAGAGAAAAGAAAAAAAAACATTCCTCCCATACGTAAAACAAGAGAGAAAATGAGACGCAAGACATGCTAGACAGTCCGATAAAAAACATGTTAAGAGTAGTAGTGGGAATCCCTCTGCACCCTGGGCTAAATTCCCACTGTGGCTTTTAATATTATAAAATCGTTTCCCTCTTTCTGTGGAATTTTCTGCATTCAGTGTCTCTGCCATTCTTCTCACCAGCACGTCAACAGTTCCAGCTAAACCATTCGCAAAAATCATCATCAAGCTTATTCCACTGTTTGTATAACCACTGTTTTAGGTAACTTATTCCACAAATGTAATGCACAATCTCTCTTCTCTAAGAGAGTCATTTCTGATGATCACTCAAATGCTGCTGATATTCTTCAATACAGAGTTTGGAAATATGGATGCTATATAAGAAACTGAGCAATGTATGTAACAAAAACTTGTCAGAGGTGACCAGCAGCTCTGGTGAAAAAACACCTTGTGATCAACTGCTGTGATCATCTGTTCAATCAGAATAATTCGAAAACTCCAGTAGCAAATCTATCACTTTCCACATTCTGCTTTGTTTTCTCAAGACATTAACAACAGAAGCTTTTCCACTTCAAAATCAATTGTTTAGTTTCCTGAAAGTAAATTTACGTAGCATATGTCATGCTCACAAACCATTTCAGAATACAACTTGAACAAGAATACCAAAGCTCACTATTAGCTATAAGCTGTACAGACAGACAGAAATGTGTATTTGATACCATTTCTTCATTTTCAAATTGCGTGTTGCACTGTGCTGCATCCTCAGTTACTGGCTTCTGAACCATGCTGCGGCAGAGGAGCCATATTGTCAGGCTTGCAATGAACATCCCAATGTCTGGTACAAATAGTCTGATCACGTTGCCAGCATCTGCTCCTTTCACACTGTATGGGATGAAAAAAAAAAAAAAAAAAAAAAAAAGAACAACAAAGAAACATTTGTTACTTCTAATGACATTTTCAACTGGAACAGAAAGTTAGCTCAAGGCAAACAAAAACCCCCAAAACACAGTAATAAGAGTGCTGCAGAATACTGGAAATATGAAGAAGATCGAGGAACTTTAGACAAGCAGCAATTTTTGCTCTCCAGAAGTACAGAATAAAGGATTTTCCACTGAGAGTTCACATATTTTATTGATACTTAGTATTTTGATTAACACAAGTCTGAATCAATTTTGTGGTGAGCAACAGAGGAATGTCTTTCAAATACAACAGGAAACATTTTGGGTGAGTTCCTAGAAGATCCATGTGTGTTAATCACTATCCCTCTATTGCCACTCTTGGCACAGACAATAGCATCCAGCTCTACCAGAGTGGTCAAGCAAATACAAGATAGCATTCACATCACTCCTGAGGGGTGACATGGTTGGGTTTGTAATGTTTAATATGCTTTATTATGTTACAACTTTAATATGTTAATATGTTTTATTCAACCAGACCTCTTGAATACCTCTCTTTTCCCCCAGTATTTAAGTATTAGCACTTAAGTACTAATATTTAAATGTTGAGAAAGAGTTAGGTCCCCATCTAGAAAAACTTCTCTAACATCTGCAAGACTGAATGACATGTATTTACAAAAGAAATTGCACTGCTTTGTTGTGTAGACTTAAATGTTTAGGCTGGGAAATATAGCTTTATGGGTCAGAATTTGGTTCACTGTTAAAATAGAGAACTTGGATTCAGATTTAGTGACACAATGAATAGTTTGTTAAGTTGCTACATGTGCTTACTGAGCTATTAACTTTTATTAATGAAAGGATATAATTGTAATGATTTGAAAATATACAGCGTGTACCTGCCAATCATGAAGTTAACACAATTTAGATATGCAGTTGTGATTTTAACAGATTTTTTTAGGGCTTTATTTCTAATAATCAGTTCTGACAGGTGAAGCATCTGTATAGCTCCTTGGGTTTAGGTGAGGGAGCTAGGCTGGCTCTTCATAGCCTTGAAGCTGCCAAGGTATAAAACCTCGGTAAGTTGTTTTATAGATAGAAAAGAAGATATCCCCTTTGGCCTTTCTTTACCATAACACTTTTAGACAAAAAGCTATGTGTGAAGGAGTTACCTGCGTCTGCTGCAATTAGCCAGCCTGCTAGCAGATCTGGAATATTTAAAATGCCTATTATGTGATCAGGACATGACCACTGTTTGGAACCTTGCTGTCTTGTTCAAATCTTTTTAATATAAATTAAAATCAATTCCTACTTTTTTTTTTTTTTTTTTTTTTTTTTTAACCATTACTACTGCTGACCGAGGTTTTTCCACTTCTGTACATCTTGCCAAACAGTTTATGCCCAGATAAAGTAGGATAAAGTGACCAGAGGCTAGCTTTAATATTGTTTCAATAGGTAGGAATGACTGCATCATGGGAAGCAGTGACCAGTGTGCAGCTCAGTGGGATATTGCACTGTAGCACAACTACAAAACAGACTCTGAAGTACTACAGAATTGGTTCAAAACAGGAGAGGGAAAATTCAAGCTCTAGTTCTTTTTCTTCCCACGCTCAGAGCCAGACATAAAATAAACGGATAAGGTGCTAGCTAAGGAAAAATAATTAAGATTTGAAATTGCAACTCCTTGTAAAAGGAAAAGAAAGAAATTGCAATTGTGCAACCAGCAACTTTCTTCCTTGCATGCTTTTTGCTGTTGTAGATTAATTTGGAATGGTCATGCATGCTGTGACAGCTAAGTAGCTTCAAAATGTTTCATTAATGGCATCAAGTAGTACTGAAGCAGGAAGAAAGAAAACAACAAAACAAAACAAAACAAAACAAAAAAAACTGGAAGGCTTGTAAAAGAATTAGGTGGCTAAGTCCTCACTGGACTGCTTGCATGTTTCCTGTGCTGCTGCTTCAAAAAATAAATGCTGTAGAGGCAACTGGTATGACAGGACAGCCAATCTGTTTAACATTACAGAACATGAAAGCTTGACATGTCAGCTCATTTTGCAGTGTTGTAGCTCTTATTGTCGCTGAAGATTAGCTAGTCAAGGCACTGAGTTTGCACTTTCTGCTATGGCAGAAAGTAGTAAAAAATACACTTTTAATAAACTAAACTCCCAACAACAATACACCCAGTATTCCCAACAACAAAAACTAATTATTTTCACTTATCCTTATTGCTATGCTGCAAACTGCCTATTAAGGCTATGTTCCTAAATATATCCCAATAGAATATGAATTCTTGATTCTGAAAAGTATTGCTTGGGCATTTTTTTTAGAAAGAGTTAAAAAACAAACAAACAAACAAACAAACAAACAAAAAAAACACATGAAACTAGTTTTAATTAGTGTAAGAATAGTATACATTTGCCAGTCTTACGCTGAAAAAAGGATCGCGTATATGTAATACCCTTATAAAAAGGCTTTTCTGGTACACAGGTATGGAGTCCTGTCTTAAATTAATTTTGCATCATGTCTAAACTTAAGGCACAAATCCTCGGCTTCAACCATGCCCACATGAACAAGTATAAAGCCTTCAAAATCAGTGCTTTTGAGTTGCACCAGGTTCTCCTTCCTCACATTGTACTCCCATGGAGCCAGGCTGGGTCGTCCTCAGCGTCTCCCACTCCTGAGAACAAGGGGAGACCCCTGTGGGAGCACTGCTTCTGTCGTGGCTCACATTTCTTTCCACTAACCTAAACCAAGTGCCTCTGATTTTTTAAAATAAATCATTACGTATGTTGTTGTGAAAGATGTAATGTGCAGTTCAGGCTAGCAATAGAGAGGCTGAACAGTGACACTTAACCACAGAACAGGGAGAAATTCTGCACATGAATAGCTCATTCACTAAAACCATTCACAAATGTATACTGTCCCCATCTCCCCATGAAAAGGAAAACAAATTGACCTCAGTGTGATAATTAGAAAGGAAACAAAAGATCACTTGAAAATAAAGAAATGTATATTCTTCTATAAAGCAGAAAAATAAACTGTTTCATTCAACCCTAAGCAATTTGCTCCCCAGTTCTTCACAGCAACAGCTAAAACAAAAACCAGTTATTCCCACTTGTTATCTCTGGCAGTACAAAAAAGAATGGTAAATACTGCAATCATTCCACAAACATTTCTCACTTTATTTGCGTATTCACACATGGTCATATTTTGCATTTGATAACAGTCTATGCATTGTGCCCTTCCCTCCAAAGAAGGCTCTCTAGTGATGAAGTTAAACCAGAAACACAGGAAACCTATTCAGGAGGATCTCCTAGAGAAACAGCTTTTTAAAATCACTGCAAGAATCACAGTATACAATGAACTGGTCATAGCCCTTGATCTACAGCTATTACAACATCATTTATTCACCTAAACTACATAATTTAGCTATATGGCAAGTTTAATTGCAATAGATACCTTTGACTGAAACTTATAACTCAGACATATGTTCTGAAACATAATATGAAATGTCATACAATAATCTGCAGTTCCAGAATGGTTTTCTCCCTCTTTTGTTCTTTCTTACTGTGTGCAAAGAAAACAGTACCAACCCACCCCCCCCAAAACGAACAAACAAACAAAAAAACACCACCAAAAAAAAAATAAAAATAACCAGAAAAAGTAGAGATTTGAAATGTTTTTCTACCTTCTCTTGATCAAGTAAAATATATTGCACACAATTTTTAAGACAGGGGACTACAACTATGGGTTGCAAGAGTTTCTCTGTTAACAAAAATCAATTTTATGGAACACAAGTGATTTTATGACTTTTGTATCACCGTGTGAAACTGATCTATCAAGTCAACAGATCCTTAATACTGTAGTTTCCTCAGTCTGTGTTCCCCTGGTGTTTTCACTCATATATTTTAAATTTAAACTACTTTAAGAAGACATCATCTCTATTTCCTCTGTTTATAAAGAATTTTTCCAGCACTCTGTGACCCTGGTCCACTTCTGAAGTTCTTTGGTTCTCAAGAAATAACTAGGCAAAATTTTCCTGTTCATCTGCAACAAGAATAGAGTTAGCTGTAGATATGCAGGGTAAAACTGCATACATTCATTAGCAGTCAAACAAAACACAAATGCTGTGGAGAAAGTGCATTATTTGAACATTATATTTGCTGAATGCTTTAGAAATAGCATTCAAGTTTTTGAAAATAATATATTTTTTTCCCTTTCCAGAATAAGTATTTCTCACAAATAAGAATTATTAATTTTTCTACTGACTGCACAAAGCTTTGGTTAACAGTGAAGTGTTGATGTTACCTTATCTGGTCTGATTTCACTTCTTAAGAATAGTAAACACATTACCATCCTCATTATTTCAGATTCAGAGAATGAAAGCAGCAAACCACCAAAGCTATTAGAATTAAAACTGCAATGGCTTCAATTGAAAAAAGTAAAGTGCATAGTAACTCATGTATAAAGCAGTATGACTAACACCATAGTGAAGAAAACAAACAAAATTCACACGCAGAATGAAAAACAATGATCTTTGAACTTTAAATATTTAATATTTTATTACAAACAAACAGAAAAGTCCCAGGGAAAAATCCTATCGTAAACAGAACTCAAATTAATTCAGTATCAACAACATAACACAATGTTAAGCTTATGTTGAGTAATAACTCTAACAATGCCTCCTAACAAAGCTCTGTAAAAAGCCTGATTTTATACTGAATACTGAGTAAAACATGTATTTTTACATATTTTTCAACATAGTCTTACAAGTTCCTCCAAATTGTTATTCGCTGCTTGCTATACAAACTTCCATTCAGTTCCCTTGGGGGTTTTCCATAGTACCTGACTGCTTTCTAATGAAGTGATTTCATAAAACTTGTTAGGTAATGCTGTGTTAACAGGTGATAAACTACAGAAGAGATGCATAGATGATAATAATTTCCATTCATCTTGTTTGGTCACTGTGAGACACCTGGTATTTCAAAGCAGACCTAGTATATGAGTACTGCAGGCACCAATATATACATGCAGAGTACAATTCCCATGGGCTTCAGCTGCAACTGTAATCACATGGGTTGGAGGCAAACCAGGCCCAAGAATCACAGGCACTGTCCCCTAAAAATGTGGACAGGCAGCGTCACACAGGAGCTACGCTGTACTGTGAAGGAGCAGATTCAGTTGTTAATCCTCCATGTGATCCTAAAATAGTGGAAACTGAGGGTGCCAAAGGCTAGAAAACAGATTGCCTTAAAGATGTGCTTGCTGACCCTTGCTATTGGAAGTGGATCTTTGGGATGGCTGCAGCTGGGAATAAATTAAAGAGGCCCCTTGTCCTCTTTCCCTTTGATGAAATGTCTGCCTCTGTACTTACACTGCTTGGGAATTCAAACGGAACCTGTACACTTGCAAACTATATTCATGTTGGTGTGGCTTTTCCCTGATGGTTCAAATGACAAATTGGATCTGATATTGGTTCCAATGGCAACCTAGTTATGGCCCTCAGGGTCATATGCAGGCCGCACAAATTATGCAGGTTGCTGAGCACTTGTGGGTCTGCCTTTAGTTCTTTCCTTACCTCATGGTCATCCACAAACTGAAGTCAAGTTATAAACAAAGTACAAATTTACTGTCACATTAATATTAATGTCTATATGGCTGTACTTGACCATTCAATCTTACATTCCCTTACTGTGACTGCCAAATGCCGTATGCTTTACACAAAATACCTGAAGTTGCACTTTGACAGAACTTTGGTCATGCAAAGTAAGAGAGTGGGAGGAAGAGGGAAGCAAAAATGCATAGAGAAGTACTTACAAAATATTTAGCATGCACTGACCTGCCCAACATACAAGTTCAAAGGGCTCCTGAAGCATTTCTAAAATCTTAATTACTGCTTACAAACTATGTCTGCATGGATTCAAAACCCAAAAGTACACTTCACTTTCTCAGGACAAATACCCTGCAATGAAGAACACTTTCTGTATTGCAAAAGTGCTTAACCACGTATTAACCAAACATTTGCTTTCCAAACACTGCTATGCAGAGACAGCACAGCTATTTCAAACTAAATGCACATGCCAAGATTTTGGTACTTCATTGCTTGCAGAAAACATTCAACATTAAAAAATTACGGATATGTGCAATATTTAAAAAGCTTGTTTATGCCAATTTTTCTTTTTGAAAGCATCCACTGTTTCTGGTTCTTCATTGATCTTCTAACAAAGGTCAAACTCCAGGTTGCCCAGTACAGCACACACAAGGCATAAAATTTAGCAGGGATTTAGCAGCTATCACGCAAAGCACTCACTTGTGCTACTGCCAGACTCGTGACAGTACAACATAAAGCTTGCTTTGCCCGTGTCCCACAGCTCCAAACGTGCAGCAAGACTGAGGTTGCACAGCCAAGGAGGAAGTGAGCACATTCTCATCCACACCCATGGCGCGGTGTGTGCCAACCCCCTTAACCGTGTGGAAATGACAAGCCAATCCACAGCATGAATTATTTCAGGTCAAAATGGGAATGTGATCCTGGATGGAGGCAGAGCCAAAGTGAGCAGGAATGCAGAGGACACCTCAGCTTTAGGGACATTTTGGTCTGAAATCTTTAAAGAGTTTCTTTTGCAAGTACATATACTTCTCAGTTGCTTCTCACTTATGCACATTTTGTATGTGGATTTGGCCAAAGCACTAATTCAGGATTCATTGATCACTGCAAAACATTCACAATTAAATCAGTCTGTCCACAATGCTCATAAATACTTGGTGAATGACAGCTAACTGTTTATATAAAGGCATACAGATATCCATATGTTCCACAACACTCCTGACAAAAACAAAGTGCTGAAAAGAGTGAAGCAGGCTGACATTCCGTGATTATTTCAAAACATATTTGCTCCCTCTCTTAGCAGCTTTCACTGGTTGGAGTGCAAACAGATCATCATTTCCTACTACTTTTTATTTCATTCTACAGCCAGCATATAATATACTCACAGAAAATAAAAGACACATCTAAATTTTCCAGTCAGCTGCAGATATTTTCCCCAGTTATAGCAAGTGACACTGTAAATTACTGTCATTTTACAAAGCCAGATTATCCTCAGTACAAAGGAAAGACACGCAGCCACTAGGAAATACCATGGTCCAAGCTGGAGTGCCCACAGCATTTCACTGAGAGCTTGGGGGACCCCTCTGCACCCACTTGACCATTCCTAACTTAAAAAATAATAATACTAATAAAAAAAATAATCTAAGGGTCACAGCAACAGGGATGGGAACAACCACAAAGACAGGACAGAAGGCAATGAGCTCACCATTCCTACTGTCATTGCCAGAAAATCCCAGTGGTTTAGAGGCAAAAGCACATGACTGCTTCTGAAAGAAGGATCCAGCCACAAGGAGCATGTGTGCTGCACGTCTGTGAGGCAAGGTGCTCACACAGCTCCCACTCCCCTAACACCCAGCTGATTTCCATTGAAACAGGCCAGAAGAAACATCCTGATTTAAATTTGATGCAATTCTGTGCAGTTCTACAGCATCAGATTGAAAAACAGCAGTAGAAATGTATGGCAAACTAAATGTACTGATGCCCTGAGATATAAGAAATAAAACTTCTTATTTTTCTTAAGATGGAACAGATAAAATAGATCCCAAGTGGTAAATACCCCATGTATATGTGGGAAAGGAGAGGACTAATTCCCTTCACTGCTCAAGGCTACCTAGTCAATGGCTGGGATAGGCATCAGCCAAAGACCCCCTTCAGGTGTAGGAGCCAACTGTGATAGCATTTTACCCGTGTGGAGGACTCCTGCCTTGCCCAAGCATCAACAAGGACAGGACTGCTCAGAACCAAATGGAGAAAAGAGAACATCAAGTTGACTGCTCTCACTTTTATTCACAGCAGCCCGCTCATCCCCCCATACACAGTGCACTAGCACTCTGTCAGCCACAGCCTTTATCGTGCTTCATGAGCCAATTACTATTTGGAGGTCTCACATGATTTATTCATGAACAAAAACCAACAAAAACCAAATAAAACACAAAGCCAAACAGTTAAGCATGCGTCCTAGAGAGTTTTTGGATACTAATTGCAATGCTGATTGCTCTCCAGATTAAAACAAAGACTGGCTCACATTCGGCTGCTGGTGGGTTTACCACTGTATTGCTCCCAGCTACCACTGTACTGCAGGAGGCTGGGCTGTGCCAAGAAAAACACTGACAACAGTCTAACAATTCAAGTGTTCAAACAACACAGGCCATAAAATACCTTCTATCTGATGTTTGTTTCCTTTGAATCCCTAGATTAAAAAGCATGAGAAAACTTAGCTGAAATTAATTTAGCTGAAAAGAAAATAAGCAGACGGGGTGGCAGGAAATGAGCGACTTAAAAACCTAACACAAACAGTTAGACAAATAGATTCCTACTGAATTGAGATGACTTCTGAGAGGATCTTAAGCAATTGCTGAGCCAGCCCAGACCATCAGATTAATATGACACAATGGCACTTGCTTTGGGGGTACAAGAATCCAATGGAAATTATACAATTATCCAGATGCAGAGAAAATTTCTTCTTACTCACAGTTAGCAAGGAAAATATATCTGAGGTATAAAATCTAACACTATGATGTCTCAGAGCAACTGCTCTTTCACGACTTCCTTCTCTCAATTTCATTATACTCATTCACTTGACCCATCTTGCTTTAGTCTGTAGGTGACACGAATCAGGTTGCTCTTCTTTGGGCAAAGCACTTAAACCATTGTAGCACATCCTTAGAAATGACATTAAAATAGTAAATGTCCATTTTTTCAGAAGGACTACAGCTTTTGGTTTCAATGAGGCAGAAATGTATTATTTTCTTATTATGATATCAAAAAAGTCTCTGCTCAACTTTAAGCTTCATTCCCTTTTAACCTCATTGGGCTGCTGACAGCACACGTGTTGCAGTAGTTAGCAGAAAGTAAGTTTGATTTACACTGCTGTATCTCAAGATCTTATATTCTCCTAATAAAAGGAGTGTGAATGGTGCAAAAGCCTCCCTGACTGCTTCTGTTGGGATTGTACTGACCATTTCTGCAAAACACCAGCATTGCCAAAGCAAGTCCCAGAGAGGAGACCAGACTGAAGGAGCAGCTGGAACAGAAGGTCTGGTCAATAAGCATGAGTTCACAAAGGGATGTGGCAGTTTATGTGCTTTTTCTGACTCAGGAACTCCTCTCCAGCGGTGTAAGTCCCTGACCTAGAATACTGATTTGAAGAAAGCAGATATACCAGGTAAAAAAAAATCATAATGATACTGCCTGCAATTAAAAATGCTTTATCTCAGCTCGTATGGATTCCTAAAACATTTTTCTCCCCAAAAAACAAGGCTTACTACATGACACAAGGCATGCAAGTGGGTGGGTTACCTAAGAAAACAAGGAATACAGAAAGACAAATCCACAAGAATCCACAGGCTTCATTATTCTGCTGCACACTGTACAGTTTGCTCACTCTTGATCTTAAGACATTTAGATTAGTATTTAGAGTAAGTGGATCAATTAAGCAATTTCACATGACAGAGCCTCTCTCTGGGTGTGCTTCCCTTTGCAGGAACCATACCACACAGCCTGGGACTGATGTCAAAAGTGACACAGAATTGAAGCAGGGCTTGAAGACACTTTGTATCCTGTCTCTGAAGGCATTCCAAAAATAATGAGAAGAGGTCAACTAGGAGGATGTTTCAGAGACGGTATTAAAAATTAATAGAGATCTTTGTCTTTCAAGGTTTTATCATCTCTTGGACAATAAAGAGTAGGAGGATAAAGCTCCTACTCATACATTCTGCCATGGCAAAAGAGTGCCAGATGATCAGCTGATACCAATTATAAATTATTGGTCAAGATTAAAGAAGGAAATGAAATATGGGGGCAGACTGATCTGATTTCTAGAAGCACTGAACTGGAGCAGATGTCAGCATCAAGTCCTGCATCTCTTCTTTCCTCCCACATGTCTTTTCCTCCTCTGAATGGTAGCCCATGAAGGAAAATCTTGGCTTCTCAGTAAGTTCACATAATTCTTCCACATTTCACAATAACAGTATATATTCCTTTGCATTCTGACAGTGTGCAGAGGCCACACAAGTCCCCAGTGAACCGGGGGTGTTAACCTCCGCTCCATTTTTCTCATGTGCATATGGAAAAGAATATTTACTGGCTGCTTGGAAGAGTCAGCACAGAACATTTACTCATGTCAGAAAAATGGGAAAAACCCTACACTATAAAGCTCTCTTCCGGGGTTAGATTAATTTTTCAACACAAATGTTATTTTCTGAAAAAGAAACCTCATTTATTGCCTCTATTTTTTCTGATTAATTATTCACCAAATTACACTACTCTTTCACACTATGTCACTATTTTCCCAGTACTAATTTTTCTGCTCACTCAGATACTTTCTTCTTTGCATGTCTTTATTTTATTTCTCTTGGTTTTCCAGTCATTCTCAGTAGTATTTCCAGAGCTGTCAAGAAAGAGACAACACTTCAAATATGTTTTACGATTTGAACATAATGAGGCTGAATATATCATGATGAACATGCTTCAAGTAAACAGCTAATCAGTATTTTACTTACATGTTATTAGCTGGAAGATAATTACTACACAAATATGAAAGAATCCTATTGTAGAATTCACAAATGTATTCTTTCACATTTGAATTATGTAAGGCTTCGGTTTTGTATCACTGTATGACTCCTTATCCTTAGTTTTTGCATCCAGGTGCTCTATTCTCTTTAATGATGAGTTTTCAATTTAAAAGTGACAGCTCATTCAACTGTTAATTCACAACTGCATCTGCTATAGCAATGAATCTTTCAGTTGTGTGATCACTTGCTAATGTCAACACATAGCAGGAGGATGTAGTCTGATGGCAAACTCACATATGTTTAAGCTACATGAAGACAGCAATTAAATAGAATGTAATCAAAGTATTACCAACCAGGGGAGGTTGGATATTATGAAGAATTTCTTTACTGAAAGGGTTGTTAGGCATTGGAATGGGCTGCCCAGGGAAGTGGTTGAGTCACCTTCCCTGGAGGTCTTTAAAAGACATTTAGATGTAGAGCTTAGTGATATGGTTTAGTGGAGGACTTGTTAGCGTTAGGTCAGAGGTTGGACTCAGTGATCTTGGAGGTCTCTTCCAACCTAGATGATTTTGTGATTCTATAGGATGCTAGACAATATAATGTACGGAAACATATGTGTCTTTGGTATCTTCCTCCGAGTTTATTTAGTACCGGATACCTCTTTACTGGCAGGAAAATAAAAGCATTTTAGAAAATAATTTTTAAAAATCACATTTTTCAAACAGAGTTCTAAAGAAGTGGCTAGGTTTCCAGAAATTATACATATTGACAGTCTGTCTGGAAATTGAAATTTTCATTGGGATCAGAATTATAGATTTACAATGCCGTGCTAGAAAACTCAGTACTTCCCATTCCAAAACTGATTTCTCTATCTCTGCTCTTAATTTAACAAAAAGAGTGTAATTAGAGATAGTCCTAAGGTGCAAAATTTGAATTTCTGTTTTGATCCAAATTGCTCTAGTAACCTACTTTTAAGACTGGAAGCATGGGGTAAGCCATTGACTCCTATGTTTTCATGGGCTATTAAATTATTCCATTTCCCAAAAGATATCCATGAAGCTGGATGCTTGGGAAAGTAACTTTATAAAAGTATTTGGCTTGGATTCTAAATATACCTTTGCTCTAGAGTTAGAGAAATACTATAATATATGTAAGCTACCTTCACCCATGCTGATAAATAAATTCACTGCAGGTTTGTTTGAAGGGTTTCTCCAAGTGGCATGTATTTCAAAGTTTACTTTGTCCTAGAGAACAAAAAACCAAACAGGTAGGAAAACTACAAAATGAAGGTCAGCTCCCAAGGGTGTGGTTTGAAAAAAGGTAACTATAAAGTTTCTATGATGCTTAACTACAGCACAGCTCAAGAGAAGAAGTTTTACAAGGATTTCTCCCCAGTAGGATTTCCTATTTAAATTTTTTATGCAAGCATGATAGTAGGAACAATAAACGTAGTAAAACCGTTATTAGGAACAAGCATATCACGAAGCATAAGACTAGGCAAAGACTATGTTCAGCAAAAGCGCATCTTTTTTTGTCAAGAAAAAGAACTAGGAAAGTGATTAGTGGATTTTTGGCTTCTGAAATATTGCAGTAGAAATGTATTTGAATAACATTTCCATTTAGCACATTACAAGAAGAGTTGATTCAGCTAAGTTCCCAGCACTTTCAACAAAGATTACAGATAAAATGTTCAAGAGTCACAAGGATTCTTGAGTTACAAACTCAATTCCCAGAGTGACTCAAGCACTTGAAAGATATTATGTTGATGCCTTTAAATAGTTCAGAATGTTGAATTGTTTGATTTCTAATGTTCCCAGACTCCAAGAACACCCCCTTCATTTATTTTTATTTTTTTATTTTTTATTTGTACATGAAGTCAGCTTGTCACAACCCTACTTATTTGTCAAATTCAGCAAATTGAAATATAACTAGGATCACACAGTCCTGATATCTTTGCAAATCTCTGTAAAACAGAGTTTCTAGTGTGGAAGGAGGATCACTAGCAAAAATATACTGGTAGTCCTCTATTACACCTGGAGATACATTTAAGTATTTGATCTATCAGGGCTGACTATGGAAAATTAATCAATAGATAGGATAGATAGGCAGAGAGACAAATGAAAAGGCCTGACTATCACAAAGCATCTTATAATTAACACTGAGGTGCTTCTCATCTACACATGGTTGAATTTGAGATTTATCATCACATAACTAAGAGATTGTTGGTGTACAAGGGATCATTTGTGTGCAAGAGATCAGTCTCCAGGATGCTTGCATACCAGATTTTTGGTAGGTGGACAGGAGGCTGGTGAGGAAGCAAAATTCATGCTTCCTGTAAGTGCCTTCTTGACTCTTAGCATATACATGCAGAAGATTAGAATACAGTGGTCACACAACTGTGCTCTGTTTGTGTAGCAAAAACCACGATTTTCCACTGAACTACCTGGTATGATGTCCACCTTGGATTTTTAATCTCTATATTCGCACTAAATTGGAGCATATAAAATTCTCTAAATTCTAGAAGTCTACAAGACACCCCAAAATTTAATTAATTTATTTATGTTGCTAACAATTAGTTTACGCCCTGGATTCTTCATGTTTACTGTTGTGAGATATATCACTGAAGTCTACAGAACTGCTTATACAATTAAGAACTGTGTGTTCAGACACCTAGAGAGTTCACACTGCTACTTTCAATACTGTTTAGAGAGAAGGTGTGAAAGTAGCTGCAATCAGTGCAGAGGAAATACCTTCTTCACATAATATGGTGATGTACTCTAGAGAATAGTCATGATTACTATAATTATTTTAGGTAGATATTGTTTATGTTACCATTAAGATAATTGCTTAAACAGAAAAATGGGGAATTAAGAACTAGAAAATCTCTTAAATCGGCTCAAAACAAATCAAGTTAATTTTAGTGAATGTTTACATCGTTCATCTAAATATATAGTTTTACTATTTTTTTTTTTTTTTTTAAATAAGGACAGCCTTGAGAAAAGCCAGTAAGTAAAAACGTAATTCGCAGTCTAAGTGTTCTAGGCATATGGACATTATCTCCAGAAAACGTTCTGCAAAAGAAGTCTCACTTGGTGAAACTCTTTTTACCACCTGACTGGTGTGCAGCACAAATACATCAACAGCATTATCTTAAAAATACCATGTGACACGACTGTTAAAAAGAAATGTGTTCCTTTTGCAGAAGGTAGGATAGTACATTGCAAAAAATTATGCAAATGACATCTGTCAAAAGTCAGACTACGTTTAAAAGTTAGCTAGATTTTAATAAGTACATTGAAAAGTTTTAAAAGTTTAAGAAAGGAAATAACAGAATATAATCCATATCTTGTAATAAACAGAAGATTCATCACCTTCTAAGACGGTGTCTCAAAATTATTTCTGTGACACATGAGGCATTTACCCCTGGATAAAAGGGTAATCTCACTTGACACAGAAAGTGTTACTGCTAACAAGTACTATACTAGTTCATAACACTGCCAGGCTTTATGGATATGGCTCAGGGTTTGAGTTAGAAGCAGAAATTCCTCACAGATCACAGCTATTAAGGCACACTGACAAGGAAAAGGTAAATGGGATAACAGTCCAAGAAGGGGGACTTACTCACTTTGACCTCGTTTCACGTTTCACTGCATGGGCGGGGGCATGTCTGGAGGGTGTCTTGAAATTATTTCCTTCTCAGTGACACACAAAAAAATAGGCTACTTTACACTCTACAACAACATGTTAAATACAAGGTATTGAAGGTATTGTTTGTTAGCAGGCAATCAGAAAAATCTTTATTCACAGTAATTTGTGTGAATATAATGGACAACATAGCAGCTTACAGCAATATTTGAATAGAAGTGGATATTGCAACGAAATCCATGAAGTTAAAGTCATTTAAAACTAAATTTGATCTGTTTCTATTTCAGTATGTAATACTGACCAAAATATTTTAGCTTACACAGTATTACATATATATATATATATATATATGTAAACACAACCATTTGTTCATAACTTTTTAAACAATAGGTTTGTTCTTTGAAAATATAATGCAATTTTTATTCTGGCTTTCTGTGTAATCCGGACTTTTCTTTCAAAGTCTCACTTTTCATCAGAGCAGCAAAGAAAACTCAATTTAGGATAGAAACTTAGGCATGCAGTACATATCAGATTAAACTGAAAACACATTTCTTCCCCATTTCCCACACTATAAACAACATGAATGCTTCAACACACACATGCACAAATTCCACAGTCGCCACCACAAAATAACAAAATAAGGGAAGGAAAGCAACCTCAGTTTCCCTGTCTTCTCATTGCTCAGGACCATGTGCTGCACTTTGCATTGACATGAGTGTGTGTACATGGGAAGCCAACCTCACCTGCTGGCCATTGCTCCTTCGAGGAAGGGAAGCACTGTAGTTTGAAGCCCTTCTGATGTGCTTCTCTACCCTCATATCCCTAACTATCAATTAAATAACAGGCAGAGAGTATAATGACTAAAAATTGAGATATCATCTGGAAGAGTATAATTCTGCTACAAGCAATAAACAGTAACCAGAATGAGATATTACCCTTTTGTTCATAGTCTCTAAAGGGAAGTCAGGGAATTGGTGTCATCTACTCTGCTCTGTATGCCACATTTGCCTACAATATTATTCAAAGAACTTACATTACAGTAATCACAGAACAAATCCACATTAACTATGAGATATGCTGAGGAAGGCTATAAACTAACCCTTGTCATATGTAAGGCCTAAGCAGGCAGAGCCATACAAGGTGTAAACAAAACAGCAAATCTAATTTCTCAGATATGACATAAGTAAAGGAACGTACACCTTCAAAGAGAAGAAACGTTTTCCAAGCTATTCCAATGATTACTAGCGCAACAACACATCATCAGTAGGGTAAAACTAACCTACTAAAACTAACCTAAGCACTGAGAGTGTCACACCAGGGTGAAATGCAACCAGCCACTGCTCCCCTGCTTCTGAGCACTATGCTAGGGCTCATTGAGTCCAGGCTCCGTGGATGCAGAGTATATCTACCTGCCTGGGAAACCTTGAGGAGAATAAAGTGGGGTCACCTGCGAGGCCTAGCCTGTCAGCACTTGACCTGAGGAGCTCAGGGAACCCTGATAAAGTCGGGGAGTACCTGGATGCTTAAGCACTTGCTTAGCTTCTTTGTGGGATGGGAGACCACAACAGTTGCACAGGCTGCTAGAGGTTTGTTTTGTTTTGTTTTGTTTGTTTGTTTATTTTTCAAAAAGTGGGAAAGGTGTCTAGTAGGGTTTTCCCCAAGTCCTTCCAATTGTACCACTGCACCCATTTCTCCCTGTCTTCCCAAATTCAAATTACGCAACGTCTGCCAAACACGGTGACCATCCAGACTGCACTGTTTCTTTTAAAATAACCTCTGCAGGATCAAACCCTGCCATCTCTCACAGCCCCTGGCCAAGGCAACACTCCCAAAATGATGTCAATGGGAGCTTTGTCCAAGAAAGGGCTGTAGGATTCAGATATATGTGAAGAAAGTTCGCGAAATTATGGAGCAAGCTATCAGGATAAGACTATATTTCAAACATATATTTATTCTTTTTACTAAATCACTGGAGAGTGTGGGGAGAGGTGGGGGATGCCACTATAGAAAACCATATGGTGTTTGGATTTCCAAGCCAGAATTGTGCATAATAAATATTTATAGAATCCAGTGGTATTCTCTTCTTTCTGTTTATTCTTTACATGTCACCCAGAGAAACTCTGGCCAAGCACCAATCAAATATCACAACAATTTACAAGCAACCCAAGGATGGGGGAAAGAGGAAAAACAAATCACCAGTAGGCTCATAATTAGCAACCTAGACCTGGAAGGAGGTGCTTGAGAAGTGTCTCTGATGTGTCTGGATTCCAGCGCTCACCACACATCATGAGTGGTTTAGGAAATTGAGTTCTCAGTCTCTGCAAGGGGTAGGGAAGATATACACAATGTTTTTGGCTAGACCGAGCAGGGGCATATGTGGAGCAGCTGCAAAAGCAGACATCCGTCTACATTCAGAGACCTACGTAGGAACAAAAAAGCATCTCTTGGCGATGACAGCTAGCTCGCTCCTGGCTTCTGCTGGGAATGTTCTGTCTCCTTACCTGTGGCATGTGGAACTGTTGTGTTTATTTTGCTTCAGGGAAAAGTGATGCAGGTTGTCCTTCTTATCGCTTTGTGACTGAAGAGTAACTGAAGGAGTTATTGAAATACACAGAAGATCTGCAATAAATAGCAATAGGAGCCAATCTATCCAGGGACTAGCCATGACATAGGGATGGATTCACTTCTGCTGTCTTTCCTTGACAGTCTTATTCCCTTCCCTGCTCCTACCTCCTTACCTTTTCTTTTTCTTGAGGTGATAGCTACCAGTCCCAACCTAACATTTTCTTCTTCAGAAATAGTAGGATTTAAAAAGAAAAAAAAAAAAAAAAAAAAAAAAAAAAAGAAGAAGAAGAAGAAGAAGCACACAAGTCAATACACAGACAGGAGCAGCTTTCAGTGCCGATCGCATTCAGCATCCCTTTAGCCAGAATCAGAAAAGCTATGTGTTGCATTTTCTAAATAAATATTGCTTCTGTACAAATGCTGCAGTCATGTCACATAAAAATTATGGAGAGCCAGAGTCAACTTCTGAATATCTAAGCATGTAATTTCAAATTAACAAGAAATTGTTGCATACCATCAAAATAACAATTGATTAAGGATCACTTTGAAGCAATCAGCCAAACAAATGTTATGCATTCAGTATAGAACACTTGTTTTTTAATACAGATAATTAGATTTTACTAAAAAATGACTGTTCAAATGTTCTTTTCTCTGTGTCATTGAAATAGCTATTTATTATGAGAAACATACTTATCAAATATTGCCAAGTGTAATAACCACACGTTATTCTTCAAATCCATATTTTTTTTCAAACAGTTTGTATTTACTTAACATATAATAACAGTTACTAAACCATTCTTAATTTTGTTTTGTGGAACCTTAATGTAAAGCATTATACAGGAGAGAGACACCACAGGGACAAATGTGAAAAGAGAATGGATGCGCTGTTAGCAGGTGAGTAGTCCATAGTTACATTAGAAATTACAGCTCAGAGAATAGTAATAAGAGGAAGAATGGAAGTATAGAAAACCTGCAGGACAATGAGTTTTAAGAAGTTTGTTTAAAGTTTTAAAATGATTAGGTCATTTCTAGTTCAATAAATACATTATAAAATAAGACATTTCTGTAATCACTACTGAATCTACGTGACAAGGCTGTAAGCTCCATGATCTGGTAGCTCAAATTAAAGAAATTTAGATTAAAAAAAAAGACGTTCTTTCCCTTTTAATTTTCTGCAGTGCAGAAGTGGCAGTTTCCTCAAACATAGCTGTCGCTCTTTCCAGCCTCCATGCTTTGAGTCTCACCACAGCCATAAGATGAGATGACACTATGGGCTGAGTTACAGCAGAAGGCTAGCTCAATGACTGACCTGATACTTTCTGCTTTGGAATTTTAACAGGCTTTGTGCATTCAGTTCTCTTATTTTCATTGCCAGAGTACCCAGGAAACAAGCACAGTGACTGTTAATTGTTCATAACTAACCACTAGTTAGTCATATTTGAATGAGCCATTTTCACTGGGTCCAACCTAGGCTGAAAAAAAAAAACAGCTTTAAGCCACTGAGATGAACAATGATTTCTGAAAAACGTTTTTAGTCATATATAGAGCAAAGTAGAGCAGAGCTTTCCACAGTTCATTTTCATGAACATTTGGGTGTCATCTAAACATGCACCAATGATGAACAGTGGCTTAAAAAAAAAAAAAAAAAAAAAAAAAAAAAAAAAAGCACAAAAAACCACAACACATCCTAATTATCCATAAATCTACTTGCTTTGGTTCTTCAGTATTCAAGCAAGCTTGAAGGCACAGTGTAAGATGACAGTTTGTATGATGTGCAGATGTTACACATACTCAACATTTTAAAGCATGTTTGTTGTAGGACAGCATAACACAGCATAACATTTTTAGTAACTCTCCAAATTTCTTCAAAAATTTCTGTAGAAATTGCAGTAGGAACTGCAGTCAAGATTGTATTGGACAAAGGTGATGGCTACTATACTTTGCTACAATCAGCTTATTTGTAATTTCTCAAAAAACAATCAATAGCAATCATTTAAATCTATCAAACCCAGATACACTCCATGTAATTGCAAAGCTCTTAACTCTAGTCATTTCCTGGACATAAAGCTACTTTACTCAAGCTCCAGCATTTTTAATTTCTCTAGCACTGAAAAGCAGCATGCTCAGCTCACAAGTAATGCTTACATAAAAGCCTATCCATCAGATCTCTTGGTATCTCTGTGCTGTTCAGGATATGAAGACAACAGAAATGTAAACACTATACTATTGCAGAATAAACATCATGTAACCACAAAGCAGTGATGACATAACCTTTATATTATCTAGGCTGAATTTTCCACAACGTAGAATGGGTCTCCACATCTCTTTCTGCCCCTCAATCCACTCTAAATTAGCTTGTTTAGAAGAACATTTTGTACGAATTTTTCAGTTTTTAAGCAAAGACATATTCCTCTTTAGGACATCACTTTCAATGGCTTTCCTTTTGTGTATCTTGCTTCCTCCTGGCATAAGAATATCCTTGCTCAAACAACACATTTAGATGCTGTGGACGTTTCAGAGCTGACTCAGGTGTGTCTAAGACAACAGCTTGCAGAGGACATGTTTTCAAATAGCAAAACGATGCTGCTGCTTCTTTTCTTAGTGTTGATACACAGAATATGAGAACAGGAGAATATGAGAATATGAGTACAGGATCAGACATAATAGATAGAGCCCACTTTCCGGTCTCTCTCATTGGCTATAAAGGGATGCCTACCAAGGAGAGTAAGACTAGGGAAAACATGTAACAATACATCCTCAGAAAAATCCCCAGATCTGCAGATCTGGGATTCCTACTTATGTGAATGAAAGTTAAGTGCACTGCATCCAAGTATTACATATACCAATGTGTCACACTTCATTTACTTAAGAAACCACTCCTTTAAGAAATTCTGATCTTAAGCAATCAAATACAATATACTAAGCACATGCTGCTACAAACCACTATACAGCAGACTTCGTATATATATTACTCATGGATCTGTTAGTCAACTTGCTACTGCTGATATACTCACATCACACTTGTGTCAAAAATACAATTAAGAAGATGAGTTGTTATTTAAAAACAAACAAACAAAACAAACAAAAACAAACACAAACTTTAATTGTTCCACCTCTTCAAAGAAGTTTGTTGTTGTTGTTTTCTTTTTTCTTCATCTCTGTAAAAGCTGAGATGAAAAATACTTTCTCTTCTATGATTATATCTAGCCAAGTACTTTCAAATTTTCACCACATCTTTGC
The DNA here is from genome assembly GCF_965140915.1 of Aythya marila. Lineage (NCBI taxonomy): Eukaryota > Metazoa > Chordata > Aves > Anseriformes > Anatidae > Aythya > Aythya marila. Next base: position 103,058,758 of record NC_139043.1, on the reverse strand, counting down.
TATGTGCTGCTTCAGTTAAAGTTAGTCCAGGCTGACAACCTCCCAAGGTGCAGAACTATCAGCTATTTCTTCCATTTAAACTGGAATGGAAATACTGGGATCTGCAGAGTAAACTTTTCTAAGTATTTGTCTCCTCTCAGGCAGGCTTCTCAGCCGCGCATTAAGATTTCTCTGTATTTCATGTGGTGCGTACATTGCACATGCACAGGTATTGTGAGTTCCCCTTGTTTTGAAACACATCATAGGTTGGAAATTGCTTTCTAATAAGCCACAAATAAAACTCCTAATAAGCTCTGCTTAAATAAATTGACTATCTTTTATTGAAAGTTTCAAACTGCAGACCCAAGATATCAATTCACTCTACTATTCCTAAAAATTGCTTTCCCCCTGACCTCCCCCCCATTCTGACTGAGAAAAGCAGCTAGCAGGTGCTAATTGTTAATCTTAAAAGAATAGGGCAATGAAAGAATTGACATTTTACCATAGTATCCTTCTGAAATGTATGATATGCTGATGCTCATAAAGAAATCAAATTGAAAAAAAAGCACAACTTATTACAAAGAACCCCTCGATGATATTAAACCTTGCACATGAGAATGTGTAATGTTCATTTAAGATTCGGCTTTGCTGAGTTGTTAAAAACACTCTACATCTAAAAAGACGACATCCAGTAAAGTGTCACAGTTAAGAAATTTCTGTCTGATGCTTTTTAGGGTATTGCATCACCTCAAATCATAAATGAACCACAACCCCTCCCATCATCCTGCAACAAAGTGGTATCATGGTTTTCCTTTCAATCAATTAAGACTCTGCCTTATGTTATCTATATGTGGGTTTAAAAGAAACCAGACATTAATTCTTACATTTATAGTAGTAGAGATATATTTTCTTTTGGTGATCTGATCAGTCTTAAAAGTTTTCTGACGGGTAGAAACCTGTGAAATGAAAATGCCCATGTTTCCTCAGATCATTTGTGCACAGCTACAAAACGGTAAATACTCCATAACCGTCTGGATTTTCAAGTTGTGTAAAAAACATATGGCAACAAAATGGGTAACTTTTTGGCTGTTTAAAAATGTTTGGCCAAAGTCTTTACAGGGATGACTGTACTGGTATTAAGAGATTTACAATAGAAATGAATTTGACCTCTACACATTATTTGGAGGAGGAAAAGTGCTTTTATTATTCTGTAATGTTTTAATTTTAAACTAACCAGAGCCTCTAAAGCTACAAAGCTACTCACAGTGCCAGTGAAAAGCTAAATTTCACAGAGACAGAGCTTTGTCAAATTGAAACATTATTTGCCCTCCTACATTCCCTTTGAAAAACTAAAATAATATGTACCAATGTTCGTAGTTATTTATGACTGTGAGAACAAAAAATATAACCTTTCTATGTAGTAACACGTCTACTATGTTAAAAGCAGCACTTCTTTTTTGACATATATAGTATTTCACATGGAAATCTAATAGCTGAACAAGTCAACCAGGCAGACCCTATGAATACTCATTTGGGGCCATAGCATAGATGCTTTCAAAATGGTCTTATAAAGAAAGAAAATTATAAATTATTAGGGCATTTGCATCTCTTTAGAAACTTCAAGCAGATGTACTTTCAGAGAGATGGGTGTCTCCTATGTCTCCTAAGTTTCCAAGTCACCTAAGACCTGGAAGCTATTTAGAGAGAGCCATAGTGCCAGATTTTTTGGGGGAAGATCAGAGAAAGGCAAGCATTAAATTTTATTATTATTATTATTATACAAATGATGTTAGATAGAATTCTTCTACAAACAGATGATACAGAAAAAGCTTTTCATGTACTGCTGCCAAGATACAATAATCTTAATTACAAGTAGGAGCTAGCATACTTAAATGTAAGCATCAGTCTTGTTTTTAACAGAAACTTAAGTTATGTTTTATTGTAACAAAAACTTTATGCATGGTAAATTTGAGGAAAAAAAAAAAAAAGAAGAAGAAAAAAGGCAGCTTGCCTTCTCTTTGTGAGAAAGTAAGCAAGAAAGTAGTTATTTTCTGTTTTATATGATTAATATAGCTATTTATTGGCTTCAGAAAGAACGTATCATCTTTAGAGTTTGCTGAGATGCCCTAGGCAGTATGCACAGTATGCACTCATGCAGCACAGAAAAGGGAAATCCCTTTTTGTCCAGTCAACAGAGATCCAAACACACTTGTGTACAGCTACAAGCTACTCTATTAAGGGAAAACAGCAAAACATTATTCAACTGTGGAACAGATCTTCTGATTACCATTTGTAGAAGAATAAATACGAGATTGAGCATTTCAACCTCAACACCAGATTACTCTTTACTGGGCTTGGCCTAGTTTAAGTTCCAAGAGAGACATATGTTTCTGGTATGATGACCTTGCGGTTAAGTTTGGCTGCAAGAAGTTCTTGCACTTGAGGAATGCTGAATTCTGAATTTTCCTCTGATGCTAAACAGCTCTCTGCCAGCTTTGGTCCTCTTTCAACTTCATTTACTTTTGTCAACTAATATGTCACAGGTTAGAAGTTTCATGGAAAAAATAATACGAGTGAGAGCAATATTTTCATTCATAAGTAAGACTTCTGCCCAAATAGCATGTCACCTTTTTTAATACTAACACACTATATAGTCGCCAGCAGAAAAATATAGTGAGCCAAGTTCATATGGTGAATAAGCTGCTTCAGATCACAGACTGGGAAAACAGAAGAGGACATAAAATGAGAAACTGAACATACATGTGCATGATACTGCATAACTTCCTCTCTAAATCTGAGGTCATAGATACATTTGATCAGCTAAAATAAATAATTCTGTAAACTTGCCCATGCACTTTTCCTTCCTTTTCTTTTTGCACTGTTAATGAAACAAATTTATGGCTTACCTTTCAAAACCAATCTGCCGTAATGTTTTCTCCCATGTTGAACCTATACAAAGAGGAGAAAAAACAAACACCCTCAGTAAAGAGCCTTTACTGTATTAACTCTCTTACTCTTCTGTTTTCCTTGTGCAGCTGGAATCTGTATAGTAAGGTGATTTTTCCACCCCAACAGAAGTACTTGTAAATAACATCTGTTTTCCCCAGAGTGAAGAAGTGTTAAGAGAGACTACCACCGGGTGACATAACTATGTGTGGGGGGGTGTCAGCCTATATAACTCCTTTACATTGCAAAGCAGCCGGCAACTGCTACAGTTCACTGCGATTCCAGGGGTGGTCTCCTCTCCTCAGAGCAGTGGGATCTGTACATGACTCCTGAAAGCGCTGAGCTGGCATCTCACATCACGCACTCTTCACATTTCAGCTTTTCGTTTTACTGTAGTGTTCGCCTGATTCTTGCTGAAAGCTTTACAACTCCTTCTGAAATCCAGCCCTTTTATTTTTTTAAGCAAAAACATGAAGATGTATTTCTGCTTTATTGTTTAACTCTTCATAGACATAAAAATGGCTGCAATGGACTTGCTCACTTTGTCTATATGATTGAGGACACATCCCCACAAACTGTTCCAATGGGCAGATCTGTTATAATTTCCTTCAGTATTTCTCATACACTTAATACAACTTTTACCCAGATTTTCTCAAAAACACACAAACATCCCAACCCCAGCCACAACCATTAGCTTATCTGTTTTAAGCTCCTGCTAATATTTTGTTTATTGCCAGGGCCATTATACATAAAGGCTACAAAGTGCATAAATACCTCAAGTCATACAGGTCTGCAAGGCAAATATACAGGAGGACATGAAACTGGGTCACAGTTTTCTCACTGCCTTTTTACACTCCTGTGGGACATCTAACAGACTCTATATAATGAAAGCAACTACAGTTCGTTTTGAATGTTTCATCATACTTAAACTGAAATGAGAGAACTGACAATAATTCTTGCTGCTGATGGAGCCACCTGAAGGGGAACATAAATTAAAAGTGGGATAAAATATTATCATTCAGAAAAAAAAAAAAAAAAAAAGCAACAACAACAACAAAACTCTGTATACTGTAGATGTCTCTCTTACCATCATTACCTTCTAATTCAGTTAAAGGCATCAGCTCAGAAAACAATGACCTTCTCTTTGTAGTATGATATTTATCTCTAATCTGCTATGTTAAATGTTTGAATAGGACCTAGTAGATACTCTCCATTTTTGAATCCAGGACACTTACTGCATATCTAGATAAGAATCTAAAGACTCAACTTTTAAGAAGTTTGGGGTTATTTGGTTTTTGGTTGCAGTGGTGTTTTTTTCTTTTCTTAATCCTATAATCGGAATTTTTTCTACTCAATTTATTAAACTTTCCAGGTTAGCCCACGAAGACTGCGATAAATCTTTAAAGTAACAATATATTTTTTCTATACAGTTTTACCTGGTATCTGTCTCAGTGGCAAATCACAAATAATGACTGAAGCAATAAACCCCAAAAGTTAATTTCCTTACAATTCTGTGTTGTTCAGGGCTCTCTTGCCCAGTTCCTAATTGGACAGCCAAAGATGACATTAATCTGGGCACACAGAAAATAAATTCCTTGTATTAATCTCTGTTTTTTAGAGGGAGGAAAAGAAATTACATTGAAGTATACACTCCTAAAAACAACCAAAGTTTGACATTTAACTTTAAACAAGAAGGATTTGGGTTGGCTAAGGGGGAGACTCACAGCTGGTTCCAAACTTGGTAAGGAAGAATCTTCACTATATGTTTCTGGAACTGCTTCTTCATTCACCTTCTCACTGATAGTCATTTCAAACTTCAGTCACAGGCACATTTTCAAAGAAAGGCTCTAAAAACCTTTACTAATGAAAATGCAGGGCAGTGGAGCTTTTCTTTTCAGGACTGTTATGTCTACAGCCAGTAATTAATGTAAAAACACTTTTATTTGTCCCCATTCAGTCCAAAGCAGGCAGGGATTTCAGGCCCATATCCAGCAGAGTACACAGAGATAAAACGCTTCAAAACTGAGGTGAAGAAAGCTCTACCTCCACGTTATGGGAAAAACAAAAACAAACAAACAAAAACAAACAAACAAAAAAACAAGTTCTATTCTGGAATAACCCGACAGTGTATGTGGTCTGGTCAGTACCAGGAGTTCCTATTGTGGCACGTGTATTTGCTTGAGGTGTGGCAAGACTTCTGCCTGCACAACTACTCAAATACAATACTTTTCACCATACTGTGCTCAAATTTTGTAAAAAGAAGTCATCTATAGATCTAAAGACGCCTTTAAAAGCAGGAGAGTAAACATTCCAACATCACACATTTATTTCAAATATGAAAAAAATATCACGTGCAGCACAATAAAACATCAACATTCCACTGAGAATAAATTCTTTGAGATAGATAAAGATCCACTACATTAACATGTCCTGTTATCCCGAATTCATCATTTTCTGCACACCCCTGGAGTATATGGGACATCATGTAGCACTGAGGTATCAAATCACTGCTAAAAAGTTGACTGTGCCACTCCACAGTAAGTGCAGAGCAGACATAAGCAATTCTCTATATAGTTTGTGCAATCCTACTGGCTCTGAAAAAATACTCAACAGTTTTTGAAGTTTGAAGATTTGAAGACTGTTGAAGAAAAGATATTTCAACAGTACTTCTTAAAGTACAGACTAGTACTGGCATCTTTAGTCAGTGTTTCTATTCTTTCCACTGTTTTGTATACTAGTTATATGAATTTTTCACCCCATGGTTGGCTACGCTTCAGCTGTATGATATATAGAGCGTTCTACAGCAGAGAGAGAGACAGAGAAAAAGAGAGAAAAATAGCAAAAGAGAAAAGGGAATTGGGTCTCCACTGGTTTGAAATCATCTTTTGGCTGCAGCTGGCTAGCAGAACGGTCTTTGAAATGCATGTGACTCCTCTGAAGCAAAGCCTGCCAAGAACACAACTAACATTTCATATTAAAAAAATATACATCTTTTTTATGGAGTCCTATTTTAAAATGTTTATGATCTAAACATTCTGTTTTAAGATTTGCCAATTTCATTCTCAATAGTATCAATTTCTACACTGTGCTAACAGCCAAAAGTAAATACCCTGAGGTAACAGCAGCACTAAGAAGAATAATGCTATTAAAAGTCTAGAAAACTTAGTACTTGATTTAAACCTTACCAAGCGCTTCCAAAACATTAAACAAGATTTAAGTCACGTAACTTTCATTAAAATCAAAACAGGAGTTTTTCATGAATTAAAGATTTGATCATGCTCCCAAAGAAATCAGTATGATTTTGGCTGTTCACTTCAGTCTTTCTCTTCTGGGACTGTGGAAAACATTCACCTGTCAACTTTCTGCATCTATCCGCAGCTACACTTTGGATCCTAAACTAATTTGGCTTCTCTTTTCTTTCTGTTTTTTACCACCATGTCAAAAATACCAAAACTGTTTATAGAAATACCTTAATTTGGTATCCGTGTAATTAAGCTTTTGTTCCAAATATTTGCTCCAGAGTGCCTGACCATTCCCATCTGTTCCAAAGATTCTGTTTCACATTAACAGCACTAGCTTTAAAATTCTTCAAAAAGATGAAGTATAATGTACTTCAGGAATTACTGTTCACATTTAATAGGAACAATGGTAAAATGCACATCATGTTCACATATGTACTCAATGAAATCCTAGCCTAAGAATGAGCATATAAGAACATGAGACTTAATAAGATAAAATGAAAAAGATCTTTGTGAAATGAAGAGTTGTCTTCTTTGACAAGTAGGCTTTCATTTACATGGTAGTTTCCATGTTTGGTTTGGTTTGGTTACAGCTACCTTATGAACTTCATGATAAGACTCATAATCCACTTCTAGGCTACTCACCTTTGCAAATCAGGAAGCTGGCCAGCTGCTGAAGTGCAATAGTAGGCTCAGAAAAAGCACAGAGTAATATATTATATAGTATATTATATAGACAGTAGTATATTATATAATCTGACAGTATAGCAGAGATCTGCAGCTCTTTGGGGCGAAGGCTGGCATGCACTGTAAATGCCTGCCTCCTATACCACCCCTATGAAGGTCCCTACAGGTCTGACCACATACAGTGATTAGCTGTTGCCCCACTATCTTTTCAATTCATCAGAGTGGTAGGTTTCTAATGCTGACAATAATAATTCTTGCATTCTTTTTGCACTGTGATCTGACATAAAGACCAGAAGTAAAATTACAACTTAATTGAACCAAAAAAAAAACAGTTTGACATTTTGCAATAAGCATTAAGTGAGCCTGTCAGAATTCAAGAAAACAATGAGAACAGTATGGAGAGCTTCAGTGATTGGAATAGATGAACAATACACACACACACACACACATATATACATATAAACGCATAGGTTTCTTGGAGCCTGACAACAATATCACAGAGGGTCACCCAGGCTCTCTGAAGGAACTACCATGGTACCAGACATAGCACAGTAACACTTAGCTCATGAGAGTTATATGCACGTGTGACCTATGTAACCCTGACACGTTAGAAACAGGTAGGCATTCTTGCAGCAGTAACTCCATTGGTCTTTTTTCTAATGCTGATGGAAGAGTTTCAGAGGAACTGCTGATTTTGTGCTGTTTAGACTATTCCTACCAATTGCAGAATTTTGACGTAAAGCCTGGGACACTTAATTGTGTTCTACAAACCAGAAAATACACACACAAACAAACAAAAAGCCCTTTGTATATCAAGACGACAAAACGACAAAGAATGCTCCAGAAATAGAAAGATATACTTTGTGCAAAGCCTTCTGTTGCAGTTGCCACTCAACTCTTTCTCAAACAACTTAGCAGAGAACAGCACACAAGTCCACAGAGGATAGCCCATCTGGACTAGTTAGGGACCCGAGTATCTGAACCCACACCTAAAATGTCTCAACAAACTGGAAGAGCAGACTGGTTTGTCCTGCTAGAGCTTCAATTTCACTAGAGATGCATGTACCATTTAAACCATCTGAAGTTTCACAATTTCCTTTCAGTGGACTGGGCAGTGCTGCTCTGCTGTATTTTCTCCTTCATCACCTTAGTACTTTCTGACTTATTACTAACCAGTATTGCTAAGTAGCTGCAATGCACACAACTGCAACTGATAAAAACTGCCGTTGGGAACATGAAGTTTTTAGCAACTTCATATTAAGCATTTTTGCAGTCACTAACTCCAAATTGTCAAACTTCTATCTTCTCTCAAACAGAAATGTTTTAGATTACGTCTTCTCAAATATCCAATTTTTTATAATTATTATTCTTTTTAATCAATACAGAACCACTGGTTTTATGAAACAGCCTGGCAGTTTTGAGTACATAAATGAATATGGCAGAAGAAAGAACTTTTTATTAGTTTCTCCATAGCACCGTAGGTATATTATGTACTTACTTACACAATGGCTAGCTATATACACTGTGCCTCTTACGAAATTGATCATTTATCTCCTGAATTGGTATCAGACAATGCTACCCTAACACTTAGCAATTCTCTGTACATTTTAAGAAACAAACCTCTACTATACTTCCTTTTCCTTTGATTGAAACTACCTTGGCTGCATCTTGCACCTATCATTCTGGTGCCCATCACAGTGTATAATTTGTGATAATAATATGAGATTCTTTTAAAGTGAAAGTTCTTAATAAGGGCTGTTACTATTCCACTGTGTCCATGCTGGTGTTTTAATTGAGATCAGGAGAGCATTTCTTGAGCAAATCCCCTGCTTAGCATACTCTGGTTTGCATGACAGGATTCCTTTCACATGACACTAAAGGACACCCCAAGGACACAACTTCTGTTTTTCAATGCTTACTGGGCACATGACCAGACCAGAGCTAATCCACTGCAAACCCCATTCAAAACACGTACCGTGGGGTGGTCAGGGATGCTGACCTAACTGCTTCACTCCTACCACACTAGTGCTGCTTGCTAGATGGGGCTCACACCACTACTCTCAGTACCAGCCCTGAAGTGCTCCAGAAAGTCCTTCCAATTAGGGTCACCTTAGGGAAGGAAGGGGCAGGTCAAAGTGTTCACTCTTGGGCCTGTTTTTCTGGGCTGTATCCCATCTGCTACAGCAAGGAGAAGGTTTTTTCCTGACCTGACATACACGCAGGCTCCTAGATGCTCTGTGCAGCCAGACTCCCCACAAAACCCCAGGGAGCCACTTCCAGGAGGCAAAAGGGCAGAATATTTCATTTGGAGAATAACTCAAGGAGAAGGAATAAGAAAAAATCTGATATATTATGATGTGTGCTGAATAGACTAAAACCAGTAAAATAGTAGTGGAGGGCTAGTGGACTAGGATGCTGGCTAGATGATGAAAGCGATTACTGAATACATACCAAGCAAGAGGTCATGTTAAGAGCAAAGACCAGACATTGCAAGTCTTCACTTGCCTTCCACTCATACCAGCTTTCAACAGATTTTTTGACTGAATAAAGAGTACAAATTTGATCCCTAAGCAATAATGTAATGGGAAAGATTTATTGTGCATTTTTTCCTGTGAGGCAAATATCAAATTATTATCATGAGATACATAAATGGCTTTCCTATTAAAAAAGAAATCTTCACTCATTCCATGTTAACAGGAAAAATAATAATCGTCAAAACTAGTTCTCTTCTAAGGAGATTTTAATGAGTGGGAACTTCTACTACAAAAATGGCAGACTAGGAACACAGAGCAAAGTGCAGTAGTACTGACTTTATGATTATGTGCATATATTGAGAGGCATATGGCTTTAAAATGAATATTAAGAAGACAACAGGTATGGTAAAGTGATTAATGGCTCTGTCTGCCAGTCTTGCCTTCCAGTCTGCATCTTTCCTGGAACTCTGGGAGCCCAGAAGTGTCAGAAAAGCTCCTATAGATAAACCCTATATCCTAAAGAGCAGTTGCTCCAACTGGCCTAGCCCATATTGTCTTTTTTATTTTTTGATGTTGATTAGTACCAGAATTGGGGATCAGGATGAGGATTATTTTTAATATTGATCATTTAACTTAAGGGAGATAACCTGATGTGAAATACTTCCTAGCCTATCTGGGATATATGGAATCCAGCATCTCTGGGCAGACTATGCCAAAAAGAGGCAGAGCCAGAGCCAGCTCACTTTGTGTAACAGTAGGACCAGTGCCTCTGAGCTTGATCCACATAAATAAATGGAAAAAATTGCATTGAGTCTGTGGGCTTTGATAATTTGGCTGAAACAAAACTAAATAGCAATAAGGAATAGCAAAAAAAAATAAAAATAAAACAAACAAAAACACAAAAACCAAAAACTTTTTCAATAATGTAAACAACAGGTATTATTTCTACAACATTAATGAACTACTGATTAATAAACCAAAAAGGTGCAGTGTTCTGCAGTTAAACATTTCAGGAGAATGGGAGCAGAGGAGGCAAAAGTTCCTTCATTCATTAAATACATGAAACACAGCTTACTTTAAATGTGAAGCTTATCTATTTTTATATGAGAATCACACACCGTATTTTGTAAGTGAAGATGACTTCTATTAATTAAACACCATGGGAAGAAATAATAACTTTGAAAAAGAAAATTGTGAAAGTACCATCTATATTTGTTCTTCTGTGTTGGATTTGTTTAAAATGACTGCCAGGTAATAATGTCAATTGAAATTGCCTGAATGCAATGACATTTTTAAAACATCTTTTTCACAAGGATTTTTTATAACAATAATGACTTATTTTGTCTTCCTAGATATACTATATCAAAAAAACTTACAGCCAATCTTCCCCTACAACATGTGCACACACTTAAACCCACTCTTATTTTAGCCTGTTTTCATTCCAAATTTGTTTCTTGAAGAAGGCAGCAAAACAGCAAATCCCGCAACACTAGAAAATCTTCGGGGAAATTGTTTCAGATGAAACCTGATATATATAGTTAATTGAAAGTTTTTTTGTTTGTTTAAACTATTATTATCTATTATTTGTCTATTTGTTTGCTCTAATGGTCGGTTGGTGTTTTTTTTTTTTACCCAAATTTCCAAGAGCACAGAAAATCTGAATTAATCCTGATGACTTTTAAGTTTCTTAAATAGAGCCACCTGCTCCCCATTCCCTATGAAAGTGGATCACTGGGACAAAAAAAAAAAAAAAAAAAAAAAGATGAGAAAAGGGATTTTACACATAGTGTAAAGCTGAACCTTGCAGGTCACTAGCACAGACTCACACTCACACTGCAGGAGTAGGGAAGGAAAGAGTCAGATGGCCCACAGATACCTTATTCTCTCTTTTTACAGCAGAAAAGGGTGTCAGGGCTCCGAGGAGCAGCCTCAAAAGAAGGTGAGATTTTCTGCCATTGCCTTGGGGGACATAAACCTCAACTCAGAGAGGCACTGAGTTTAAGACCATCAAGGTTCTGCTCCAGATCTTCTGAAAGGGGGCCAAATAATATCTAAATGGGCCTTTTTTCAAATATGGAAGAGTGGCTTTGCTTTGATTTCCAAAGTAAAAGCAAAGAACTTAAAGAAAACTTGTAGTAAGTTTTATTTTTCATAAACCCAGAGAAAATGAGATTTTTCTCCATTTTTGTTGGCAGAGAAATTCTCTCCTCTCTCACCCCAACCAACACTGCTCTGTCTGCTAAATAGTATCTTAGAGGCAAAGCTTTCACTTCAGAGAGTGATTGACGGGCATCCTTCCAATTTCTAGAGCTACCCTCTGCTTAGTTTTATTGTAACATAATATACTGTTATGAATAATAATGTCGACCTAGTTTCCTGCAGTGATGAATGTGTGCAGTGTGCCAGCGCAAGGAATTTGCTTTTCATTGTCTCTTTTTCTCTCATCAGAAGAAGGAGGAGTCAACAATTTTCTTTCTGAACTCTGCAGCATGAGTATAGGGAATGGGGAGAAAATATAAAAAGTATGTCTTCAACAGCACATCCATACTCAAGAAATTACGGACAAAAGAAATAAGGATCAGAAACCAGGAAATCTTGCACAGGAACAAGAGGAATATTAAAATGACAGAAAAACAGCATTCTAGTGGTAGTATCTTTGACTCCACTAACATTTTGTAATGCATGCCCTTTCTCTGAAATTGCTTTTTTTTAAATATATATTTTTTCTAAAGATAATAAGGAGCCATTTCATGCATGTTACTTCCCTTGCAGATCAAGAAAATATTTTCACAGTGTGACAAAGGCAGCACGTCGTTGGAAGGCCTGACAACTTGCCCATATTCAAATTATTCATACGAAAAAAAAGTTTCAGTGGCTATAATGACAGTAGGTACAAAGAGATGAAGTGACATGGGAAGGATGATATCTAGAACCAAGCTTCAGAAAACTGGCTTGAGATGTGTACATCCTCAGCACACCACCTTCCGAGGAAGAAGAAAACAGAACTTTCTAACTCTGGAGTTAGAATGTCATTGAGTGACCACAGTGGCTGCACTTGTTCCACCGCACGCTAAGAACATCTGGATTTCACTGCCCCAGTAACCATCACTCATCTCTTCTCTGCTCACGCCCCATAAAATAACCAAGGTCAAGCAACTGGACTTGCCTATACAGACTTCACTGAGAAGCAATGTTATGCGATTGTGCCCAGTTTGGTCTATAACAGAATGCAGGATTGCATCCTGTGTGTTAGTAGATCATTTCCCAACACTTAATTAGTTTTCATTAGGATGCCACAAATAGCACGAGCACTATCAACAAATTAAAGAAAATACTGTGTTGCCTAATCATTTCCATTTTTTAAAAGTACTCTGTGTTTTCTGTCTTGCATGCTTCAAATAGTTTACAAATAGTTTGATCTTTCTAGAGTCACATACTTAATTAGGAATAATTTCTCTCTACTTTGGCTAGATCTAAGCCTTTCCACATAACATCAGTAAAAGCACCGAAATGTATGCCATTCTCTTTAATAAGTTAATAGATGACAAGAGTACTCTCACACTTATTAAAGTGTGGTTAATTAGTCCTCATGGGAATATTTTTTAATTAAGTACTTCATTGGGCATTAAGAGAGTCATACTTTTTTAGTAAATAGTAATGAGAACAATGAACAGTAATAATTTCCTACTCAGCAGGAATTTTCACATTACAGAAATCATGTGCAATTTAGACTTTTGACTGCTAAGTGCATTTTTAAATCAGATATTTTATTTATTTATATGCTTCTTGATTGCCTTTAGAAGTGACCTTATATCAGGTCTAATAGAAAAGGGACAAACAGCACATTGTACTGTTTGTTTCCTCTCAAAGATGCATGGCCAACAACAGCAATACTTCAAAACTAGTGCCAACTGGCTCATTTTCCCTGTTCAAGCAGATCTGAAGAACTGGAAGGTCCCACAGTGGGATCAGTGCTTCAGGTGATGGAGAGCAGGTGCATTCAATTCTGTTAGAGAAGAAGGGGTATACAAAACTTCTCCATGGGTGTATTAAGAAAAAAGTATTGGGAACATCCTTGTTGTGCTCAAAATAAGACACACCAAAAATGCTACAGTTCAAGATCTATGACTTGTACAAAGGTTATTGGCCCAATTTCTGAAACCATTTATCTCATCCCAAATGTTTCTCTGTATCGGTTTAAAAAAAAACAAACAACTACCTATACTTGAATAAAATGGAGCACCTCGGCAACATTCTCTGCAAAGCATAAAGCCTGTCAGAATTTCTCACCTTTGCCAGCTGGAACACATCAAGTATATTTTATGTAGTTGCAAATAGGAACTATTCCCAGCAGCTGGGGAAACTGTACTCACTATAGGCAAAAAAAAGAAGCAAAGAGGTGGAAGAGAGAAAAATACATTCAGTAGGAAACAGGCTGAAATGGATAAATGGATAAAATTTCTAACAAAGAAGATGTTGGTTTATACTGGAAAGATATGTAAATGCCACATTTTGTACTCTCTAATTGATCTAAAATTAATTTAATCTTATTTTATCTGGAGTGACTTATTTAAAAACACTTTGTATGAGAAAAAAATCAAGTCTTACTCTAAATCCTGTATATTACTTTTTCTAATGACTATTCTGGAAAGATTTAGTTGCAGAAATAATAAAATATTCTTTGCATCTCACTAATCCCTGTTTCTATTTCATATCAACACTTTGGTACATTCCTTTTTTAAAGTCAGTGGATGTAAAATAATATAACTTCACTGGGGCTCTCAGTATTACTTCATCCAGCTTTAGAAATGATATTTTCTGCAGTAAATTTCCTGAAGTTTTTACACATTTGACATCACAACTATATCTGCATGTGACAGAAGGACAAAATGACACCTAACTGAGCCTGCCATGGGAACAGAGGGCTTCCGTAAGCACAGAGAGATGCAAGAGGGACCCACTTCAACAGGATGCTGCAACTGTTTGTGCTCACAGGTGCTTCTACTACATCATTTGCCCTCCAAAATCCGTCTGCAAAGCAGATACTGGATCACAGTCAGGATCTCACACCTTGCTCTTCCTTGTAGAAAACCAAGCTGTAATGCTAGCCACATCTGTACATAGCCAGGTATGCCTCCGCTGGCAGATTAATGGAGGTTTGCTGACAAAGAGCTCCAGACTGCAGGCAGTTTCTATTCCCTTCTACACAGAGGCCCAGCAGGAGGACAAGCGACTCATGGAGGCTGCTTGCCGCTGACCACACTCCCCCTAGCAGGTACGTGACCCGGCCCCACCGCAAAATCAAAGACATCAGTGAAGTGCAGTCCAAAATGCCAGAGGTCACGGAAAAAAAATTGACTGTAGCTTTCTGTTATTAATCTCCCTAGTTTTTGTTTGTGTGTATTTAATAAGGCAAGTCTCCATGACTCTTGTTTAAAGGTTTACTACAGATATGCTAATCTAAAAAAAACATACCTTGTTTGCATGCAGTACACACTGATAAGATTTACAGTACTTCAGCACAGGTTTGAGCTGGTTACAGTCATCCCATGATGTATCTGAGCATCAGTTTTTATATAAACTCTTTAAGCTTCGTCCACCGTTATAGTGTAAATCAAACATGAAAACAACTCCCACAGATATGGTTAACTTGAGTATCTTCATTGACAGAACAGAAAATCATATCACCAGGCCAACCATTTAAAAAATCAAAAGCAGCGGAACTAAACGGAATAAAGTAGATCTGGAACGCGTGATCCCTACAGAGGATTCAGGAATCTGTCCTCTGACTTCGGCCAACCTCCTAAAATCTGCATACATTAAAAAACAAACAAAAAACACCAAACATCAACCTAATAATAATTTAATTCATCCTTAGTAAAAAAAAAAAATAAAATAAAATAAAATTAAAAAAGGACAATAGAGGAGCACAATAACAAAGTGTTTTCACATTGTAAGTTAGACTAGAAACGTTGTGACCAGAAGCAACTACTACTTGACAGATATCTGGAGGGCTCCATGAAAGATTTCCTGTCTGCCAGTATATTTTTTTTAAATGTCAGTTTTACTATCCAGAAAAGGCACCAAAAAGCAGAAAAAATCACTGCCTAACTTTGGACATCTTAATGGGAAACTTTCTGATCTGACCATTCAGTCTTTTTTTCTTTTTTCCTCCTGGGCATACCTGTAGGAATACCTGGGCATACTACTAAAAAATGCAGTGAAACCACCTCACATCTTCTAGAATTTAAGTGAATCACATGGCTAGTAAAAAAAAGGGAAGCACTTACTGCTACTATTATTTGCCATTTAAAGAAATATAATGAAATGTTAGTTGCCACCTCTTCAACCCGTAACAAACAAATTGCACTTCTCCTACTCCTCCCCCACCAGTGCTGCTCAGCCCAACCCTAATATTTCACCCCTACAGCAGAAGGGAAAATTTGGAGTTTTCATGTCCCTGTCTTGAAGTGTTCTTCATGCCAAACACTCTGGAGAGCCAAAAACCTTGAGGCAAATAAGGCCAACCATTCAGAGGAAAAACATAGGGAAACCCTGAGAACAATCCACAAATGCCAAGTGATTTCCACACAAAAACCACCACTCTGTCAAGTTTGGATGTGCAGGTAGACTTATAGAGGGGATGGTGTCTATTTTCTATACCCCTGTTCTCCATCACCTTCCAAGGTCAAGGATGCTGACTGGGTCACAGTTCCTGCACTACACCAGTCCTGTTGCCCAGTATACAGTATAGCTGCTGGAGCTGTACTCAAATTGCTCAAGAATTGCTTCTGTCTCAAGAGTTAAGGGCTGGCCAACCTAGCTGAAGAAAAAAAAAAATACTTCAAAACTACATATGGAAAAAAAAAAAAAAAAAAAGAATAAAATAAAAAAGAAGCCCTGCAGGTTATTCATTATTAATCCCACTTATTTTCTCATATGGCATTAGTTACACATTACTTGAGATTTTAGAGCAATTTCTAGCATTAAGGAAATATCTGCTCAAGTCAAAATTAAGCATTAATTCAGGAGAGAGATTTTAGATTTCAAGTAGATTTTTTCCTATTAGTGCCTCATAACAAAGTAATTGTTGAATTAGTAATACATTTGTCAGTCCTAGTAGTAATTATAGGTAATATATATATAAAACAAATTACTGCTTGATTTTAGAATGTGAGCAGTGAAAATTTGGCATGAGGTTCTAATTATCTACTGAACATGAGTCATGCCAAAACCGGTGGGACAAATCATACCTTAACTCCTAAAGCTAATGTGACCCTGCTGAATATGGCTTCCCTGCATTATGGCACCAATCCTGAGAGCAGAGCACACAGCGGGATTTGTACAGGTGCAGCAGCTGGCCCACATTCTCAAAAAGTTAAAGAGTGAGGGTGTGAACTGCAAAATGAGAACAACTACAACAATCCAGCTTAAGCGATTTAGCTCTGGGGGCCAAACCTCTAACAGGAATAACTAATAGCTTCTTTTCCACAAAACGGCGAACAAATAAATATGCATGCTATGCCAAAAATAACACCTACTATTCCAAACTTATCTGAAGAGAGATAAAAACATGGGCAAAAATGAGCAACTTTTGACTGACAAATTTTCATACATGAAGTATGGACCCTGAAAGATGCTAGAGAGCCCTAACTCCTATCAACTCTCTTTGTAAGCAGTGAGAAGGACTGACACAGAAGATTTTTAGAAAACCTGTTAAATAATTCAGGGATTTCTCCCTACTGTGCAGCTGTTCTTCAGCAGTTTTCATGGAGTGATGTGGGTGGTGTGGGCCTACAGTCTGAATGGGTTCTTAACTTTGAAAGGCAATCATAACTTTCTATTACTTTGTATGCTGAAAAGCAAGTATCAAAGCGTGTCAGAAAGCCATCTGACAAACAGTGAACTTTACAGGAAACAGATAAGAATTAAATGTATAACAAGGAAAATTAAGGGGTGTATTATATATTTCCAACACACATGTCAAAGGGAAATGAAGAAACAAATTTTGCATTTTGATTTATACACAAGTTCATCAGGGATCTAAATGACTTGTCTTAAGATACCTTGAAATTTGTGCATTCCTGTGCCAGGAATGCAATTTTCTAAACTCACTTTTCTAAATTCAAGGAAGATATCTTTCCCTATGGATTTGCTGGCATCAGGCAACAATCTAAGGGCCAGACAACAGTGGGAACCAGCTGGGCTGGGGGCTGTAAAAACACAGAAGTGCAGAGACAGCGCTTGCCTTAAAAGTCTGCAGTCATCTGCAATCCAGACAAGACACAAAAGCTGAGGGAATTGTTAAGATACAATGTATTGTATCTTAATGTTAAGATACAAAGCTAAGAGAAAGGAAGACTCGAGTTTACGTTGAGCTGGGACTCAGTAATGAATCATATGTTCAGGAACATATTTCTGCAGCTTCTTCTCTTTCCTCAGCTGGAAGTTTCTCCTCAGCCAGCTCTTAGGTCACAGAGGGACTGTCTGCCTCCTTTTCTGTCAGGCCCAAAGAATCCCTGCATTTCTCAAATATTCTCCCTTGTTCTTTTCTCTTCAAAATTGGCCTGACAGAAAAATCAAATGCTGGATGATGGCTATGTCCTGGAAGATCTCCTCTGCTTGCATGCAAGCCCTGTATAAAGAAAGAAAAATAACAAGCAACAACTTCTTGATGTAGCGTATATCACATCTCTCCATCTCCATCCTATTTTCACCTTTAGTACTAGGAGACACTGAAGAAAAGAAGTTGTTTCACAACAACTTTACAATTCCCAAGTGCCTTGGACCTTGATCCATGGAACCTCTGCATATGCCTAAAATGTAGCAGAGCTGCTGGCTGTTGGAAATGTTGTTCTGACATCTTTTGGAGAGAGCTGTTGGTGTGCATTCCTTAAAAAGTGGATTTGCCAAGCAGTGATATCAGGATTATGAGACTCAAATTACTACTGAAATGGCTATTTACAGTTTCAAGAGATTCTCTCAGTGACAACAGAGAGGGGCCACATGAACACTAGGTCAAATGCTTACGTGACAAATGGGTTAGCAATAGCACTTGGACTTCTGCGTGAAGGGCTAATGTTGGGAGGCCTCCTGTGATCTCAGGAAGCAGGAACCAGGAAACGTATTTAGAAATGTAAGCAGAAGCAGAGGTCAGCATGAGGGAAAAACAAAGCGTCCAATTATTGTAACAAGACAGATGTCTGTAGCCAAAGGACCAGGGAGATCTACGCAGGATACATGTGGTACTGCAAGAGGAAATGAAGTGCAGAAGAAATCCAAATATAGCAAGTCAAGATATGTTGGACTAACTGAACATAGATGCATCTACTGAATGGCACTTCAGTGGAGGTTGACTTATGCTTGGCATATGGATAAAGCAATTAGCCCATCAAGAAAATCACATTAGATGACAAGAGGTAATAATGCTATAATGTAATACAAAAGGAACTGATTTTACAGATAAAAAAAAGAAACCACAGCCTGGTTTCTGCATATTCAGGCTGATGAGCAATTGGACCCCTCTGTACATTGCCCTATGGTGAAAGAACATGAATGAGAAAACACTATCATAGTGAGATTTGTACCTGATAAAAGCCAAATAAGCTGAGAAAAGCCAATTAGTCACCTGAGTGAGGGATTGGAAACTGACCCTGGAAAAACCACTACCGTGTCTGACACACGGTGAGAGGCATCTCATGGGGCTTGATTGTGGTTCTTGGTACCCTGACAGACATCAGCAGGTGAACTGTGAAGAAAGAAGCCAGAAAGGAAAGACAGGGAGACCTCCCTGTGATGCTCTTCAACACAAGGGTCCTACTGGATGCCCAGCACAACTAGAAAGAACCAGTTTGTTTAGAAACAAACCCTCAGCCTATCAGATCCATAGCAGACAACCTCTGCAGATAGATATGCATTCTATAATGATTATTCAGCACGTTACATGTTTACCTTATTGGTGCCTTAGAACTTGTTTTTTTATATATCATACTAAGTCTTTTGTAGAGAAAAAAAAGTATATATATACATATTTTTGCCCTGATGACATAGTATATTTTCTACTTTGAAAAAAACACTCAGCAAGAAACAGAATGCCTAAGACTGAAGGGGAGGTCTGCATGAAGAGACCTGAGATAACTCTGACTATTACTGCTCATCATTCAGTCACCAAAATAAGCAGGGTGAAATAAATAAATAAATAAATAAACAAATAACTAAATAAAACAGATTAGAAAGTGGGCTACTGTCTTATAATTAACATATTTTTGCAATGCTAAAGCATAAATACTCACATGCAGAAAAGTTTTCTCCCAAAGGCTTCCAGGCAAAGTGTGCTAAAGGTTGATTCACTGGATGACCACAAGATGAAACAGTTATCAGTGCATGGGTGCTTAAAAACATCCTTATCTCCCAGCAACTGGTCATTCTTAACCACCAAGAAGTATTAACTCTCCACAGTCACAGCACATAAATCTTAAATTAAACATGTTCTTCTTTAGTCACCTGGGGGTATGTGTACAGCCATGATAATATTCTCTTACAAAATTCAGTCTAATTTATTATGGCCTGGGGTAATGACATAAGACCAAGCCTGATCTCAGTCCTTGTTTATGCAATTTGTATAAGAGGATCTCAGACCTTTGTTTTTGATATGTGCTGAACGCCATCTTTGTTATCACTCTGTTCAAATCTTCTAGTAAGGGCTTAAAAATTGTTTTGATGAGATATTTCTGGTAAGGGCTTTAAACTGGTTTTGATGAGATATTTCACCTTCATCTTTTACTCTCCACAAAGGATGAAGCAATTGAGAAATTACATACAGTTTCTGAAGATATCAGTAAAGAGTTGGTAGCAAGCAAGTTGAATAGTCACAAACTCCAAGAACAAGAACTACAAATCAGAACAAGAACTACAAATCTTGACTGAATGCCAATGTTTAAACAGGAAACTAACGTCCAATTCCCAAGACAGAGCAACAGCAGAGAGAGACCAGTCACAGAGCTCTCCCAAAATAGCACAGGGCACAGATGAAGCCACGTGAATGTTTCTAATGTAAGACATCTTTAGCGTGCAACAGATTTAATGAAACCTTGAACAGAAGCATCAAGAGAGATGTTGTCACACCAATTAAAAGGAGCACGCAGGTGAAACTGATGTGAACATGTGAAAACATATGACACATAAGTGAATGTATGAAAATATACATGAAACCTGTTCATGTCAAAGCCCCCATTATTTGACTCTACTCTGCACAAAACACAATATTTCCAGTAACAGAGATCATCATTCACAGCCTAGCCAAACACTGGGAAATATCCAGGGAGATTATGACCTAACTGTCCACATCCTGGACTAAGAATATCAAAACAAAAAAAGTCTACTCACATTGTTATTTATGCTGAAATACTAGCCAACTTCTCTACCACTTCTGAGTTCCAAAATATACTAATCATCTTCATAGGAATATATTATTTATTTCATTTTAAAAACTTCCATATACAACCTCCAACTGAGGAAGAAGTGATGAACAAAAACATCTTAGGATAAAGTATCTAAAGAGCAGAGCTCCTGATGGGTTTGATTTACATCTGAATGCATTTAGCATCAGCATTTAAAAATTACAGAAGTCTATACGACTCTCCCCAAACTCAAATTTTGCAACTCATAAACCTTTCTGGGATTTATAACAGTTTGTTTTGCACTGTATTCTGCATTCCATATTCTGGGGTGGTTAGGTGGATGGGTGGACAGAAATATTAATATTAATGGAGATTTATAAAATTATAGATGTTAAACTTTGTAAGCACTGACCAAATATAGAGCATACTACCTCAGAATTAAATACATCCAAAAAAAGGTACAACTCCAGGATGAAAGTAACTATTTGTACCACAAACAGTAACAGCAACATAAACAAAAAAACATACTCTTTAAACATTGGATCACCTTGGCAGTGGTCCTAACTCAGGGAAGAGAACATGACAGTGACTGTTTAGCTCAAGGTTTCATAGATTGGCCTGAGCTGGCTTAGCAAAGATGAATGCAGTCACTGTGTGACATGTTGAAGGCAGTGAATAAAGGGAAGCAGAGCAAGTGAGAAATATTTTCCCATTTTCCATAATCCATGTGTTGTTTTTTGTTTGTTTTTTCTTCCCGTATCTACAATATCGATACCCTATTAGCAAATTAAAGATACCTAGCATAAGGGCCATCTGATATTTAACATGTATTCATCTTCAGAGCTACATATTTTCTCTTTTTTAATAGAGAACAGAAAACAAGGTTTGGTGACTGATTTTGCTAAACACTTCTTGCACAACCTGGGTAGATACCCACCTGAGCCTTACATTCTGCATCCATGAAGCAGCCTAACAATGTACTTTCAATCTGCTGATGTGAAAGAGAAGTGCTGCTACATATTGGAAACAGTGGGCTACCAATTGTATGCGGTTCTTTTTCACTCGGCTCAGCGTTACTGGTAGATCACTGCAGAGTGTCCAATGGCTTATCTGTAGCACCAGCAATGCAGGATCTCCTTTTTGACTTTTAGGTTATGTCCATCATTGTCAAGGAGATGTCTATGTAAAATTAAATATCCTTTAAATAAATCCCTATACTAATAAACTGTAAACACTTTTGCATTACTATATAATGGAATATGACTCTTAAAAAAGGATTAAAAATGACTGAACTTCACATTGTCACATTTTTTTTCAAAACAACAGAACTGATACTTCAACCAACTTTTGAAAAGTATTTGAAATCAAGAGCTGCTGTCACGAAACTATCTAAAAAGTATTTTTTTTTTTGCTCATCTGAGAAAATTACATAGCAAAACAAAGATGCAAAATTTCACATTTTGATTAAATACATCACCCACCAATTCAACACAATATCTGTTGTTAATTCCTGCAGCTGTGGTTGTATATCCTTTAATTCTTTCCTATAGCTTAAAAAAAAAAAAAAAAAAAAAGGTGACAGGAACAACTGAGAACAACTGAGAGCTATGAAGAGGAAATGTGATATCATTTTCTTATTGTTATCCAGAATTCCAGAATGACATGGATAGATGTGGAAGCCTATCTTTGACTTTTTCCAGATGTCTGTGGAACTGTATCAGCATTCCAGCTTTGTTTTATATGGATGTGTACTCTGTGAACTTCTTTGTTCAGGCTTTTATTTTTCACTGTGTGAGAGGGAATTTTGACAACATTTCAACCAGAACATGAGAAGTTGCAAAAATAATTTTCAAATTCATGTATCAGTGCAATCTAACTTGTGGAAAAGCTGTTGAGAGAACAGGATGGTAATGAACAGGTGGTATTTGTTCTCAAGGCAATGCAATCTCATCAGCTGAAATTTATTTTGGTTTAAAATCCTCATAAAAATATGATACCATGAGATTGCAGTACCGGAAGATATGGCCAGTCCTGCTTGGCTGTAGAACTGCTATACTACCCTGAGCAGAATCATGGCTCACATTATATGCCAACAAGACCAATCTGATCTTGGTTGATATCCAAAAGTTTTCTCTGCACCTTTTTTTTGGAAGCACTCATACTTGTAGTCAAGGAGGCCACTACAGAGCATCTTCCTACCTCACCAGTACCTGGTATTTTAAACTTTGGAAAATTCCATTCAATTCAATTTTATTAGTGAAAAACAGTGCTGAAATCCTTTCACTCCCCCACTCCACCCCCAACCCCTTTGCTTACCAAGGTTGGCTAATTGGGTAATTCAATTAGACTGATTCTTGAAATTGCACAGGTTGCTTCAGTACAAAAACTTAATAATCACAGAAAACTCCTACTGTAAGGAATAAGGTCCCTGAAAATTAAAATGTGCATGTGGGTGGGTATAATCAAAAACAAAGAAAGAAACACAACTGAATAGCAATTTAAAGGCTTTTCTTGACCCCTTCCCACAGTACTGATTTTTTGTGTTTCTGCTAGTCTTATACTTTATCTTTAGGCAAACAAAACATCAGATAGCCAATAACATGCTAAAGGATAGCCATGAAATAATGAGAATTGTTTGAATAGTGTTATGAACTGGGAACTGTTGTCAGAACAACAGTATCAGCTTCAATTATTATTATTATTATTTATTCCTGTAATATTTGTCTGTTGCAGTTTGTGAGAGTCTTTAGCTGATATCTTCACAAATATAAAAAAGTTAGCCACAAGAAGTATTTACTATCTCCTTTATATTAAAACAGAAAAAAAAATCCAGACATAAATAAGGCTTTCAACAGTAGGTCTTGTAATTCCACAAGTTTTATATTGCAGCTGTGTTTAATTAACACTAGACCACCACACCCTCCAGGTGGAAGATTTTGAGGACCATTAAAATCCAGTTTGGTGCCTTGACTAAGGTCTGTATTTTTAAGAATGATGGTTGGTTGCTAGACGCTACAATAGAGCCTGTTCTGGGTATAATTTGAGTCCTTTGATGTTCCTATGGTAGAGACAAGAACATGGGTTCTCTCAGAAACATTACATTATTTGCAGACAGACCTGTGGGGTCTAGGAAAAGCAGGAATTTCTTGGAACCTGTTATGTAGCCATCTGTGGCATTGCTAAGAAACTGCAGGGACACAATCCATGACAAGGTCACAATCTGCTGGTTTTAAAGGATGCATTGAAAATCATCCTCTTATATTTCAGTATTCTGAATTTCTATGCCAAAAAGACCCATAAAAATAATAATAATAATAAAAAAAAAACGGTCAGGCTATGTGAAGTTTCTTGGCCATAATGACTTTATAGGTGAAGTGATTCATGAACCAAAAATGCATGTTAACAGTTCCATGGCGTTTACATTGGGGGCTGGCTGTCCTCTTTTGAAATGTATGACTCTATGCATAATAGAAATAACTGGTAGGACTTTCGATTTATTAATGTACACTAAGTTACATTGCTACCAATATCCTTCAGGGCTGAAGTTCTGTTTTTATTATGAATAACCTTTTACTCTTCTAATGAGTACAGTAATGGATTGATGATACTAAACCCCACAAAGCTTGAGAAAGCTCTCATCAACCACTAGCTGGAGTTTACGAATAATTTGGTATCACTGATAATATTTAGAAATCAAGTTCATTCTCCAGTCACTGAACTTTGAAAGGTATTGTATCCTTTCTTTTTTTTCTAGACGTAAAAATAAAATTATGGTGTTGTCATGAAATATTTTTCATTTACTTTCTTTCACTGATTTTTTTTCACCATTGAAAATCATACTGTTTGTACTCTAGATGATGAGTATAACATCTCTAAAATTCAGTTTATTAATTCCTTTAAACAAAATCCTAAAAGAATTTGGTATGATAAAATTCAGCAGTAAACACAGTATATGTGGATGGAAATGGTACAATGCTACATGTACAGATATCAGGAAAATGCTAGACTTGTAATGAAACAAAAGGGTTTAAGATTAGATTAAACAAGATTAAGATGTTTAAACAAGATTAAGATTAATCTTAATTAAGATTAAGATTAATCTTGTTTAAGATTGAAATCAAATCCAACCTTCTAAATGAGTTCTCTTCCTTCCAAAGATATGAAAGGTATTTTTCCTTCTTTGGTGACTGCAAAGGACTTTTACTTATTTATTTTGCCCTGTGTTAATATAAGCATGACAGAAGAGCTGCATGTTGTTTACGCAAAAGTTGTAACGTACAGGGCCTTCTTGCACACTGTGTGGTTATTGATTCAGACATATGTATACACACACACACACAAACATATAGATATATATGTGTGTGTGTGGCAGAAATTGATGGGAATTTTAAGGCCTTTTCCATTCAGAAGTGGACTCAAAACGTGGAAAGTTCAGACATAATTTTACCCAGACTCAGGGCTGTGTTCTAACACACTGACACAGGAGAGCCCACCAAAGCATTTCAAGTCCAAGTCTGTGAAGAAAATATTTTTTTTTCCCCAAATGGCTCCAAGCCATATTTATGTGAACAACGCCTTTTGCTTTGTTTCACGGGGTGATTTTTTCTCACGTTGCAGATTCCATTGAACAGCTAAGTAAACCCAGTTCTTTCTACTCTACCTTAACTTTGGGTTAAGATCTGCCTTGTGCCCTGAGCAGTCCCCAGGCTGCATCTCAGATGGCTGCCACCCCCAGGCAGGATGGCTCGCCTTTTAGCTAGGGACCCAGCCATGGCAGAGCTGCTCTGGTTAGCAGTTGTCAACTCAACTCACTTTTGCTGCTCACTTCCCAGCTGAGACCCAGAGCACGCTGCTGACACAAAGCGTGCAGAGGCATGGCAGGCTCAAGCCAAAGGGCTTGGTCCCAGGGATAAAAACTGGCTCAGACTTACAGGGTGGGTACATACAAAGCCTCACAGCACCACGCTAGCAAATTGGGTTTTCTAGGAATACTCAAAATGATTACATGATGAAGAGCGATACATAAAGATGTAAACAATCTAACACAAGATAAATCCTCGGAATTAAAGTGAAATATTTTTTTTCAGTGGAAAGCATTTTTCTAAACAGTGTTCAACACACATATATATAGTTTCCTATTTCTGCACAGTAACTCCCCTAAGACTCCCCACTAAATATTTATGTTACAGTGATTTGAATGCTCAGCAAGAGAACTTTTCAACATAATGCTCTACACCAGAACAGAGAAGCTAGTTGCTAAAGCACCAGTGTTGATCCTTACATACCCCATACTGCTACAACAAAACACTGTAGATGAGCCAGAAAAAAAACACTGAAACAGTACTGCTGGTGTGTGAGGTTTGTCCCTGTAATGGTACACACAGACCTGTAACTGGTTGCATGAGAAACCTGTTTCTGACCTTGCTGGTCTTTTAAAAACTTTTCAGAATATGGAAAGCAGACTTTCTAGTAATTTGTGACATAAAAGTAGTTGATATTGCATAATGTCTGGTAAGATTTTCATAGGAGGATCAAGAATATAACTAGAAGGAAAACAATAAAATAGCTACTTACAGAAATGTAAAATTTTTGTTGTTGTTGTTTTTACATCTTTGTTTCTTAATTTACCAAGAGCATAAATCAACAAAAGAACTACTCTCCTCCACACACACATCCTGCTGTCCTCTCTACTATTCAAGATTTATCAAGTGCCTTTTCCTGCACAGCTGGCCTTCATTTGTTCTTCCCACTTGCTACTTCTGCTCCAGTCCTTAAGCAGGCAGAGGGAGACAGACAACAGCTACTCTGTCCTCCTACCTGCAGCCCCCAAAACAAGGTGACAGTGATGGTCACCTTTCTTTTACATGCCTGCAGTCTGGTGTACTCATCCTAGCTACAGATCAGACATGGCAAAGAAATTTTCTTTGTGTTTCCTCTGGTGTAGCAACAGAACATCTTTGGAAGACCGCTAGCTTCAGAAACAGGCTGTAGTCTGCACCCAGTGGCTTCCCAACTCTTATCTCCAGTGCCTACCTGGTTGTCAAAAACACTGAGTCTGAGGTGACCCCTTTCACTGCCACTCAGTGTCAGACAACTTTCCGCTTCACTTCAAACGTTTCATCAAAATTTAGCCAAAGTTTCAATCTGTATTGCATTTTTAGTTTTATCTTGCTCTGAAAATGTCTGATATTTATATTGCTGTACTGACATATGTCACAATGTAAATTATCACAGAAATTTGATGTAGATTACAAAATACAGTACTGGACTTAGAAAATGTACTGTGCTGCAACAAATACCCTCAAAGCACACAGCGTAATTCCTTTTTTCACTGAATTATGAACACAAAGAGAAGAATTACAAACTCAAGAATGCATCCTGAAGTCAGTTTTTAACAACAAAAAAAATCAAAACCAAACAAAAACAACAGCTTTTTGCCATTCATGTCATGTTCATGGTGAATAGTTTCATGTCAGGAAAATAGTGAGTTTGTATGCAACCTGGAACACATGATTTCTTTTTCTTTGATAATAATCTTAAATGAAAGCATCTTAAATGAAAGAACACAAGTATACTAACTTAATTCCAGCATGATTATATATTATGCAGAAGGTTTTGTATGTCAATGCTTAAAAAGAATATTTAGAATGTTGCTGGATTTTCACATGGAAGCATGTGAGTCTAGAACTAAAGACTCCATAAGTACAATGAAAACTAACTTTCTGAACTGTTATGCATAATGCCCAGCAGGAAATTAAGCAAGACTTATCATACATGCCTAAGAAGCAATTACAGAAGCTTCTGTTTCCTCAGTCATAAATTTCCTAGCTGCATAAAGTTACACTGGAAGTGTTGAAGCAATGATGACATTCAGCGTGTAGTGGATTAAAGTAAAATTAACTTTCATGTGGAGAATAAACTATTGTTGCTTTTTCTTTATTTGTCAGGCAAAAAACTCACATTAAAACCTTTCCTTGATCAGGGGCTTATCAGAGGATGTGATCCACATGATCTACAGCATGATGTTATATATTATTGAATTTTGGAAAAAATGAAATGACAATCAGAAATGGTCATTGGTAATAATGTACAACCACATGCCTTTCTAGGATCTTGTATATATAATGTATTTGTACCAACATAAAATTATAGCAGTTTTCACAGCTAGGCATCCTTTTTAGTCATGAGTTCTCCTTGATTCCACAGACAGATCCCTTTTTACACATTTCATGACTCAGACACTGCATATTTTTATGCACAACAACAAACAACCAGGGAATTACAGGAACTATACTAACTTTTTTATTCTTAATGTCATTCTCCCACCTTTCTGTCATGTCTTAAGTTTCAGGAGTACTTGCCATGCAAAGCAGGTTTGACAGCATCTTAATCAGCTATGAACTCACTACAGACAATGCATGCTTGCATTACTTGTGCTAATCTCTGAATAATTTTCTGTCTCTCAGTGGAGATTTGGATAAATGGTTATTACTTTTATACTCATACAGTCATTGCTTTTAAACTCATAATTTACAGGGATAGTTGCTAATATGAGGACATTATCAGAATATTAGTTTCTTGGAATATTTCAAATTTTCAGTATTTTCAAAATACTTGAAGGCAGCCCTGCGTGAAATTATATGTCCAAAGAGCTGACAGGAGTCCATGAAATATATGTTCATACTCTAGGCAGGTGTTCAACCAGTAAGTCACGGTATTTGAAAGTCCTGCATGCATCTGCCACACACCGTCGCCATAGAAGCAGGAAATTCTGAATGCAATTTCTTAATTCTTTGCCCCTCTATAAGTAGAAATACTGTGTTTATTTCCAATTAATTAATAAATCCACTTAGAAATATGCTGGTTTTTACAATACAGTACTTTTCAAAACCAGCACAACCTTGAAAGAATACTTGGGAGGATATAAAAGACATTAAATATGACTAGGTACAGAGGGAAAAGTACCTGGTACTCATTCCAATGAAAGGTCAACTGTAGTCCCGAGTCTGAGGTTTCAATAAATGGAGAATCCTAATTTGTTTGTACTGGATATTTCTGCTTCCTAATATAACCCAAAGCCCCAGGGACATGCTGGTAGTAAAGCAAACACAGGACGGTCTTTCAGCCAAGAAATCATTTCAAATTTATCTAAAGCAGAAAGTTATTATGATTCCACAATGGTGGCATGCATTTGTTTGACATTCAACACGGCATACTGGGGGCAGAGAAATATCTGAATTTAGTTCCCATGATCTAATAGAGAAGCTATCTAGGCAACTTGGTGATTTAAGTCTATTCTCCCTTTTTTCTTCATATAACCATTTTGTAAATTAAGCATCCAAGCAATACACAGTAAATAAATGCAGAATTTCACAGAAATCTTTAGAAAGATTTCTAAGGATTAATTACAGACCCATTAGTTCTATTATTTGAGGTACAAGAAAAATATTCAGAAGTACCATAAATGTCAATTTTGATATTCCAGCAAACATTGAACACAAACCAGTGTATTCACAAATCAGTAAATAGCTGATTAAAAATACAGCTGAAAGAAAAAAATAATCTTAATTGTATTTCTTAATGAATAAAATGTTGTGAAAGGATACGGTTTTCAATAGATCTGGGTGTAGACTTCAACACCAGGAGATGGTACAGTCATCACAAAATAAAAAATGGGTACATACCACTACAACTAAGAGAAAAATAAATTGGAATATTTTTACAGATTACTAAACAAAAAAATAGGACACACTTACAGAGGAGTAGTACAGTGAGGAGTATTTTCCTGATTTACTGAAAGTAAAGTTTAAAATGAACATCATGGAAAACATTGCTCTTGCTGATGGAAATGTCATTTCAAAAACATGTTTAAAATTATTCTTAACAAAGAACTACAGCAAGCATACTGAAGAACTTATTGTCTCTATGTTACCTCTACATTTATTGCCTCCATATTACCTTTTGATCAAATTTGCAATTGCCTGTCTCACAGATTCCATATGCAAAGGGCATTGTTTAATCTAATAAACAGAATTTTATTTCATCAGAAGTACAAATTTAATAATAAAATTGTATTACCGCACGAATACTACTACATCTCAAAATCCGATTGTGTTATATGAAAATATCATCAGCATAACAAGACTGATTACCTAGGTCTTGATGGCTTAAGAAGATCAACACAACTCACACTTGCTGTATTTGTCTTTTTCCCTCCCTATATGAACTCTGATTTAAAAAATGAACTATCTGGTTATATTAGTTCCATACAACACAGCTGTGGCTAACCAGAAATTTTTTATTAAGCCAAACGACAAGTTCTAGCAGCAAGATTTTACTCGTGCTAGGCAATACTATCAAGGTTGAAAGAAACAAAAACCCTCTGTTGGCTATATGTTTTAAATACCTCTATCAACCCACCAGCATATATCTATCTTGCTTAGAAAATGATATGGCATTTTTGTAGCCATCCTGAAAGAGAAGGAAAGGTATGACCTCTAAAAGAGGAAAGGGATGGAAAATAAAAATCTGAAGAAGCTAAACATTCAAAGACTTGCTTTTTTAAATGCTACCAGCTGATTTTGAATAAATTCAGCATAAGAGCAGAGTAATTAAAAATCAATCAAAAATTCTACTTTCTGCTTTGCTTTTGCAGATGGCCTAAATTAATCTGCTTCTAGATGTACATGTAAAAGATTATTAAAGGGATATTCAATAAATGTCTTTAATTTCCAAAATGAAACTAAAACTGTATAAGGTTTAAGAGGTAAGAATCAATTTAAACATTTTTCAAGTGTTCCTATTACTAAAATGAAAATATTTTCAGAAGACATAATACAGCAGTGTGAAAAGAAAAACTGAAAACAGAAATGATCTTTTGATTCAGAAGCTGGCATTTAAATATACCCAAAGTGACCTTCAGAATTTGAAAATAAAGGTATACCCTTCTCTCATCTATTTCTTAAACTGGCAGAAATAAGATGATTAACTACACAATGCAACAAATTTTAAAGAAAACACAGAATCAAATAAAAACATTAATTCATTCATTTCTGATGTGAAAATGATGGAGTCATAGAATTAGCTTTAATTTTCCTGAAGGAGTAAAGTAGCGGAGAGAAGATTCACTGTAGTGACATGGAAAATTCACGTACTTCATCCTTGGAGCATTCAAACACAAATCAAAATAATTACAAGGTGGGTTTGTTGTTTTCATGTTTATTTTTATCTTTCTTTCTTTTTGCTATTACAGCTTTTCCCCTTCCTCAAAGTATTGCCCTTTTACTGCAACAAAAGTCCTGGTCCACTTTTGCACTACCTACTCTCACTTTATTTCCACAAGGGCAAAGTGTGGTGTAATTTATTCAAACTCAGTGAGAAATCAGTTCCAGCAAAATCAAAACAAAGATTAAATTTAAAGAAAAAAATCTAATATATATCCAAAATATATCCAGTATATCAAAAATCCCTCACGATATTATTTGCAGGTGGCGCCCCTTCACATGGGGCCATGAACTAACTGGGAGACAGAATTCAACAGTCTTGAAAACATTCTGGAAGAAACTGGGCAAGCACAAATTTCTGTTACAATGTAGGTGTACTCACCTACATAAATATGGGTTTAGGAAAAAAAAACACATTAGGTGCTCTGCAGAAAAGTATTTGTAGGTTATAGTGAATCACAAACAAAGCAGGAGATGATGCTACTGTTGGGAAAAAAAAAAAAAAAAAAGTACCATATAGTAACACACACACAGGTATTGTCACTTGTAGACATATAGGTAATTGTTATATTCAGAATATATTAAAAAAAAAATCTCAGCTGAATTACTGCCTTACATTGGGCACTGAACTTCAAAGAAGTATGTGGACCACTTGACAACTTGGAGAACACAAAAATAATTAAACCAATAATTAAACAATTAGACCAATATTAAAATTATTATTAATAATCGTTAATATTAATTATTATTTCTAATTAATTATTATTAATAAGTGATTATTATTGAATATTAATATTGAATAATTAGACCAATAATTAAACATGGCCCATGAAGAAATTTTGGAGGGACTGAAGATCTATTAAGAGGAAAGAATGAAAGGAGTATATGTGACAGACATGACGGCAGCCAGTTACTTCAAGCAGTAACCAAAAAGAGAAATGGAAATGTTTTCTCCATTTCTACAGTATATTGAAGGAGCAAGACAAGGTATTTTGATTAAGGGGGAAAAAGTCCCTAATGATAAGCATCAGAAGAGACTGTAGAATATTTCCAGTCAGGCATACAGGACCTAATAATAAGATAAACAGCTGTAAAAACTGTTTCATTAATAGCTGATCCCAGTCTGGATAACTCCAGTCTTCTTGTCTACACTTCTGTGCTTCTTACTGAGTGAAAAGAGTTGAATAAACATTAACAGCTAACTCTAACAGGCAGAGATCATAACACTGTGCAGATGCTACAGGCACAGTGCTGTCATTTCTCCAGCTATGGCTTAGCACACTGCTGTAGTCAATTTTGCAAAGCATTATTCATATAGCTGGGGAACAGGAAATGCAGTAGGGCTTTGTCACCAAATAATTACAAGCAGAAGTACTACCAAAGTACTTTCTGGAGTAGGAATTCTGACTTCTCCTCACTTACATAGTACCACATATTCTCTGATGCCATTTAATGACAATACTTTGTTTCAACTAGTCTAAGCAAGGATTTGGTATTTTTTGTCTCTTTGATCCTCAGTGGACTTTTTACCTTTTTTAACTTCTTCTGCACCTTGCTGGTCCAGCATCCATAATGCCAGCATCATTTTCCCTTCTTCATTAACTTTACCTGAAGTTGATCAACTGTTGCCATACCAGTGAACCAAATGGTGCCAAGTTTACTCTGGCTTTGAAATTCAACAACTGATTTTTATTTATTTATTTATGGCTTGGCTTGCTTGACTGTTAGAACAATCTGTGGAGCTACTTTTGTTGGCCCACTTTTCTCCCAAAAAGTCAAGCATAGTCTGGGAGTTCACATGGGGCAAATACTGTTCCCAACAGGTAACTTAAACACACTCTCTGTGCCCAGGAGGCAAAGAGAGATTAATAGTGAGGATGTGGGTCATTCATGTGAACTGGTCTCAGTGTCAGAGAGCAGCCTGAGGCACATTTAATTTACTACTACATTCACACCCATTATCCTATAAGGCCATTTGTAAAGAAATTATTATTAATAGCAGCTAGAATAGAAGATACTGAATTTAGAGATGTTAATTACAGATAGACAAGGTATGTCTCCTCCTTTTCTTCAGGAGTGTATTCTTCAGAATGAAGTTAACTTTCTAAAATTGTTTTCCACTGTAGATCCCAATTTCCACCACAGGAGGAAGAAAACACTACATGGTTTCTTCTCTGTCTTGGATGGTTAGGAACTCTCTACCCTTCAAATGGTGTCTAACAATGATACAAGTGCTATAATCTAAGTAAAAATAATGTATTATTAATCACAAGAGTATTAGTTATAGGAAATCAACTCTTGCAGTTCTCACGATCGGTAATAATAAACATTTATGGAAAAAAAAAATACACTTTTGAAGGTCTGACTTGAACTGGCAAAGCCTAAGACATTTCAGTTAAGACCGATATTTCATAAACACAATTATGTCTTTTACTTCAAGAAATGGTTTGAGTTAAAGGTGAAATTATAATGTGTGCTCCAAGTTTCCTTAGGATTTTGTTGCTTTAAGTTAAATGCTTTGCTTCATATAAGGTTTCTTGTGTTTAATTGTAGTGTAACTGTTTATTCAAGTGGCAGCAGCATGCTCTGTGATAAATTAAATAGACATTTATCAAGGGCAAGCTGACAGTTTTAAATGTTAAACATAATCATTGTAAGACAAGTACAAATAGCTTCTACCTGGAGGTTACATATCCAAATCACTGGATAGATATTTTAATTAACTTCTGCACAATAAAGAATATTTGCTTCTGAATTATTGAAGAACATTTCCTGAGAGAGGACGATATAAAATGTCATGCAATATATTTGTAAGTAGTGTTTATATATAAATAAAACCTGAAAATCCTTCTTCCTATATGACACAGGCAAGAAAGAGACAAATACTGTTTAAAAATATAAATCTTGAGGTCAAAAATTAACTTTTAATTAAAAAAACATCTTAACAGAGTTCCATCAGACAGAGGAATAATACATGCTTAGAGACATTTTTATTAGTATATCTCATTTTTTTCTTAGTTCAGTGAATTATTAATTAATAACCGTATACCACCTCCAGTTCTGAGGGAATTTTGAGAAAGCCTAAGGATGAAGATACACAACAACCATTGCTAAACCCAAAGAGAACATACTGAGAAACATATGAGTGGGAACAAATGAGTTAACACTGTTCTGTTTTGCTAAACCCATCTAGACTTCTTGCCCTAGTAACAGCAGTTCTTAAGGCAACAAGCTGGGAAAGAAGAAGAAAGCTGAAAACCCATAAGAGCACAGTGGTAAGTGCCTTCCCATCAACCCTTCACCTTTCAAACCACTAAAGCATCTGCACGCTTACAATACTAATAAAAGCTAAAAGGTTTTACTCACAGTTAAAACCAGGTTCAATAGTTTTTCCAGCTTCAAGACTGTTTATTGTAATCTGAAAGATGATGTGCAGCAGCAGAAATGATAGACTGGTGAAACACAGAGATTTTAATAATCGTCCTGTATGCCCTGGAAGACAAAATATACATACATGCAGTTGGTGAATTTCTTAATAGCTTTTAAAATTTAAAAATAATAAAAACAATAAAAATATTCTGACCATTGATATTTTTGCAAGTCAGATCCTCATTATTCTTGATTGACTCTTAACAAGCAATGCCATAGCAAAAATCATACTTAAATTAAGGTATCTTTGAGTACTCTTTAATTACAAAACCTACTGATTGTTGTTACTGATATTTCTTTTTTACTTTTGGATTAAAAAAAATTAAAAAAAAAAAATCTTGAGTCCCCAGATAGCAATTTTATATAACAAATAACATAATTATTCTTATCACCATGTTACCTGATACAAGGTATGGTTGATACTTCCAATCTTGGGGAAAATAAAAACCTGTTAACCTAATTATACTTTCCAAAACAAATTAAATTGGAGGAGGTATAACAACAGAAGATCCTCAGTTTGGCTCAGAAATACAGACATGCTTTCAAAGGAATGCTTTGCTTTGTGCAGACTGCCCTCTTTCTCTTCCTGTAGTAGTTTTTTGAAAAGAATTTTCAGTACACACTGAAGAAGACTGTGCCAGATACACTTGGTCTTAGTTCCTCTATGATTTACTAGATATATATAGCCAAAAGTGAATAGCAAATGTTTGATGGAGACTTACAAAATGCCATATAAATCCTCTAGGATACACTCAACTTTATCACAGGCAGCCAGATTTGCAAGGGATGAACCATTAGTATTTCAGAAAATATGCAACTTTAACAATAGGTTTTGTTGCTGATGAAAGACTATACTACCTATCACCCTACTTGATCTATTTACAATAAAATTTCTATTTCTTAAGTATTTTATACTATCCACTTTGTGTATTTGAAGGTCAATTTTTTAATGTACAGATTAAAAAAAATAAATTGCTGCAATTCTTACATAAGGATATAAATAAAACCAAGACTGTGGAGGGCAGAACTAGCAGAGTATACTCTGAAAAGGTTCACCCTACATGCATCCTGTTTCTTTCATTCGTACTCTGTGTGGATCCATTGTAAGCAACTTCTAGAAAGAACATGATGACCAAGACTCTGTGCTCTGGCTCAGATTGGATTACTGAGCAAATGCATCCAAAAGCTCATGACAGGGAGTCAACTGTCCCATTAGCTTAGGCTAAAGATCCCACTAAGGGGAATGTGTTCTTCCTGATGGGCAGAGTCTATCTTTCACAGAAGTCCTTTTGAAATTTGGTAAGTGGTTTATAACCACCTGCACTGTAAGAAAAGATGCAAAGGCACTGAAATAGAGACTTAAGACAGCACTAGGGAAATGCACTC
Source organism: Aythya marila (assembly GCF_965140915.1). Classification (NCBI taxonomy): domain Eukaryota; kingdom Metazoa; phylum Chordata; class Aves; order Anseriformes; family Anatidae; genus Aythya; species Aythya marila. Next base: position 103,022,996 of record NC_139043.1, on the reverse strand, counting down.
ACTTAAGAAGATTTTGGTCACTAGCTCAATGCATGCACAAAGCAACTCACCAGTCAGTACTCTTTGTAAAATGAAATCTAAAATTCTTTGAGAACTGATTATCACTTACCACATCTGCCTAGTATACAGTATGATCTTAACCAGAATATCTAGAAATTTCATATGCAGGATGCTTTAAATACCCAACTTTTCACTTCTTTTAAACATGATAAAATCCCCTCTGTGTGTTTTTTTGTTTGTTTGTTTGTTTTTTGTTTGTTTGTTTGTTTTTCCTTTGATGATGCCAGTAGCTCAGAGGAGTGTCCTTGATCTGATAGCTAGATCATATTTAGATCGTATTGGTTTTGTGGATTTTTATATCATGTCTATTTCAGATAGAGAAAAAAAAAGAAAAAAAAAAAAAAAAAAAAAAGAAAATAAAAAAAGCTTTCTGTAATAGAAATCTCTTCCTTATTCCTAGGCTTGCAAAATGATGGGTAAAACATTGAGGATCAAAGCAATATATCTTAATTAAGTCTACATACTCTACAGGTAAGTTTCAAAGAAATTAGGCGTGGTTCCTATTTATCCAGTAAATTAGCTTTCTGCTTTATATTGGGTTGGGCTTACATGGCAAGGTTTAAGGACTAGGGGGCTGCAGGAGTGGCCTCTATGAGAAGAGTCCAGCAGGTGTCTCATGTTTGATAAGGACCAGTTTCAGCTGCTTGGGGGGGGGGGGAGGAGGAGGAAGAGGGCTGTTTAGGGGGAAAGTGGTTTCAGTTTGCTTTTAGTTTCTCACTGTTCTAGTCTGCTAGTGATAAGTAATAAATTATATTAATCTTCCTACTCTGAGTGTGTTTTGCCTGTGACGATAATGGTGAGTGATTTCCATGCCCTTAACCCTTGAGTCCTTTTTCCATCATACTTTCTCTCCCTGTTCCTTTGAGAGCAGAAGTGAAAGAGCGGTGTGTTGGAGTTTGGCTGTTCATTGGTGTGAAACCATCACATTTCAAAGATATAATTGATGGCCCAAATCATAGTTTATAATGCAAAGAATCAGATAAATATGATTTAGTGATTTTAGAGAAACATAATACTCAAAACTTTTGTTACATGATCACTATCTTAACAGTGCAACTTTCAAATACTAATGCCTGTAATGAACTTCCTTTTTTTTTTTTTTTTCTCTCTCTCTCTTTTTTTAACCAAGACATTGAAGAATTCAAACAAAATGGCAGATGGAATGAGCAATGTATGAAATTTTGCAATCTGAAAAAGAAGCTACATTCACTATTTAAAAACTTTGTATGACTTTGGTAGTCAAACTGTACATAGCTCAGTACTGGTCAGCCATCAGAGTCTGTACAGACACAAGACATTATAAAACATGAAGTAGGTTTTTTTGTTTGTTTTGTTTTGTTTTTGGTCAGAGGTCTTTTTTGCTTTACTTGTACTGAAGCTGGCCTAGTGTCCTGGCTTAGGACAAGAACTTCTAAGTACTATGAAAGCATAAATAATTCATATTTTCAAAATCACGAGAAGAGTGAATATATGACAAACTACATGTTACTGAATCATTTGTTAAATGTGATGCCATATGTAATGAAATACAAGGACTGCAAGGACTTTTACAATTTTTTGGCAAGTCTTATTATTTGGTGTTTTTTCCCTGCATTACCAGATCCCAGACTCATGATATTATGAGAGAGCTGCATACTCTGAATATACATTTTTAAAATGTATTTTAAAGTTGAAGACAAACATTTTGACAATACAGATGCCATGTACTCAACAGTTTTGTTAAATCTTTGAGATTTTTAAAAAGAGACTGGAATTTCTGAAGTTTTGGGTCACAAACTCTCCCCAGAGCTTGGGAGTTAACAGTTCAATAGTGCTCAACTAAGCAATGAATTTTTCACATCAAATTATAATTGGAATGTTTAACAAAATTGTTTCAGTCAGCCTCTAAAGTAAAACAAACTGCAATACAATTAGCCAATGCACATTAATTTCCCAAACTGTTTCCATACAAAGAAATAAACTATTAAAAATCTTAGATCCATCTTTCAACATTCCAAATGCCATAGCTCTCCAAAAAAACACCCTCAACTTTAGAATTCATTCTTAAAAGCTTGAAAACAAAAATGTTTGAACTGTAGATCGAACAAAGCGTTTCTTTAACACAGACCAAACTTGTGCAATTGTCATCGTTTTAGGAACTGTCAAAAAATGTTGACAAAACACTTATTGAAATGCTGGCAAACCATCTTCTGTACCAAGATAATATTTTAAAGGATCAGTAACTCTTGTGATAAATGAAGTCTCAGTGTGCTGGTAAATATGGCAGAGGAAATACACTACTGGAGGGCAACTAGACATGCTCAGTGCACATTACAGCATTCTTAAAGAGCTGTTTTCTTTGTGGCTATCAGTGGGACAGGACCACCATCAGATCCTACTGAGCAGCCGACCTTTGCATGTACAGTATTCAGCTGTGCCAGAAGAAACTAGATACTACAAGAATTTGGAGAAGAGTTAGAAATACTATGCCCCTGATTTCAAAAGTTTTGGAGAGACATCAACAACTTGGGAGAAATGGAAGTGTTTGTTAGAAATGTCAGTGAATTACTGGATCTGTAATACATGCCAAGGAAGAAGTGACAGATTTGGACAAAGGATGAGTTTCAATTTATAGTAGAGTTTGGATAAACCCATTTGACTGCATTTTTACTTACGTATTTTTTTCTTTCTACTGGAAACTTAGTTTGAAATCACACAAAGAAAAAATTAACTGTATGTGTACAGGACTGAGATGGCGATAAAAGGGAATAACACCTCAGCCCACACTGGAAATCAAAATGCAACACTGATTGATTCCCTTCTGTCTTAGATGTATAGGCTCGTATATGTTCATCAAGACTGATCTAGAAAGAATCTTCTCACAAAATACCTGGATTTGTACCTTTATGGATGGGTTCTGATTTTACCCACACTGCATGGTGCCACCAGCTTCAACAAACTGCAGTGGATGGAAAAGAAAGAGCAGAATTTGCCTCAGAACTGGCCTGAAGGATTAGAAAAAAGTAGTTTTGCTTTCAGGTGCAGTGTGTCATTCCTAACGGTACCCAGTGGGATCAAAACCTGGCACATGGCTTTAGAAACACACCCTGGTGTGCTTCAGAAACACACGGGGTGGCTGCATAGCCTCTTAGTCCTTCCAGAAGGCTCCAGGGCCTTCTCCCCTCCGATCAACCCAGCAAAAATGTGGTCAGGATGCAAAGCCTTCATTATCCTCCTTCTAGCAAGCCCAACTGCAACACTGAACTGGATTAAAGAGGGCCAAAAGCTTTCAAACGTGGCAAAGGAATCTATTTTTATATTTTTCAAAAGTAATGCAGCCAAAAGCTCTATTAGTGATGGCATGTCCCCCCCAGCCACAGGCATGCAAGCTCAGTGCAACTATTTGAATGTGCCCAGCTGGGACAACAAACTGTGCCCAGGCATCAACAAACACAGCTCTTCACTGCCTACACCACAATTGTATGTAAAAGTGGAGCCTGCTGGTCACATTTCCAATGCAGAAAAACAGCACTATAATGTTTATATATACAGAGATTTATACATGTATATCTTATTTTATTTGTACATATGGGACTTCAGAAGAGCTTCTTCCAAAAGGGTGTGCCAACAGGACACAGAATACTGAATGGTCAGTTGTCACTGACACCCACTTTAAAAATCATGTATATTAGCTTTTACTATATAATCAGACCAAGAGCTGTTGTGAAGAGCCTATCATATTGTAGCGGCTAACTACTAACTTGTTTGCAAGGTGCATTTCATTCTACACAGCATTTTCTCTCTCTCATCCATTGGATGGGGTGCCACAAGAAAATTGGTTGAGTCTCTAACACTGTTAATAACACTACTAATGATTGATCCTGATTATGTTATTAGTATTATGCATCTACATACAGAAGCAATAAGTTTACTCTCCACGATGTACTAGAATCAGGACGTAAAAAATAGAGCAGAAAAATAACTAATTCTAAAAATTAAATTAAGCCTATTTACAACCCAGACAGTGTAATTTCTTCACAGAATTTCACAGAATTTCACAGAATTTTCTAGGTTGGAAGAGACCTCAAGATCATCGAGTCCAACCTCTGACCTAACGCTAACAGTCCCCACTAAACCATTTCCCTAAGCTCTACATCTAAACGTCTTTTGAAGACTTCAAGGGATGGTGACTCCACCACTTCCCTGGGCAGCCTGTTCCAGTGCCTCACAACCCTTTCAGTGAAGAAGTTCTTCCTAACATCTAACCTAAAACTCCCCTGGCTCAACTTAAGCCCATTCCCCCTCGTCCTGTCACCAGGCACGTGGGAGAACAGGCCAAGCCCCACCTCGCTACAGCCTCCCTTGAGGTACCCATAGAGAGCGATAAGGTCGCCCCTGAGCCTCCTCTTCTCCAGGCTGAACAAGCCCAGCTCCCTCAGCCGCTCCTCGTAGGACTTGTTCTCCAGGCCCCTCACCAGCTTCGTCGCCCTTCTCTGCACCCGCTCAAGCACCTCGATGTCCTTCTTGTAGCGAGGGGCCCAAAACTGAACACAGTACTCGAGGTGCGGCCTCACCAGAGCCGAGTACAGGGGGACGATCACCTCCCTAGCCCTGCTGCTCAGACTGTTCCTGATACAAGCCAGGATGCCGTTGGCCTTCTTGGCCACATGAGCACACTGCTGGCTCATATTCAGCCGACTATCCACCATCACTCCCAGGTCCTTCTCTGCCTGGCAGCTCTCCAACCATTTCTCTCCCAGCCTGTAGCTCTGCTTGGGGTTATTGCGCCCCAGGTGCAGGACCCGGCACTTGGCCTTGTTGAACTTCATGCAGTTGACCTCAGCCCATCGGTGCAGCCTATCCAGATCCTCCTGCAGAGCTTTCCTACCCTCAAGCAGATCGACACACGCACCTAACTTGGTGTCATCTGCGAACTTACTGAGGGTGCACTCGATGCCCTCGTCCAGATCATCGATGAAGATATTAAAGAGGACCGGCCCCAGCACCGAGCCCTGGGGGACGCCACTAGTGACTGGCCTCCAACTGGACTTGGCTCCATTCACCACGACTCTTTGGGCCCGGCTATCCAGCCAGTTTCTAACCCAACGAAGCGTGCGCCAGTCCAAGCCAAGAGCAGCCAGTTTCTTGAGGAGAGTGCTGTGGGAAACGGTGTCAAAAGCCTTGCTGAAGTCAAGGTAGACCACATCCACAGCCTTTCCCTCGTCCACCCAGCGCGTCACTTTGTCATAGAAGGAGATCAGGTTCGTCAGGCATGACCTGCCTTTCATAAAGCCATGCTGACTGGGCCTGATCGCCTGCTTGCCCTGCAAGTGCTGCATGATGACTCTCAGGAGGATCTGCTCCATGAGCTTTCCTGGCACTGAGGTCAAACTGACAGGCCTGTAGTTTCCCGGGTCTGCCCTCCGGCCCTTCTTGTAGATGGGCGTCACGTTTGCTAGCCACCAGTCGATTGGGACCTCCCCCGATAGCCAGGACTGCTGATAAATGATGGATAGTGGCTTGGCCAGCACCTCTGCCAGTTCCCTCAGTACCCTTGGGTGGATCCCATCCAGCCCCATCGACTTGTGCACATCTAAGTGCCGTAGCAGGTCACCAACCAGTTCTTCATGGATAATGAGGGCCACATCCTGCTCCCCATCCCCTTCCACCAGCTCAGGGTACTGAGTATCCAGAGAACATCCGGCATTGCCGCTAAAGACTGAGGCAAAGAAGGCATTGAGCACCTCCGCCTTTTCCTCATCTCTTGTAACTAAGTTTCCCCCCGCATCCAGTAAAGGATGGAGATTCTCCTTAGTCCTCCTTTTTGTGTTGATGTATTTATAGAAACATTTTTTGCTATCTTTAACAGCAGTAGCCAGATTGAGCTCCAGATGAGCTTTGGCCTGCCGAATTTTGTCCCTGCACAGCCTCGCTACTTCTTTAAAGTCCTCCTTAGTGGCCTGCCCACTTTTCCAAAGCTTATAAACCCTCTTTTTCCTCCTAAGATCAAGCCACAATTCTCTGTTGAGCCAGGCCGGTCTTCTTCCCCGCCAGCTCGTCTTTGGGCACGTGGGGACAGACCGTTCCTGCGCCATTAAGACTTCCCTCTTGAAGAGCGCCCAGCCTTCCTGGACTCCTCTGCCCTTCAGAACCGCCTCCCAAGGGACTCCACCAACCAGTGTCCTGAGCAGCTCAAAGTCAGCCCTCCGAAAGTCCAATACAGCGGTTTTACTGGTCCCCTTCCTGGCCTCGCCAAGAATAGTGAACTCCACCATTGCGTGGTCACTCTGCCCAAGACAGCTCCCGACAATCACGTCCTCCACCAGTCCTTCTCTGTTTGTGAAGAGAAGGTCTAGCGGGGCACCACCCCTGGTAGGTTCACTAACCAGCTGCGTCAGGAAGCTATCTTCCACGCTCTCCAGAAACCTCCTAGACTGCTTTCTCAGGGCTGTGTTGTGCTTCCAGGATATGTCAGGGAAGTTGAAGTCCCCCACGAGTACAAGAGCTGACGATTTTGCAACCTCTGTCAGCTGCCTGTAGAATTCCTCATCCGTCTCCTCATCCTGGTTTGGCGGTCTATAGCAGACCCCGACCAGGACACTAGCCTTGTTGTCCCTGCCGATCCTAACCCAAAGGGACTCGAGAACTTCTTCACTGAAAGGGTTGTGAGGCACTGGAACAGGCTGCCCAGGGAGGTGGTGGAGTCACCATCCCTGGAAGTCTTCAAAAGACGCTTAGATGTAGAGTTTAGGAATATGGTTTAGTGGAGGGCTGTTAGCGTTAGGTTGGAGGTTGGACTCGATGACCTTGAGGTCTCTTCCAACCTAGAAAATTCTGTGATTCTGTGATTCTGTGACCTTGTCATTCCCAACCTCGAGTTCTACAACCTCGAAAGACTCTCTAATATAGAGAGCCACACCACCACCCCTTCTATGCTGCCTGTCCCTTCTATAGAGCTTATAGCCAGGCATTGCAGCACTCCAGTCATGAGACTGGTCCCACCACGTCTCCGTGATGGCAACCAAGTCGTAGCCTGCCTGCCGCACGATGGCTTCCAGCTCCTCCTGTTTGTTACCCATGCTGCGTGCATTCTTCTCTCATGATCATATGGATGCTGCACAGTGTCACCTACAGAGTAGATCTGAGTGTTTGGGTGGTTTATATGAACATTTTATTACTTTGCACTGGGACTTTGTTGAAGTATAACCTTTGCATTGAATTTCCTCAAGTCAGTTAGGTTTTGGATAATTCTAAAATCTCTTTAGCCATACATTGCACACTGAACTCCTGCTACACTCTCAGTTCTACCTCAACAGTTTCACTTGAGTGTTTTTTTTACAAAACATCTTTATGCAGCTCACAGCAGATAAAATACCAAAGCACAAGTCATTTTTCTCATAATCTTTGATAGCACACAGTGTGTGGTAAATATTAATGGGCTCTTAACTTCTGAACTAGTGACACTTCATTTAATAAAGATACTCTATTACAGATATGCAGGATTTATTTTTTAATAAACCTTTTAATCAGTAAGTGACAAACATAAAACTAAAGACCTCTGGGGAAAAGGCTTGGTTGCAGTAAACTTCTGCAGCACAGACAGGATCAGTCCCACAGAATTCCTTTCAAATAGTAATTTTAGAACCTTATCTTCTTGATTTTCCATCAGGAACCTTAACTTCACCTCAGAGCCTATCTGGAACCAGGATCCAGAGACTCTCATGTCCTGCTCCATGCTCCAAACAGGAGTCTGTCAACATCATCTACAGTGTATGTAGATCGGAGTCACTCGGGAGTGGGAAGTTAAAATTTCTGTACTATAGAAAAATCAGGATGTTGGAGGTCACATGATCCACAACAACAAAAAATCAAAATGTCATAATTTCCCCAGAAAATCCCACATTTGGTCAGCTCTGTTTTAAGCACCTCAAGATACCACAGCTTATTTACTGAGGTAAAAGAAAGCTCTGATTTGAAGCTGTTGTCTGCCAGAGTCTCAATGGTGATAAAAACTAGGGTTGGTTTCAGCTCATCATCAGAAAAATGTCGTCACTGAGTTCAGAATGAGTATTTGCCACTTGGTCCACAAGCGCCAACCATAGATACACACATTTAAACATATACACTGATGAAAGTTTATAAGCACTAAATAGGTGCTAATAGAATACGGGTCAGTCCCCCTTCCTGAATTCATCAGGACTATTGTGCAATAATTGACACTAAAGACAGCAGGACATCTCCTGATGGCCAAGGAAGAGGATGAAAGGGTTCAAATACAAGTTCTAAATGTAGCTTGTATTTTCAGAGATGACTAGTTGGTAAAACTTGCAAGGCACAACAGTTTAGCCCTGTCAAAGAATGAATTTAAGCACATGCTTTACCTTCAAGCACATGAACTCGGAGTGAAGGGCTCTCAATGTTACATAAAAGGTTTGCAAAATAAGACTGACTGCTTTATTGCTAGAGTATTGATACTTTACATAGTCAAGCCTTACAGCTTGCAAGTCAGTGGAAGTAAAAACCTTTTAGATATCTCTACACTACCCACTGTTCAAATCAGCACTCTGCAGAAGCTAATTTTCCATATTTCTCCCTACAGCTGGAACACGTTTGACTGTGAGGGGTATACATAACCTCAGCACTTTCAACTCTTCCCTGTCCATATTAAACCACCTTTCGTAGATATAAAATACCGATAGTATTCCTAAATGTATAGTAGACTTATGTACTACGTAAGAAGTAAAATGAAGGTCAGCTCTACAGAATGAGCTATATATCGATGGTCATGCTGTCATAGTTCTTCATGAGCCCACAGATGTAAAGAGATGTTACAACTGTTTGACAGAATCATCTCCGTGGATGCTTTCCTCATTTCACAAGACTGTTCAACCAGCTGTAACATATGCAGTGTCTGCTATATTTTGAATAAATGTAGATAATGATGACAGTGTTAATATCCCATTTTAGAGGTTTGGCCTCTTGTTTGCTGAAACCCACAATGGGGCAAAGCTATGAACTGGGGAGAGAAGAAGGTGATCATTTGGAAGGACTACACTAAGACTAAAATTTGATAACGGCGTACCTTGTACATTGTATACGGTGGATTAGGGACCTGCCATCACACAAGGTAAAGCAACCACATATTGGCTCCCATTCACTAAGGCTCACACATACTTCGTAAGTAAATTCAAAAAAGATAATGCTTAAATTGTCCTGAAGTTATCAGTAATTATTTTTATGATTAAAGGAAGCGTTACTTGTTTCTACCCAGAATAAAATCATATAATAATTCTTCTTTTCTTGAAAGTGCTGCCATCCTTCCACTGCATGGTAAGCATAGTTATCAATACATCTATATTTCGCTTAAGAAAAACATCTGTATATTTTTTCTACAGAGCATCTTACATTTCAACATCATCTTCCACTAGAGGGCTTGGTCTTAGTAGAGCCTTAAACCATGGGCAGACATTACCTCAATAAAAGAAAACTACTCAGTTCACTCACTGGATTTCCAGCAGCAAGACAAAATAGAGGGCAATTAACTAAGGCCAAAGTCCACTCTGTACCTGCCCAGACCCAAGCCTTAAAATGTGTATCCACAAACAACAGCTCAAGATTTCATGCCATTATTTTTAGCTGTGTTTAAAAATATGTGCCCAAGTGGCCACAGTGAAATCCAGACCAGAGAAGTACAAGATTTCAGGTTCAGAATCTCCTGCAGAAGTTTTCCAACATTTCAACTGTTTTATCCACACTTCCCTGAACATGACTATTGTTCCTTGATGTAGCCATCTACAATCTACAACTGTGTCTAATGTAAACATTAAAAAATTAATAGTTTAAAAAACACAATTTCTGAATTTCAATTAACTTTTGTACTATAATGTATTCTTTTGCATTGCAAATGACATTATTTCTTAGAACATCACAAAAACACAAGAATTTGTAGCAGTTTATTACAAACTATGGAATTAGCTAAAAAATTTACATTACTTTTTAAAGCAAAACAAAACAAATTGATCCAGGGTATGTGTCTGCATGTAAAAAGCAAATTCCTTTAGATTCTTTTCTATACTTGTGTATTTCCTTCCATTTCTCTCTCTGTTTCTCTCTCTTTTTAAATACTGAAGAGGGAAAGAAGAAAACTCAGGAAGGAAGAAAACTCAGTTTAGAGATAGACACTGAAATTTGCAGGAATGCCAAACAGACATGGGTAAGCAGTCAAAAATTTTATGTGTAATAAAAAAAATATTTAGAAATGAAAACATACGAACTGCTGCATAGGATAATAAATGCCTACTTACTCTAGCTTCTTGCAGGATTTCCTGTTTTTCCTAGAAGTTTCTGTGCCCAGAATACTGCTAGAGCTGAGCTGTATCCTCTGCATCAATAGACAATACCATCGTTCAAGCTAGTTATAATCTCTGACCAGCAAGTTTACACAGGCAATTTACCCATTTTGTTAACAAAATATTTTGTCAGACAAGACTCAGAACTATTTTTTTTTTCCTTCAGATGATCCTCATAAGCTTTCCAAGCAAACAATGTACCAAGTCAAATACACAAAATATCATCTTGGATACTAGCGCATATGAACACTGAGCAGTTTTAAGCCAAAGCCGTTCTTTCACCAGAGTATTTGAGCTTTTAATACAGTATTCCAGCTACTTCCCTTGAGCAATCTGACTCTCCATATTTGTTAATAGCAGATAATACTTGTTTTGAACTCAAATTAATTCGGCCATTATTATCTCTTTGAAGCATTGCTTGCAACTTGCTTTTCTTATGCACATGTCATGGTCACAAAGAGCAGGTAATTCTAACCAGAACTCAGTTTCTTCAGCGAAGTCCACGCAACTCCCATGTAATGGGAGATGACAGCAGCACATTTGCTACAGTGCTGAAATCATTATTAAATATGTGTGCTTACTAGGAGGTAAATAGCTTTCTCCATTGAGTACCTACCCACATGCATTCATAAGTAGCAAATAAATTTGATGGGAGGCAGAGTGAGAAGGGAAGGCTAGAAGGCTAAGGCTTGCATGTAAGTAAGACTAATACAGCTATTGTAAAACAAACCTGCCAGGATGATGTTTTCACAAGACAGTAAGTGCACATAAATATGTTTTCTTAACTTGCAGTGGAAGCTGTGCTACAAATTGCTACCCTTGGCAAAACTTTCCCAAGAAGTTCTAGAGGGTCTGTCTTTCATAGAGTCTACCATCTTTCTTAAAACTTTGCATTAGTTAATTTCTAGCAAAATATAATGCATCTCATGACCCAATTAAAGAGCCCCTGAGTTGAAACACATTGACATTTACTTGGGTAGATAATGATAGGACAAGGGGGAATGGTTTTAAACTTAAAGAGTAGAGATTTAGATTAGAGGTTAGAAGGAAGTTTTGCATTCGGAGGGTGGTGAGGCACTGGAACACATTACCCAGAGAGGTTGTGGATGCCCCATCGCTGGAGGTGTTCAAGACCATGCTAGATGAAGCCCTGAGCAATCACATCTAGTGAGTGGCATCCCTGCCTATAGCAAGGGGGTTGGAACTAGATGATCCTATGAGATCCCTTCCAACCCATGCCATCCTATGATTGTATGACATTTCAACTTCCCTGTAAAAACACAAATGATCTGGACTACAAAACACCCCATCCACATAAAACTGAAATATCCTAGGCTTTGCTCAGAACTTTGTTCCTCCTTTATCAGATGTGCTTAGGGAATAAGACAGACAAGATAGAAGGATAATTTTTTTCTGGAAGAAATTTGTTTCTACAATGGCATTTGAGGAACATAATACAATGATAGTATGCCACATGGCCATGTAACTTTCTTCTTTCTTTAAAAAAATATTAACTTAAAAAAATAATTTCAGTGAGCAAGTGGAAGAGAAACAAATAGCTTCCTAAAAACATTAGCAGTATCTTTTCACCCAAATCAGGTAGCTTTCTAAAGAAATTAAAATATAAACTTTCCCAGAGATTATTGGACATTCTGTAAAATTCTATAGAGAAAAAGATTGGAAAAAACTGAAGAACTGCAGACTTACAAATCTGACTTGCACACTTGGAAAATTGATGAAAACTTTAATACAGATTTGTTATATGGTTGGGTCAGAATCGTACAATGAAGAGGAGTCCAAGTAATTACCTTAGAAAATCATTAAGATTAGCAGACCTTAGAGATCTTTGAAGAAACCAAAGGACATGGAGATAAGGATATTTTAGATGAAACAGCAAAGATGGTTTTCAATAAGCTTCTAGACAGTATTTCAGAAGAACAAGCTTTTGTCAAAGGCTCTTACAGGAAATGAAGTACCATGGGAATGGAAGAATGTCATCTTGGGACATACCAGCTTTGGTTGATGAGGATGATTTATCATCCAGTCTAGTCACAATGAATTCAGAACAAAAGTACATTTTTTTCCATATTAATGACAGAGTTAAACCTATTTGCTACATTCCTTCCAGCATTCATATTATGTGTGGAATTGAATGGATGTATACTATAAACATATATGTAACCTGGAGATTAAGGAACTCATCTACGCTTGCAGAGACACCTGATTTTTCAGAAGATATCAAAACATTTCTCAATATCACAGAAAAGGCTTGACTAAGGAAGAGTAGAACTCAATGAAATGCTGAGATCCCAAAGATACTATTCACATTTTATTTTAAATGGTATGGAAAGGCTTTTCACTGGAACATCCCATAAACCAAGCAGAACAGCAACTAGATTTGTATTTTCACTATTATAGCAATTTCGTGCATGCATACATAACAGCTGCCTCTTAATCTTTCCATATGTAAAAACATTACTTTACATGTTGTATTGGGTGTCATGTTCTAGGTAAATCAGACAAAGAAATTTTGCAAAAATAATCTCTCATTTTCTACTACAAAATGTTTACCGTGAAGTTTCCTTGATAAGCCTGCAGGTCAAACCGCAATGAGCCATCACATTTCCAAAAAAGAATCTTATATTTTGGGGACAATATGAGCAAAGAGAAGTAGATAGGTAATTTTCAACCAATCATATGCATCCTGTGCTTTTCGTATTGGAAGGAGGTGGCCAACATTATAGCGAGTCAAGCCCTGCTAGCAAGATGTCTTTCAGACAAGTCTATAGATGAGGTATGAATGAACTGTGACGTTTTTCCTTACTAGGTACTATGGGCAAGGCATTCAGTGGCAGCAGTCCAAATAATTGCAGACTAAAGGGTAGAATTCATACTAGGCATCGACAACCTGAAATTTTAAATTGCTTCTCTGAAAAAAATGAACGGTTGATAGTATGTACAAAGGTGAGGAAAGGTCAAGAGATGTGTACTAGTACACAAATCTGCGAGGAATAAATTTACTCTTTTTCAATTACCATCTTAAATTGAAGGCTTTAAACAAAGATTTTAATTTAATATGTCCAAGACTACAAGCTAGCTATCAGAAAATAATGAGAAGGGGAAAAATCCTCTCTCAGAATTTTCAGAATTATTTGAAGCAGCTGGAAGAAATGAACTTTCTGATGAAACCAAAAGCTTCATGAAGCTTATTCAGCTTCACGAATAGGAAGCTATTAAGAGCAAAATGACAAAGAAAAAAAATAATCTCTGGAACTGACTATTAATCTGTAATCTCCATCATCCTATAGTCCACTGTCAAAATATTAGAAACTGTGAACATAAAAGAAGCTAAGAATGTCTGTATCTACATTGCTACAAACTGAAAGTCCATTCTCACCAGTGATCAGGAGTCAGATGTCCAGGGAAGCATACCAGAAGTTTAATACTCCCTCCAAGCCTCTAACCTTTTCCAGATTTCTTGTAGCAGATCTGTTTGGTAAATTTCTCCTCCAGTAACTTCTCTAGCCTCACTCTGAGCTATGCAGATTTTCAGCATACACAATATGCTGCAGCAGGTCAGTTGCTCACTGCATTTCTGAAGATGATCCCTACTTATTTCATGTGACACTTCCTGGTTCTCATGCTATGAGAAAAGGTGAACTACTGGTCCCTATCCATCCTTTCCCTGATTCTTTCAATCATACAACTGTTCATTTGCATCTTCTCCCAGCTAGAGCTCTGGCATACTCAGCTGTTCCACACACATTGTTGCATACGCTTCAGTTATCCCCATTAACCAGCTCTGAACTCTTTTCCAGTTATACTACATTTCCTTTAGGGTAGGGCACCACCACTACAAAAGACAAACGTATCATAGCTTTATACAGCATTATAATGTTGGTTTTTTTTCATCCTATATTTTATTCCTTTACATTCACAACTCTTTCTTCAACCTCTTCTGAGGCTCTGAACTAATGTTTCCATGAATGTATATATCACAGGCCCTGGACTGCATTCTTAAGTGGCAATGTCAGCTCGGTGACCACTGTTTTATGTGAGAATTCTATTATTATTATTTTAACTTAACCTTCATACATACTTTTGCCACAAGAACAAGAGTGGGATAAAAAGAAACCAGCGGATTCACTGACCAGAGGGAACTTTGTTTGTGTTTGTTTGTTTGTTTGTTTGTTTGTTCGTTTGTTTGTTTTCCTCAGAGCCACAACTGAATGTATAAAAGTTACCAGATGCATGCGCATGTGCTTTAAAACTTTTGATATTTATTTAGATATTCAGCAGATTTCCACCACAGGAAACACCTTTCAAAATTCTCATCACATCAGAGACTTTCATAGACTATAAGTATAATCTGCTTGCTTCTGAACGAATCACTTCTCTCAAAACACATCATATATTCTAATGCCTAGAACCTATAGTAAAGAAGACTGCCTAATGCTGAATCAAGTTTGTCATAGACCAACTTATTTCAACCACACATCAAGAACTACCTGAAGGAAAGTATGCACAGCCTTCCAAGATGAATGCTTGAGTTCTTCTCTGTATCCCTGTGGGATCTCAGCAATGTTTTTCAAGATAGTCATATTTCTCCATTAAGAATAACCAAGCATTCACAGCAAGACGTTGGCTGAGTAATGCTCAATGGTCCAACTAGATCTAATATTTCGGGCATTTTGTCCTCTGGGTAGACATAAAAGGATCAGTAGTTTCATTCTTTCACGTACAGCAAAATTATGGGGATCCTGCAGCCAAATGTAGTAAAACTGCTTCAACACTGAAGCTGAATTTGGCACCTATGCTTTGCACACATGTAGTACAATTGTTGTCCAAGCAGTGTTTCAGAATCCAAGAGGCCTCTGGGGCGCTATATGAGACATCGTTGGGATTTCTCACACATCTGCCTTTCTGCTAGAAGGATTTGGAATCTTCCCCTGGATAACAGTAGGGCCGGTGGGAACAACAACCTCAAATCTTGCAAGAAGCACTAGGGACTGGAAAAGAGGACTGCACTATTTGCGTCTTTCCTTCTAGATGCTTTTTAGAAAGGGTTGCTTCTTGAGCACTTTTAAATACCTTTTCCTGTGATAGGAGATCTAGGTGTGGAACAAAACAGCTCATATATACAGAAAATAACTACACAGAAATGGTATGCAATATGATAAACTGGAACATATGAACTACATTGTTTTGTAGGGTACAGTTTTAGCATTCTGCAAAGGCACTGCAACAGAATCCCCCTCTGTTTTCAAAGCCTGAATTTTTAAATTATTATTGATGTTGCCTTTGCAGAAAGAAAACTAAAGGAAATATTGAGTAGCATAAATTGTGGAGACTATGGAGTATACGGAGGGTGATGATATGAGTGAGCTAAAAGTCTTGATTTGGAGAAAGTAGAAATCTTACCTCTGCCATTCTCAGAGACCATGCAGGAAGTGCACCTTTGAAGACTGCTTTGGTATTTTTAATCACTCAGAAGGTTACACAACAATTAAAGACACTCAGACACTGCAAAATATCAACTCAAAGCAATAGAAGTGACCAAAGGAGAAGTGTCTCATGATCCTATGCCTTGTGCCTTTTGTTGAATGATGAAGGGTAACTGAAGCATTAGGCACTCTCTTTAAAAGTCACTATGAGACCAGGAGGACCTGAGTTTGGATGCACAAAATACACATCTTTCCTATCTTTGCAAAACTAAGAAGATAAGCAATCAAATAAGAGTTCATTTGTATCTATTAAACCTGGAGATTCAAGTGTGGAAGACCTCTATGTGACTATGGCTCTATGACCTCTGAATGTCCTCTAAGTCACTGACAGCACTGATGTAATGTAGTGCCTAATCTGCAGTTAGCATAATCACACTATCATGACTATTGTTATGACTGTTCTGTAGAAACATAATAAAAAAAAATTTCCTGAAAGATGTATTAATATAAGATTTTTATGATTAGGAGAGAATGACAAGTACATTTCTAATATGAAAGAAATTGAAATATACCACATGTTCACTTGCATATAGATCTGTCTTTACTTTTGGATAACCTCAGAAACATTGCTATGAAATAAGACACAAAGTTTGGCTTTTAAATTGTTATGGAGACAAGAATGGACTTAATTCAGTTTACTCTGTACATACATACATACACGTTGTGTATATACAAAACACACTGGCCACATAAATGCATGCTCACAGCATAGTTAACAGTCTCACTTATACACTGAGAGAGAGGCAACATTATTCAAAATATATTTCTTATTTAGATTCAGCCTTGTAAGGAAACACTTGTGCTTCAATAGTTACAGAAAACATGGCAGATGCTGAATAGTGGGAAAGATTTTGCTTCATACATTATATCAAAACCAGAACTGAATGTAAATATCATCTGGCTATGTTTCATATGAACATACGTAACATAAAAACACTTTAAAATTCAGTCTAATTTTAAAATAATTTGATATTTTTTTATTTTCTCACACATAATACTTTGCTGCTTGCTTTTAAGACTAACAGAATTAAAATTGAATTGCAAAATTCATGAAGCAATTCAGATTCCAATATGGTGTGTTAATGAGTGTGTAATAGAATGAAACATCAAAAAAAAAAAAAAAAAAACACCAAACACACCATAGTTCAGTGAAATTTGTAGTATTATTGTATTTCAAAAAGAATTTAACTATAAAGTGCAATAATAAAAGAAAAATGTGTATTTGATGTTGTGCTCATCAACCCCAACTAACACACTAAGGTTCACTGTTTAAACAAAAACACATCTTTCTTACAAATACATATTCCTGGTACAAATCACATCTGTATTCAGTGTACAGTCAGTAGCCTAAGCTATTTTCCAGTCAGATAAATTCAGATCTTTTCATAGTCTACAACACACTAAAAATATTTAATACGAAGCGATGTTAAACAAAGCTCACAAAAGTGGAAGTCTGATTCTATTTTTGATTGCCAACATTTAATATTTCAGGCTGAAATTCAAGTTACTAAAAGAACTTTTACAACACTTGGATGGAGGGATGAAATGCCACTGTTCAGCTCAAGAAATCAAAAATACAATTATTTAGCTTGAACTTACCAAAGCTCAGATGTGTTTTTTGTTTGTTTGTTTGTTTTTGTTTTTGTTTGTTTGTTTGGTATTGTTTCTACAGAGATAAGTGAAGAATTTCCACTCCTGCAAATACCAACATTTCCCCTAGAAAAGACTGGTTTTGTTGCAGTACTCCTCTGTAAAATACTCCTCTGTAAATACTCCTCTGTAAAAAGTATACCCAAATCAATAACGCAGTGCACTGGGATTTTTTTAGAGAAAGCTATGAAATCACAGAAAGAGAAAGGATGTTGGAGAAACAAGAGCGTCAACATACAGCATTAGCAAGCATCCTCTGAGGCATTAGGGACACTTTAAGGCAGCACCATATCAGCTATTTTCATAAAGACATGGGGTTGCTGTAATAGATGACGGCAAGGGTTTATACAAGGGATTCGGGGCCACTTGCTGGGGATAACCTCTGGAGCACATTTAGGGCGTTTTGCCACACATAAGTAATGCAGACTTACAAACTCATGCTAATATAACCATGTTTGTGTTTTTACAACTCCACGGCAACATTTGATCTCTCTATATAACAGATAGCTCTCTCTGTACCATACGTCTCAGCACACTTGTGCAGGCACAGTGACATTAATACCACTTCAAGTTCACACTGTCCCACACCTAAAAACTGAGGCATTGAAGAATAAATAAAACTCCACATTGGCTCCATTGCAAAAGCATTGCATGGGGCACTACCTCAGGGGTCAGAAGGGAGATGTGCTCCCCCCACCTGCTGCCCACATTGCCCAGCACTGGGAGAGACAAACCAGACCTGCCTGGTCTCCTCCAGCACCATGTGAGGGGTATGTATGCCCTCCCATAAACGTGGGGCTCTGCTCCACTGCCATTACAAGCTGAGTTTCCAGCAGAGCAATACAGATATTTCACTCCCCAACCCTCTGCTGATGCCCAACACAAACATTGGGAGTGCAACAGCCTGCCATGACAGTAGTTGAACAGCTCTCAGGGTTTCTGCTCTGCTCAGAGGCAAGGAAAAGCAGTATTCTCTTTTATTATTATACCACGTTTCCTTGTGTACGTCAACTGTTTCTTAGTTACAGAGAACTGCACTCTTTCCAGACAAGTATAATGAATCTTCAGAAAAGGAGTAAATTTTATTTATTTTTTTAAGGCATTTTAAAGAAATTCCCAGAAGGAATTAACATTTTTATTTACTGCCTTGCCTGGTCAGACGTGAACACATTTCTATGTAGCCACCTCATGGTAGCATATCCTAGCCATCTTGTAAGGAAATTATTGAGAGCATATCAGTAAGACATGATCCCACATATTTAAGTCATTACGGAGAACTTTGGCATGGATCAAAGTACATTAGTTATTTTAATTACAGCTGAGTCAATCTCCATTAGGTATGATTAACATTTGGCCTAACTTTTTTTCTGTCTTGAAACTAAAGGAGCCTCCTTTAAAGTTCAAGATTAAATTCATGTTTTTGAGGTTTACATCATTATTACAACTCTGGCTCAACCATGCCATTACCATTATCTCTTGTTTAGGTAAAGTAAAAAAAAATCTAGAACAAGACAGAAATCAATTTGAGCAACATTAGTTTTTAGACCAATAAAATATATTAATACCACATGGAGCATAACAGATAATTAATTAAAAGATTCTTAATTAATAAGACATGGAGAATAACAGATTAAGGAATTTGGTAAAAAGCTCCCATTTGCATTATTCTGAAGATGACCTTTTTAGACATGAAAACTTCTCTGCCAAGACTTTTCCAGAGAATACTGACAAGAATCATAGACTTATTGCACGATGTTTCAGAGGAGATGCACCTGTACTACAGCCCTCTACAAAACCCCACAAGCTCTACGTGACCTTTAAGAAAGGGTAGGTGGAGACTGAAAGAGAACTAGGAGAATTGCACAGAAAATACCAATCTTGTTTAGTTGCTTCAGTCCTCCAAAATATTTTTGTGAGTGTTTCAGTGATTACATTGACTTGCCGGGATGCTATCAGACAAACCTAAACCTACTCCCACTGCTGCTGATAGTAAGAGACTGGTATGAAATCATATGTAAAAAGCAAGCACATCACCTCAGGGACTAACAGGCTGACAAGAGGATGCCTAACCCCTGCAGGACAGCACTGTGCAGCATCCTGTCCTTTGCCAGCTCTTGGGCACCTCCTCTGGAATGCCAGAGCATTCACTTCTCTGGTGGCCCCAAGTTCACTTCAAATAGCAACTCACCCTCATCTTCCTCCTTTGCCTAAGGGGATTTGGACCCCATTGCCCAGCTCACTACTGCAAGAGGCTGCTCCCCAAGACCATCCAGACCTTGGGTTCTGCTCAGCTCCAACCAATGCAATGAGTGAGTGCAACAGGCAAACTGTACAGTCATTGATCCCACCTCTCCTCACTTCCCCATGCCATAACCACTAACCCATACTCTGGCTCCTGCCATCATCTTTGAACCTACATTTTTTCTCTCAGGGAGAATAGGCTAAGGGACATGAATATGCCTTGCAATAGCTATGGCATGGATACCAGACAACTCAGTCTTTCCAAGGTAAACTGAGGAATGTGCCTGGAGATGGCTCATGTATCACAAATTTGAGATACTCAAAGGTTAGCTGGCAGCTGGGAAGAGGTTTTGAGGAGTTGGTTTTGGAGATAATGTTTTATTTGGATATCTCAAATAGAGCTTAGGTGGCTGTAAGCATCTAGCTGCTCCTGCAGTTCTACCTTTTGGCCTCAAACTCCAGAAATGCCCTGACAGACAAGCAATCAAACAGATAAACCACATGGTTACTATCTGTGGGTATAGGTCTTACGCATAAACGCTTCTGTGAATTGGGGAGCCCTGAGTTAGCATGAAAATTTCTATAATTGAACAAAGGGGGTGTCAAGAAAGACATTACTCCATATTTTGAAAAACATTCAGTAATATTACCTACTGCCTCTCTCTCAGTCACCTCAGTCCCTTAAATATTTCCTAAAGGCTGTTAAAGCTAGTCAGTGAACACAGGCAGCTCCATGTGATTAACATAATCATTCAAAAGAGCCTCAGGGTAAATACTTTATGACAAGTCCCTATGCCATCTTCTGAATTCTGAAATTCTGAAAAGTATCTTTCAGGGAGATTTAACGATGTTATCAGTGTTCCTCTAAATACAAATGTGTTTAGGAAAACACGCATCTAACTACCCTCAGGCATACAGAATAACATGTAATCAAGACTCCAGTAATCAAGAGAGATCCCGGATGATCAGTCTCTAAAACATTTAAATTCTGCACTATTGAAAGCTTAAAAATCATTATTCTTCCTTCAATAATCACTTTATCTCCTGAATGGATGTTCATATATATCAAGAACATTCTCACTGTAGTGTCATGATCAATATATAAAGGGAGGAGTTACCATAACTGATTGTAGGACTTACTGGGTTCAGATAGAATCTGGCTAGTGCAAACGTACTTCCACACATGCAAGAGGGCATGTGAAGTAATGCCGTGATACTGTTAAAAGTTGTTTATGTTAAGTTTAAAGAAATTTGACTCAAAAGCAGGTTGTGAACAGATTCAAGGGATCTAGCAGTTCAATACAGAACTGTATTTCAGGCTCAAGGATTGAGCAGGAGGAAAAACTGTCACACACATATATGTGTGCTTACCTCCTCCACTCCCCAGATAATAGCAGAATGGACGTGGAAGGAAGAAGGAATAACCAAGCAGCAGGTAAGGACGCTAAGGCACTTTATGATAGGTGAATAAGGTACTAGAAACAAGTTCTGAAATATAAAAATATAAAAACACAGTGTTTGAAAAACAAACAAACAAAGAAACAAACAAAAACAGATCTGTGCCATGCAGAAGAAACGGCATAGTAAAAAAAAAAAAAAAAAAAAAAAAAAAAAAGGCATCCCTTTTATACCTGAAAATTTGAAAATTACAGGCTACTGAATGAAGAGGGAAAGCATTCTGGAATTTGAAATAAGCTTGAACAGCCTAAAACACAGAACAGGTGCTGTCTGCCATCCAAAATGACTTTGAAGGGATGACAAATAATTCAGGGAAACTCTGAATCATCATCCAGTGTTGCTTGCTTAATCACACAAAAGATTGATACATAACACTAACTTATTTTCCGCAACTTGAACATTTTTTCTGTTATTGAAATCTATGATGTTCTGAAGGAGAAAGCCTCCACACACTGTAAAGTCTGAAGACAGTAAATGAAACAAAGCATTGGATTAAGAAACTAGCCAGTCCATCTACACGGAAACACCTGAATATATTAATTTGAGATTTAATGGACACAGCACTTCCAAAAAAGAATGCAACTTAAATGTGAAGAGTGAATGCTTGAGCTGTTGTGGGTCAATATTTCTCCACTTAAATCACTGAAGTATGTTGTTCAAAGGGGCTGAGGATCTGTGCTCTGTTTAACATAAACAAGTATTAGACAAGCATTCCCAATTTTCTAGTGAAATTTTACATGCCAGTCAGATCGCATTTCTCACCTCCAGTTCAAGAGTATAAATGCAGTGGCTCTGTAGAACTTTCTGTTGGTAACATGAGGGCAAAAATTGGCAGAAGGAAGCATTCTACAAACATCCAACGTGGACTTAAAAATATTGTTGCTTTTCTACTGACAAAACTGATTTATCTTTTGCTAGCTGATTTACTCAGGAAAGATGGGTGAATTTTGTAATGAGGATGGAATGCCCTATTTTGTGCCTGTTTCACTGCTACTTTGTACCAAATTCAAATTGATTCAAAAACCAAGAGGAAAGCTTGGTTTTCCCAAACACAAACAAACAAAAAACAAAGCAAACAAACAAAATAACAACAACAAAACCCAGACCTCTATTTTTAAGAGCTTATTTTGTTTTACCTGCAGAGAATTTTTTTTCAGTCAGCCTGTCTTTAAGCTCCAGGGCATTCAGATAAACCAGAAAAAAACAAACAAACAAGGAAAACAGTTTTAGAAGTGAATGCCAGATTGGTAACTTCAACAGCCTCCTGCCTCCTTCTTTCCTGAGTCCTTGCACTGAGCCCTCAAGGAAGTTCATATTCCTGCAGGTTAGAAGAATGGCACAGCACTTGGTCCCCCCATGAGCACCTTGCGAACCAGGCACAGCCCCCACTAGCTGCCACCCTAATATCATCTGAGGGTCAGTCTTTGCATTGCACTGATCCAGTCTTGGCAAAATAACTACCATATCCAGGAGCAAAAATGATCTAGCTCCTACCAGCAAACCTACTACTGTGATAAAAATAAATAAATAAATTATTTTTACTGTCAGGCAGTAACTCGTGCAATTAAACAAAGTTTACAAAGCCCTGCAAACACAAGCTGCAGGAGAGCAGGACAGGATGACTCTCAATCTCTGATCCATGGCAAGACCATGACAGACAGGAGAACAATCTTGAACCTGCAAGTCCTGCAAGAGGGCAGGAGAGAAGAAAAGACAACTGAAGGGTGTGTTACTGACACAAGAGGTGAGAACTGGCAGTTGTTCCTATTTAACCCCATCAGAGCTTAGACATTGCACCTCTGAAAATCTGCAGTTTGCAACTAGTCAAACGTACAAAAAAACAAAACAAAAACAACAACAAACAAACAAACAAACAAACAAAAAAAGGTAAGGATTAAAACAAAGTGGGTACACATTTTTAAAGTAGTATTTCTTCCAGATATTTAGTATCCCACTTTCCTATTCATTATATGTGCCTCTATCCTTGGCTGCCTCTGTGTGTTTATAAGCATCCCTTTCACATTTCCTGTAACGTTTGTAACAGTAAAATAACTACCAGGTTCTTTCTTATTCATCACCTCCCCTGTGAGCCAAAACATTTTTTACCATTTCTCTAACTGGAAAAAAACTTCGACTTTGTATTTCCGTGAGTCACCTAGGTAGGACACACACATCTGAGCAGGTCACTGACTTCTGACATGGTATTTGTCTTTCTCTGTTTCTGCTTCTTATCCCATTTTTTGTCACACCTATTTGAAAGGAAGAAAGTTGAAGCTTTGAATGCCTTTGTATGCACAGGCTCCCTGCATAAGGAAGCAGCAGCATATTTTTCTGAGGTTTCAAGGCTCTATATTGTGAATAACAGTGCACCTGATGATGCACTGTGCTGTTCTGCCATTAGGACTGATTTTATCTTCAGATGAAAAAAAATAAAAATTAAAACAAACAAACAAACAAAAAAAACATCCCTATGGCAGAATATAGTATGAAGTTTCTTTCCTAGGATTAATGTAGCTGCACAGTCAGTATTCAAATTTAGGAGTTACTGATCTTGTAATTAACATGGAAATACTGCTCTGACTTATCTTTAGAAAAGGCAGTTGTCCTGAATACTTGCAGTGCTGATTTGATTTTGCTCTACTTTCTCTAACAGAAAAATAAAGAGGGGAAAGGACTGAAGTAACTTTCCGGGTTACAGGATGCTTTATCATCTTCCTGTCAGGTTGAGGCGGGAGCTGATTTCAGTAGTTCAGTGTCTAACCTCCATAACCACTTTTATATATCTCTTAAAGCATCAACTACCTCACAGGACTTTCTGGGAGGATTTTTGCTCTGCCTGAAATCCATTAAATACTTTTTCAGGCACTACTGTTATTTCCTATACTACTAAAACACACAAGTATCATAGAGCATTAGAAGCAGATTAATTGGTCAGGCCTGATTAATTTATGAATAATAATCATGGGTTTGGTTTCTGGAAGAGAGACTCGTTTTCATTTTTTTTGTCATCTGTTGGACATCATTTGTTTAAGTTGGCTATAAAGTGGTAAAAGTGTGACTCATACCCTGAGAGCCAGAGTCTCCATAGAGTTAAGTATCCTCATTCTTTCTCCAGTTATGAAAAAGAAGAGTTGTTGCTTTGTGACCATGCTGCTCACTGCCTTGTTCAGTATGTTTAATTTTTACTGCTAGTAGTATCTTAGTAAGACACATAGATTGTAAGGAAAGATACAGCCCTCAGTAGCAGAGTTCCTGTTCACACCAAGACAGGCCTTGCCTAAAAGAGCCTTTAATCTAAACAGGCATAGGAAGGATGGAGGAAGTGAGAAACAACAAATTGCTGGCAATAGAGCTATAAACTATTAAAGCCATTGTTACAAGACTGAAAGATTCATCTTCATCTGCATGTGTGTGCTCTTGCTGGAGTTTACTCTCCATTAAAAAATAAACAAATTCCATTCCTCTGTGCCTACTGCCATCACATTTTTTCAGGTGCTTCTGTAGCAGCATAGCACTAGGTGATCACCGAAAAAAGAAATTCACTTGCTGTGCTTTTATGCAAAGTGAAAGGAGAGATGTCTTACTGAGCTAAAGCTATGTGTCATCATGAAATAATGTCCCAAGGAATGAGCCAAAAAATTAGATCTGGTATAGTACTTCCTTGTACTGCTTGGTTGTGTTCTCCAGTACCTGACCAGGGGCACATTGACTGCAGTTCTCCCAGCAGCCCGGCATGCATAATGCTGAGCACCATTCAAGAAAACTGTTGGCATAGTTCTACTGCAGACAGTAGAACTATGACAGACAGAACTATGGCAGACAGAAGTCAAGAATCAGAAGCATAACTAGAATTAGAGAGGCTATTCTCCATCATGAAGTAAGACAGCATTAATAGTAAGGTAAATTTTACAGGAAGATTAGAGTTATTTAAATGCTTATTTGGAGAAAAAGGGTTTGGTTTGCTTTTCTGTTTTGGTTTTGGTTTTATTTTTTTTTAAGTGTATTAACTTGGAGAAGATAGATAACATCCAAAAAAACATTCCTGGTTCACACCTTCCCGTAAACTCGAGCAAACATGGTAATTTTCAGGCCAGGCCAGTTTTTTGACTCAATTATATTTGGCTTAAAGGAGAGTTTATAATGAATCCTGGCAAAACTTTAACTAAAGACAGACTATCTCCCATATATAAGTAAGACTGTTCGAAATGTGAGTCATTTGAAAATCACCATCCCTGAAATGGGTTGATGTTTCAAAATGAACTTAATGACATTTTAAGAAACCAAGTCTGTATTTTAAAGTAAGGTCAGAATATTCTAAAAATTCAACAGTTACTCAAGGCTCACATAAAATGTAAGTGTATTGTACAGCGCTGTAGAGAGAATTTATGCTTGTTTTTAATTGACACTGCATCTAAATTCTTTCCAAAATATTTTTTCTCTATTATGCTGTTTTATCGTGCTTCCAGAAAAAGAGCTTAAAGAGTGTGACAGATGAAGCAAATGACTGTGTGCCAGTAGATTTTAGATTTTCTCAAGAGCTCTCTCCTGTTTGTTTTGTGTTGTTGTTTTTTTTTTTTTTAATTTTGTTTCAAGTTTTCCAGCTAAAGCAGAAAATAAGTTACAAAAATCCCACCTCCTCCACACCCCAGCTATACTTAGATGAAGTTCTACCATTGCAGTTTTCATATTTGACAATTTTTAGCTGTAAATACTCTCAGAGTTCACTTTTAGATTTTTTTTTTTTTTTAGATTACTATTATTTTTGTCCTTGGGCAGACCTGCCTTTTAACCAATACACAGAGGGGCTGAAAATGTCTTCATTGACTTCCTGTCTGTTGGTCTCTTCACTCCCAGCAATAAGACCTGTGAAGGTTCAAAGGAATGTAGTGAAGTAAGTGGGCATGGCAAAAGAATGATACTAATGCAAGCAAATATAAGGTGTTTTTAACACCATGACTGCATCCCCTTCTGTCAAATGCTAAGTGATAGGCACATGCAATATATACATCACTGAATTTATATAATGGTGAAAATTCAACTTCAGAAGAAAGCATTCTCTAAGTGCCTGCAAAATGTGTACAGTTATGTGAATTTTTCTAATGTCATTCTGTTAATATCCAATTTGGTTTCCTTGAGCAGGCTATTATCGATTTTTAGGACAAATAAAGAATCTACTCACAACACTTAATGGATAGGATGTGTGCGCATGCGGACAAATGCTTTTCAGAAACAACATTCTATTTCATAACCTGAAAAGTAGCAGTAAACATGCCAAATAGCCATAAATCTTAAATGATTTATATGTCTTAAGTGACAGCATAATCTATCACCTTAACCTAGAAGCAACTAGACAAAATTTTAAACTTTATTACATTATAAGGCTGCAAGGGACTTTTACATCATTTTAGTAATGTAAAGTGGTCTAATGGTTGGCTACGTAAATAATAACTGAAAGGCTTTTCAAGCAGTCTGACATGCACAAAAGGGTTTTACTGGAAACAAGAATTGTGGGTATTGAATTGCAAATTAATGTTTTTCCTTGATAAATCCTGAATCAGACATTATAGTTTCCAGAATTATCTTATTTTTTGTTATTAATTTCCTTCTCTCTGTGTAGATGTACAAGTACTCACCTAACCACATGAATACTTCCACAAAAGTAACAAGGCAAACTTTTGTGTAACCATATGTAAAAAGCTTTATCAATATTGTAATAAAATGTCTTTCTGATTTTAAGTCACATTCCAGTACCTGACTCCTTCCCACATGCCCAAGAAAAAAAATCCCCCGAAGGTCACTAAGGAGTGCATGTCCTGGAACTGGTTGCCAAACCTCGCCCAAGTACTCTTTTCATAATCAGGACATTGTCTCCAACCGTACATCAGTCATTTCTGTTTTGCAGATTTGGAAAAGGTTAAACCACCAAATAAAGAAGCAGAGGTTAAAAGTGGATTTCTCTACCCAGTCATATTTGTGTGTTGAAATGAAACTAAAGGCTTGCAGAAGAATACCTCAAGTTTAGGACAAAATAGATCATCTTAATTGCAAATAAAGCATATTTGTACTGCCTGCCTAGCATTTCTCCTGTATATAACTTCGTAATCTGACAGGGTAAGTAAAGAAAAGTAGTAAAATTTCAAACCATGTTGTGCATAATGAACCACCATACATCTCTTATTGATCTATACACATAGTTACAAGAATTACTTCATATTGCTTACTGGTTCTGATAAGCACCAGTGGTAGTAGTGAAAAAACTGAATCAGTTTTAGAGGTTATTCTTTCCAATTATAATTTTCTTCCAATAGTCAATGGTATGGGCTGTACATAGTGAGAACTGACTTCATGGTGCACAACGATTCTGGTGTATTTGGCTCAAGGTTTAGGCTAATCATTAGGGGCATTTAACTATAGGTTGCATATTTGGTAATGTTAATAACTGTTTTCAAATTTCCCAAAGAAAGCAAACCATTTCAAATTGTGTTGTGCACCACTTGGTTTCAGGTCCAAACTGTTGCTGTTCCTGAATATCAGTGGAGGCCAATTACAGTTTGGCTGACCTACTACAGGAAGAAGTCTAGCCAAAACTGATCCCATCCATGCAAAATAGAGATTTTGCTTTTAGAAATATATCTTATTCTAAATTCTCTTTGTTATGCACCTGAATAAACAGTGATAGTTTGCTTACAAATAGTGAAGGCAAGAATTTTCCAGGTAGTACAATAAAAGATCATACTGTATGAAACCTTCTAATGCGCTCAGTAAGAGAAAATGGAAAAATCTTGGCCCCTAGTCTTTCCTACCACATTCACCTAAAGCCTATCTTCAACTTCATATCCATGATCTGCCCAAACTGCTTACTTGCTGCCTGGGTCTACAGTTACATTACATCTGACACTTTGGAAACACAGGAGTGAGGAAACTGATGAAAATGTTCAGAAAGACAGTAACTGTAGCAAGATGCTTCTGGGGGGAAAAAGAGGGTATTTCAGATAATTGTAAGTGACCATGGCTTACACCACTGTCACACAGGAATGAGAACTAGTGTTTGTAGTTTGTAGTCTAGTGTTTGGTATCATTATGTGTAAATTTCCTATCCATCTAATTATCAGTCAAGCAAAGCAAAGGAAGCAAACCAAGAAAAGAAAAAAAATAAATAAATAAAAAAAAAAGGAAAGGGATACAGCTTTAGGAATGATAAAACAACGTTTTAAAGTCTCACTGATGCTTCCAGCTATTTACTGTCTGGCTTATTTTATTAATGTGAGGTTTCCACTAGGAATTACTTGTTTTCGGAAGGTTATTATTGCACTAATGTCAGGATCTGGCAAGTGAAAAAAATACAAAAGCCAAAGACAGTAATAAATCACTCAGTCTTTGGCTTGTCCTACATCCCAATCAGTCTTTTATGATATTAGATATATTTTAAATGTGGATTTCAATACTTTGCCTTGACCTTGTAACTGTTCTACGGTTAATGGTTTAAAACATACACTGCCATTATCAGGTTACAGTTCCTTTGCTGATGCAACAGTCTTCCCAAAACTACTTCCAGTAATAACATTTCTATTTGGCTTAGTCTGATGTAGCCCTTCAGCATAATTACTTCTTATCATCAACTCAATCTAACATTCAAAATTAGCAATTGATTTGCACATTTTGCAGACAAATCATATGAACTGAATCCAGGTTTTGGTAGAGTACATTCGTCCCACCACAGAGGCAGAGGTGGGAGGGCAAGGGGATAGCATAAAAGAATGCAAAGTTGTCCATGCTGGCCAATAATTCTTACAAAAACTCTGAATTGCCAAAACAAGCTTCCGCTGCTGCTTGCCTACCTTTAAACATAGGTTAATATGAAGACTGTGCACAAAAATTACACATTTTAAGAATTTCTTTTGACCTTCTTTTTCAATACATTTCTTTTGACCTTCTAGCAGATTCATAGGTATATTTTCAGTGTCTGTCCTTTCTGAATAGCAAATGAATATTCTGACATTTTGAATACTTTCCTTGCCTTGTAAATGGTTCATAGTCTCCCTTGGTGATGAGCAAATACTCATCAGTGCTCTATCTACCCAGAAAAGCTGAAAAAAAAAAATAATAAAAAAGAAGAGTTGCAGCACCTAAAACTTCTGCAAGGGCATGGTTAACTAGTTTGAAAATTTCTTATTGCAGCTTAGAAGAAAACAGTTCCCAATCTGTTCAGAGCAATCCAAAATAAACCTCTCAGATATGAAATCAGAGTGTTCACGTGGGGATTTACAGATTTAAATCACAAAACAAAATCTTTGTTTTGTAGTTGCTTTGGAGCCAAGATATGGTTTTGAGGTGGAAGTAGGGAATCAAGTCAGTGATTTCATAGTTGAGAGTCTAAGGGGTTGGACTCATCTCTGATGAGTTTTTTGTAAAACTAAATATCATAAACTAAACTAATGCATTATGAAAAGGAATCAGTAAAGTTTTTTGTACTGCAAGTGAAACCATCTTATTAATACAAATCTCAGTGCTACACATGCTAGCTTGCTCAAGATCTCACCGACTTTTATGAAGACCTCCTGATGTCAAGCTAAATTTTCCCCAGATGAAATGCAATTGCCTCCAGGACAGCATATGATAGTTATCTTGCAAATCAAAGCAACACTACGCAGCAGTTTGTGTCAGAGTTAGAGAATGCCATCTGAGCCTCTTTGAGGAATCCCTACAGTCAGTAAGTAAACACAAACAAATCTGGAGTATTCTATAAATAATGCATTTGAGAACATGTAAATAATCCATTAATGGATAAGTTGTAAGTAGGTAACATTCAAATACAAATGCTATGTTTCAACAGATAGCTCAGACCTCTTGCTCTTGAGTCCTAATGGTGTCCTCTTTGTAATTCTTCATGAGTTCTTAGTTGTAATTATTGGACTTGACATCTGACCGATAAATTTAATTAGGAGAAAGGAGTCTAATGGTTATATTTTCAAGGGCAAATATGATTCACAGATTTTAAATAATGATCAGGAACTTTGTGTAACTTTTTTTTGTTATCCACTCATCTATTTCCAGCCCAAGCACACAAAAAATATATTACAAAATGATTCTGAGATAACTTTGTAAGATGTGCAGTAGCGTTTCTTGCCGATCCACAGCTCAGATTTTCTGCCCCTTTCATCTCTAGATTCAAACAACTGGTTCCAAGGAAAGACCACTGTGAAAACACCTGGGTTCTTTCAGTGAGGGACAGGCACATAAGTACCATATCTCTTCTACACGGCAATTAATTTTTCCTTTTAAAATTAGTTTAAACATTTATTGGTTTAAGCTGCCAGTTTAATTAAACGTTCTTTGTTACAACTCCAGGAGTTGAAATTCTGGGGTTCCAGGGTGCCTATGCCAAAATCCATTCAGCCAAAGCACATTTTTTTGTTCACTGCCAGCTGAGTATATAGAATTTGGCTCTGAAAAATAGGCCAGGACCTGTAACACTGCACCACATGCATACGAAATGCCTGAAGGTGCCAGCAATATGTACTGCACACAGCTTTACTTTACACAATGCATATGTTCAAATCACCAGGTCAAGGCTTGGAGTAAGCCCCCCCTCCCCCAAATTAAGCCAGAAAGTGATTCTTTCTGTTGTGGTTACTGTATCTGTTTCTGTCCTAGCAACCTTAGGGTGTGCTGAGCGTTCCCACAATTGCAACCTAGGTTTATACATGTTTGTATACATGTAAATAAGTGCTCCTACTTACCATTCCACACACACAACTAAATCAGACACATTTAATCAGTCTGCTTTCCATACTAGATTTCAACACGCACCACAGGATAAGAGCTCTCAAACTGGCTGTCCCAGAGAAATAGAAGGGAACCATGACCATACTAACCCGGTTGCTAAAGAGCTAGGGTAGACCACTACCAAACAAACAAACAAAAAAAATACCTTATTGGATCCTTAGGATCTCCCTCCATACCAAGTTTCACAAGTGATAAATGCAGATGCACTCAAGCAATGCAATTTATTAAATCACCTGATTAACTAAAAAACAAACAAACAAACAAACAAAACTATGATGCTAATTATATTTTCCTACCTCTGCCAATATTCAAATTCTGAAAACAGGTGGTGAGACAAATGAGACATTTATGGGTATTTCTGAAAGGTCATCACCCCAGAATATCAAGGTGAGCAAGGGCACAGATAACTAATATGAAAAAAAAGATTAAAATATTAGAAAGAATTTTAAAAAAAAGGGACCTCCCCCCCCCCACACACAAACCATCAACATCTGCCAAGCTGATTTAAACCAAACACCAGGGGAGAGCTGCCCACCAAGAGCACTGGCCACCACAGTCTCAGTAATTATTTTAAGTACCATCTTTTTTCTTCAAACAAGACTCATGGGATTAATTACACAGAATAATAATAAAGACAACTCAATTTAAGTTTTTATAAATAGCACTTTCCAGTGCTAACACACACACACACTTAACAATGGAAGGTAAATTAACCTAAATTATTGGATTATGGTAATTTCTCTCACTAGACTGAGTGTACCCTGGAGGTACATTTATTCTGTAAACACTGGCTAGCCGTAACCTACCACTCACCAGCTGGCCCAGAGGAACCAGATCCAAGCTCCAGGAGACTAGCTACAATTTTCTGTGCAAGGGTCACATCTTCAACTCCCTTCCTGCATTAGGTAATTCATCCCCTGTACCTTGAGGATCCTGTGGGGAGGGACAGAATCAATTCCCTATTATTACTTCTCCATTTACAAAATTCTGTCCACAGCACATTGTTCTGTAGAAAAGATTGTCTTCTAACAGCCCTTCACCCTCTATGCTCCAGCATCTCTATCTACAGTTCAGGGCAGGTGCTATCCATGTTGCTCTCCCTGGATTTCCTTCAGAATAAAAAACAAATCCAGCATACAAAGATGGGAGAGGAGGAACAAGCTGTAGTTGGATCTAATAATTTTTCTAGTCTGGATGATGGGAAGCAAAGCTGGAGGGGTATATCATGAAACTCATTTTCCCACAGTGTCCAGCTTGATGGAGGACAGACTTAAGCTCTCTAGCTCTTCTAGATATTGATCCTAATCAAGTACACATGCTTACACGGCTTTTTTTCTTCTGATCATCTCATAAATTACAACAGCTTTCATTTCAACTGCGAGATACAAAGTAAGCTTTCTTCCAACAAGCACATAGACAGAACTAAAAATATATAGAAGAAATGTACACCACATAATATAAGGCCAACATGGATCCATCTATCCAGAGCAGTTAGAGCAGTAGCGCTGCCTAAACTATTTCTGTCTGTGTCTGTTCTCTAATAAATCCTGCATACAGAGATGAAAACTTCTCGGGGAAGGTGTCTGCTTTCTACAGGACATTTTTCACTGGAAAGTCAAAATCCCACTGCTTTCACCCTGAATGTCAAAACCTCATTTTTTGGCAAAAAGTACTACAGCTTTACTAAAAAATATGGTAACAGAAACCTTAGAAGTTCTCAGTGTTTTGCTTTTTATCACAAAATGTCAAGTTTTCTACAAAGGCTATTCTGATCAGGGTAATATTGGTAATATTACACAGAACAGATGTCTGTGTAAAAAGCTATTTTGTAGACATTGAACCACTTAACAGATTTGTTAATCAGTTTTATCAGGTTAGTAAAATTTGTTGTGCACTGTAAATGGTCTCCTACGAGTAGTACTTTATACATCTCATTCAACAGACATGGAAGCATTCAATGGACATCAAGTTTAACCAACCTTTTAAAAAGTAACCAGAGAATCATGCAGATGCTCCACTTTACTCATTCTATCAGAGATGATCCACTGCTGTATAGCAAAGGATAGTGATTGTGCATCAGGCCCTCATTTATAGTATATACTACTTAATCCCAAAGCACTTTCTTGAGCTATAACACCTGGCATACTGTCTGAGAAAAAACACGCATCATGGAATAAAACATTGGAACATCAAACTGCCCCATTTAAGACAGATTTTTCCACAGAGACAATATGTAAAAGCAATCTAGACATAAGAGAGAGACCCGTGTTAATTAACAGCTTTTGACAAAGAACGTATTTCACATACAGATTTACAAAATGGCAATTATCTTTCCTTGTGGCTTAGACTCCAAGCACATACAGCCTCAGCCGATGGAAAAAAAAGTCATTCTTCCATAGTGCCAGAGTCTGCAAGCCCTTCAGCAAGCTGATTTTTCTCTCCCTCCTCCCTCCCCCATTTTTTTTTTTTCCAATGAGAAGAACCAAAAGAACCCCCAAAAAATAGTGAGCCTGTCTGTTTATACACAGCTGAATTTAGTCTCATTTGCTCTGACCCTTCTTTGGCTCCTTGATGCCATCACATTCACACACAGATGAAGCCCAGACAGTGGTCAGCTTTGCAAGACCAGTTGCTAAACTTAGGTGCCTAAATTAACAAGTCTGAACACAGCTGTATGAAATAAATTTTTCCAGTATTATTTATCAAGTAGATAAGAATCGCAGACTTAAAGATGAAGAAGCTGGACACGCAGCACAAATGCCTTTCTTTTGAACAAAGCACAGGCCAAGATAAAGGGAAACTTCTAAACCCACTCCCCAAATTCCTTACTTACGAACAACACACCAAAAACAAAATTATCATGGTTCAAGGTTATTTAGAGTAGCAGAATATATTTTGGTTAATGGGGATAAATTTGGCTTATATCAAACAGTTCAGCAAGTGCCAAACAGCTGTAAAATATATACTATGAAATTTATTGAAATGTGCTAAGTTTTACTAAATATTTTTTATTTCATTTCACTATAAACACATTCACCACTGAAATAATTCTGCTCAGGTCAGCAGTGAGATAAGACCTGAAAAATAAGTTATCTCATTGTAACAGAAGAAAGAGTCACTGTTGATCAATATACAGAACAAGTAGATAATAAAACAATATAATTATTGATGAAACTCAAAATGCTCAAAGACTTAATTACTCAGTTAAGAGGATGGAATGGATCCAGTGGTCACTTATAAAGTTGTGTAGTATCCTCTCTGTTCTCAAGGATTAATTTAATAGCTATGTTTAATACCAATTTTCAGGGTTTGGGGTATAAAATAAAAATTTTGAAGTTTATTGAATTCCTAATGACATATCTGAAATTACTTCTGAAGGTTTTATTTAAGAGATGTCAATAACTTGGGCCTAGAATATTCAAGTCAAGAAATCTAATCAGGATGCGAAGTCACTGAACAAAAGTTATCTGGCAAACCAGTCCCAAATATCCTGACTGGAAACCTCTGCACCTCAAGCAACAGAAGTGGCAGAGACAGAGTCTGAGACAGAGGCTGAACACTGCAGCAGGGACTCTTGCGAAGTTCCTTCCATGTTAAGTCAACAACAATCCTCTTCACAGTGTTGTTATTAGTCCCTCTACTGCACAAGAAAAGGTGAATTTCTGATGTATGAATGTATGAACAGAAGTAATGATCTATCCTTGCCTCTGCATTATCCAACATTATAAAAAATAAGGGGAGAATGAAAAGTGAAAAGGAAAACAGAGAAGGGAATTGTCCCAGGCACCAAGTTCCCTGCCTACAGCTCTGTATGACCATGCACACTTGACCTAGCTCTGACCATGACATCTAGTTCCAGGGTATTAAAGAATACATAAAATTATGATTTGACACCAAAGTCCCATGGTTTCTAAACCTGGGATGTTTGTTTTTGTTTGTTTGTTTGTTTTTACAAATCACTTGCTTCACTGCATTGGGCTCTATGTCAGTAAAGATGACACAACAGTGACTTTATTCAGGAGAAAGCACAATTTTGAAGTCCTTCCTTCCCATTTTAGAAAGGCTTTACCACAGCACCTGCTACTGACTCATGGACAAAACAAATGTGGCATTAACATTACTCCTTTCCCCAGAAACTGCAAGTTTCTGTCCCTTTCTACGTGTCTGGAGAGAAATTACAGTAGCCTCTGTGTTTTCTTGATCTAGACCCAAGCCAGAGATTTCTTATAAAATTAAATGACAAAGAAATATCAGCAGCATTGAACTGTTCCACAGACAAAGTGAGATCTTTGTCTTTTTGAGAGCCTAGGAGATCTTACTGCATGACACAGGGTCAGAGAGCCTCCAGAGGTATAAAGCAACAGAACTGTTAGGACCATAATACCTTACCAAAAATTACCCCATTCTTTTATAGTAAAGTGCATTTTTTTCAGGTGTTTCTGTTTCAATGTAATATTTATCATGTGCTTGATTAACTGAGGGCTGTGCCGGTGTTTCTGTTTCAATGTAATATTTATCATGTGCTTGATTAACTGAGGGCTGTGCCGGTACTTTCACTGAACTTTGAAGAAAAAGTGTATCAAGCCTTTGAACACTTCTTAGGAATCTCTTCAACCTTTTTCTAATTTTTCTTTGAGTTCAGGAAAAACAGCTAATAAAGTAGATTTATAGATTTATTTATTTAAAAATCACTGTAGATCCAGAACAGAGCTTTAAAATGCCAAGATTTCTTCTACGGAAACTAACTCATGTCCTCTAAAGCAATCAGTCTTCCTTATTTTCATACTTCAGGGCTACAAGAGCAATTAAACTCAAGGTGATACCAACAAGCTATCCTTCCTCCCCATCATGCTACAACTTACCATCATGGAAAAGCACATGAAGTTACAGATTATTTTAAATTGTAATATGGTGCAGACTATTTATTGACTACTTACTAGCAGGAATAGAGTAAAAAATGCATATAAGTAAGAATGTTTCTTGACCAATTACTTACAAACATAAGAGTGCTTGGGTAAACTCCCAGGCTCATGTTTATGCTAGTGAATGTTGGCAGGTATATATCCTATGCTCATCTGCGAGACAAATAGTTATTATGCTACAGTTTATGACAACATGGCTGCACTTGCTTGTTAGGAGCACTCCACAAGAAATACCTGACTCACAGAGGCCAACTTCACTGTTTGTATTGCTTTATTTGTATCAACCCAAATGTCAAAATAAGTATAATTTACTGGAACCAGACTCAGTCTCAAATTATACACCACAGAAGACAGACACCAAATGCCCATGATGAAATACTTTCACAGTGCTTTTATAGCTTGAGGATTTTTTTACAATCAAAAAATAAAATCAAATAAAATGAAGGTGTTCCAATAAAAATCTCTCCTAACCAGGCATTTGGCTTGCAATACTTAGTAAATGAGAAAAGGAAGAAAGCTCAGTGACCCCACTGCCTGCCACCACACACCACCACATGCCAGCAGAAGGTCTCTGGTCTCCGTAACCCGGTGATCTTCCCCATGCCGTGCAAGAGGTTGCAGAGCTGGGTGAGACAAATTACCATTAAATATTCATCATTATTGCAGTAATAATCTCCGCAGCACCAGAGGCATCAAAAGCCATAGCAAAACTGCAGAAGCTGTGCCTGTGCCACATGAAGGTGAGTGGTTTCTAGAACACAAGATCTCCAAAGACCAATATGTTGCCACCTTGCTACCTTTCTTCAGGTTCTCTTCCTACCTAGGCTGCAGCACAGAAATCTCAGAACGTACTGCATGGATGGTGGACCAGAAAGCAGCAGATGTGACCTGTGCTCCCCTACTGAGAAGCACTGCTTTTTCTGGACAGAACTGCTTTAAGAAACTACCTAGGCTTCATAGCGATGACCACTCCACTCTACGTTACTTGCCTAACTCATGTCACAAGAAATAGTTTTGTAATGAATGTTGCCGTGAAGGAGACTCTGAGGGAATTTTTTGTTTTATTCAGCATTTCCTTTAAGTTTACCTTGCAAACAGAGGCAAATTGTTCCTTTTTTTTTTTTTTTTTTCTAAGCAGAGAAGCTGTTAATATTAAAAACAAACCTGAATCTCCTACTGAGACTAGTTTTTATTTTATTTTATTTTTTAACAGGAGCATCTTGTGAACCAAGACAAACATGTGAGGCTTGGTCCCTGACCAGCAAAAACACATACTCTAAATATCAGTGGACTGCAACCAACCTTAACTTTTGCTACTGGTTTCAGAGTATTTGTATAAGACTTCAGCTTGATTCTATTATATTTTTTACCTAGAATGAGAGACTAAAACACACCAAAACAAACCTCCCAATTAGAGAAGACACTGTAAAAAATGCAAATCCACATAGGCAAAGGAACAAAAACAGCCACTGCAAGAGAAATTCAATGCACTCTCTGTATCCTCTTTCCTTACATGTGGCTGAACACTTGCGATTTTAAGTTGAAAACCTTTTCACAGTGGGAGGACTTTAGGGAAATCTATCTTGAAGAATTTGGAAAGAAAAAGAATGCAGATTATTCTCAGAAATTAGCTTACTGGAAAAAAAAGAAAAAAAAAAAAAAGGAAAGAAAATCAAAACACACACAACACATGTGATAAATGAAGTTCTCCTGGTATGAGAACATCAAACCTATGCAATCTTCCTTTTAGACCAAGATTAACAGTTTGTTCAGCAAAGCACACACTGAAATTCACTTCAGAAGAACCGTCTAAAATTTCTTGTTTCCCTGGCTATGCTAAGTTATCTCACCTGCAGTCCTGCTGTGCAGCCAGGACAAGGACAATATTTGTATGAGAACAAGGACCTTATTTGTTGGGGAGATGTTCATATTTTCCTACAGTAATACAGAAATAACTTTATTGTTGTTTACATTGATTTCATATCTAATTATTTTATACCTATTATCTATCATCTATTATTTCCTGTATTTATACAATGGGTATTGAAAGTGAAGTTTCAGGAAAATGTTTACATATCTATCAATGTGAAGACCACTTCTCAGTACATTAAGGCATTCCTGGTGTTCTGCAATCATGCAGGTGCACCAGTAAGTTCCCACAGGAGCTCTTGATACAAACAACCTAAAAGCAAAAACACACATTGTCTATACAGTTCAAATCACCTAAGCAATAAAAAGCTGCCAGTCTAAGGGATGATTTTTTTCATCTCATCAATTTCTAGTTAGCAAACTGTTTGTAGAAGAATGAATATTGGCCTATGAGACCACACAGCACCTTATACATTTTTGTAATAATTCTGTTATAAATAATAATGAGCTATAATAGCTTATAGTTTTTCTCCCAATCTAAAATGTATATGACAAACCCAGATAAAAACACTAAGGACTAAGCGCAAGTATAATTGTCATGGTGGTGATGATGGGTGCACTAAACTCTCTAGAGCAGCCTTTTGGATAAGAGCATCTGAAGCAGCCACAACAAAACAAAACACTATTAAGGCCAACTTAAGATGAGGAGCTGGAGATAATAACATCGTGATGAGAACACTTTTACAAGTACAGAGGAATTGAGTATAGTGAAGACACAAGGGATTCACAGCTGAGACAGTGTACTGAGATTCTCTACTCTCCTGGCTTTGCAGTGTGTGGGCTCTAGTGCAACAGGTGGCAAACTGCAACCCCTCTCTTCCTTAGACAGTGTCCATACTGCAGAGGACAGCACATTGTAAGGACAGTTAAACCAAATTTCAGAGAGAGGAGCAATAAATGTTGCAGCAGCAGACAGTTTAGCACAGAGACCAAGAATGCATTTTGCCTGGAACCAGGCTGGCTTCAGCAGCCAAGCTAACCATTTAACTCCTTGACACTTACTGAGTGCTGCCCAGTCAATGCTAATTCAGTGCTCTAATAGCATGATACTATCTTTCCTCCTTGCAAGATTTAAGATTATAGAAGACTATAACGGGATCTCACAAATCTGAATGAGTGAATTTTCTGCTTGCCAGTATCTCCATGCAACTGGTATTTTTTCTAGATGCCAGCATCTGCATCTGAGAAAAAATTAAAAAGTTAATAAACTCTTAGTTCCACTTAAAGCAAACGTGTTCATTATGGAGTAAACTTCTCCTTACTGAAAGCTTCTGTTTATCACTCTTTGTGGTTATACTGAAGCAGACTGCTAGCTGTAAACAGAGCAAAAATTTTAAACTAAATGCAAAGACAGACACATAACTTTCTCATGGCTAATGTGAAAAATAACATTTAGCACATTTACTCCAAACCAAAACACTTTTAAAAAAGATTTTGCTCTATGTTATGAATTTTCATAGTGGGAAGAATCAAGTGGAAGAATCTGCTGTATATTTACACCCGTCTGTCACCAGAGCTCATGTCTGTGAACTAGGTTTGCTCTAGTAACATTAATGGGCCAATTCAGTCAGAACATTCTAGGTTTTATAGCTATGCTTATAAATTGAGGATTCTCCAAATTTACTGTAAAAACAATTAATCTATACATTATTAATTTATGTATACATATATTTTTTGTTTATATGTATTATTAAATATTACTCTAGTACTTTATAAATGGAATCCTCAACTCCAGATTGTTTTTTTTCTTTTTGAAAGAATTTCTTAGCATGTTCCACTTGCCCATTTTATGCTTTAAATTTTGTAAGGGAAAGCACTGTGCTTGAGAATATGCTACTAGTAATGATTTAAAGTATATATCCCAGATATAAAGTATCTGCGAAGTATAGCATCTACTTCCCAGAGGAGAAAAAGTGAAATTCTCAACACCACCCCAAAAATGTTTATTGCCACATTTCTTTGCTGTTTCTTCATTTTTAAAGGCGTTTCATATTGTAAGCTCTTGAGACCAACTTCAATTTTGAAAGATATACACCTAATACAGAAGAGAACAGGGAAATACTTGTATAGCACCTAAGTGATCAAAGCCAGGCTACAGTGAAATGCATTGAATCAGAGCATCATTATCCTAAAGGTCACAGCAGTGCACAGCTCATTCTATGAAGATTTGTATTTCCCTGGCTTGGAGTTCCCCTCACTGTGTGCCAGAACACAGTGACCCCAAAGGAGCACTTCAGTTTATTTCCTGTCCTTCATCTTCATGGAGAGGAGGACGAAGAAGGGACTGCTGTGAAATATCCTGCAACAACACACAGCTCACCACAGTAGCTGGGGGCTGGGGGGAAAGACACAACAGTGCCACCTTGCAGAAGTAACTTCTGCATGAAGCATCTGAACTTCCCCAAAAGCTGCTGCTAAAGGAAAAGCCTGTATCAAAATCAACCACCACAAATATGTATATATATATATATATACACATATATATAAATCATTAAGAGATGAATTTTTTAAAAAGTTTCTTCTCAAAAGCTGGTTTTCCCCACTCATCCCAGCACTTCAATATGCATTAAGCCCAGTCAAATGAAGCCAGCAGGGACAGTGTGCACCATTCAGACAAAACTATTTTAGTGCTAGCAATATCCAACATAAACTTTGTGACTTTGCACAACATTCTTCTACAAAATAAACTCAAGCCGTTTGCCAGCAATAACCTATATATTGATGTGGTATTAACAGAAACTTGGAGACTTCAGCTGGGAGACAAACTGTCAACCAACCACTAATTGGTTTTTATGACGTGACTCATAGTTTAGCAATTTCCCAAAATTTAATCACGGTGCACCCAGAAAGATCAATTAAAGAACAGGCTCAGAATTTGTTAGAGCCCTGTGTGAGACAGGGGAAGGCAATGACCTCAGCAGCTTTGCCACAGAATTTTATGAATGAACAAAGAAAGGATTTAAAAGGTAAGTTAAATTAATCTTGTGTTTCCTTGCAGACCCTATTATTGTTTTTCCAAAGGAGTGAGTTTTTTAAATGAACAGTTGAGATTGAAGGATTGTGTGTTGCAGCTACTGTTTATTTTACAACTTCATTTACACAGGTGACCGTTATGTGTGTGACTTGAATTGCTCCATTATTTTTGGTTTCTTCTTTTATATCTCTGTCTATAAAAAGAGGGAAAAAAAATCATAGCAGGAGTAAATTCCTTTGGATCCTTGTGCAAGTATCACATTGCATTATCAGAATGAATAGCACAGAATTTAAAAAAAAAAAAAAAAAAAATCACTATTAAAACAGTCCTAACAACAGTCCAACATAAAGACAGGAAAATATTATTTTGGCCACAAAATCCTATGATTTCCACTGCCTCTTTATTGCTTTTCAACCTTTTTTCCCCCCAGTTTAACACAATGAAAACTGCAAGTGTTATCCTCATTCGTGCTTTCCATCAAAGTTTTTTTTTCAAGAACTGAATGAAAATCACATGAAAATATGAACATTTTTTTTCTTCATTTCTGAAAAGGTTTTACACAAACTTACCTAATCTGATCAGTCTTACTCATTAATTTTGTTCTTCTGTACAAACGAATACAATTCAGAAGAGTACTGTACAACTGTGATGAAAAATTCATTGCCTCCCTCTCTGTTTTTTTTGTTTTGGCAAAAGCTCTTATTCACTGAGAGCTCTCAGAAAAGGAGACTTTATTTTGCTGGCCAAGTTAGGTGCAACAAGATTATATTGAAATGGTCTGTAAAAGTGAGATTCTTTGGAGATCTACTAAGACCCAATATGAATACTTCAAATATTATTTAAATATTAAAAATATTGAATGTTGTTTTTTACAATAACAATCAGCAACAGACTAAGTAATGTATGTTACATTAAAAAACATGGGGAAAAAAAAAAAAAAGAATAAAAAGGAGATTGAGGGGAAAACATAATCTCTAAGAAAGCATAGAAACACAAGTAGGTGTTTTGCCCCTAAACCCCTAAATGAAAATGTTTCTTAACTTCTTCAAACAAAAATTTAGCTCATGTAATGATCAGGCAGATATTACAGACTTACTGTCTTTGTAGTGACTTTTATGATGAATATAACGAGGGAAGATGGAAGGGAAGGGTATGAGAGAGTGGATCAGGAAGAGACCACATATCTCTTAAGCTGTTGCTACTATTTTACATGCTTCGCAAGCCTGTTACATGACACTGTCATATAACTTAACAAGTGAAAAATTCTCAAACAATTCTCAAATCTCATAATTCTCCCATTTCCTCAGATGCATACAGGGACCACTCAGATACTAGGAGGACATCGGGTACTGGAGCACCTCCATGTTGTGAGAATAATCAAATATTTAGGAAGACGGATTTGGAGAAGAAGGGGAGGGGTAACAGAAAAGAGCTTCTAGCCAAGTGCTCTTGGGATACAGGAGAACCAGATTCAGGTCTCTGCTCTGAATTAGAACAGGATGTTGACAAATCTGCTTGGGGGGGGAATGTATTTTAAAGTTCTCCGCTTCATCCGGAGGCAGAGCAGAAACATTTGAGTAATGAGAAACTGCACACCTAGCTCTGCATCTGCACCAACAGCTTCATTTTCAAGAGTTCACAGTTCCTCTTAAATCACATTAAGACCAGAGTTAAAATGTTAATTATGGAGCATGTGCATATTAATTTTCTGCTTCCTTCTCTCCGTAAGTAATGAGAATGCGTTTAAATGCCTTTCGTTTTGTTTCTTACGGGCTTACTTGGTTTCTTAATATATTACAGGGCACTTCCTGCACTGCTTACAGAAGCAAATTTCCCACTGCTAGTGGGTGTTTTCCCTGAGTAAGGTCAGCAGATTTGGTCCCCAGGGAATGAACTGATCTTCAGGCTTAGCTACACTGATGGTCCAGCAGAAAGCAAAACAGCTAGCATTCCTGTTTAGAAGTTGCTACTATATTGTATCCTTCTCAGCTACATCATCCAACACAAACAACTAGAAAATGTTTTGTTGCAATAATCCTTTCAATTAAGGTTCCCATTACAGTGAGGCAGCTGCTTTCTACAATATATCTTTGTCAAGGAACTATTTATTTCTCAGAAAACATTTCTTTAGTTGTTAAGACAGATGCAATAAACCAGACCCACGGAAGTAGCAGAAGTCAGAGTAGTGAGCAACAGCTGACCAGCTAAACATCCTTGCACTGAAAAATAGGTAATTTCTACGAGGGCCCAATCTATTCTACTATGACAGAAAAAAAAAAAAAAAAAAAAAAAAAAAAAAAGTCCATTTAATTTGAAACCAATTCTTTTACCCTGGTGTCTCATTCTCACTGTAACATCAGTAAGCTACACCTGAAATAGCAGCATAAACCCTCACACATACATCATTAAAAAGAAAATGCTCCAAAAACTTCTGTCCTGCCCATTAGTGTTATTCGCATGGGCCTTTAAAAGCCTTTTGGAATGCCAGCATGATAAATATTTGATGGACAACCCCTAGCTTAATGACAGAGTCAGGTAGGGCTGTTGGCATGTCAAGACAAATGAATCAGCACCCTGTTACTGCTTTCAGTTCCACACATGTGCTCACAACCCTCTCCCTGAGCAGCCTGCTGAATGCTATTTATTTTACGAACAAGTCCAACTCACATTAACTGTCACTGGAATATAAACAGTAGTGACAAAAAAGTATTATCATGAATAATTTAATCCAAGCTTTGTGAGTGCTTCTAAATGAAGAGTTTTCTTGCTGTAGTCTCAGTCCCTGTGATTGCAACTCCAGGCAGCTTGCCTACATTTCAGACAGTGGCAATGGCAGGATGGGACATTCTTCTTCACCTATTTGTTCTCAGTGGTTTGGAAACCTTCCCTGTCAGCTGCAACCTGTGTTAGGACTGGAGAAACAAGGCATATCAAGAAAAGCACATTCAGGTGAGAAGCCAGTTAGATGATACTAAAAGGACCTGGAGGATTGAGATACTAAGACCCAAGACCACTCCTGTGTTTGGGCATGAGATCCTGCACTCATGCGATGTGCATGAAGGTCAATCAGGTCCTCAGACTGAGTGGAGTACCACATATGTACACAGGCATTTCTCTACACACAGTTCAAGATGCCAGAGTCTGTATCATTGCAGTATGAAAAAAATTCTCAGAACAATCAGAAGCACAACTGAAACATTTGCTAGTTAACTCTCCTTTTAACTCTCTCAAAAACTTAATAAAAAAGCATTCGATAAATAGTATCTATGCACTGTGCCCTCCTGGCTTCTTGTTCATCCAATAAGTACCAAGGGGTAATTTGAGGGCGGTGCCCAAGAACAACACCTTCTCTGTGTTCACGAAA
Source organism: Aythya marila (assembly GCF_965140915.1). Classification (NCBI taxonomy): domain Eukaryota; kingdom Metazoa; phylum Chordata; class Aves; order Anseriformes; family Anatidae; genus Aythya; species Aythya marila. The sequence continues at coordinate 102,978,780 of NC_139043.1, read as the reverse complement.
GGAACACAGCAGTAGGAACACAAATCACTGCACTAGGTGATCAGGAAACAGAGCCCGGAACCCCAAACATCTTAAAACATACAACTGACAGGGAGAAGGGAATGCAGATAACTTCAAGAAAAAAGAAAAGGCCACATCACTCTTTTAGTCAAGATTCTCTTTCTGAGGACCACTATGTCATGAAAGTAAAACACTGATCTACAAAGAAGTAAAAATGATCTAAATCTATATTTGGGGCTCTCCAAATTCCTAGGAATTCAGACTCCGGATTCAAATCCATTATAGACACAGGATCAGACACAAGAAGTTAGGCCCAGCTCTGAAAAGAGGTCTTGACACCTACCATATTCTAGAGCCAGTATTATTTTCCCTCATAATACTCTACTGTTAAAATACGAGCACACTCTTCCATGTATAAGGAAATACGGAATGAAAAAAAAAAAAATCCATGCTCAGTCCTCAATGTAAGGGACACAGAAGGTCCTTCTCTTGCTAATGAGAAACTATTTGAAATAAAATGAGGTATGATGAGAAGGAAAACACAGAAGAAATATAAATTACGTATGAACTTTAAAGAAATGTCATTTAGCTGAGTGGAAAAATTTCTGGAATTATCAGAGAGTAATTCATAGCAAAAAAAAAAAAAAAAAAAGTTGCCAAGGCATTGCAATAAGAAGTGATGCTAATGTCATCACCTGCCTCATTGGCTAATACAGCCCAGGGCTGACTTCTTAATGTTTCTACAGACATTACCTAGTTGACTGACATGCTATATGGTAGATTCAGGACAGGCCTAAGTATAGTGTGACTGCATTCAAACAAGGTAGCAGGAGCAGCAGCAAAATAAATAGGAATGGCAGCATTGCCTTTGAAAAAAAAAATAATATATATATATATATTGATGCAGTGCTTTTATTAGAATTTCTCTTGCCTACAAGTCAATCATAATAATAAAAACACATACCTGGATAGTTTACTGACTTTTTGTCCTTTTTATGTATGACAACATAATAAAATACGGTTGTAATATAGAGTGGTATTAGAAATGAGAAAAAGTGGGCCCAAAAGGTATTTTCTACTTTTCCTATTGTTTTATTTCAAAACCTAAACATAATTCTCTAATACCTCCTCTAGCATAAATGAAACTACAGTTCCTCAGACTCTTGAACCCTTGACTGCAGTAATGATGACCATGATAATGCTCCAAAGTGTTCTAACACTGTCCATCACCTACCTTAAGCAAATTACCAGAAAGTTTCAAGTCTAGTGTAACATAACCCAATAACCTTCCTCAAACCACCCAAGATGTGGGCAGTAAACTTCTGTAAACCATAGCTTATACACGGGTTGGTTAAGCAAATAATTTTGGTAATGTGGGTTTTGGTAATGTTTGGTAATTTTGGTTAATGTGGAGTCATCAGTTGGATCACCAAATTCTACTTCCCACTATCACAGATGACCACAGGATACATTCTGGTTCATAAATGGATCATGTTCCACTTTAAAATTAGATGGTCTTCATGTTCACTGTTTTATTAGAAGCTGACACCTAGGAAACTCTACCATGTATACAGTCTCTAGATGGTGTGCAAGCATTCTCATTCAACTCAAAATGCCCTTCTCCCTCTTCAATGTCTCCCCACCCAAACCAAAAACAATTACTCATAGATAAATGACAGATAAGTCATTTTAAGATATATGAGATGCATTGTTTCTTCCTTTTTCTTGTAAGTTAGTATAAATGTTTGCAAGCTCCACACAGTCCTTCTTGGCACTTCACCTGAATTCACCTAATCTGAACGTTATCTAGGTTGTTTAGCACAACACAGTTTAAGAAAAGCCATTCTCATTTCACCTTTTTTTTTTTCCCCCAACTTATTTATTCTTCTTTTCCAAATTAATTCTAAAGTTTGGAAAATACAACTTCAAGTAATTCCTATGCAAGATTATCCCCCCTCTCTTTTTGAGCATTTGACACAGTATTTTCATTCTTCAGTCTAGGGTATCACAGTCGCTTGCAGGAAGGAGATTATTCAGCCTTTAAAACTTAAGCATTCTTACTTCTTTCTCAAGTACGGAAGTGTTCCTTTTTCCAGCCTCCTTCCCAGCAGGCACTTACTTATGCTTTTTTTCACTATTTAACAATACTGCCTGTATTCAAAACTGAAGCACGCTCTTGTCTTGGCCATACCTAGACAATGTTCAATTCTTATTCCACCCCTATTGTATTATTAGCCACACTTCTCCGTTATTACATATATCCATATGGTAATACATATTTTTATTCTGTTTCCATTTGCTTTGCAGGGATGAGGGATGAAAGGAATGAAATAAAGGATTAAATAAAATTTGCCAGAAGTCAAGCTAACAATTCCTGACCTCTAGGACATATATATATATATATATAAAATAATTATTATTATTTATTTATTTATTTATTTACAGATTATCTAGATTATCCCTCTTTTATTCTTAATATATCCCATTCTTAATATTCTTTGTGGGTGTTGTTGGTCAGAAAGTTAGGTCTGGAGTTCAACCCTAAGAGCTGCCTGTGCTTAAGATGGGAGTTCTAGGTATGTTGCTGCATTTTAAATCAAAAATGCTGCCACCCTGAAATGCTCAAGCTCTTCAGTCACTATCTAGTTTACCTAAACTTATTTGGTACTTAAGCTTAAGAAAACTTTAAAGGCTGCTTTTTGTTAACATTGGATCAGAAGTAGAATACTGAAGACCCACTCTCTCTGACGTCCTAAGTCCCTCCAAAACCAGTTTTAAAATAACACTGGTTGGTTATTCACACGTCAATAGCTGTTTGGGAATTTGCAAAAAATAAAGATTTGTCTGTGCGATTATTAAGATCACTCATCATCCAATTTATAGTATTCCATAAAAATTCCATGTTGATTTTCCCCTCTAGTATTATCTGAAACCAGCCAGATCCTATCAACATTTTACCTTCTTTCTGCAATGTTATTTTGACTTCTACATGACTCTACAGTAGCTGTAGTCTCAACAATATCCCTCTTACTTCCCTACAGTCTGCTTAATGATTTACAGAACGAGAAGCTATACCACCATAGGCATTTTTATTCCCCCTTTCTCAGCAATAATAATTTTATCCCTTTCCACTGTATCATAGGCACAATGAAATTTGCTGCCTCAAGGGCTGGTCTGTTCCTACTATAGGAAAGGACGGGGTTGGGGCTGGGTTGGAGGCTGAGCTGGCTGAGGCAGCAGGGAGGTGAGTGCTGCAGGTCTCCCACTCCCACACTCCCAGCAGCTGGCTTGGCACTGCAAAGCACTGTCACAGCTACAGAGGGCAGTGGAAAGTTGCTCAAGGAAATCATGTCCTTTGGCTATGTCTGAAGGCTGAACCTGCTTTTCAGTATATTGCCTGAAAAAAAAAAAAAAAAAGCTATAACATTTAGCCATCAACTTCATTACAAGCTTCTGCCGACATACAGCATACACAGGTGTATATCAACAGTGTGGATCCTAGATGAGATATACACAAATAATTCACATAAATTTAAGCCAGTGAACAAAAAAAATGTATACAACCCCACTGGTCACAACCAACACAGAAATAACTGTGAAACTCTATAGTCACTTGCATATGCAACAAGCTAAAAAAAGTGCACAGAATTTAACTCAGATAAATTAACTCTTCAGAGTACAAAAAGCAGAACAAATTCTTGAACTCTTTCTTCACTGGAATACTCAGCACCGTTTTATTTTCATTTAAATCTGTGGGCCGACTGATCGGTTTTAGGATTGCAGTATTACATGATGCATACTCTTATTCTACAGCCTAAAATGCTGCTATTTTTATATGATTTTGTAAAATCCATTTTTATAATTTCATTATTTAATTCAATTTAAAACCATGCCACAAGGTCATTCAGAGTTTAAAATCTCTTCACATCCACAGTAAGCCTCCATCAGATCCCAAATTTGAGCAAGTGTGCACATTCAGGACAGCACTGTTGTCAGTGCACACAGCTGGGTCTAAACCACACTTTTTCATCTTCCTCTATCTCACAGCAGAAATTTCTCCTTAGATTTTCATGGCATTAGCTGAACAGCATTACCTTAGAACAAACTCTCTCAGTTTACCACATTGTTTCTAGATTAGATTCTAATTTTTGCACTTTCACCTTCCAAACATGCAAGTGGTAAAAGGTTTATTTTGCACATACTTCATGGAAAGGAAGGTAATTGACCAAATTTTAATGACTTTAGCACTTGTGCAAAGACAACAAAAGATAAACTAGAAAAGTAACTTTTACAAGCTATATAAAATAAAACATTGATGGCACTCATATCCTGACAGCACAGTGATAATGAAAACTGGAGACACATCAAATAATCAACCACTTAATGGGAGTCCCTGCTCACAATTTATTTTGTGGAAGCCACAAAGTAAAACAATCCAAGAACTGGAGTCGGCCATCTCAGAGTGGAAAAGCCTACTTGGGAATAGCATTACAAAACAATGAGAAAAGTACAGGTATTATTTATCATATGCAGAAACATAAGACTGATGCAAGACTTCCGTACTCGTTGCTGTCAAGTGAAATGCTTCTTGTGAGTACATTTCCACTTAGCTGGAAAGCATTTTATCTCATTTCTTTAATATCAAAACATTTTCTTAATAGTGAGAAAGCACAGAGTATAACTAATAGGAAAGTTCTCTACCTCATTAGATGCAAGAGAATTTTTGAGGTTGGTTAATTTAAAGGCATTGCTTCATTTTCACTCATCCATTGCTAGAACTTCCATGAATAAGTACTTCAGGATTTGGCCCACAGATTATAAATAACACACTCCATTGTTCACTCCCGTGAGAATACTTATAATGTTGGAAGTGGAGAAACCTAGCCGAGATGCACTATTTTGAGCCAAAGGATGTTTATGTAGTAGCCTGGCATGCCTCCATAGGAAAACACATGCCCAATCCAGTAGAAACTCCATTTTTAATTGCTGAAAAGCATTTTCCAAGTTATAAATAAATCTTCATACCAATTCTTCAGGCTTCTACAAAGACACTCAGTAGTTCTGAGGACATCTTAAACAGCTCTCCATCCCCTTTAGTCAGCATCTCTATTATTGCCCAGAGTATTTTCTATTGAGCACTTAAGGGTAACAGGTAATAAATCTTTTTTTTTTTTTTCCTTTTTTTTTTTTTAAAAAAAAGAAACAATCATTTCTGTGGTAAAACATGGAAGAAAAGCTTCTCAAAAGGTGAAAACTCAAGCTGTTCTACCCAAAAACATGTGAAGATTTTGTATTTAAATATATTTTTATAAGCTCTGTAAAACATAAAACGCATCTTCTGTCCTTCCCATTGTAGCAAATTTTTACATTTTAACTCACAACAAGTTTAGGGCATGGCTAGGCCCATGGCCTATCAATTTATGGCAGGCACTACAGAAAACCATCCTGAAGAACTGAAGTGCAGAGAACAATTTGCCAGTACTACTAAAAATTCAGTAAGCAGGTACAGCCTTTATCCCGTGCAGGGGAGAACAGGATGTCAACCATACAGCCCATGCACAAAATGGGTACTGCTATTTTAGCTACAGTTCTAGATGGTCAAACCAGGTGACTTTTATCCCCTATTTGGAGTACAATACCCTCATAATATTATACTAATAGTAGGTGATACAATTGTTAAGAGATGAAAGTAAAAACAGTCATGAACTCCAACTGCTTGAACTAAAACCAGCTCCTTAGACTGAAGCAGTAACAGACATCTAAGCCTTCAGATGTCTAAGCACATTTGGCTAAATTTCTGTTCAAAGCAGACAACAGAAACCATGTGAGGAAGTCTTTCCAAAATCAAAGTTGGTATTTCCAACTTACAAACTCATTCTTTGATGCATGTACTTTAAGGAAACCAGAATGCTCAAAAGCACCCAAATTAGCTACAAAATGTCTGTTTTCAATCAAATCCCATTACTAGTGCTGCTGGGAAAATGTTTCAAACTGGATTAAAAACACCAAAAAGTTTAAGGATCTTTCTCACATTTTCAACACAGATAAAGATGAGTGAGTTTGCAAACATCACCATTGCATAGTAGCAGACATTGAAGACTAGCCCAATGTATCTGTTAGTGAATGCATAAGAATGTTATACATGTATTCTTTAAACGTGTCAGTATTCCTTTGTCAGTATTCCTGTACAGTTTTGAATAACAAATTTGCCGTCAGTAGAACATGTTTTTTTACTGGACAAATGAGAGAAGGGAATTCTGTTAAAAAATTTCTAAACGCAGCTTTCAGTGAGTGTTTTAGCTTTGGGGGGGTTTGGTTGGTTGGCTGGTTGGCTGTTTTGTTGCCGTTATTGTTTGGTTGGTTTGCCTTTTTTTCCTGAAGTTATTTTCAAATGCTTTCTGCATATATGCTTTGGACAGCAATTCTTTCACAAACAATGTTTAAAAATTCTTGAAAAGTTAAAATTGAAGATGTATTAGTAGATGCCCTGCTTTGAAATAGAAGGTATATTTTTGTACAACAAACCACACGGCCATGAAGTGCAAGGATTCATGGTTAGGAAGTTACCAACTAATTTTCTCTTCCATGACAATTACTGGACAATATTCATGTAAGAATTTTTCATTTTGTTCAGAAATCTCAATACCATGTGATGTAGATGAGGTCTAAAATTAAGAATCTATTTTAAGATTTTTGGACTCAGTAGAGGCTAAAACAGTCAACTCATAGTACTCACCACATTACTATTCACTGACAATATAGGTTGACCCAATTCATAACTTTGAATATTAAATTAGATATCTAATGTCAGTGTGAAACCCCAGAAAATAAGTGCAACTGAGAGTAAAAAGACTGGTCATAAGACAGATGCGTTAAACTGATATATATACATGTAGGTAAATCAAAACAATGTTTGTGGATTTTTTTTTCAATATTCATTTGGATCAATGCTGTCCTGAAACCTCTTGAGCTATATTTGGTGATCCAAATTTGCCACTGTAGCCCTTCTTCATCTTGCAGTTCTATGCAGATTATTCCAGATCACAAGTCCCTTCATATCTGCAAAACAATCTCCTATTCCATTTCTTTACCATGGTTTCAGCAACATTTAAATTAACACTCAATTAAACATTTCTGTGATTTAGATTTTATTCATCACTTCATTGATCTAGACATTTTTAGAACATCATTTTTATGGATCTGTGCTATATTAGTATTTTTAGTACCAAAGAGAGAGAAGTTTCAGCATGCTGAGCAGTATCTCCATTCAGAAGCAATTCCATTCCTAACTAACATGAACAGTTAGCAAAATCCAGTCCATACGTGATTTTTTTTATTATTATTTTTTAACTATTTATTATCATTATTTACATGGTGGCTGGCCACATAGTCCTATTTTTGATATCTAGAATATCAGAAATTATGAATTGAAATAAAGTTAACAGAACTAACTACATGCAAATTCACCTCTGTTACACACAAAAGAAAAGCCACACAAAAAACTGTTATGTAGAAATGTTGATGAGCTACTGGTCCAAGACAGACCAAACTTATATGGTCATGCTTTATTATTTCTGTCACCACTGTATGTATAAGCCATTAATAAGGACTAGGACCTCTATATAGTTGACATCAGACGCAAACAAAAAGTTCACTAATATAACCATCTGTAAATCAGAAGTTAGAAAGTAGACTTTTAAACTTTTTTTAAAAAAAGCTTTTTAAAGTTTACTGTCTATGTGTCATCTCCAATGAAACAGATAATCAGTCAGTTGCTGATTTTAGAGGTAATTCATATAGAAAACCACTGCCGAAATCACATGGTGTTACAATGCATGCAAACAGGCATCTACCTCAAAAGCAGTTCTCATCAGAAACCTTTGAAAAAGTGGTCTAATCAAGTTTTGAAGTACTTCTGGACATAAATATTATTTGCAATGAACTTCTTTTTTATAATTGTTGCAGGCACAGTAGTACATTTCACTGTATAATCAACTCTGTAATCACAGATTTCAAGGATTATAAATAATAGATAGAGCTGAACAAGACAGTTAAACAGACATTTTTAGTTGCACATAAAAGCTCATAAAGACAATTTCCCTTATTCAGCTAGCTTCATGGACAATTAAGTAATACTTCTTGTAGCCAAACATGTTCTGCTAAATCTTCAGTAAATCAGCATTTCAGATCTAACTGAAGGACATTTCATTTTCTTTAGAAGAGGTTGGTATTTTCAATAGGCAAGGTAATATCTTGAAACAAATATGCAGAGACAGGAGACTGTGCCTCTTCCCCAAGTTAAAGGACTAATATTATTTTATTAATTGTATTTTAGAGATTAAATGCTTAAGAAAAAAATAGGAAAAAATTACTAAGCTTTAAACACCATTCAAACTATTTCAGAGAGCATAGTATTATTCCCCAGTGCATCTAAGCGTTTAGGTTTCCTTCAAAACAAAAATTAATCTAGGCTGACATTATCCATTCCAGATGATGGAGCTTCTAATTCTACAGTCAGGAAAACCCTTAAGCTTGGCAGATAGGAGTTGAATAAATTTAGTAACTGCAAACTGTAAGATGATAAACTCAGAAGACAGATGAAAGACAGAAGCAAGAGGTGACAAAGTTTGTTAGAGATTGTGACTGGGAATTTGAATGAACCAGGAGAAGACAAGGAAGGAAAACTTTAATGGAGAAAGCTCAGAAGATTAAAAAGACGTACTCAAACAAAGCAAAGGCTTCAGGAAAACCAATGATTTTAACAAAACAGAAATGGAAGGGAAGATTCAAAAATATTGTTTATGGGAAATAAATGAAAGTGGAGAAAAAAAATAAAAAAATAAAAAGAGAAGTAAAATATATAGGCACATTGTGGTTTTGTTTTGTTTTTGAATAATGTTTGTTTTACTTAACTTTTGACTCTTTGATTTAATGGTGGCTTGGCTGGTTTTAGTTAAAATAGTTATAATTTCCCCTTTCTTTTCCAACCTCTGTACATGGAAAAAAAATCCTTCCACACTTTGTAGAAAGAAATACTGTCTCACACACACACAAAATTTGAAAAGGTGACAGGTATGGTGGACCAAAGTGGTTACATTCAGACATATTGAACTCACCTGCGAAACTAAGTCTCATGAGCACATTATACCATGAAATTTATGAGCAACTTAATGCAATGACAGATACTATAAGGAAATTATCCAAAATCCTAAGAAAGCACTATCCCCTCTGAAGAATGATTTCTACCATCAGTGATGCAAACTAGCGTCTATCAAATCACACAGGAAGTTTTAATCAAATTAACTTTTTAGACTGTAGAAGGTTAGCATGTTTCTCCACAATCCGTCTTGGCATCTAGAAAATGGCTCTGTTCATCCTGTCAGTCACTTCTCATAGTACAGAAGAGGCAGCAAAAATAAAACACACAAAAACAACATGGTAACTGCATATTAGCTGGGAAGCTGCACCCAACCTCCCCAGTGAGTGCCTCCCCCTTAGGTGTCACCTTTAGCACTTTTAAGAGAAGCTTCAGCTCACTAATGGGCATTTACAGATGTTTCATTCTCATACTGTCCTTGTAATTTTCCACTTTAAAAATGACTGACACCCTTACTTAGGGTGGGATTTCCTACCTTTTATTCTTATTTTATTTATTTTTCAGCTCTCTTTTTTCTGGCTCCACACAGTCAACATAAACTTGGCCCACCCAATTGGTATGGGTCCTGGCCAAAAGACAATATGTTATTTTCCTAGATTTACTGGTAGAAACCGGGTTAAGACCGATGTGTGGAAGTAAAAGAATATGGAGAAACATAACAGAAGCATAGAAATTAAGGTATGAAATACATTTACTGAGCAGACCTCTTCCCCTTCTGCACAGAAGTGCTCAGGGAAGATGGCTCCTTCACCCAGGGGTGAGAGATTTGAACTCTATAGCTAACAGGTGAGCTCTCAAAAGAGCCCTAATTCTCAACTAACTAATTCTCTAACTCTGCCAAAAGACTTCAACTGCAATTCTCAAAGACTCCAAATTTGGTCCAGTTCAAATTTATCCCACTGTAAACACTTTTTGGAAATTTTACTTTGATCTATCTATAACTCGTATCCCATTTATGAATAACGTCTAGCAATACTACTACCCTCATGCAATCCTTTCCACTTCTTCACCTTTACTTCAGGTGTAGTCAATGTATATAAACTACATAGCACAAACCTCTGTCATTTGATGCTATTATAATCACATGAAATAATTATAAACCATAATATAAATAACTATAAAACCAAAAAAAGAATGCAAAATAGGTTAATTCAATACAGATGCTCTTCTAAATGAAGCAAGTCTGTGACATGCACTGTGACAGGATATAATTTCAGTAAGACCTTCAAAGATTAAAAATAAAAATAAAAATAAAAAAAAATCTGCATCCATCCTAGCCAAAGTAAAAGAAAAACAGTGAGTTGTCATAACTAGAATAGGCCAGTACACACTTTCCACAACACAAATCTAACTCTGCCTTTTTTCTCCATGCAAGGACCTGGAGGAGAAAATGCTCTTTGTTATACAAGAGCCCCTATACATAGAGTGGGTGAAAATCCACGTGACCAGAAACCTTACACACAGACAGATGGTTTTCTTTAGTTTATCATTCTTCCTACTTAAGCTAATGGTTAATGAAAACACTAGCAAAAATTGGGACAACGTAAGTTGAACTTCCATTTGTGAAAATCAGGATTGGTACCATCACTGTGTGCCACTCATTAATTAACAGTTCATCAGATATTTCTGGAAGTTCTGCTTGCTCTCTATCTTCTCAGTAAAGAGAAAAAAGGATGACAGCTTGCAGAGTTACTCTAAAACAGAACTTAGAACTTGAGACTCCCCAAGAACTATCCTCAGGGAACTCAGAAGTTTCATACATTTATTTCCTTTTGGGAAGTAGATCAGTGGCACACAAAAATGAATGTTTAGAAGGAGAACTGCCTCTAACACTCTGGAAAGGTCTGGGGGAGCATTCTGGTATGCCAACAGGATATTTATTTTCTCTTCATATGAAAAAACACTAACCATTTGGGCAAGAATTTCATAGAGGCCCTCTAAACTCAGACATCACTATATTTGGAATCTAGATTTTCTAATTTGTTTCTTTAGGAACCTGTGTTGATTAAAATAGTCTAAATTTCCATCATCCGTGACAATGAATTTGTGAGTAGAATTATGCCAAAGTCAGCATTAGAATTTCTTAAATGTCTCCTTTTTGTTCGTGGTGTCATGGAACCAACTTACTTTTCAAGAGACAGTCTTCACATTATTTCCATCAGAAAAGATGCGAGATGAGTCCATTTGACTTTAGCATTGTGCAGTATTCTTTTTTTGTACTAATGTGAAGGAGAATCAGGAGAGCAGAAACAGGAATGTTTCCTGCAGCAAGAGTATTTTGAAATTCAGTCATCTGCAATCTCATCCAACAGGCTACTAAGTGACATCAGTAGCTGATAAGACATGATTGTACCCTGAATACAAATTTCACCAACAGATTACAAACTCTTAAAGTCTCAAAGCTGTTACACAGCCATTTCTGCTGACTTTGAAGTCATTCCTTTACAGACAACAGGTGCCCTACAAAGAGCAAGAATGTAATACTAGATAGAAATTTCTGTTTTCATAGGTTGGCACAACTGTTTTCATATTTAAAATTGTAAAAGTTTGATAGGCATATGATACATTGTTATCTCTATCAGTAAGGCATTTCTGTTATTTTTATTAAGGCAGTTGTATAATGTAGATCAGGATGACAATGGTGTTTAAGTATCTAAAACACCGTTGAGTGAAAAAATCTAAGACCAAATTTAATTCTTAAAAGTAGCTATGAATCCAGCCCTTGGGCACAGTAAGATGCCTTTGGGTGGTTTCTGAAAGCTCATTTTTCACCCAAATCACTTCAGGATTCCCAGTGAAATAATGCCATAAAAGGATCCCTCAGTACCCAGTTGCACCTTGAGGCAAAAACAAACAAAGAAACCATCAGGATTGGAAGTCCCTCAACACCAAAGCCAGACTACAGAGAAACTGCAGTGTCCGAGTTTATAGCATGATAGATGTATATCCATGTATATAACAAATGAGCTCACTTAATGAGGGGGAAAAAAACCACACACGTACGGCTTTTGCAGGTACTATGCCCAGCACAGACACTTAAAAATAAATCAAGAAATGTCTTACCTTTCATTGTTGTTTTTGTGGGTTCTGAAAACAGAGGAATGAGCAGGAGGTAGATGAGGTAGACAAAGGAGAGCCCATTGTAACGGAAAGCACAGGCTGTGAGAAAAAAAAAAAAAAAAAAAAAAAAAGAAAGAACATATCGTTTAGTCAGGTAATCATATTTAATAGCACAAAGTATTTACAATTTAAGTTTCCTATTTACCATAGCTACTTGTCACCATTTATTTAAATTATTTCTATGCAAGTGTTCAACTTGCTCCTTAAATTATTAAAATTAAGTACACTTTTGAGGCATTTTCATAGTAATATACATTTTTAAGCTTAGCACTGAAGATGCATCCAAGGTACAAAGACTGTATGGAATGATGGACAAAGTTGGCAGTTGAACTTGTTCCTTTCCTCACCTGTAAACTCACAAAACCATCCCCTACAAAAATATATAGTGATGCATAAAGCGGTATTTATTATCTCTCTTTAAGAAACAACATACAAGTTCATTATATTACAAATAGGGATTATCATTAAATAATGAAGAAAATCAATGAAGTATATTCACATTTCAAATTAGAGCATGCTTAAAATAACCAGTTATCCTTTAAATGACATCATGTAATTCAAGAACAATTTGAATTTTACTGTCACCCAGTTGCTTGCTTTTACAAAATTATTCTAGTGAAGAGATTGTGAATTAAAAATTGCTACAACCCAGACACATGGATGTTGTGCATATTCTGTGCTGAAAGGGGAGTATATGGACTTCCTTACTGAAAGGATAAAAAACAACAATAAAGAAAATGAAGTATCTCTAAATCCACTGTGCAGCAGATATTGGAATATTATGAGACCTGCTATATTCAACTTTCACATGAGATAGAGCAACTGCTGAGGAGTTAGGAGATGGCATTCACCCATGGAATGCAACTAATACCAATACACTGTTTTCTCAGCTATGTCCTGAACAACTTGATTTGGGAGGAAAAAGACAGCCTTAGTTCTGCCAGAAATGTATATCCAAAAAAAAACCACACAAGTTTCTGCAGTCACCACTTCATGAAATGTATTGATACTATTTAGAGTTGACAACACTGAGTTGACAACTTAAGCATTAATTGATCCTCATCACATCTCTCCATTCTAGTTATAAATGCAAAAACAAAAACTCTCACTGTTAACAAACAAACCCATACAACATCTATAACTCTTTTCTTCCAAACTAATGTTTTGAATAAGTCTCCAATTCCCTTATAGCCCTGATACAAAGACTTTGGACTCTCGCCCCATGTCTGCAGTGTAGCCAAGAAACGTGTGATCTTTATGGGTACATCTGGCACGAAGGAAGAACAAGTAGCATCTATGCTCTGTTTCTAAACATGATTCTCCCACCAGCCTTAAAAATAAATAAATAAATAAATAAAATCCATGAAGTGTAATAGAAGTTTGTTTGGTGTGAAATCCAGAATGCTTAAGAACAACTTCTGATTTGTCCGAGAAAATTTCAACACAGGCAGACTGCTTCTTTTGCTTAATGCTTAAACTTCCTTTATAGACACAGCCTTTAAAGACCACCTGATGACTTACACTTACCCCTGTAACCAAGAAAAAGTAAATGGGACCTATCCCACAGGGAATTTTGTAAGCAATTATCAGAGCTTTAATGTGAATGTATTTAAGAAGAACAGTCAACCCTGCTATATGCACTTACTTACAGGGCGCTCTGCAGAGGAGCAGAGGATGTGCTATGACCATTAGTGGCATTCTTGAAAAGAATGGCAATAAGGATACTTCCGAGGTCAGGACAAATCCATAAACCAGTCTGTTTGCAAGTTTAATTTGGGGTGGGAAGAAGTTCTTTGGCATCCATAGGAAAAGGTGGTTCAAGGTTGATCTGAAGCCTGATGGCTTTTCCACCAGTATTTAAAGGAAAGGATCAATGTTCTCAGTCACTCTGGTAGCAGATCCACTTATTTCAGAGGCCCAGGCAATCAGCTTTTAATTTCATTAAATGGCTTACTTGATTTCAGTACAATGTTATAAACATTTTCTTCTTACAATAATATTCTTCTGAACTGAGCTTGCTATGTTTCTTGAACAGCACCTAGCAATTAGCTTCATTAGTGAAAGCATAAAAAAAGCAACTGTGTGATTTTAGACAACCTCCTTTGTTGGGGGTATATCAATAAATGCCTTGGTAAAAAGTTCGTGTCAAATATATAGAATCTCTATACCCACGCACCACCTAATAAAATAATATTCTTGCCTACACATTGCCTGGACAACTATGTTTATTTAAGCTCTTAAAAGTGCACCATCAATAAATTTCTCAGAATTAATAAATTAAAATAAATACAAAAAAAAAAAAGGCAGTGATTTTTTTTAACTTCAGTCCATTCACTATTTCCCTATCTTTTTGTGTGTGTGTGTGTGATCTCCGTTCATCTAGCATATTTTTGTGAAGAGATTAGTGTCTTAAAAAGCTACTCTGCCACAACAAAAAGCTACACTCAAACACATTTTAGTACAATTAAAGATTAGAAAACAACTGCTGTAGTGTATTTATATATTCACTCTGCATTGTAAATTTATTTGTCAAATACATAGATTCATAAGTTAGAATGGTTTCACCTGGAAAGGACCTAGACAAAGATCATTGAGTCCAACTGTCAGGGCTGACCCAAAGTTAAATCATTATGAATATGATCTAAATGCCTCTTAAACATTGTCAGGAACAGGGCATCAAACACCTTGCTAGGAAGCCTGTTCCGGTGTCCAACTAACCTCTTGGTAAAGATTTTCCTAGTGTCTAGTGTGAACCTCCCCTGACACAGCTTTCAGCCATTCCCATACATCCTGTCACTAGATATCAGGGAGAAAAGATGATCGTTTCCCTCTCCACTTTTCCTCCTTGGGAAGTTGTAGAGGTACCCCTCAACCTCCTTTTCTTCAACCTTAACAAACCCTTAGTACATGCCTTGCACCCTTTTAACCAGCCTTGTTGCCCTTCTCTGACACATTCAAGTATTTTAACATCATTTTTATATCGTGGAGCCCAGAACTCCACACAGTATTCAAGGTGGGGCCACACCAATAGTAAACACAGTGGGATAATTGCCTCTTTTGAACAGCTGGCTACACTGTGTTGTAAAAACTAAAATATGGTTTGCCCTCTTGTCTGCCAGTGTACACTGCTGGGTCATGTTTAGCCTACTGCCAACCAGCATACCCAGATCCCTCTCTACAGGGCCACTCTCAAACCACTCTTCTCTCAATCTGAAATTTTGTCCAGCATCACTCAATCCCAAATACAGAATCCAGTTTCTGTCATGCTATTGCTGAACGCCCAATGCTCCAATCTATCTAGATCCCTCTGCAAGGCTTCTCATTCCTCAAGGTTCCACATCACTTCACATTTAAGTGTCTCCAGCAAATTTACTAAGAATGCATTCAACTCCTGCATCCAAATCACTGATTAAAATGTTGAACAGACCCCAGTATTGAGCCTTGGAGAATCACACCACTAGTGATCAGACAGATCTAGTTCCATTCACTACAACCCCTTACGCCCCAACATTCAGCCAGTTCTTTGCCCAGTGTAGCATGTACCTGCTCATCACAAACCTGGACAATTTGTCCAGAGGAATGCTGTGAGGACACCATCAAAAGCCTTGCTAAAATGCAGTAAACTTCATCTACCACCCTTAACTTCACCCTAAACTTCATCCCTTAAGTGGGTGACCTTATTATAAAAGGATATCGAGTTCTGATAATCAAAACCGTCAAGAAGTCATCACTGGACATGAAATCAACTTCAGTATGTCTCTGACAAAACAGTGGATAATCCAAAAAAGCAAATGAATCAATCATCCTCTGCACTCCCTCTGGCATTCACAAAGGTCTCCTTTACAAAAGGCAGCCATAAGCAGATGCCCACCACAGTACAAAGTCCCATCTGAGGTCAATGGGATTCCATCAGTGGAAAAAGAACCTACACAAAAAAACTTTCTTGGCAAGCCAGGTGGCATAGAAATTTCTGTGTATTTGGGTTACATTGTTCAGTTTGCACTATCAGTTCTGGCTCAAAATTAATGCAATTTTAGCATTTTACGTTTGTTACCTCTCCTCAAAATTGTCTAATCGATTAGCAAAATTAATTTCAGACGAATTATTCTTGGACTACATTTACCTTTAAATTTACTGCTTTCTATTTCTAGACTTGGGGAGACTGTGTTCTCAAAGTTTTATTTCTCTGCAACTATATAAACCAGACTGTTAACAGGCAATACTTTTCCATATAAACCTTGCCTTATATTTTTTCACATAGGTGTCTGCAGGAATATAAAAATACTTTGAAGACATTTTTTAAAAGAACAACAATAACAACAAAAAAACTCCTTAAGCTGAAAGTGTTGATTTTATTAGTATCCTGGAAAGCTTTCAGTTTCTTAATTTCAGATGTATGGATTTGCCTAAAAAGAACACTAAATGCAAGGCTTGAATAGGTAAATACACCATACATAAAAAGTCCATTTCGTATGTTTTAAATCTTCCTCACCATGTTTTCTAACAGCCTCTAGTAAGAAAACTCTGGAAATAGGATTTTCATCTCTGAAACTCTGATATTGTTCAGATTCCAATGGTAGCAGTAATTCACAATTGTGAAAGGACACAAAAAACAACTACTGATATACAACATATTAACATATTATAAGTAAATTCATTTTTTTTCTAATTAGCTCTTTTATAGTTTTAGTATAACTTTATATCATCTTCCCCTGGGTGGAGGAAAATGAATACTCTGTAACACACAAAATTGAATTCTCTGTTCATAGGTGATTATTTGAAATGTTTTTGTTTTTTATGCATAACATAGCAGAAAAAAAATATTCCCTTTAAATCATTAGCTCATAACCGTAAATAAGACAAAGTTATGATAATTTCATGTACCTTTCATAATCATATTAAAAATTAGACACAGATAACCGATGTTTACAGTTCACCATATCTGTAAATATATTCATAACTCACTAATTGTGAGTTATAATCACTATATGTAATACATATCTTTAATACATATGTATGTATACACACATGCACGAAGAAAAAAAAATCAATAAAGCCTGCTCCGCCAATACATTTTGGGGGGCTATAGAGAACAGAAATAACCTTTGAACACTTAAGTCTTGCAGTGAAGAACACATTGTAAAATATTTTTTATAAACCTTGTTAGGAAATGATTACCTAAATGATTACGTGCAATGATTACCTCACCCAGGTAAAATAACTCAGGTAAGAGGGCTAATTTGATTACAAAATATCTCCTCTTACATTACATTAACTAGAGCAAATATTTCTGCTTAAAGCCTTAAAAAAGCTCCCAAATATGAGTAGAATCATTGACATGATGATCTATAACTTCTATTAGATCTATTAATATCAGAAGTTTAAGAACCACTCCTTCCCCAGTCTTACATAAGAATTAACAATTGAGTTCTTTTCTCTGCTTTTGAAATTAAGAAGAATTGACATTACACCTGGGAACTTAGAGATTACTAACATTTTAAAGATTGCTTCTACACTTCTTGGCATAGTCAATAAAAACAGTCAATATTTCAGCACTAAAAGAGAACGTTCATTGTTGTATTCCCTTTTCCTTAATTATAATACAAAAAATCTGAAATGTGCATTTCACTATGATTTCACAAAATCATTATCTAACATTCTGTGCAAAGGACATACTCTTAAGTGAGATATATTTCAAAATTACATTTTCTCTTCCTTTATTAAGTCATTTTTAAATGTCCTGGACTACAGAATATACATGCTTTGTACATATGCACTCAAAAACAAAAACAATGGATTCCCAGACAGCCCCAAATTTATATCTCATTAAGGAACACTGATGTTTGCTCAAACTACTTTAACATGAACTGTATCTTTAACACAGAACTAGTACAATAACTATTTTTCAAGTTTTTGTTAAAATAAAGTTGGAAATTTCAACTCATTCTTAGGATAGATATCTGCAGCATGCACCATGCAAAAACAGAAAATCCTAACTCATATAACTTATAAACATTTTGTTCTAGACTTTAATTTTCAGTATTATACGACAGCCAAAGAAGAATGTTTTAACACTTGAAGAAATCTACTACTATTCTTAGACTCACCACCAAGATTCAAGATGTACTGGGTATTTCCAAGCAAACATCAGAATTCTAACACCTGCAGTATGTTGTTATTTTCACATTTACAGTAACAGCTCTTTCTTTTTTTTCCTACTTAAAAGGTTAATTTGTATAGAACATGCATTTCATCTATTAAACAAGAAATCTTGGAGGGCAAAACAGGGTGGTAATAGAGGAATTTGATCTTCAAAAGGTATGGAAAAAAATAACTTCATAAAAGATTTTAGTTTCACTCTACACAAATTTTAAAAGAAATTCCATTCAGAAGATAAGACTATCTGTTCCACAACAGCCTTCAAGAGTGTGTACATACTACCAAAGTGCTGCTGACTTATAAGCTAGAATTGTAAGCCAGTGTCAAAAGCCACTACCACAGAAAATATGACAGGCAGATGAAGACAGAAGTAGCCATCCTGTCACTACTTCTGAATTTCTCTTAATAAAAAGTCATTTTTGTTAACTTTAACAGAATAACACAATGCTTGTTATACCTTTTTCTGTGTAAGAAATATGTGCTGAGATTTTTTTCTATATATTTCTTTCTACATTCTTTCAACATTCTTAGCATTATCATCTAGATTAATTTGTTCATGTTAATGTGTGCATTAGCACACGAAGGAATCACTTCAGTGAACTAAAAGTCATATGTCTTCTACCTTCATTCAGCAGGATATTGCATAGTGTTTGCATTCTGATTAACAACTTTATAACTGCAAGATTACTAAGAAAGCTATGCAAAGATTTATACCTTTAGACTAAAATTTGGTTTAACATTTTTACTTACTTTTCCAGTGGCAGGAAAAACATTCATCAAAAATGTTCACTCCTTAAAAAAGGAGGTTAATTTCAAATTTTCTACCAGTTACATCCTCAGAGTTCTGAAAACACCTAATCAACACCTAATTTAGATGACTGATACAGACTAATGTAGACAGCCTAGATTTAGCATGGGAATGAGACACTGGTGTACACCCAAGATGACATGGTTCTGGTGCCAAGAACCAATCTATGGACTTAGAGTAAGATAATCACTGAAACAAATACATCTACTCCAAATCAAGGTGCTCTACAAGACCGTCCATGAATATGCACAATGAATGGTTAATTTTTACATGAGGACATACAGTCAAGATTCAATAAAATTGTCAATAAAAGTGTCTTAATGCCATGATTATTAGGTCTCTATACTTGTGCCACCCTCTAGTAAGACATTAAGCAGTCAGTTTCTGTTATTTAAAATATTCAAAGTTTTTGAATTGTTCTTGTTTCTTTGTTTTACACACAGTCATCTTATTGAACATCAAAGGCTGCCTAGCCAAGGCGTAGGTCCCACATTAGGCCTCACTCTTCAGGCAACTACATTTGCTCTAGAAAAAACAGAAAATAAGAACATAAGTACAGGACAAATGATCAGTGGTGTTTTCTAGAAGTGTTATTACTGCATTCAGTGGTAGAGCAGGAGTTGAGCTGTAACCCACTCACAGTCATAAAGGCAATTTCTTTCTAAAAATACACAGTTCACCTCTAACTTGAAAAAATAATGCCTTATAGTGTCAGTTCACCACAAAACCACACGAAGACCTTTTATTGTACTATCCAGGTTAACTAAATGCTTGGTTCAGGTTCTGGAGAAAATGACTCCACTAAGAAGCCCCTGAGAACTTGCAGGGAAGCCACAGCCTCAGCCCGTCCCCAGGCCTGCCTGGCCAGCCCATTCCTGGTGGGGCAGTGACACAGGGCCTGCCCTGTGGGACCTGTAGGAGACCCTGTGGCCCCTGGTCTAATGTTTGGGGAAAAGGCCATTGCAGTTCCTCCTCATGTATGTACATCCCTGTTTCCGCTTTACGGTTAAAAAGTCATCTCTCACTGGTGATAAAGAGCAGTTCAGATGTTCTTAGCAACATTTCAAACTGTGGTAAAACAGACCATTTATACAATGCACAAATTCAGTAAAGAGAAAAATTAAATGCTAAAAGAGAAAAGGCCATTTAAAATTTACAAAATGAGGACCATTCTGAATAAAGGATTTTGCAAGGTGTACTGGGTCTGACTGGGATGTTACCTTTCCCTGCAGCAGCCCATACAGTGCTGGGCTCTGCACTTGTAGCTAGAACAGCAGTAGTATCATACCAGTGTTGTGTCTGCTGCTGAGCAGTGCTGGCACAGCATCAGGACTCCCTCTAACCCTCCTAGAGGGTGGGCAAAAAAGTGAGAAGAGAAACATCACCAGGGCAGCTGACCTAAACCAAACAAAGAGATATTCCATACCATATGATGTCACACTCAGCAATAAAAGCTGGAAAAAGGAAGAAGAGGGGAGGGGTGGGCTCTCGTGAAAACGTCCTTCCTCCTCGCGAACACCGGCTACGTGCGTTGAGGCCCTGCTTCAAAGACGTGGTCAAGCATTGCTCATTTGTGGGAAGTAGAGAGTAATTTCTTTCCTCTGCACTTCCACATAGCCTTTGCTTTGTTTTTGTTTTTGTTTTTTGTTTGTTTGTTTGTTTTGTTGTTGTTGTTTTGTTTGTTTTGTTTTGTGTTGTTTTTTCCCTTTTCCCCCTCCCTTCTCCCCTTTAGTTAAATTGTTTAGTTAATAATAATCTTTCCTTAATAATTATTTTTTTTTTACTTTAATTAAATTATCCGTATCTCAACCCATGAGTTGTTCTTTATTTTACTTCTTCCCCTCCTCATCTAAGGAAAGGGAGTGAGAGAGCGGTTGTGGTGTTCAGCTGCCTAGCATGGTAAAACCACCACAATCCTTTTTGGCATCCAACGTGGGGCTCAAAGGGTTGAGATAACAATAGAATTGATTAAAATGCTTACAACTAACACTCTTACTTACTAGTCACCATGTTCAGTGTCCTGTTAATATTGGCTTGTTTGATCATATGTCATGCAATCCGTGTCATGTTCTCCTTTCTCCTCTATATCTGATCCGATAACCACCACACAAAAGTACAAAAGAAAAAAGGAAAAAAAAAAAAAAAAACAAAACACTACAGACAGACAAAAAGTATTTCCAATAGCCATATGATAGAAGGCCAAGACTGCTCAGTAGACCGTTTTACTGCTATTTGTATCTGCATAAAGCTTTCATTTTTTGAAGCTTTTTAATTTTTGCTTTCTAGTAATAAACTATCTTAATTTCAACCACAAATATGAAAAGAAATGAAAACAAAATTATCCTTCTTTTTATGCAGGTTCACGCATGCAGCGTTCTTTAAAACCAACCAAAACACATACATATGCACTCACACAAAATATTAGTAAATTGTCCTCAGATATTTAGTGACAGTTACTGCTGCCTTTGCTGCTGGGTCAGGGGTGTGTTTGAGGAGAAAGCCTCAAAGAGTTTTTGTTTGTTTGTTTGTTTGTTTTTTGTTTTTTCCTCGAAACTTTGGTTTTCCAAACAGCAAACCCAAAGAGGCTGTTCATGGCTTGCACTTTTATCTGTGCATTATTTACAAAACAATGTACCACGAAAATAAGGTCACTCACTATTGACTGGATAAAACGATCTATTATTTAATAGTCACAAAATTGAATCTCTCAGAAAAATGCAGCAGCCGCTCTTGTCTCCAGTTATCTAAGTACAACAGAGAATAAGCCCCACATCTCCATTTCAGCTCAGAGACACAAGTGCAAATCTTATTAAGTCTGTATGGATTTCCCACTTTCACCTGACACAGTCATGACTGGCCAATTGCAGTAAAAATAATAAAACAAGTATACTTAAAATTAAATTGGTGGCTGTAAGAAATTTGTGTTACCATTTTCTGAAGAGGAAATGGAAAGTTGAAATACTACTACAACTTGCTATTTTTATACTTTTTTGCATTTCACATTCTATTTTGTTTCAGATGCTCTGAATTTTCCTCCAAAATTCTTTACAATAACAAGGAAACAATTGCCACTCATTGTAACTTTAGATATGCTATAAACATAAGAACAAAACTTTAAAAGTGACCAAAAATGTTCCTCTTCCAGAACTCTGTATTATAATAGTGTCAAGTATCTGGCAGGCACACTGACTGCCCAGTGAGCTTTAGCTGGGAACTTTATTTTTTCTTACTGAAATTCAGACAAAAAGGATAAATCCTGGCATAGTTTTGCTCTCACTCACTTCTGAGTAACTCCAGTTACTATAATACTTGTGACAGATGAGATTGGAATTAAACACTGCTGTTCAAAATAGTTAACTGAAACACAAGTAATCTTATCATCCCTTTAGTGTGAATTAATGGTTGCAGCTTACAGTGTGCAGCGTAGAACCATGCATAACTGTGTTAGCTCAGGACAAGCTGCCTCCTGCATCAACCTGACCTCCTCCAACATGAAAGAGCTCTTCTGATAATACTGTGTTAACGTATGAAACTCCCACCATGCTCCTAAGCCAGCATTTTGACATAGTACTGCTCTGTGCAGCATCATGCAGCTAGCGTATGATATGCACAAACTTTTTTTTTTTTTTTTTTTTGAAAAATCCATGAATTCTTCAATAAACGGATACAGATTACACATTTGGTTCACAGCACGTTTACAATCACATTTTTCACTGGTCAGTGCTCATCAGGAGAGCTGACTGCTGGACAGTGAACACTTTTTTTGTTTTTTTTTTGGTTAGGACATTTTTCCCCTTTCTTTCTCAGAGTAGCAGTTTCAGTAAGCTTTCTCTCCATCAGAAACCATCTGGAACCAGTTATAACTTTGTGGCAGACTTTCTGGGAACTGAGTACAGAGAGAGGGGAAGCCCTTGTTTCCCTCTTTCTTTCAGCTCTAGAAATGCATCTTCGGTACACAGGCATACTCCCAACCTGTCTTTGAAACAAAGAAAATGAACAAAAGGCCTCAGGCATAAGCATACCACAATGATCACCTTACTCAGAATAATGACTTTTAAAAGAGTATCTACTCTCACTCACAAATCCAATGTCAATAAGCTTTTTTAATTAAGCATACAAGTATTTATTAAGTAAAAACCATGATGGACACCACCACCAGTATGCTTTGCCATTAGAAAGATCTACTTAACATTATACCTCATTTCAAGTTCAACTGCAATCTTTCTATTTTCTTACATTGCTTTTATGTGTTCATATTTCTATATTGTATCAGTAATCCCTTACTCAACAAATCAATCTGCTTCAAGGTTGATGGTTGTTTTGGTTAGTTGGTTTGATTTATGACTTTTTGAAACTTCTTTAGTTTCACTTCCAGTCTCTTCTGTCACAGTGGTCATTCCAGGCACACTCTTTGCTCCCCTACCTCATGATAAACACATGCCAAAGTAACCTCTACTCAGAAAACAGCAGTCCTAACCTCTGACACCCAAAAATGGGGTTGGCAACAAGATTCTTTTTTACATGACTGTGTATATATTTATTTATTTATTTATACTTTTATATATTATAAAATTATATGTACTTATAAATATATATATATATGGGGTTATCATCAAGCAGGACAGAACACTGGACTTCAAAACCTTGAGCATTCAGCTTTCACAGAAATCACATTTTGTGCGATGTCTTCTTGTATTCACTGGTCAGGTACGAAGAAGATGATGTCATATTGCTCCGCTGAAGTAGCTGCCCACAGAAGGGGGACTGCCTGGTTCTCATTCTGGCTCCAACAACTTCTCAGGCATTTTATTCAGCGCCTGCCATAATGTTAAACATGTGAGCTTATTTTCTGTCTTCAAGATTCCTATTCTCTTTCTAGGAAAGTAACTGGGAACTAAAGAAATTATTCTGTTCCTCATTCATCTTCATGGAATGAGAAAAGCATGTTCCTTGCCCCTTGGACATCCGGAGAGAGCAATCCACTTGTGCTGCTACAGTTGCATAACCCTGACAAGACTCAAACTAAAAATAACAGCAAACACAGAACACAGATGACGAACAAAATTCACACAGGGCTACTGCTAAATAACATCAACCAAGGACAGATATGGAGACACTTGTGTGACAGAGAGATCTCCATAAGCAGATCTACATCTTAACTTACAGTCACTAAGAAGCTATCAGACACCAGGAACTCAGCCAAATTCTCCCAGCAATTTACAAGTAAAAATTTCAGCACATTAATAATCCCCAAAGACATCCAAAATTGTTGTCTTTTAAAACACATAAATCACTATAAATCAACTGGCATAAGATACAGTAAGAACTCTCTCTCTCTCTTTTTTTTTTTTTTTTTTTTTTTTTTCCAGCTGTTGCTTACACCTTTTTTTCAGGACTTACACCAGTCCTAAAAAAACCTGAATCAGAGGACAGACGTGACAATAAAACTAACCCAGACAAATGCCTCTGAGGAATATAAACATTACTAAACATCAGAGAGGTGTTAACACTAAGAAATATGAGGGTCATTAGTGAAGTAACAAATAAGAATGCAGTGTTTAAAACTCTACTATTGTTTATTCCAGTAAAAGATAGATAAACTTCCTTTCTTGGTCCATCACTTGGAAAAAGAAGTTTGAAACTGCAAGTAACAAATCTGGGTGATGACTGAACACTTCAGGCAGTGTTACAAAGCCACTGTGCTCACCAAAGGAAACATAAATTCAAAAGTAATTATCTCCAGGATATCTCAATTGTGTAAAAGAGAGACAAATCCCTCATTCATGTAGTCACTACTCGAAACTGATATTTCATGTACGAAATAATAATTCATTTTTTGTTTGAAGAGGAATTGTGCATTTCTTTCCCTCCTTAAGAATATGTTAAGTATTTTTCTCTTATTGTGAAGATGTCAAATTTCAATATATTATAAGAATATATTTAGGAATGCCATGAATTGCCTTATAAACTATTTCACGTAACTAAATGCGTGTAAAGGATCCTAGGGAACCCAAAAAATCAAAGAATCAAGGGAGATGTTGGGAGACCTTATAACTACAAATTTATTTTGATCCCTAAATTTGGTTATTCTAGAAAAGTAGGCATTAAACCCATCTGACTTCCAATTAAATTTCACCTGAACATGCCCATCATCCATGCTATGCATTTGAAATATAACACTTACATAGCACTGGGTGAAAAACATCTATCAGAAGTCCTACTGCTTAGAAAGGGCTATGACCTTGTCCAGTTTTCAAACAGAAAGTGTGCATATAATCATGGACGAAAACAGAAAATCACACGTTGCATTTATTCTGAGTAGAGATATTCCCTGGAATGCACAGGATACATGTTAAAACTGTATCTGTTTCTGTGTACATCACTCAAGACATGTTTTCTGCCCCCAGAGTTCTGCAATGCATGTTTGGTACTCAGTTTGGGTTGCCAAATCTCTGGTACATATTGGAGGTCTTCTTCTACAGATTGATGCTCCATTACAATGCATCTGTAATGAAAACATATCAATGTTTTCTTCCTCTGAACTATGAATTGCAGAAACTCCCCCAGGCCTTTGATAAGCTCCCAGGCAAATTTTAACAACAAGACTGGAAATTCAAAATGATTTAATACATCTTTTATGTTTATATAACAAAGCATTGTGTCCTTGTCCAAGAACATTTGAATGTGGGAAGTTAAGAAGAAGTTTAACTTGAAGAAAACTTCCCACGCAGTTAGTAATTCTAATCTGTTTATATCTAGGCTCAATATAAAGTCTGACTACGTATTTCTTTGGAGTCAGGCCACAGTACTGAAGATACCCAATTATATTATGTAGTACCACATCAGCAGAGAAAGAAAAGCAGTCACACCCCATCAAGAAAATTAGGATTCTGGATTCACCACAGCGTGACTTTCAGTGCTCTCAATGCAGCCAATCACAAAAGAAAGGACTGGTTGTTGCAGAGGAAAAAAAATAAAATAAATAATAAAAACCTGTTTTTCTAAGGCCTGTTCTGAACACGTGAAGACTGGTACAGATAAACTTAAGGGTCACAACATAGGTCTTTATTCTCAAAATATAAAAGAGTTCACTTTTCTCACTTAAAGAAAAAAATTATCACCATAACAAACCCAAACCAACCAACCAACCAACCACAACAACAAAAAAAAAAAAAACACCAGCATCTCTTTAATTGGGTAAAGATATCAAATTTAGAGAAATAAGTCCACTGAGAATCTCAGAAGATCCGTTTCTTGAGAAAGAGCCAAAGTATACATCCTGAAGGATTAAAACTAAGTGAAGGGCGCATTAAATTTGATTTAAACATATCCTGAAAATTTAAGAAGGATACAAACAGCCAGCTGTCTTTCAAGTAAAAAATGTGGTTTTCTTTGCAATCTCAGCAGAGAAGCCAATGATCCCTTACTGACAAGAGTTCTATATACAATGAAGATAACAATGATAAAAACTTACATAATCCTTGTAACTTTGCTTACAAGCACTCCCATTAGTATAAAATTTTATCTCGTCAATTAAGTATTTTTGTCAGTAAACCTACAAAAATTTATACCAGTAATGAACATAAACCAATGATTTCAACATGGTCTTTATGAGTAAATTGACCAGAATTAGTCTTGGATGAAGTTTGTAGCTCCAGAGAAGAAATGTTCTAAGGAAAATGTTGGGTTTTGATTGAATACAGAGGAAGCCAGTCAGTTTGTCAGGAGTGTTCTTGTTTGTCTAGAAAAAGAGCTAAATTCTGGCTTTACCACAAGTCATTAAGAGCTAGAAGTGGGAAGACCAAGCTGAGGAAAGAAAACTTCCACTGACAAGCTTGAGAGATACCTAACTCAGTAAGGCTGTTCTGCTAATGTGTTGTCAGGTAGAAAGAGGAGAGACTATTTACTGCAGAGGCAAAAAGTGTCCTTACTAAAGGAAGTAGTAGTACTTACGATTAAAAAGGATTAATTGAAATAAATGTCAGTGTGTTTCTTGTTGTTGTTGTTTGTTTTTTTTAAACAAAGAAAAATGAGAACTATTTTTCAATTTAAAAAGGAGGAAATAATGCCTGAAATATTTATGGCATAGAAGCTGCAGCTGTGAAACTTTTTCCTGCCTTATCCATTCGTATGACATTCCCTCGTAACTGCAATTAGCTATCCACTTATAAACCACTTCAAAAGGTCATTGTAGTTCATTTTGAACATTCACTGTTCCCACATAATTTTCCTTTTCACCACTGAAAGAATTTTGAGAACTAAATTGTTTTGAATCTAAAACTTCCAAGTTATTTCATTGTAGCTCAAGAAAATACACTATTTTAAAAACAAAACAACAAGAACAAAGAAACCTTACCACCACTACCTTACCACCATCAGTGTCTTTGATCAGAAGAAAAGCATAACTGCAGCAAAATTCACATAACTCACCATGATACCAATTTCTAGCATAAAGTGGGCTAGGACCCTGCTATCAATGTACGTTAAAGAAAACTAGAGTTCGGATGATTTCATAATCAGCAAGATATGATCAGTATATGACTACAAGTATTTACCCTTTGTTTAAGGCATCACTGTCTACTAGTAAAAATATCACTTTTCTATAAATATTGTATGCCAACCCTGAAAAAGTTGTACAAATTTATAAGATGTTCAGGATTCCAATTTTGGAACAGTTCTCACAAAATCCTGCCCAACTGTAATCCCCAGCAAATATTCTAAGATGAGTTTTTTTGACAGCCGCTACCTCTCAGTGTTGTAAGTTCAAAGGATAAAGGATGAAGACCCAACCCCAAAGTGCAGAGGCATACTTTGCCACCAACAGCACAAAACAAATTTGTACCCCACTCAGCTTTGACAGCTGTGGAGTTATCACCTTGGAACTTGCTCAACTTTAGCTGCTTTTAAAACTGCCCTTTGCTGCACCTCACACATGCCAGTAGCCAAAAGAGGTTTGCAAAGGCACCAGGCCCCTACCCCACCACATCCATAGTGAGGAAATCCCAAGTTGTGTGGTACAGGGCACCAACATTTCTCCTCATCACCCCCTTGTTTTGGCAGTCTCCTCTTCAACTGCTGCCACGAGGTTATTTAGCAGCTAAAATTTGCTGGCATGGAAACAGGGGGACTGTTTTATGAATGCAAAATGCCTGATGCACAAACAAAGCAAAGGATCATGTTAGAGTATGCCTATGTATTTAGGGCCACGTGTTTTCCTCAGCAGAAAAGATGAAGGAATTCTTTCACCAAGTCCCTGCAACTCCCAAGCCACCACCAGCGTGAGTGCTTGTGGTAGCATGGCATGACTGCAGTGCTGGCATGACTGAAGCAGGGAGCAAGCACACTGTGGAAAGGGCTGTGAAGGGGTGAACAGGAACTTGAGAAATTCACTAGCAGAGACGACAGTGCAATGTTATGCTTACGCAAGTAAGAAATCGAACAACAGAAAATGAATTGATTGTACCACCTTTACATGACAGCCCTGTAAGCAAGTTGATCCAAGTTCCTAACCTGCAGTCCAAAGAGCACAACCTCTCAAGAAAAATATATTCTTTTCTCTTTTCCAAAGTGGTAGCAGATGTACATACAAGAAAGACTTCAGAATCAATTATCTTGGAAACACATGAAGCAACAGGGAATCTCACAGTGGAAAAATGACTCCCCTAGTCATTTGTGTACCATTTTTTTCCAGTTTTTCTCCCCTTACTTGTTGCATCATTTTCTGCTTGAAAACATCATGGCATCACTAATTCCTGCTTTATGTTCTTATGCTGTGCTGACCACTGCAGTGTCTAAACACCTTTCAGGAAAAGATGCATACATGCCAAACACTGCCATCCTTTTTTGAGATAAATGGAGATGACGAAGGGGTGAGTATCAGTCCATGGATAGTTTGTTAATAGCAGACTGCATTATAAGAAATCATAAATCTAATATTAGATTTCTTAAAATTCTCAATTGTATCGTCCCTAAAACTCATGTTTATTTCTGCATTTATGATTCAACTTCCAAATTCTTGGCACTCCAGACAAAAATAATTGTGCAAGATTACACATATTTGAGAAATTAATATGTTTTATTTCTTGGTCTTCTAGCATTTTATGCTAACAGGTTAGTTTAAATTTGGTTTTGGTATCACTAACCTAAAGGATCAACCTTTAAGGGAAGACTGTCTTGCAGAGATAGAAGAAGGAAATTCATACATCATTCTAAACCACTAGGTGCTTTTTCTTCATCCTTTAAACTGGCAAGAAGTTGTTGAGGTTTCTCCTTCCAGTTGTTCCATCTTGCTTTATTCCCCTCAAATTCCCAGCTATTCCAGCCAAATCACAGTTCAAAATTAAAGGATGAAATTTCAATAAACATCATACAATGATCTGAAACAACCTAGTCACTGTCTTCACTAGTTAATTAGACAAAATCTGATGTTAGGCTTATCTGAGCCTCAAGGAAGCAACAGGTATCACACGGAGCTTGTTCAAATGAGTATAGTAATAGCCTGATCCTGCATTCTTTAAGCAGTTCTGTCCTCTTTTCCAGCACCGTTCCAATCAGAGCAGATGAATTAACAAAGTTTAACAGTAACCACAATCTAGTAGCTAAACTTGTTTGTACATCAGACAAAATACATTGCTTGTTCATAAACTGCTGTAACTTGGTCAACCACACTGACTCAAAAACTTTTATACAGAGCATTTCTGAAAACAGGAACAACAGACTAGTAACCTGTCCTTTAGAAATATTATTGTCCCATGTTAAGTGACCCTGAAAAAACAATATTAAATATAAAATATGATCCATCTCAAAATGTTTGTGAATGCTGTTCTATTTGTGGGTATAAGTTCTGTAAAGCAAGCAGGCTTTTAGTTCAGCTCCATGGCAAGACAACAATGCACATGCCAAGCTCTCTCACTCTCAATCCACAGAAAATCAACTGGTAAATTTGTTTCTTCAAGCTCAAAGTGCATGGAATAGAAAGCACTTCTAAAATAAGCCAAATACAGAATGGTTTCGGCCCAAAATGGGAACTGTCATCATAATCCAAGAAGAAGAAAGTTGTTGTTTTGTTTTGTTTTGTTTTGTTTTTTCCTGTCTAGAAGACAGTTTGAGTTGAGCTTGATAAGAATACTTCTAAACTCTGAAGCACCATGTGAAGCTTCATGCATTGTACAGCCCAACAAGGCTGCCTTTGTTGATACACAGATAGTGAAGTGGCTTTATGTGCTTGCCCATACAGAGTTAGAGTTTTAATTCCAGATTCCTAAAAGCACACAACATATTTGTGACTATGGGACAGGCTCATAATTCAATTTCTACATTTTTGTTAATTTGGTTTATCTCTCCTGCCAAAAATGCAATCATTTTCCTGAAAATTGGTAAGTCAAAAGCCATTTATCAGTTTGTAGCTAAGAAATATTTGAAGAGCTTAAAAAAAAATAAAAAGGCAAGTATTAAAATGCTGTTTGAAATGAGTATGAATGGTTTGATTATTACACTGAGTCCTTGGGTAGGGAGAGGGGAGCACATCCTGTTTTGTGGTTAGGAAAAGCTGGCAATCCAAATCTGCCCCCCACCCTTTTTTGTGCGATCTCTGTGTAATAAATCTGACATTTCAGAAGAAAGCTTCCATTCTTCTCCAACAACCCTCTGCAGAGGAGTAAAGAAAAGTGGGTCCTTCACTCCATTTTTTCAGTGGTCCTCAGGATTTCCAAAAATAATACCCTGCCCAGATGTTAAATTAGACTTTCAGTTTATTTGCAGGCAGCAGAATCAGTAGATTTCAAATTAGCTTCAGATGCTGTGAGTGAGGAAACATCACTTCCCTCCAAATTCAACATCTAAAAGTTTTTTGCATTTAAAAAAATAATTATATATATATATAGGCCAAGAATTAGCAGTCCAGCTCTAAATCAATGCTTCTTTCAAGATCAAAACTTCTAGACTCAGAGAAGTCCTTAATCTCAGTAAAACCTGGGTGCTAATGGTACCCAAACATTCCACTTTAGCCACCTGTAATTATTTCACAGAAGAAAAAACACATCTGAGACTGTAGAAGCTACACACAGTACTAAAAATGGCAGATCATCTCAGACACAATAATGAAAAGTCTGTAGTTTTAAGTCAGAATAAAATGAGGTATTCTTGACTGTCCAACATTACATTTTAACTTTGATTACCAAATTTAGTTTCAGAATAGTGCAAAAAGATGTATTCTGTACCTCTGATGTTTTATCAGTGGAGGAGGGAGGAAAAGAAAAAAATTCCTCTCAAAACCATAAAAAGTATCTCCACCAGGTAAGCATACCACGCTAGTGCAACATGGGAAACATATGCTTCAGGAAAAGTACACTTCGTGGTTCAAACATCTGCTATTTTTTTTTAGTTAAAGCACATCTGAAGCACACAAAAATACAATTGTAACATGTTCTCAAATATCTGGATGCTTCCATTAGAACAGTTTATGTCTGGGAAATCAGGATTTAAAATAAATATTGAGCCAAATCCTAAAGCCCTTAAGTTGGGCAAACTTCCATTTACCAAAGTACAACAAAAAGTCAAATTCTTCTCTATCTGTTAGGTTTATACAGATTTAAAGAGATTCAACCACATTTCTTGAATTCAGATCTGTGCATCTTAAAGGTAAGACCATCTGCTGGTACAAATGGAGAGAGTCAAACTCTAGTCTAAGATTATTTCAACACAAAGCATCAGGGCTGAAAGAATATAGTACCAAAACAAGAAAACAAGACAGTAAATTAGCACTGCCATAATTTCAGTGTTTGTGAACTAGCCTGTTTGTCCCTAGTATAGATCCACATAGGAGAAACAACTAAAGGACAAAAAATTACTCTTTGAAACACTGGGACAATGAATTTAAAAAGATGATTTGAGTACTATTCTTGCCATGTTTCCATTCAATCCATTTCTCTACAAGTATTCCAAGTCACCCACTTAAGATGCTGGTCACCAGAATACAGCAATTTCTCTGATTCTTCTGGATACAGTTGAGAAGTAAACACTTTCCTCCTCCACACCAAAGGCATGCCCACAAGCATGGAGACACAAAGCACCTTGCCACAAACATCATCTTGAAAACTCAGCTAGGTGTAAACATGCTGTGACAAGAATGGTTCAATTTCGTTTATGCATCTGTATAGCTGAAGGAAGACTCAAGGACCTAATAGTTTGTACTATTGATATATCTCAGGGGACTTTGGAGAAGCATATGACTACTTTCTGAAGAAACTAAAAAAAATATATATATAGGATTTTGGGAGAGGAGGTAGTGGTGTTCAGATGCAAGAGCATCTATAATAAGCAGAAATCAATTCTGCATTCTGCACTTAAGCTATTCCTGGAACTCTTTCTTTCCTTTTTGTTCTTGAAACATTACTAGCAGCACCACCAAAGAAACAAAATCCAAAGAACATCTCTCTAACAAAGATTAAAAAAAAATAAATACATTGATACATGTACATGTGCTTGCACACAATCAAGGCTACACCATCCACTCTCTTGCATCAATATATTTTAAGTAGTCTGACAACATGCTTGGATGCCTCGTGTAATTAGAGATCAGTCCAAATTAATAATTAAGAGTAGCTGGAACTATACAATATTTCAAGCATATCTTATCCCTATGGTAAATTCTGGGTACCTCATTATCTGGAGATTGAAAGTTCTCATGTAGTATGTCAGGAAGGATGACTGACTTTATCTAATTCTGTTTTGTAATAAGCAGATTGTTTTCCTCTTCCTAGCCTTTTGAGATGTGCTACTAACTCTGTAGCATGATTACACATTAACACTACATATTTTTGGCAGCAAACCAGTTATCCACATTGCTTACCATCCTGATGCATCTTATTCTTATGTAAGCTAGTTCCAAGGCAATTGCACTTTTTCCCATCAATTTGTTCTCTAGAAAACTAGTGACCTCAAACCACTGGGTTTTCTCTTCACAGAAATACCAAGCAAATGTCGTGATCTCACAGTGCAAGAACATAAACCTTTACAAGCATTCAAAAAAAACCACAACCCCCCAAAAAAGCTCATTCATTTGGGATACTTATACTGTTTATTCATCAGCACTACACAATACAAACTTGTGACATGGTCTGTGTAATCTTTTTCCATAATGTTATTTACATTTAAATCATGTTTTATGTAAGTTGGCATTCAGCTAAAGAGACTCCAATAGCCCTGTGTATATATCTCTTGTGCCATTGAGTCTGGATATAAGCTTTTAGTTTTGGACGGCTAGAATACTAACAAAACACTGGCGGTAGTTCACAGAGTATATTGCTGGTGGAATGAAGTTAACTGTCTTAGTCAAGATTAGGAGAGATTAATTGTTTGATTACGGCAAAGCGGAAGACCCTATAAAAAGATAACTCAAGTGCAGAATACGCCAAACAGGAAGAGGAAGCCCATTACATACAGAATTAAGTGAACCGATGTTATCTGAATTAAAGAAATAGTAAATGTTATCTTTTTTTCAGTAACCCCACCCCCAAAACCAATACAAGGTGTATTACTGAGAGATATGAAAGTATGACTTTCCATTTTGTTTAAAATACTACTAGACTGGGGGAGGAGGGTGGGGGGTAGGGGTGAGAGAGAAAGGTCCACTGTCAATCACTTCCTAAAGAAATCTGCAAATTAAATTGAGCTTTGGAGTTCAATTTGGGCATCAGCTTTAGCCATGGAACCCAAATCAACGTCCAGACCAATGGGGAAGCAAGAAGCCAAAGATGAGTAAAGAATCTAAACAGCTGCAAAACACAGTTGCCTGGTCTCACACATTAGTGGTAGGCTGTTGAACTAACTGAAAAGCAGGTTTGCCATGAAAGCCTACCTGAACTTCATTAGAAACTCACAGAAGTGGATATTACTCTGTGGAAGAAGAGAGGAGAGGTACTGCTTAATGAATTGGCAATTCCTGACAAAGAAGAAATTTGTTTTAGGAAATTTCCCAAATAGCTCTCCTGAAGAAAAAAAAGTTTGCTAGAATGATCCAACAGTGTTTTGCTGTCTCTGAATTCTGATTCTATGATTAACTAAAAAAAGCAAAGATATAGCAAGTTACAATAATTCATAGTGAGGCATGTCAGATGTCACATAATGACAGATAGGTTAATCCCTGCAGGGCATGAAATCTCAATGGCAAAATACCAAATAGCATGAAGTAATACGTATTGTACAATCAGTTCTTATTTCTTCTACTTTGGTCTCATAATAAATTAAAAAAAAAAAAAAGAGAGAAAGAAAAAGAAAAATGAACACAAAATTTTCCAACTCCATCTAAAATATTTTGATTATATTAGAAACAAGCAATAGTTATTGCTGTCTTAAAATCTGTATGAGATCTATAGTGATGCTTTCCTGAAATATCATATCTAAAATATTATCCTGACCCCCGCCTTGCATGTATACAACAATCTTGCTTTCTCACTGGCTGCAAATTTAATCTCTTCTTTAGAATACATATTTTTGAAGTATATATAGATAGGTAACTTTATTTAATTGGAATTCTAAGTTAGAATTATATTTTACTCTTTAAAATGAGCATGCACACATTTTGCTCCCTAAAATCGAGGATTTCAGCTTAAGCCACTAGAAAGATAAAGCAAATCCAATCAAAAACACCACTGTGCACACAGATACATTTCTCAGATAATTTCTGTTTGGGCTCTTCTCTAATTTGCATGATTACTGCAACGGATACATGCATCAATACTCATCTTGGATTTGGTTTATTGAATAGAAATACTCTGCTCAGAGAGAAACACTAATAAGCAGTTTGTCTTTAATCAATATCTGGCTCCATCTGGGGTCATTAAAATCAACAATAATCCGTAGCTGCTTACTAGTATTTGATATTATCTTTGGCAGAAGCAGTATTAAAACCTATTGATAAGTATAGCTACATATCTTTTTTAATGAAAATAGAAGTTGCAACTATGCCTACAGTTCTAAATATACTGTCAGCTGCATGCCTTAATATTACTGTCTTTTATTTTGATTATTCTTTTACCATTTTTTTCTGCATTTTCTACCTCCTCATATCTTTGCAAAGGTTTCTTTCATCACCACTTTTTAAACAATGGAGTTTAACAACGTAAGGCCAATTCATCTGCAAAATCTAACAGAGCATCCTGTGTATGAATCTGCCATCTCCTCTCAGGTAACTTTTCAGCTTTACCTTTTCGGTCATTAGCACTTAGTCCTTCCTTTACAACACTGTAAATCAAAACCACAGAGAAGACATGACTAGTGAACATTGATATTTCAGAAAGATACCAAAAAACAAACAAACGAACAAAAAAACCCTATCTTCTACTTCATACAGCCATCATTTCAGCTGTTTCGTGAACTGTAAACATTCTCATCGTTTGCTCATAACCCCCTTCACTACCCATTTCCTACACAAAAACAATTATTTATGTTCGTAGTAGCCAAACCTGTCACTTCAGAGGCTTCAACATCTTCTGAGCAACTCAAGGCAGCTCCATGGCTGGAGCTAAGTAACAAAATTGGTAGGAAGAAATAATGAACCCATGGGAAATCAGTGACCTCGGGACAGAGGCACAGTGTCAACCTGGTTTATTTTTTTATCAATGGGAAGCTACTGGCACCTTCCAGGAGCACACTAGTCCTGCCTGGCCCTTTTCCATTAACTGTTCAAGAAATGAGCTTTATTAGCTTTCAGCTAAATGAAAATTCTGGTAACAAGCCACATGTCAGTTGTCTAACAATGAGCAAGCAACAAAATTTTGATATGTTGTAAAGAGAGAATGCAAATTTAATCACTCCCTCAAAAAAGCAAGATTTTCTAATAGCATTTTTAATAGAAAAACACAAAAGATTTTTGTTCATCTCTTTGGAAGTTGAAAGCAATTTAACCTAACTACACAAATAAAATACATCAGTTCATGCCATTCTGTGTGTGGAACAGCAACACAGAACACCACAACTTATTGTGAAATTATGATGGAACAACAAAGCCTTAGCAAAGTGCCCTACTATTAAAGCACTAGCTTCTCTTTGTCATCCTAATACTCTAAACATATACAAGATTATCAATAAATATCACAGATTTCCTTCATTTATATAAGTTATAATCCTTTTATTCCAATCAAACCTCCAAATTCATTCGAGACTGCATATTCATTTACAGTGAAAACATGAAATCATTGTACACTTGATTTAAAAAAAAAGTCAAGTTTCATTATTAAAAGCTTCATAGATATTTTTCCATTAATTGATTTTCAATGTGTTCTGAAATGCAGAATTTTCTTTACTAATTTATATATAAATAAACATTTATTTATAAATATTTATTTTTTAAAGAAAAACTTTAACAGACTTGCTACAAATTTTATTCCAGAATGCTATTCTTGATTATTATGAAAGAAAAAAATCTGATTTGGATATTACAAAAATGCAATACTGCCTACTATGTACTTATTTACAACATTTTCAATTTGCTTTACAAATAACTTAAAAGGCTGGTCACAGGCAAGACAGGAAATACTGA
Organism: Aythya marila; assembly: GCF_965140915.1. NCBI lineage: Eukaryota > Metazoa > Chordata > Aves > Anseriformes > Anatidae > Aythya > Aythya marila. Next base: position 102,941,997 of record NC_139043.1, on the reverse strand, counting down.
GAATGTCAATCATCATCTATAAGTAAGCTAATGTGAAACAGAATTTGCAAGAATACAGAGAACAGCATGAGTTAATTTAATTTAAACCTGTAGCACCACAATTTTGTCATATTTGGAAGTGTAGAAAATAAAGCTCTAGAAATCACAACATATATGAGATTTAGTAATTAACACAATACCGGCAGCAACTTGTAAAATGCAGTCACATATTTCTATAGCTCACATTGCAAGCAAGTATTCCACTATCCTCTTCTACGCTAAATTAACTCATTTTACCACAAGCTAAATCAGACATAGAAATAGTACATGGATAATAAAACTCAGCATTTAGATTTGTCACAAATGCTGTAGCAAGGTCTCACCCCAGCTCTCCCATGGCAGACATTAAGTCCATTATCACATTCACTCTGGCAATGCATAATTTCCATCTGTACCTAACATGAACTTCTTGTTTTATTGCAATAGATCTATATTCAGCAATACTGACACTTTTTGATAATCGGCCGTTTGCTCACCGAGAGATTTATAACGGAAAGGCATTTTAACTCAAATGATCCTGAGGCCTTGTTTGGTGTGCATTAGAGGGCATGTTATACAGAAAGCATGAGAACATAGAAAATCCACAAAGTGCAAAAAAAGGAACAAGTCAGGATAGGACAAGAGAGAGGAAGGAGACGATAAATTGGACAGGAGGGTTATAATTAAAAATAATTGTATTTTGGTAAGAGAGACCATACACTGGAGCAGTTTAAGTCTGAGGCAATGTGATTGAAAGTGCTTCAGAGAAAACTCAGAAAAAAAAGTATGTTGAAACTCCCTAGTCTACCTAAGAAGATGGTTTTGAATAAAGTAATAAACTAAGGAAGAAATCATTTTTTAATCATCACTCTTTAGTGCTATCTCCTATCTAGTTCAATGATAAAGAAATTTATGGCTCTGAAATTCAGTTTTCCTTTTATTTTGTCTGTCCCACTGCATACAGTCAATTCCTATTACCAAGGCTCCTATTTCAGCAGTTTTGACCATAACATTGTAGCCTGTCTTTGCAGAATACTACTGGTCTGTAGTCCTGTCTCTTTATATCCTCTGGTTACAACAAAGCCAGCTTCACAAAAAGCAGTGCAGCCCACCTATGGGAAACTTAATATGGGCAGCCCTGAGTCAGGACAGAGATGGAAAGAGCTAAATTTTAAAAAAGACCTTAAAAACTCCTCCATCACCCTGGCATGTGAAAGTAGAAGCAATCAGTGAGTGCACAGGGAATAATTACTTATGCCTGCTCGGAAGAGCTCTGCTGAGAGAGGCCAAGTACACCCAACCTGAAATAGAAAGCCTAAAATTCTGTGAAGTTCATCAAAGGACTTCATTGCCATAGCCTTCTGGTGGAAGATACTTACATGGAACAGCAATGGATGGCAATACAGACCCTAAGAAAGAATACTGATATTCAGACCTCTTTCCTTATCACAGCAATCTTGACAGGAAAGTTTCCAGGAAGACTGCCACCCAGATGACATTGTAAAACATATTTTGACTGGGAGAAGTTAAGAGAAGCATAACACTGACTATAATTTAGTACAATTTTTCTCTGAAATAGGCATGTATGAGAGTTAATTTATTTTACACAGTGATCAGTACAGATGAGACAAAGTATTATGGACTATTTTTGAGTGGGAATTCCAGCAAAACAGATGATTGTTTCTACCGAAGCTTGCAAAACATAAGCTAGATAATTGAAAGATATTTACTACAACCTGACTAATCTAATTCATCATATTCTCCAAGATGAGATTTGTGTTCTGAAAATTAGGGAAAATGGCACATGCTGGAAAACAAACAGAAAATTCATACTTAATGTGATCTACCATGTTTATTTTGCTAAAATGAACACAAAACAATAGAACACTGATCAAAATAAACTACTTCATAAGCAATTTTTTGTGCACATATTCTCACCTCATAGAGAAAAACATTACCCCATAAAGCATTAGTTCAACTCCTTAACAAATAAAATTCTGTAATGCTATGGATGCTACCCAAAAGATGAAATGTATTAACAGTTACAGTTAGCTACTAATATACAATGGAGCTATATATAAAGTTCAAGCTGCTAGGAGATATTTCTTGTAGTGAACCATCTAACATGGGATCCAGCACATCACTGTGGCTTACTCTGCAAGACTACAGATCTGTGATTGGGGATGATTCTTCAGTGTCTGATGGCTGAACTATCGAATTCAGACATTTTACAACTCCCAGCGAACTAATCAATTGAGAAGATAAAAACAACAACAAACTACGTTCTATGTTCAGAGTTGGTCTGTAGACAAACACAAATGAAAAATGAAGTGGCAAGAATTAAGCCCTTAATCCATTTTGCAAGAACTAAGTCTTCCTCTCATGGCAGGCTGGCTAAGGTCATTCTCTTCCAAAACCAAAGATTTCCCAACTGAGGTTCCTCACTCACACTACCCTGCCTCCTAGAACATCAAATGAGTCTAACCAAGTTATTCTTCACCTACTTCCCCATTCCAACATATTTGTCTGAAAATTACAAAACAAACAAAACAAAAGTCAAAGATTTTTTTTATTTTCTACACTCATTAGTTAGAACATAAAATCCATAGATCCATAAAAATATTTGCTAGTTTTGCTATTTCTGCAGTACAATTACCTGCATCCTTTTGGATTTACACTGAGTCTCTTTGTGAGCCAAAGTGCTCTCTCAGAGCCACCTTGCTAAATAGTTAAGTGTCTAGCACTTAACTCTTCTTGCCCTTCAACCAGAGCTCAAAAAAAAAAAAAAAAAAAAAAAAAAAAGAGATGAAATACCATCACAGAGAAGAAATACCATTCACAATATGCGTGGGTGAGATGAGAAATGGAAAAGAAAAACATATTTGTATTCTTCTCTGACAAATGTAAATTGAGCATAGATTCAAAATATTCACACAGGGAACATCTATCCCTATGCCATGCACATGTGCAAATATTTATGTTGTACTTTTTTGAGTTTATGTCACTTGTGCCTGCAAACAGAAGGTCTGAAAACAGACTGAAACACTAACAAGTAATACATGAGCGAAAATAGTTTAGGACTGGGATGTATTTCATTCAAAACCTGAATCATAGAACACTTATCACTTGAGTTAAGAATAACGTCTGTTAATCTGGATGACCTTACTGCAGTATTTTACAAACAAAGAGCGAAGATAGATTTCTGAACTATGCAAGACTTCAAACACTGCCTTCTCACTTGGCACATTTAATATAAAACCTAAACCAATCCTGCTCTTCAAAAAGAGCTCTTTTCCCTCTTTCCATCTGCTCTGCTTTCCCCAGATACTACCCCGTCATACTTCAACTTTACTTGTACCCATCACCCCCAGGCACACTCTGGACAAAAAAAAAAAAAAAAAAAAAAACACATACACACAGAAATCGGGATGCCATGCATGCAGAGGCCAGATGGCTACAACTAATAAAGTATTAACTGTAGGTAGATAATGCTTGATCCTCCACTTCACTTGAAAGAGCCAGGACTGTCACATCTACCTGTTCCCCAGTAAGAAAGTACAAGTGAGCATAGATGAACACTAAATGACAACAGGAAAACAGGAAGAGCACCTTTAAGCAAAGATCATCATGATGGCAATTTTCATATAAAACCCTTCTGAACACAAGTCTCCTAAACCAAAATTAATGCAATTTGGAGAAGAGCTGTAGCCTTTGTGGAGCTCAGGGAGTTCCCAAATCTTCTGCAAATGATAATTTTCCATGGCTAGGGGCAATTTGAAAGATGGTCAGTAAAAAGGCCTTCCTGTTCTGTAGAAGTATGAGAACATTGCCTTACAGTAGAAAAGTTATTTTTTTTCCTCTGCAGTACTTTGGACTTGAAGCACAGATACATATGGCCTTAGACACAACAAATTCACAGCTAGGATGGCTTTAAAAGTGCAAAAAGCTAGCAAAGAAGATGGCAAATGCCCTCAAAAAAAGTACAAAAGCTACATTTACAGCTCTAGAAGGGAAGCTTAAAAACCTTCCTGAATTTCAGTTTTGCTTGCATTTTGATATGGAAAGAGATGGTTTCTCAGATATTGGGAACATAAAGCCCACAGACAAGATGCAAAATCCAAATTGCAATCTGATCAGACTGAGTTTCTTCTCCCCTTCTGTGTACTCTGTTTCCCCTCACTCGTCTCTGCCACCACCATGGATGCCATCACTCCTCATGCACTTCTTTTGCATCCACTAACCACAACTGCAAATTCCACCCAGTTCAGCAGAAGAGAAGGGGGATTTCCACGCACCTCTACTGAGACAGAAAGAAAACATCTGAATTCCCATAACAGGATATGCAAAAGGCATTAGTTTATATCAGATGGAATAGTAAACTACCACAGCTCTGACCCCCAAATCTAAGCTCCTTGGCTATTATCGATACTTAAGTAGCTATGTACAGTCTGTGGGCATAGTTCATTTGGGAAGTCCCAAATGTCAAATACCACACTCAGAGTTAGACACTTACTATTAAAAGAGTTCAAATATTATTTTAATTTAGCATTTTTTAATGAATATTTAAATCAACTCTGGGAAACGAAATCTGAACCATATTGTAATAGAAAGCTAGAACTTTCATGGACACAAGCCATTATTACTAATAAATTACACTCTAGGCAAGACAAGACAAAAATCTAGACACACATTAATCATATTTTTCTTACTCCGTAACTTGAATTAAAAATAAAAGACTCACTATCATGACTTAAGATGATCAGCCTCACTAATACACGTATAGCCAAATGTAAAAATGAATATGATGTAAAGCAGATTTTTTAAAGGATATTAAAAGAATCAGAACTACATTTTGATTTCTGATGATTTCCCATAATGACACTTCAAACGGTTTGCAAATGCCAATGTATAAGCCCTCCTTTGTCCAAAATCTACCTTATTAATATTAGACATTAACAAAATTAATTGTGGTGTTTTGCTTTGGTGGATTTTTTGGAAGATATTTGACGGTTTTCAAATAAAATGCCGTAACAGGGATCCACTGATAGCCACCTCCACGATAGCTGTTTTTTAAAATGAATGTTATTTCAATTACAAGGTCTGTTTTTAGTGAATACTGTGAATAACAGATCTACATGAAGTGGAAGGATTTTTGAAATCTCTGCAGTATTATGTTCATGTCACAAACAACGAGCAGGTCTAAGTATACCGGCTATACAAGCTTAGTGAAGACAGATGATTGTGACATCAGTAACTTCTGACACACTATATTGATATAGCACAGAAGACTTACTGGTAGCCAATGCAATAAAAGCAACCAGAAGAAAGAACATTGGTGATGAATTATAAATATCATCAATATGTAATTTCAACTCATAAAAATCTTGTTTCAGATTTGAATACTTTGAACGTGGTTTAGACATCTTCTGTTCAATAATGTCAGAGATACACCTCAATTTTATAATTACCTTAACAAAAAAAAAATATTCTAATAAGGGTCTATTCTGCTTGATATTCAAGACTACAGATGAAAACATTATTCCTAGCCTTTCACATAACTATGTATTATGTTTAAAATTTAACATCATAGATGATTTGTATGCTAAATATTCTAACTGCTTTGCCTCACTGTTACCAAGTCAAAGAGGTGATATTCTACCTACATCCTAAACCTATTTTCATGTTTCATCTGAAACTATTGTTCATACTCTTTTGGATAACTTAACCCTGGAATTAATTCAGTAAGACAAAATCAGTGTATTTTTAACCAACATTTCATAGCCTTCTCACCTCACAAGCAAGAGTCTGCCCAAAGACATACAATAACAAATTACTTAAAACTAACTGCAAGATAAAAAATAGCAAAGCCTCCTTTGGAAGAAATTACACCCAGTGCACTGGAAAAAAAAAATAATATCAAATAAAAGTTTTACAGACTAACTAATTTGAAGAAAATATGAAAGATATTTCTTTATCAAAGAAGATACGAAAGGGCTGGGGGAGAGGGAAGAATTCACTGTCAATGGACATATACATATATATACACACATATATACATATATATATATAAAACCTCTTCTGCCTGGGCTATTCTAATTCAAGACACCTAGGAGTTACTACAGGCACTGGGCATGGGCTTTCCCCTCACCTCAATCACCTTTCACTGCCTGAAAAAGGGATGGTGAGCCATTTTGGGAAGCAGGAGCCTGCAAACTGCAAGATGAAAGAGAAGGTCTGTGAGGAGGGGGGAGCCTTTGCTATCAAATTATCGCTGCCTATTAGGAATGTGTTATTGATGCACTGTAAGATGGCTCAAGCCCAGGCCATTGCCTTGTTCTGTAATGCACTGAACACGTAATTTCAGTCACAGCAAGTGGAGCCTGCTTGTAATTAAACTAACATCTGTTGATACTTAATCCATTTATTCAGCTCCTAATACATGCAAGCTTTCTGCATTTAATCTCTTATCCATGAGGATGTTCCTTGACCTGTACTTTGGCATTAGGGAACCCAGTGTTGACTCATCGTAAGTATAACCAAGTATAACCTTAAGTTCCCTGTGCTTTGGAAATGAGTATTTGCTCTGGGATTCATATTTCTCAGTTTAACAAATGCTACAAAGCTAGAAGTTCACCTTACTTGTCAGTCTCTTATCAGTTGCCCACTTTCTAACAGAAATACGGCATTCTTCCCCTAGCCTTCACAAACTTCATTCCCTGATCTCCAGTACTAATAAAAAGCAACTAAATTCCAATTGACAAAAACATATATGTAATTTCTGTACCCTGTAGCACATTAGCAAATTATTATAAATAAGGGGGTGCAAGGGGATAAAGAAAAATTCTGTTTGGATTTTCATAAATTTCATATTCTTCTCTGGTGAGGATTTCTCTCCTGAGCATCTTCCTTTATATACATTTGCCAGAGGACTTCTGTAGGTATGTTTATAGTTTAAGTTTTAATTCTATTTTGGTTTGGAGGCTCTTTTGGTAAGATGCTACATAAAATGAGAAAAAATGACTACAACAAAGACAACTTAGGCAATCAGCCCATGATGAACAAATACTGTTAAAAATGGAAATCACCACAAGAAGAACAGTCAAAACACCAACTCAGGATGAATAAAGACTTTGGAAAATAAGTGAAAGATTTCTGAAATTCTGTGACAGCAAAAAAGTTCATAGTTCTCAGAACATTATTGTGAACACTCTTACCTATTTCTAAAATTACATAAATAGGACATAACAGTCCACTGTAAATGTTAATGAGACTATATACACCAAGAACCATGAAAATTCCATTTTGCAAATGATTAAGTACAAAAGAAAGAACATTCAAAATTAGGGACAATTACTTGGAAGTTCTTTACCTCAAAACATATGTCCCACTTTCACACTTTAAAGGAGGGTCATAATTCAATTGCTTTTCTTTTTACTTTATTTCTCTTTCTTTTTAAAATGTTTTCAGTGAACCTTACAGTATAAAGACTATGGTCATGTGCCCACAGAGAAACATCTGAACAGGTGGGAAAATGTTTGGAAAAGTTACTAGATTACTTGCACCTGCAAATTAAGCACTGAAAATAAACATATGGCAATTCAACTTTGCACTACAAACCCCACTCACCTAGAAATATTCAGGTAACATATATATTCATATTGTGTTTCCAAGTACACAGCTGAAATATCGCAAATTTTCTCTAAGACTGGAAAATGTGTTTAACTGCTCCACATCCATATGAAGTTTCTATGGTCTTAAAATACACATGTAAAAAAATGAAGGCTTTTATTAAAAGCTTTTTTTTAAAAAAAAAATCAAAATTACTATTAAAAAAATAAAATCAGTATTAATCTTGATACAAACTCTCTAGTGTTTGTCAGAACTGTGCCTCTAGAATTTTACAAGAAATTTCTGCCAAGTCTTGTCAAAATATATGTCGAATACAACTCTGATGTACATTGCAATTTCATAGGACAGTGATAAACTACAAATGCAAATAAGGGTCAGGCTGAAAAAGGCAGTTTATTTTTGCATTATGTAGAAGTAAATACATTATTGAATTTAAAGATGGGACATTTAACTGAGAGCCAGTGCAGCAACGGTGGGAACATTTTGGTGTAGTTCAAGAAAAAAATCTGAAAGATGCATGAAGAGGCACACAGTGCCCACACTACCACTGCACCACTCCTTATTCAATTACAACCAGTGACAGGAAACCTATACCCACCCACTGGCCACCCCGTAACTGCCTTAACACCACAGACTCTATCTGCCTGGTATTCAGAACAAGAGCAAGATTATTTTCATTGCCCCAAAGGGAGAGTTTAGGCCATTCTACCCTGAAGAGCAAACTATTCAGAAAGATTCAAGGTGTGAACAAACGTATTTTTAACAACTTATAAGTACTTCTGCACCTTCCAATATATGGCAGCAGTCAGCTGCTGTCAAGTGCAAAGTGTATTCATTTTTTATACCTGTTGACATCAAATTGCTGCAGTACTTGTGGTCATTTGATGGTCAACCAACAGAGTACTTTTACATTGTTGCTTATATAAGTGATTTTAAAACATAAACTTCAGGTTTACATTATTGAAAGACCGAACACTGAATCCACAATGAAACCTAACCTCAACAGCTTTTTTCACAATGCCAGCCCCAAACACAAAATTCATGAGTAAATATATATATATAAAGAAAAGTCCTTTTAATCAAAAGTATTTTCTTTTTGAATTTATATACTTGAACACAGAAGTTTTTCTGTTGGGGGAGAAAAGAGACAGATTCATCCCTTGGAATTTTAAAAGTCTACCACACGTATTTCTTAACAAAATCAGGAGAGTTGACACTAACGTGCCTACATGAGCACAGTGCTTGACAGGTCCAACTGGTTAAGCACTAAGTAGAAGTGTCTTCATTCAGGAGGTTTGAATTAAAGAAAGAATTTAGGAAGTCTTATTTAAGGACAGTTCTGCTCTGTAAATATGGTAGAACAGACCAGTCCTTTGTGCACAAATTTCAAGTCTTGTTTAAAAAAAAGAGTTTTGAATTTATAGCATTTTCTTCCAAAAGTTTCTCCCAAAACCTTTTTTTTATTCTGTGAAAAAAAATACAAAAAATATATTTATGTCATAAAGACTTACCCCCTGAATATGTAACCAACCCCAGATAAGCAAATACACTGGCCAGAAATGACATCAAAAATATGAAACAAGAAAAAAAAAAATCTTATCTGTTTATTCATTCTCCACTAAAGAAAACAATTAAAGAAAATATTGGTAATACTGCGAATACTGAGGAAAAAACATTTTGGACTTGTGAACATGGTTCATTAGTTTTACTTTAAAACTCCTCGCCAAAGTAACATGGCTGGATCTCTCCCTGCACCAAGGACTTGGTTTTGCAGTACCTTTATGGTACTGGGAAATCAGACAGCCACTCAACTTTCCAATTCAAATTCTGCTTTCTGCTCCTGAATGATAATCAATGAAGTGAAGTTACAGCCAAGGAAAATCACAGCTTGGTGGTCAGCTATTACCCCAACCTCTTGGGGCTGGAAATGCTGTAAAAGGCACCGCGCTTGCCCAAGCAGAATGAGGGGGAGAGCAAATATTTTGTCTTGTTCTCTAGCAACCCTTGTGGTTGACTTTGAAGCGATCAGACCATCTCCACTGTGAAATCCTGCATGCGTAGGACCCCTTAGTCCTTTATTGCAGGAGGGAAACCCTGCCTGCTGTGCACAAAAAGAGAAATAATGAGTCTGGATGAGGATTTTCCCCAACTATTTCTTTAATTGTTAATGTGGCTGGGAAGGTTTTCTTTTCAGGTGGTTTTCTCAGGTAATTCATTCACGCCATCTGTCAACACCTTCTACCACTTCTAAATGGCAGGGTAAGCTGTTAGCACATGGAGGTGCACAGCTGCTGATGCCACCTTTGTTTTTGTTCCCCCTGGAGGAAATGGGAACATGCCAGCCCCACAATGCAGCACGTTAGCAATGACAGCATGTAAATAGCCTGCATAATGTAAGAGCCACACATCTGACAGCTCCACTAGTCATTCAGTGCCGTTATCCAGCAGGTCTGCAGCAATATATTTTACTGGTATTTTTATTGCCATCACGATAATTTAAGCTTGGTGAAAAGCTCTTCTGGCCAGAAAGAGGAGATAGGGCTGAATTAGCCTAAGCCAATCACTACACAGATTTAAATAAAATAGTATCAACAGCGGGGGGGGGGGGGGAACAAACAAACAAACTTTGAAAACACTTTGGGTGGAGTTCCCAATAAAAATCTTCATCTTTTAATTTGAGGCATGAAAGAAATTAAAATAATAAAGATCAATATGATGATGTACACTGGGGGAAACATTTAAGAACACTTTTAACATTTAAGAACACTTTTAATCTGTTTAAACCAAGAGGTCAAATAACCTCTATCCCCAATACTTGAAGAATTAATGAATAAAACTCATCTAGTAGCAAAGATGTAGAAGTAGCAAAAAATTAGGTCTTCAATCAGGAGACAGAGTGTAAGGGAGAAGAGCAAATATATACAGGGAAAAAAAAAAAAAAAAGAACATCATCAGGCACTTTTGGATTCTATGCAAAGTCTTACAAACACTTCTGAAGGGAAGAAAAACAGACACAGAAAGGTAGAAAGATCAACTGCAGGTTTACAAAGCCATAATATAATGTTCTGAACCAGCCCAGACAATTGCAGTAAGACTTTGTTATAATTTCATCTTTGCTACAGTGGCTGATAATATTACATGGGAAGCAAATTAAAACAAGGATTAAAAGTGTAAAATGAAAGTGCCCTGAGTAGTGCTGGAAGTACTTTCAGACTGCAAGAAAGTACTTTCAGCTGCAGAAAGGTTATTAGCAGAGTTCCTCAAGGACACATCTTGGCATGGGATGGGTCTTTTTTTTTTTTTTTAACTTGACTTGGCAATTAAAAATATGAGTGATACTGAAGTTTGCTAATAACACAGAGTTGGGAGACACAGTCAACACGAAAAAAACTCAGCCTCCCAGAAGAACTGCATGCTTCTGAGGGCTGAAGGAACACAAAGAGGATTACACTTAATAATACTAAAAAAAAAGAAAGGCTACATACTTAACTCTAACAAAATAAGCAGGTGTACTTGGCGGCTAGATGGCTATAAACAGCAGTGTTTGCTCTATGAGAAGATCAAATGAAACCAGTGTGACAAAGCTACACTGGAAGAGAGTAAAAACTAGCAGACAATTTCACTGCTGCAAGAGATAAGAACGCCATTATACCAGCCAGTGGTAAAACCCCATCTGGACAGGTAGGCGTACATGGTTTTGGTTATCCTTCTTCAACACAGAGTAAGGCAGAGGATTATTATAAAACTTACAGAACCACAGAAGAGCCCAAATTGTTTCACCAAGCAGAACATGGAGAGAAAATACTGTGTGTCTGGAAACATGTAACAGGCAAGAGAGTAAAGACATGAGCAAATGGGGAACAAAAGCTATTTATACTAAAGGAATATTTTTGCATAGCAATAAAAAAGTCAAAGGTTGGCTATGAATAAATTTTCATTGGAAGTTAGCAGGGTCTGACCATGGCAAGAGAATGGTCACACAAAAGGAGAAGGGCACACAAAAGTTTGATTTTACAGTGGAGTTGGATATGGCTGTGTGGAGACCATATGCTGCCTTAGTCTATGTTAGCAGAATACACATATGAATCAGAAAGACCATAAATAAATCAGTTTTGTGCCTGGTCTAGTTCAAATGTATCTAAGAATGCACAAAGGAAAGAAGGGTGGTCACAAAGTACACCTTACGTGCAGTAATGATGCACAAGCTAACAAAGTAAGATGACACACTTGAGGAAATAGTAGAGAGAGTTTTCCTTTGTTTATCTATTTATTTATTTAGCTATATTGGTCAAAAGATGTGCTGATGTTTTAGCACAGGAAGATTCTTTCTCTAAGTGTACCAGGTTATCATGGCTTTGTTTAATGTACCCTTGCTCGCAGTAGTTCCTGGCACTTCATGCATTTTTCATAGCTCTCTGTTTCTTGTTAATATACACTGTATTCCTGGGAGAGACAACCAAAAGGGCACTTAGTTGTGACTAGCATTTTGCAACTTTATCTTAACAACACAACAAGTAGCAAGGACAGCACGCTGTGAAAGTCTAACAAGATTGCAACTTATTTGTGGTGAAAGAACATGACAGTTTAACAGCATTTCAAAAGAACAGATGTAAACACAGTTTTCAGTGCCTAACCACTGAGGCACTGATAACACAAACATAAGGATTTTAAAAATCACATTTATTCCTTTCTTGCGCACACAAACATACAAGCAGTTCTATGAACATCCATTAAAACATGTTAACACCACGCTTCTACAAGCAAAACCAGTTACTATACAAAAGTAAATGTCATCATTCTGCATCCATAATTTGGTATCTAGCCTTAGAATTATTTTTAAATATACAAAATTATACTTTTATAATTAAAAAAAAAAAAAAAAGAGCAGCAAAGGAGCACCCTGACCCCACAGACAGTTGATTATGAGTCACTCTTAACTACCAAAAGTGAAGATGCATTACTGCCATTTACATAAATCCTTCCTTTTCAAAGCTTTGTTCCTCCTTTCTGCCAAATCAATAAAATCCCTCTGCCACACTTATTGACTCCTCCCATGCAGTTGCTTTCAGGTTCTCACTCTCAATGTCAGCATAAACTTACCTTTTCCTCCACATACCTCTAGTCCCTGACTATACACCTTCCACTTCACACAGAGTGGAGAAATCCTTTCCTTCTTTCACAGGCTGCAGCCTTTTCCATCAGAAAAATAAATAAATAAATAAATAAAATAGAATAGAATAACCACTAGTAAATATACTGTCAGACACCCTTGAACAAAACTGGATGATTAAAATAATTTGGCACTTTTGCAAAATCAAGACGATTCCTTTTTCATTGCTCAACTCTGTCTGGCTTAAACCTAAGTCCAATTTGAGGTTTTGCATGTATCGAATCAAAGCAACATGTTTAGGGAAAACTGTTCTAAAGAGCCTGTGCTGGCATTCATAGCACTTCTAAGGGAACAGTTACAAAGAAGGAAAAAAAAAATCTAGCGAAGATGTAGCTTCCCAGTAGAGACAAGGCTAAGGAGTCCCAAGAGTATTGCAGCCCTAGCTGCAATGGTTTATGTCATTTCAGTACTTCACAATTGTCGAGATAAACATACTCCATTTTTCAAAAATGGTAACCTAAAAGACACTGAGAGCAAACAAATCTTTAAAAATCCTGCAGTTTTCCTTCCTCCTCACTGAAAACAAAACAAAACAAAACACACCAACACAACGTAAAGTTCTATCTTAGAAAGTTCATATATTAAAGAAGTAGAAATGAGCAGGCAAAGTCAAGTTACAAATTTGAATTTTGTTATGGAATCTTTACACAGACAGGAAGTGAAACAACAGCTAAGAAATAAACAAATTCTCTCTTTCTGGACAAGTAAATGTCAATTAATTACTCTTCTTTAATATCGAAATCAAAGTTTAAGGGATGTACAGGATTTTTCTAAAATTTGAATTGATCCAGTGATACAATATGAGACACAGAAGAAATGCCCTTGCATGTATTCTTTCAGTAAGTGTATGACAGCACCGTTTAATGATTCCTACATGTCCTGGAAGAAGAAAATTAAACACTTAATTGCTGCACTAGCACAACAAGGTCATAACCCAATGAGACATGAGATGACAAAGATAATGTTACCAAAAAAACTCAAATTTCCTGAAAAAAATATAAGAATGTAGTTGATTTATGAGAAGCATCTTAATGTTGTCATGATTTTTGGTTTAGACCTATTACAAAAAGCTAAGAAAAAACACGCTTCTCTTAAAGCAAAAACTAAAAGACAAATCAGAGATGTTAAGAAATAAAAATGAGTAGATTCACCCTAAGACAAACGAACCACTGAACATCATTACTGGCTGCCTGCAGCTGATAAGACTATCCATGACTTTAACAAGCCAGAGACCCATTGACTCATTAAAAAAGAATTTGACACACTGGCTGACTGCCTAATTCAGAGCTCACTCCATCCAACAATGTTAGGTTCACAGTGAAATACACTTAAAACAGAAGACTGGGACAATTCACCACTGCCTTAAGTGGCAAACTGTGATAACTCAACCTGCTGCTACGCCTGAGTGATGCCAGAGCCAGGATCCCTCTCTGCTAAGGATGCGGCAGGGGCTGCTCAAGGAGCACCAAGGACCCGAGGTCTGGGGCTGAAGAGCTGGGGGAACCTCTCAGAGCAGGGACAGCCTCTGCTGAGCCAATGGCCACTCACATCACCTGTGAGTGCTCAGTCTTGGGCACTGAGACCTTGCAGCCATTGAGGGACCACCATCCTTGTTGGCAACAGTCCCCCAGCCCACAGCTGCCTCACCACATGCAACAGTGAGACCATGTCTCAGGGTCTGCATCCAGCCTGACACAGGAAGCACAAGGTGGTCAGTTAGGATGTTGCTCTACTTTGCTTTTAAAGCCAACCCTCACACATGAACGCATACTGCTACTTGACCAAAATTTGAGAAACCATTCCTACAATATCATCGCTGATACTTCATTATCTACCGTTCAGCACAGAGGCAGCAGATGTCAAGGGGGGTGAGGGACAGGAACAGCAGCAGGAATGCAGACCACTCAGCATCCCAGATGTCCCCATGAACCACAGAGCCCACAAGAACGTGACAGAGTAAACAGCAGGATCAGGTAGAGGGAAGGAAGCTATATTTAGGAATAATTTTATAATTCTTAGGTTGAAACAGAACCATACACTAGCATAATATACACCTTTTTCTCTATCTTCCTCCTCCTTCTCCCCTCCCCCCCTTTTTTAATGCAAGTTAGAATCAGTTGATTCCTAATGAAGGTCAGTCTGTATCTCAGCCAAGATACAAAGAGTGAGAGTATTTACTATGAGTCCTTCCACAACTGCAGTCATCTCTAGTAAAAGCACATAATTGAACCGCACTAGAGGCTGTGTCACAAAACTGGTTCACCACCTCCAGAATAACAACCTTTTCCACTGAAATCAAAAAACAAACCCCAAATCCTGAATTCCATCCTCAACAATTTCCAGATAGGTGTGTTTCCCCTCCTCTCCTTGTAGCACTACCTCATATTCATCACTTTTGATTTCTCCTCTTAGATGCGTATTCATTTCAACTCCAAGCACTCCAAAGCTCAAAAAGCCTAATCTCTGTTCTTGATTTACAATGCTATTTTGACTGCCAGTTGATTTAAATGGCATTGTTGATTCTCTATTTATGAACCCCTTCTGCTATATTCAGCCTTTTATGGAAATCCTGTCACTTCTTTCTGTGTTACTTCTAGGATTCACACATTCTTGCTGGCCACCATTACTAAAGTCCTTTTGGCAGGCAGTTTTTTTTGTTGTTGTTTTTGTTATCCCAGCTGGTCTGGTTGTCTGTTTTTTTTATCCTCCTGGCCTACTCCCAAATAATCATTCTTCTCTTTGAACCCATCAGTGCTTTTTCTTACTCTTCAAAGATCAGTCAATTCTTTATTCTTTTCCATAAACACCTGCTACCCCTCATACCATGTCTCTTACCCTACTTTTCCCTTATATTCACTCTGTACTTTCACCTTTCATACTTCATTTGCTTTCTTTCCTGCTCTTCACTTAACTGCCCTTATCTGCCTGCCTTCAAATTCTTCATAAAATGGGCTTAAAATACTCTGAAACACATGATCCAATTACAATCACATTATATAATTATCTTTCTCATTAATGATTCTCTCCTGTGACATCGTTCAGTAGGTCAGTAAATTACACTCCATTTGTATTTCTTCAAATGTAACTCAATTTGCTTCCAGTGAAGGTGACTGTTTTTCTGGAGCATAACCAACACAATCACCACAACCCATAGCTTTTTCTTAAAAAGGGCACAGCTCAAAAGGAGACCAGCTCCCACACTAAGGCATGGGGGTTCTACAGGAGAAAGGCAAAACGTCAGAGTTATAGCTTCAGGTGAGAGTTTATTCTTCTAAAACCTGTCCAAAACAACAGTAATCCATTTTGGTTCATATTAATACCTTGATCCATCATGTTTCTCTGCAAAAGAACCTCACACAGAAATAATAATAATAATAATAATAATAATAATAATAATAATAATAATAATAATAATTACACACACACCAGTAGATAAATATCATTAATTTCTGTATACATTAATAGTAAAGAAAATCAGGTATGATACTTATCTAAGTACAGGACACGTTACTGTATACCAACATGTACTCTAACATCCACCACAGAAAACTGGCTGTCGGTCAGGAGGCACTGGTCCTACTTAGTCAACCTCTTCAGGCAAAGTCAAGTAATTGTTTCCTTATTGTTGCCGAAAAGATCAAATAAGCTTTGTTCCATAAACAAAAGGATCTGCCAGGGCACATAACATTAGATGGATACAGAACATCTATCCCCACACAAAATCAAACAGTATTTTACCAAGGACTAGGGAAATCTGCATACCTTCTAACCAAAGGAGTTTAATTTCACCCTCCAGATATTTTAAAATGATCTTAAATGGCTCTTGTGTGCATTCACATACCCTCTGAATAATTCAGAAAAGAAGCTATTCCCACCACTAGACCTGTTGTGGTTTTTTTTTCCTTCTTGTAGTCTTAATCCCAAATTCAGATTTGTGCATTAAAAGAAACTACTTTCAAGTAACCAGAATTCCATCAATAGACCTAGCACATCTGAGGCTGTCTCACTTTCTTCCCCACTTGTTAAATAACTAGAGGACTCTGATTTCTCTTACAGGAGCATAATTTAAATCATTAGGACTCAACTGTTTGATATTAGACTTTTCAGTAATTTTGACTTAAAGAAACCAAGCCTATCACATCTGTTTGATAGAATTATTTTCAACACTGTTCAGGGAGCGCTACCCACTCTATATTTGACTAACGTTTCCAAAAAAAGAAGACCAATGGTTACTGCAGGATGCTGACCACTCAAAATGCACAAGAAATCAATGCAAGATTTAAATACTACAAGGTCAAGGTTATCATAACAATTTTTATGTTACCTCCACCTTATTAGTGATTGATCTTTTAGAGGCAATCTAAATGTACAATTAGCTTAATTACACTATAATACAGAACTGACAGACTGGGAGCTGGGCTGAACTGCAATGAAAGATTCAATCTTCACATGGTTAATAACAAAAACACATAAAAGATAGTGCAAAGGAGGATATTAAATGATGGAGGCAATTTGCTTGGGTTTTTGTTCAGAACACGCAACCTCCCTAAGGGCCCTGAATCTGCTATTGTGGATACAACCAGACAGGAACAGCTTGGGGAGAGAAAGAAAAAAAAAAAAAAAAAAGGCTAGCAGTGAAGGCTGTTTTGCCAATCCAAGGAATAGTTTCCTTCTTTTTAAGGAAAGCCGATTTTACAGCCTTTAGCAGTGGCCCTTAATGGGCAATGTTTTCTACCAGGATTTTGTTAAAAAATGACATGAAATAAACAATTTCACTTTCATATGCTAACAACAGCTCTACAAATAACAGATACTATCTTCTCCCGTAGTTTTGATTAACCACTTCATGAAAGACACCTTCATTCTCTTCTGCTTAACATTGCACTCCTAATATCTCCTTCTCTACTGTACACACCCATGACATCATTGACATCTTAAAATAACCACAGACCACTACTGTTGACTTTAAGGCTGAATATTAAATATTTCTTACTCTGAGTATAAAGAACAATTTAATTAGATACACACATACCACAGGAATGAAGGTAATGACAAGCTGACTTTTATTTACCTCAAGCTATATACCATAGCAGCAAAAACTGTTTCTTTCCAGTTTTATGTTTTCCTCTGATACGCTCAACTTTGTTAAGATGAGATGGCACATTACATGTTACCTAATTCATGGACTGTAGACACTCACCTATCTGAGTAACCTTCTGGCATTTGCAGCATTTGTTCTTGGACAATTGCCTAGGGGATCACTACTTTAAAAAATAAAATAATAATAGTTAAAAAAAAAAAAAAAGTCTGTACTATACTTTAAAGAATCTTCCAAACTGAGAAGTGATGTTTTAAAATCAGTTAAGCAATCTCATGTGTACCAATCTTGGCTACCAATATCAAAATGTCAAAGACTAAATCTGTATCAATTCTAGTCAAAAACTGCTACTAACAATAAATTACTCGAGCACATTTAAGCACACTATCTCAAGCAAAAAATATACTGTTTTATATGTGAAAATAACATATGTTTGATTTATCTTACCACCTTTAGTAGAAACACACATTTATTAAATGCTGTAAACCAGCATGTTCCTTCTACCAGCTGTGCAAGGTTTGACTCACTCCTTATACACAGATCTGGGTTGGAAATGAGAAACTTGTCTGATTTCCAAAAAGGATGGTTATCCCCAGGCAAGCATGATTCAGTAAATTACATAGAGTCTGGAATTTCTGAGTGTCAGGAGCATCTTCTTTAGTTCTTTTTCTACTATGGCATGCTAGAATAGGCACAAACACTATTTGCTATAATATACAAAATATTTGAATATACGTTCATTTCTACAGTTGTTATGAAACTCTAAAACTAAAATTATGAGTATTTCTCTAACACTTTTTAAAATACAAACCTATTTTTATATTTCCCATTACATATAACTTTAAAGTGTTTTCTGCTTAGGAGAGAAGGTGTTCTCACAAGAAAACCACATTGACCAATGGGTGAAGTAAATAGGTTGACAAATTAGGCAGTCAAACTAAAAAATAATAATAATAAAAAAATCAAATGACACTGCTGCAAATATAGTATGTATTTTATTTGTACTGCTGTGAAGGTTAATCTCTTTACAAAGGGAAGGAGCAACAGATACAGACAGTGAAAAATGCAAATACTAAACTACAGGATAACATGAAGATGTTTCCCACAATTATGATAGTTAACAGCACAAATAGCCCTCAGGAAAGTCATCTGTGCTGCTACAAGTATATGACATCAATTATTGTTCTCCATATTGAACATCAATTATCATTCTCCATATTGAAATTATCTGTTACCTAAGGGCAGACATATACATGTAGAACAGCAGAAGAGCCAGCAGCTGCATGCAACTTGTGACTGCAATAACTTGCCTTTTACCAACTAAAGGCTAGCTATGCTACGCGCAGTGAACAGTTCCAACATTCATACGGTTAAGCTGCACCTTCTCCCGTGCTTCTTTTGGAATGAAAGAGATCAGAGGAGGAGGATTTCCGATATACACTAGGTGGACCCTCCAAAGGCAGCACAGTTCACTAAACTACAGTCAAAGAAATACATAAATCTTGCAGTTTTCAGGCAAAAATTTGGCAGCAGTTCATTCTACTGAACCTATAAAACCCTACATGACAGATTCAGTGAATGACTAGCACGTAGTGTTTCATATATCCAAAGCACAAGCCAGCTTTTCAAATACTTATTTCAATATTGCAACCCAACAGGAAAATAACTACTGCTAGAAGTAATTTGTCAATCTTACATGAGATGGAGTTAATCTAGGAGAAAAGAATAGAATACAGAAACACTTAGAACTGATTTTTTCCTGTGGTTTTGAAACAAATTAGCTGTCAGTGATTTGCAGAATAACAAGAAATGCCAA
Organism: Aythya marila; assembly: GCF_965140915.1. NCBI lineage: Eukaryota > Metazoa > Chordata > Aves > Anseriformes > Anatidae > Aythya > Aythya marila. The sequence goes on along the minus strand of NC_139043.1, from coordinate 102,922,266 downwards.
CTAATTAAAAATACTAAAGTATGTGAGCATGATTGCTAGGAAAATAATGCCAATAATTTACTGGCTAGTTAGTCTATTTCATTCTGCCAGCATTGGACAGTTCTAGAAACCAAAAAGAAATGGTGTAGGTCTTCTATAAATTCATCATTCTGTTCATTACAAGTCAGTGACAGATGACTGTGCCAATGTTACAGAATAACATTCATTAATAACTAGTACTTCCAGCTGAGAAACATACGTTCCACCTTTTTGAGCCATTGAATGCATATTATATGTGTTAAGATACAGCAAAGTGTGTCCTATGGATACTAGCTGTGGCTACATGCCTTTTTTTTTTTTTTTAATTAAGAATGAAAAATGGGACTAAGAGGTTTGAGGTACCAGTGAGTTTAGAGAAACAGAAACAGTTCCTCACAGCAGTACTTCTACAGGTTGCTGCTATACAGTTTGGAATGAAAGCCCAAAAGCCAGAACCAGGACAGCTTCAAGAGAATGCTTAGGCATCTACTTCCATGGGAGGAAAGAGAGTTTAGGATTTACTGTAAAGGCTAAATACTTTGCTCCTTAAATAAAAAATGAGACAGAAAAAAAAAATCCTACAGGTTCTGTCTGGGTACAAATGCTGATTGTTCAGATGTAATATCCAACACCCAGTCATTTGTATTTATTTCTTACAATCCTTTGATCTAAGCTTAGGGGTTTGTTTGTTTTTCCTTTTAAAAAACAATACAAATGGTCACTGTCTAGTTTCTCTTTCTTACATTCAAGTGAGGTGAAACCTATTTGGATCATATCTGTCTTGTGACATTTAACATTAGCTACTGGGCTGAACCAACAGCAGCAGAGCCAAAGGAAGTGATTACTCCTCTCTACTCAGTCTTCATTAAACCACATGTAGAGTACCTCCTCCAAGTTTGGCCCACATCAGGACAAGAAATATGTTTATAAACTTTAACAAATCCAAGGAACGACCCCCATGACAGTCAGGGATGGAGCTTAAAACCATTCGAGGAGAAGCTGCTGGACCATGGCTTGTTCAGACCCGAGACAAGATAGCTTTGGGAGCACCTCATAGCAAGCCCCCAACACTTATGGGAAAGTTATAGAGATAATGTAGCCAGCCTCTTTACTAAGGTGTATACTGAGAGACAATGACCATAAAAAAAGTCAGGAGGTGAAGGATATGAGGGGGAAAAGAAAAATAAAATAAAAGTCTTTGTGACAGTAATTAAGTACCAAAAGAAGTTGTACACCTCCACTACCGGGGATTTTCAAAACCCAACAAGAAGAAGGCCTGAGCAACTTGGTTTAAACTAAGTGTTGACCCTGCATTGAGCAGATTAGAGAAGAGACTGCCTGAGGTCCCTTCCAGCCTGAAAGGCTCTGGGATGTTTTGAAGACACAGAGACAGAGAGGAACCCATCCCATAATCACCCTAGAAACCTGGTAGGGGAGTAACCTCAACTGCTTCAAAAGGATGTGTGAGAAACCCAAACTGAATAATTAAGGAATTAGTTGCCCTGCAGGAGAATACTATTCCAATGCCTCAGAACAGATGCTGGTTTCAGTGACTTAACTATCTCCTTCTTTATTATTTTAAACAACTGCTACATTCTTATTTCAGTGCATTTTGACAATGACTAACATGGTTAACTATGCAGGCAGGCTCATCTGGTAATAAGATGATTATTTTCCTTTCAGTTTGCAATGTTGTGTAGTGTTGGAACAATCCTACTATATTTATGTTTCAAGGGCAACAGGAAAATGGCTTCCTCCACTTAGGGAAGAAACAAATGGAATTCCCCCAAATAGAGTAACTGGGAACAGAGCTGGCAGGAAATAACCAGATCTCCTCCTTCTGCACGTCCAGTGATTCTACTTCACCATCTGGGACACACTAACAGCCAGCACAGAGCTCCTGCCATTTCTTTCCTATAGCCTCTTTTTGCATTTTAATGTGGACCTCTATATAGAGAGGAATAAATTATTAGGCCAACCCTCACCTCTAGATCCTGAAGATGGCACAGTGGGGTGCTCTTGCTCTCCTCAGTATGTCCACACGCTACAATAAAAAGGTAGTAGGTACCAGAAGTGGCTTAGTAAGGCTTCCAAAAGTTGACAGTGGCTTATTTCATATAAGGCTATCATATCATAAAGCAATTTTTGTCTACATTTGCAGCAGTAAAATGAGCTGCAAGGGTCTGCTTGAACATATTTTGCTTTCAGAAAATTAATGAGAAACTTATTTGTAGTGGTCTTTGACCAACTGTGATGCTGTACTTGCAGACAACAAAAAGCTGTGACAAAGTTTCTGATGTTTACATACAGTAATGGGCACAATGATCGAGTTTGTTGATTCAGCTCAGTGAAAACAAATGGATGACACATTGAACACTATAGAAGGGTATTTTAAGATGCATTATGTCACTAAAATTGTACATATACACAGTATTTCTTTTATTATAGTTTGCCTTAGAGTACTTATAGAGAAAATGTGTTTCCAGATCAAATAAATCACAAGATTAGAACTTGGTGAAGACAATTGTAGTAGGTCAAGATATAAAATATGTCTTGAAATATATATATGAAATTGGATCAGCTTTCTTAGACATTGAATTTCTTCCATGACAAAAGCGTTACTTGCAGTAGAAAAAGTGAGAATAAACATCTCAGAGTACTATTCCTTCTAAAATTACAGGGCCCACCATTAAAAGGAATCAGCCATCAAACAAGGAGATGAAGTCAATTATTTGATTCATTTTGAAAGGCGACAGGACCAAACTTAGGGCTTGTGTGGTGCAGAGTAAATACAGCTTGTGTGGCTGACCAGGCTTTTTCCACCCCTCCATCCACTGTGTTTTCTGTGCTGTACCTTGGGGAACATGGAGGTTGTTTCATGAGAGCAAGGAAACAGAGTAAAGCTGAGAGCTGAGCTGTATGATCTGCCACACAAACAGCATGGCAGTAGACTTGCATAAAGAAGGCTTTCAAACACCCCTACAACCCAGCAAAATGAAAGGCCCCATCCAGGCAGCATAAAGGGAAATATATTTGTATAGTAGTATGGATACATAGAATATTGCCTAACAAAGGTCAAAGATTCCAACCAACATACCCTATAGTAAGAAAAGCATGAAAGCTAAGGAATAAAAAAGTCACACTAGACAAAAAGTAGAAGCTCACTTATCATTGAGGTAAAGTACAAAGAGTTCCTAACCCAGCAAATGTACAAAAATGGTTCATAAAATATCTTTAAAACCATAGGAGAGACTTTTGTTCCATTCTATTAGCAGAGGAGATCTGATCAGAGTGCAAAAGAAAACATGACATCAAAGCCTACATACAGGTATATAGGGGAAGAAAAAAAAAAAAAGAAAAGAAAAAAAAACATGGTGGAAAGAATGGAGATCACCATTTTTCCAGTTAAAACTTAATTTCACAATGTGCAGTACCAGACTTTTTTTTTTTCCCTTAGCTTGACAGTGAAAATTTGGAAGAAAGTGCTAAATTTGATTTTCATGTTACCAGAAACTTTCTTTTTAAGAATAGAGTAATAGCACTTATCTAAAGCAATTTTTAAAAAGCTTTTTATTGATTTATTTTGTTCAATTTAGAGAAAATAAGCTATGGAAGCAGTATATATTACTTACGTAGCACTATACTGTAAATATACATGCCTAGCTCTTAGCTAACAACTTAGGCTTTACAGAGCTTTATTTTTCAAATTAAGCAGTAATTTGACATGTTTTAAATGTCTAGAGAAGAAAAGGAGGTGGAGGAAGAATCAAAAACCTCACGCTGCTTCTCTGCATGATGGCACATGCACCACAACAGATTTTCATTGACACATATGACAACCTTGAAAAAACATACAATATGATCTAGCACTTAGAAAGCTATAAATATTTCTCTATGATTTTCTACACAAATACATAAAATTATTTCTATCAAAGAAAACATTGATGTTATCAACGGCTCATGCAAAAGTGTAGAACGGCATTCTAATTCTGTGCTTCCAATAGAAAGTACGCTCCTTCTAAAAGATGCCCTGCAATACACATACTCCAGAAAGTGATCTGGTCTCTGACAAAGTTTCAAAAGGTTAAAACATGTAGTTTCTTTCAGGTTGTCATATTGTAACAGTGGATGAAAGTAAGTATCTGTGTCACAAAAATGTAGTGTTATTAGGAACATAACATGACAGGTCTTCAAATTCTAGACATTGAGAGGAGGAGCAAGGAATTGAAACATGTTTCATCAATCACATTACAGCTATAAATGTGACCTAACAATACTCTCATAGAAGGAGGCCAACAAAATGACAACATGACCTAATATTTATTTATGGCTATAAAAGTTTTCTACATAAATCAGAATTTATGGAAGACAAATTTCCCTCACTTGCCTTTGGCTTATGAATCAATCTATTCTCAGCAGCTAGGAAACTGCTATTCTGGAAGATGTCATAAAAAGCCACAAGTATAACAAGGGAAAGAAAACACAACACACAAAACAGGTGCAGCCACCATGCAAACATCTTTCATGTTCCAGACATTTTTCAATATGTATTTAAATCGAATTCAGAGTAAATGTGGCTGTACTTGCTTGCTAGAGGCTAGCAGGTGTTTTACTGAACAAGCAAACCAACAATACCAGTGATAATAACGCTATAATCAGCATAACTTTTTACAATGGAAGATTTATCAATTCTGAGAGACATAACTTTTGTCTCTCCAGCAGGCTTCACTGAGCATTACTTTCTTAGACTTTGCAACCTCTTCCTGCTTTTAACAAAAGCTCAATGAAAATATAAGGCTAAACTTACACTTGCATCTTGGTTTACATGACTTCCAGCAAGAGGCATTCAACCAAATTTGTTCCATGTATTACCCAAGAACTAATTCGTCTAATAACATATCTTCTACCAAAATAAAACATCAGCATAAAGTTTATTGAATGGTATTAGCATGGTTAGGTACAAAACAGCACTTATTTAGCATCTCCTGGCCCACGCAGATACTTGTGTATCCTTCAGCACAGTGAGAATCCAGAGCACACATCCTAATCTCTTACACAAATAATTTTCAGTCTCCCATGCAACTTCTGAACAAGGGGCAGAATTGACCCCCACTCTAAAACCACTTAAATATTTCAGTTTTAAGTTATGATTCTGTCAAGCTACATTAACAAATTAGTGTCTTGGAAACAGTAGACACAGTATGTAATGTCTACAGTCTTGCACTTTATAGTATTTCGCCAAAAGGGGAGTGATTAGGGTATCATTCATAAACACATAGACTCACTTCTTTAATTTTTACCTCACTTCCAAAAGAGCTTCCAAACTGAAGATTACATGAATGAGCTCAGAGAAGTGGTGCTATGCCATGCTCTCTGATCACATAAATTGTAAAAGCAGCGTGTCCCAAAACTCATTATTTATGGGGGTGATTTTAGCATGATCCTCATCTCTTTCTCTTCTGAATTGGACAACTGATAGGAAACTAGGAGCTGTTAATTTCTACAGTTAATCTTAACGGTTGATTTTATGCCTTGCAAATGTTATTCTAAAGTGTTAGAGTAAATAGAACACTAGACTGTTGTTGATTTAACTGATTATACATACTTTTTCCCATCCAAAGGATTATTTACTAAGGCAACAAACTGAAAATGAATTAAAGAGTACTCCTTTTTATTCACAGCAGAGTTCACCCATGGAATTCATTGCTACAGGATATTCTCAAAGCTGACACTGCAGCTCAGAATTAATGAAATACAAGAAATCGAGATACAAAATAACAACCTTTATGTGACATTTGGGTTTTACTACTGCTTACTCAAGACAGGAAATGGACAGGTAAGACTCAGAAGAAGTCCATTAACTCAACCACATCCTGAACATAATGCATCAAAGGATACACTTCTCACAACATACCAAAATAAAGATATCGGATAATTCAACTTGTTGGCTTTTTCTTTTAAATATTCAGAAGTTTAGCTGGTTCATCTGGCAAAACAACCCCCAGCATGCCAGTTCTTCTCAGCACAAGGATCAGCAGACTCTGCCACTCATATTCCTGCCAGCAACACATGCACTTTTTCTGAAAATCTCTTATCGGCATGCTGCTGCCTTCTGCCCTGCTTAGCTTCAGAGATCCATCAGGACAACAGCACGAAGAGCAGCGACCACCAGAAAAGTAATGCTGCAGGAAAACATTTTACCCTACAAAACAAATTGGGATCAATTTATCAATTTAGTTACAAGTTTTGACCAATCTGCTGCAGCATAGAAGAGAGGGGAAGGAAAAAAAAAAAAAAAAAAAAAAAAAAAAACACATATTTTACTAGCTTAGCAAAGTCATACTTAAGGTATCTTTAGAACTGCCTAAAGATATTAGAAAAGCTTACACAATTTACTTGACCACACAGGCTTTTTCACTCATTAGCACTTGCTAGCATAACTCTTCATGATAAGAAGCACATAGACTGTTTCTTGGAGTGCTGCAGTCCAACATAGGAAAGTAATTACTGGTATTCCTCATGTGAAGCTATCCTGAAAACAGGAGGCTGCAGTTTCTCAGTGACTATCATTTCAGGGAGACAAGAGAAATTAAAAAGATGGAGAAAAGCTGGAGTGCTTACATCCAGGAGTTTTTCATGCATGTGGAAAAGGTTTTACTGCATGATGCATGGTGCATTATTTGAAGTCCCTCTCCAATACAACCCAATGAATGTTCTTCCTTTCCAGCAGTCCCTGTAGCAGCGTGAGCTGCTCTGAAGCTAGTCTGAGTTTGCCAGCATTTGCAGCTCCACTGCTCCAACCAACATCCTGGTAAATCTGCATGCAATGATTTTAGTGCTTTGGTGTTTAACACTGGTATACACTGTCCCCCAGCAAGTGCCATCTTGCACTTTGTCTCTCACATTTTTGGACTTCTGGCAAATCACCTGAAACGCAGCTACACACGCACAAGTGCAATAACAGCACCATTCACTTTCCTGACCTCCATCAAAAACAAGCCATTTGTTCCCAAAACGCACACATTTCTGTCACCTCATTCCACTTTGACTGGTATAAAAAACAGACTGGCTCAGTTTGGTACCTGCACTCCAAGTGACAGAGACAGAATGTGACACACAGCACAATTTGCAGCTGATACCCATGAGCTCCAGCACTACAAATAAAGGATTCAGCTGCTCTCTTCCCAATTCCTGCAGCCACACAGCAAGTTGCTCACTTTCTCCAAGTAACTCTCCAGTCAGCTGCCTCCCACTGATTTCCATGCCCAGGTTCAACACTGGAACAAGTTACCCACCCTAAGACCCAAAGCTTAGCAAATTCGTACATTCAGTTAAATTTCACCTGAGGTGGCTACAGAGAGCCAACATGTGGTGCTCACTGGCAAATGCTGCCTCCCTGCTCTCCCCAAAACACTTTAGTCTGGATCTTATTGGCCTAAAGTGGAAGCCATGGAGATTTAAATGACATTTGCTTTTTGTGCACAAGAAAGCCTAAGCCTGTGCCTACCAGTTTGGAAAATGTTGCTCCTGCAAGGCTGCATAAATTTCTTCCCCTTGACACCTTTCACCTGCTCCCATTGAACTAGGTAAATATCAAAACTTCCTTTCATAAATGAAGCCAGATATATTTCTAAAACATTTGAAGAGGAGAAGGAAACTTAACAGCCATTTTAGATCTCTTGTGCAAACTGCATC